>NC_042633.1:10779052-11379052 GCF_901001135.1 Rhinatrema bivittatum
GACCACAGCTCTCACTGCAGATAGAGACAGGAGCCTTAATGGAGAGAAGTGTGGAGGGAGACAGAGCAAATTAATCTGTTGATAATGAACCGAGATGCTCCCTAATTCAGACAAGAGTGGACATGGTGGAAGAGGTGAAAAAAATGAAAACTGAAAAAATGGTCTGAAATGGATGCTAAAAATAGTAAAATCATGCATTTGAACCACAACGCTCCACAAATTACACATCATTTGAGGAAAGAAACTCTAAAACTGGGGAGAGGAAGTACTTAAATTATAGAGATGTGAATCGTGTCCTCGATCGTCTTAACGATCGATTTCGGCTGGGAGGGGGAGGGAATCGTATCGTCGCCGTTTGGGTGTTTAGAGTATCGTGAAAATCGTTAAAATCGTGAACCGGCACACTAAAACCCCCTAAAACCCACCCCCGACCCTTTAAATTAAATCCCCCACCCTCCCGAACCCCCCCCCCCAAATGCCTTAAATTACCTGGGGGTCCAGCGGCGGTCCATAGCTAAATCAAGGGAAGGGGGAGGGCAGGAAAACCGGCACACTAAAACACCCTAAAACCCACCCCGACCCTTTAAATTAAATCCCCCACCCTCCCGAACCCCCCCCCCAATGCCTTAAATTACCTGGGGGTCCAGCGGCGGTCCGGAATGGTCTCCTGCAATTGAATCGTGTTGTCTTCAGCCGGCGCCATTCTGCGCCGCCATTTTGCAAAATGGCGGCGCAAAATGGCGGCGGCCATAGACCAACACGATTCGACTGCAGGAGGTCGTTCCGGACCCCCGCTGGACTTTTGGCAAGTCTTGTGGGGGTCAGGAGGCCCCCCCAAGCTGGCCAAAAGTCCCTGGGGGTCCAGCGGGGGTCCGGGAGTGATTTCCTGCCGCGAATCGTTTTCCGTACAGAAAATGGCGCCGGCAGGAGATCGACTGCAGGAGGTCATTCAGCCGGGGTTCCGGACCCCGGCTGAATGAATGGCGCCGGACCCCGGCTGAATGAATGGCGCCGGCTGAAGACAACACGATTCAATTGCAAGAGGCCGTTCCGGACCGCCGCTGGACCCCCAGGTAATTTAAGGCATTTGGGGGGGGGGTTCGGGAGGGTGGGGGATTTAATTTAAAGGGTCGGGGTGGGTTTTAGGGGGTTTTAGTGTGCCGGTTTTCCTGCCCTCCCCCTTCCCCCGATTTACGATTTTTTGACGATAAATCGGGGGACTTGCTATTGTATCGTGGCCCTAACGATTTTTGACGATTTAAAATATATCGGACGATATTTTAAATCGTCAAAAAACGATTCACATCCCTATTAAATTATAGGAGTCTGCATTAGCTAAAATGTAGCCAGTAAATGTAATAAAATGACAGGAAAAGCTAGCAGTATGCTCAGTTCCATTAGCAGAGGTATCATGAGCAGGAGAAAGGAGGTCATATTGCATTTGTATTGGTCACTTGTGAGACCCCACCTTAAGTACTGTGTTCATTACTGTAAACTGAATCTCCATTAGGACACTGAGGGGATGGAAGCAGTTGAGAAAAGGACTACTAAAATGATACAAGGCCCAAAACAGAAACTCTACAAAGAGGGGCTTAAGACATGCAAAATGAAAATGCTGCAGAAAAGAAGGGAAAGGGAGGATGTGATAGAAACATTAAATATCTGTCGGGCTTTGATAGTACAGGATGGTAAAACATTTCATAGAAAAAGATATTTTAAGGACAAGGGATCATGAAATGATATTGGAGGGAGGAAGTTTCAGAGGAAAAATTAAAAAATATTTCTTTACTTAGAGGTTAGAAGATGTCTTGAATATTCCACCAGGTAATAATCACAATTAAGGTACACTTTATTTCCTCTCATACTAATATTAATATCCACCCACAGAGAAAATACTAGCCATAAATATAGTCAATATTATTTATTACTAAACAAATATAAACATCCTATCTATACACATTAAAAACTATCTATCACACTCATCATCTTCCATTCACACACATTAAAACATAGAAAAAGTCAAAATCATATCCATATTCCTCCAGATCATTCTTTTTTTTAATTATTTTAAATTTCGCATGTTCAGATATACAATATCCAGATAATATAAGATATAGAGATTATAACATCATATTCATATAAAGGAATCTAATCAAAGAATTCTCATACAATTATATCTCTAATCATTAAGGTAATAGGGAGCCAAAAAAATGAAATAAGAGCTCACACACCAATCATTTAACCTAGGAATTACCCACACATAAGATACTTCCACACCATTTCCCCCCCCAACTAAACACCTCAAACCATCCCGTCCAAAAACCCCCTTAATTGTTCTGGTTCTAGAAACACATATTTTTCATTCTGGTATGTTACTAGACATCTGAAGGATACCTAAGTATCATCCTAGCCCCTCTATCTGTAACTTCTGTTCTCATCGAAATAAACTTTTTCCTACGCTCTTGTGTCTGACGGACAATGTCTGGATATATCCAAAGCTGTTGTCCGTGATAATGGGTCATCCTGTTTCTGAAAGAAATATTTCAAAACTAAATTTCTGTCATATTCCAAAGCAAAGGAAACTAACAACATTCCTCTTTAAGTGTTACTTTATTGCCATTTGCATCTGGGATATTCTTTACGAGGGTTGGAATTTTTTCCTTAAAGTATGTTGCCATTTCATCACATCTTGTATCTGCGATTGATACTTGCTGTTCAGTTGTATTTTCAGTTCGATTTTGTACTATTGGGGTGGATTTTAATACGTGCGCGCGCTACCCGGCGGGCGCCTGATTTTATAACATGCGCGCGCAGGTGCACGCCAGTTATAAAATAGGGGATCGGCGTGCACAAGGGGGTGCACAATTGTGCACGCCGACGCATGAGGTTTTCCCCTGTTCCCAAACCCCTAACCTAACCACCCTTCCCCTTCCCCTAACCCTCTCGCCCACTAGCCCTCACCTAGACCCCCCTGACCTTTATCATACCTGTTGCGCCTGCCTAATAGTTGAGGGGTAGGGTTTTTCCGCCGATCTCTTTCTTTCCTTCGCAGGATCTGTTTGGTGTCCCTAATGTTTTACTTGTACCATGGGTTATGATTCCTTGACTTAGTAGTAGTTTTATAATTATGAGTCTCAATTTGTGAGCAACAGATTTTGTCAGACTATGAACATAAGAACATAAGAACATAAGAAAATGCCATACTGGGTCAGACCAAGGGTCCATCAAGCCCAGCATCCTGTTTCCAACAGTGGCCAATCCAGGCCATAAGAACCTGGCAAGTACCCAAAAACTAAGTCTATTCCATGTAACCATTGCTAATGGCAGTGGCTATTCTCTAAGTGAACTTAATAGCAGGTAATGGACTTCTCCTCCAAGAACTTATCCAATCCTTTTTTAAACACAGCTATACTAACTGCACGAACCACATTCTCTGGCAACAAATTCCAGAGTTTAATTGTGCGTTGAGTAAAAAAGAACTTTCTCCGATTAGTTTTAAATGTGCCCCATGCTAACTTCATGGAGTGTCCCCTAGTCCTTCTACTATCCGAAAGAGTAAATAACCGATTCACATCTACCCGTTCTAGACCTCTCATGATTTTAAACACCTCTATCATATCCCCCCTCAGTCGTCTCTTCTCCAAGCTGAAAACTCCTAACCTCTTTAGTCTTTCCTCATAGGGGAGTTGTTCCATTCCCCTTATCATTTTGGTAGCCCTTCTCTGTACCTTCTCCATCGCAATTATATCTTTTTTGAGATGCGGCGACCAGAATTGTACACAGTATTCAAGGTGCGGTCTCACCATGGAGTGATACAGAGGCATTATGACATTTTCCGTTTTATTCATCATTCCTTTTCTAATAATTCCCAACATTCTGTTTGCTTTTTTGACTGCCGTAGCACACTGAACCGACGATTTCAATGTGTTATCCACTATGACACCTAGATCTCTTTCTTGGGTTGTAGCACCTAATATGGAACCCAACATCGTGTAATTATAGCATGGGTTATTTTTCCCTATATGCATCACCTTGCACTTATCCACATTAAATTTCATCTGCCATTTGGATGCCCAATTTTCCAGTCTCACAAGGTCTTCCTGCAATTTATCACAATCTGCTTGTGATTTAACTACTCTGCACAATTTTGTGTCATCTGCAAATTTGATTATCTCACTCGTCGTATTTCTTTCCAGATCATTTATAAATATATTGAACAGTAAGGGTCCCAACACAGAACCCTGAGGTACTCCACTGTCCACTCCCTTCCACTGAGAAAATTGCCCATTTAATCCTACTCTCTGTTTCCTGTCTTTTAGCCAGTTTGCAATCCACGAAAGGACATCGCCACCTATCCCATGACTTTTTACTTTCCTAGAAGCCTCTCATGAGGAACTTTGTCAAACGCCTTCTGAAAATCCAAGTATACTATATCTACCGGTTCACCTTTATCCACATGTTTATTAACTCCTTCAAAAAAGTGAAGCAGATTTGTGAGGCAAGACTTGCCCTGGGTAAAGCCATGCTGACTTTGTTCCATTAAACCATGTCTTTCTATATGTTCTGTGATTTTGATGTTTATAACACTTTCCACTATTTTTCCTGGCACTGAAGTCAGGCTAACCGGTCTGTAGTTTCCCGGATCGCCCCTGGAGCCCTTTTTAAATATTGGGGTTACATTTGCTATCCTCCAGTCTTCAGGTACAATGGATGATTTTAATGATAAGTTACAAATTTTTACTAATAGGTCTGAAATTTCATTTTTTAGTTCCTTCAGAACTCTGGGGTGTATACCATCCGGTCCAGGTGATTTACTACTCTTCAGTTTGTCAATCAGGCCTACCACATCTTCTAGGTTCACCGTGATTTGATTCAGTCCATCTGAATCATTACCCATGAAAACCTTCTCCATTACGGGTACCTCCCCCACATCCTCTTCAGTAAACACCGAAGCAAAGAAATCATTTAATCTTTCCGCGATGGCCTTATCTTCTCTAAGTGCCCCTTTAACGGTCCAACTGACTCCCTCACAGTCTTTCTGCTTCGGATATATTTAAAAAAGTTTTTACTGTGAGTTTTTGCCTCTACAGCCAACTTCTTTTCAAATTCTCTCTTAGCCTGTCTTATCAATGTCTTACATTTAACTTGCCAATGTTTATGCTTTATCCTATTTTCTTCTGTTGGATCCTTCTTCCAATTTTTGAATGAAGATCTTTTTGCTAAAATAGCTTCTTTCACCTCCCCTTTTAACCATGCCGGTAATCGTTTTGCCTTCTTTCCACCTTTCTTAATGTGTGGAATACATCTGGACTGTGCTTCTAGAATGGTATTTTTTAACAATGACCACGCCTCTTGGACATTTTTTACTTTTGTAGCTGCTCCTTTCAGTTTTTTTCTAACAATTTTTCTCATTTTATCAAAGTTTCCCTTTTGAAAGTTTAGCACGAGAGCCTTGGATTTGCACACTGTTCCTTTTCCAGTCATTAAATCAAATTTGATCATATTATGATCACTATTGCCAAGTGGCCCCACCACCGTTACCTCTCTCACCAAGTCCTGTGCTCCACTGAGAATTAGATCTAAAATTGCTCCCTCTCTCGTCGGTTCCTGAACCAATTGCTCCATAAAGCTATCATTTATTCCATCCAGGAACGTTATCTCTCTAGCGTGACCCGATGATACATTTACCCAGTCTATATTGGGGTAATTGAAGTCTCCCATTATTACTGCACTACCAATTTGGTTAGCTTCCCTAATTTCTCTTAGCATTTCACTGTCCATCTCACCATCTTGACCAGGTGGACGGTAGTATACCCCTATCACTGTAGTCTTCCCTGATACACAAGGGATTTCTACCCATAAAGATTCAATTTTGTATTTAGTCTCATGCAGGATGTTTATCCTGTTGGACTCTATGCCATCCCGGACATAAAGCGCCACACCTCCTCCCGACTGCTCCTCTCTGTCATTGCGATATAATTTGTACCCCGGTATAGCACTGTCCCATTGGTTATCCTCTTTCCACCATGTCTCTGAGATGCCAATTAAGTCTATGTCATCATTTACTGCTATACATTCTAGTTCTCCCATCTTACTTCTTAGACTTCTGGCATTAGCATACAAACATTTCAAAGTTTGTTTTTTGATTGTATTTTTATTCTGCTTTTTAATTGATAGGGATAAGTTACAATTTTTTAGCTCAGGTGAGTTTTTAGTTACAGGCACTTGGACTACTTTTCTAATTATTGGAACCTCACTGTCGGGATGCCCTAATTCTAATGCATCATTAGTATCCTTTAAAGATACATCTCTCCGAACCATGCGCTGCTGAGCGACTGTCGGCTTTCCCCTTTGTTCTAGTTTAAAAGCTGCTCTATCTCCTTTTTAAAGGTTTGCGCCAGCAGTCTGGTTCCACCCTGGTTAAGGTGGAGCCCATCCCTTCGGAAGAGACTCCCCCTTCCCCAAAAGGTTCCCCAGTTCCTAACAAAACTGAATCCCTCTTCCTTGCACCATTGTCTCATCCACGCATTGAGACTCCGGAGCTCTGCCTGCCTCTGGTGACCTGCGCGTGGAACAGGGAGCATTTCAGAGAATGCTACCCTGGAGGTTCTGGATTTAATCTTTCTACCTAAGAGCCTAAATTTGGCTTCCAGAACCTCCCTCCCACATTTTCCTATGTCGTTGGTGCCCACGTGTACCACGACAGCCGGCTCCTCCCCAGCACTGTCTAAAATCCTATCTAGGTGACGCGTGAGGTCTGCCACCTTCGCACCAGGTAGGCATGTTACCAGGCGATCCTCACGCCCACCCGCCACCCAGCTATCTACATTCCTAATAATCGAATCACCAACTATGACGGCCGACCTAACCCTTCCCTCCTGGGCAGTAGGCCTTGGGGAGATATCCTCAGTGCGAAAGGACAATGCATCACCTAGAGAGCAGGTCCTTGCTACAGGATCCTTTCCTGCTACATCTGGTTGGTGCTCTCCCATTATGAGACCTTCTTCCTCCAAGGCAGCACCAGGGCTGCCAGTCTGAAGTTGGGACTGGACTACTATGTCCCTGAAGGTCTCATCTATATACCTCTCTGTCTCCCTCAGCTCCTCCAGGTCTGCCACTCTAGCCTCCAGAGATCGGACTCGTTCTCTGAGAGCCCGGAGCTCTTTGCATCGCATGCACATGTACAACTTCTCACCGGTGGGTAAAAAATCATACATGTGACACTCGATGCAAAAGACTGGGAAGCCCCCCTCTTGCTGCTGGACTGCTGCCTTCATCTCAATTTTGATCAGTTCCTAGTTAAGTTTTAGGTTGCTATGGTAGTAGGAATGTGTCTAAGTTCCTTTAAATGTATTAGTGAATTCACTATATGTCTGGTAGTGGCCTACTGGGGTCTGATCGAATTCTCAATAAAGTTTTTGTTGATGGGGGTTTTTGTTTTTTTTTTTTTTTTTTTTTGTGCAAGTGGCATGAATTAATGGCATTGTTGCTCTCTTTCAGTTCAATATTTTTCGACATGGACTACAATTCTGGAACTAATACATTAACTTTGATATTTATTTAGTTTCCACCATTCATGACACTTCAAAGTGAATTACATTACAGTACTGTAGTTATTTCATTATCCCCAGAGGGTTGCAAACTCAGGGGGTCATTCACTAAACTACAGTATTGTTCATGGAGGGGATAACACCGCTGGAGTCAAAAAGCAGCAGAACTCAGCATTACTGCTTTGTAAATTCCACAGTATTTTTCTAGCAGTAAAATACCACCAGGAGAAATACTGTTGCATTAATACTCCCCACAATTTCACACGATGACAATTTTGGGGACTACCATGTCTTAAAGGGGCTGATGAACACTGACTAAAGACCTCTTGGAGTGTAAAATACCTCTCGGAGGTCTTTTAGGCAGTGCTCATCAGCTCCTTTAAGACATGGTAGTCCCCAAAATTGCCACCGTGTGAAATTATGGGGACAAGTAATGCAGCAGTATTTCTCCTGGTGGTATTTTAGTGCTGGAGAAAATACTCTGCGTTCCAGTGAGTTGCTTCTTTCCAACTCTGCAACTTCCCAATCCCTGTTCTTACTGCTACTTTCTGTTTCTATCCCAAGGAAACTTGAATTCATTCACAGTGCAGGTTTTCACTAAATCTGCTGGTGGAATATTCAACCACAGAGAAAATACTAGTCATAAATATAGTTCAATATTATTTGTTACTAAACAAATATAAACATCTTATCTATACACATTAAAAACTATCTATCAAACTAATCATCTCCCATTCACACACAAAACATAGAAAAATTCAAAATCGTATACATATTCTGCCAGATCATTCAACAACAATTCTCATGTCATATAATCAAATTACATGTGCAAAATATTTTAATTGTTATATATTTTATCAACTATTATAAAATCCCACTGTTACTACTCCCTTCAAATGTACTCCCAAATTTTCTCGTCTTACACCACGTTCTCAATATCCTCCCAATATCCTCCGACAAAGAATCCTCTGTTTCGCCCTCCCATCTAAGGGTTTCTTCAGGGAAATATGTATCTACTGTTATCCATATACTTCTTCGCTAATTTGTACAAATCCACGGTCTCGTCTCACAACCAATCCGTATGCCTTAAAACATGCAGTACTCTTTTCATCTGCTTAATCATCTCCGTTGAAATTCCCAAATTCACATTTAAGATTTACTCAGTGACTTCTCTTTTTATTTAAATCATCTTCACACATCCAAAACATCATAACTTGTCAATTCTGGAAATGACATCACTCAAGCTTTCTATGTACCCGGGAATTTGGGAATTGCAGCGGAGACTGTTGAGCAGATGAAAAGAGTACTGCGTGTTTAAGGCATACGGATTGGTTGTGAGACGAGACCGTGGATTTGTACAAATTAGCGACGAAGTATATGGATAACAGTAGATACATATTTCCCTGAAGAAGCCCTTAGATGGGAGGGCAAAACAGAAAATTCTTTGTCGGAGGATATTGGGAGGATATTGAGAACAGGGGATATTGAGAACGTGGTGGACGATGAGGAAATTTAGAAGTAAATTTGAAGGGAGTCGTAACAGTGGGATTTTATAATAGTTGATAAAATATAAAACAATTTAAATATTTTGCACATGTAATTTGATTATATGACATGAGACCTGGTATATAATGATCTGGAGGGATATGATGAGTCTGGAGCCAAGACGGCCGACACATAAGACACGTCGGAAGAGCTCTCTCTGTTCTATCAGATAATAGATTTCCTTTTTGAATTTCCTTCTAATTTGGAAGTTTTGCAGGATGCCGCACACAAAGCGTAAAGCTAAAGTAAAAAACTTTTTACTTGGAAAAGAAGAAGGCACCCTGCAAACTAAAATCGAGAGTTTCTTCGACTCCAACACTGCAACACCGGAAACAAGGGCCGCAGTGGGAGAGAACTTGGAGCTTAAAGAACTTTAAGATCCTGATACCAATAATTGATCTAGTTTTGAATATACATCCTCATGAAAAATGTAGTCATTAATAAAAAAAAAATGAATCCTGCAACACATCCAATTGACAACATTCCTACAGCCACTCTAAAATCAGTAGCTCACATAATATCTATCCACATTGCAGAAATGATTACTTTATCACTTAAAGAAGGAATTGTTCCAGATTTATTAAAAACTGCAGTAGTCAAACCAGTGCTTAAAAAACAGAAGGCAGATATTAATGATCTAAATAATTATAGACCGGACTCTAATCCATTAGTTATTAGAAAAAGCCGTTCAAACCTAATTGACTAAACACTTAGAAAAAAACAATATCCTTTCTCCTTCACAATTCGGGTTTAGAAAACACCATAGTACAGAATCCTTATTTTTGGCTTTATGCAATACCATCTTAAGAGGATTTGATAGTGGTCTTCGACACAGTGGCCTTTGACACAATGAATCATAATATTTTAAATGATAGACTCAATGAAATTGGATTATCTGGGGCTACATTACAATGGTTTACATCATATCTGAATAATCACTTTTTCCAAGTGAACATCAATACTAAACTGTCGGAAAAAAAAGACTAGATTCTGGACTACCACAAGGATCCTCCTTATCGGCAACGCTATTTAATATATATATGCTTCCTCTTTGTCATCTTTTAGCTGGTTTGAGTATTATACATTATGGGCCGGATTTTAAAAGACTTACGCGTGTGAAACCTGGGGGTTACGCACGTGGCCAGGCCTTACGCATGCCGGGATAATTTTCAAAGGGCCCGGCCACGCGCTTAAACCCTGCTGTGCCGGGAGATCACGTGCTGGCAGGATGCCGGCTTGCACATCTTGCTCCTGCTCAGAAGGAGGAGCAAAAGGTAGGACAAGGCATTTGGGGGGATTTAGAGTAGTGATAGGGGAAGGGCAGGATAGGGGAAGGTGAAGGGAGGTCAGGTTAGGAGGTTGGGAAGTTCCCTCCCAGTCCCTCCTTAATTGGTACGGACTGGGAGGGAACTTGGCCCGATGCGTCGCCACGCGTAACTGCACATGTCCCATCCCCCCCTTGTGCGTCCTGACCTGGCATTTTATAACATGCGCGCACAAATTATAAAATCATGCATCCATGTGTGCATGCCGGGTAGCACAAACACATGGACGCACGTGCGCAATGTTTTAAAATCTACTCCTATATCTAGGCAGATGAAATTCAACTATTAATGCCCATTAAGAACACAATTGAAGTTAAAAAGTTTGATATATTTTTGTGAATATATTGGACATATATTTTCTGTTTCATAGGCTGTTGACGGTGTGATAAGGAATTATTTGGAAATAGTTTATCTTCTGTAAGAAAAATGGCTGTGTAGGCACAGGAGAAGGATGCATAAAGTTCCTGGATTTTTTACAAACTCATACGTTCCTGGATAAACCAGTAGATGTAGTGTATTTGGATTTTCAGAAGGCGTTTGACAAAGTCCCTCCTGAGAGGCTTCTACGAAAACTAAAAAGTCATGGGATAGGAAGCGATGTCCTTTCGTGGATTACAAACTGGTTAAAAGACAGGAAACAGAGTAGGATTAAATGGTCAATTTTCTCAGTGGAAAAGGGTAAACAGTGGAGTGCCTCAGGGATCTGTACTTGGACCGGTGCTTTTCAATATATATATAAATGATCTGGAAAGGAATACGATGAGTGAGGTTATCAAATTTGCAGATGATACAAAATTATTCAGAGTAGTTAAATCACAAGCGGACTGTGATACATTACAGGAGGACCTTGCAAGACTGGAAGATTGGGCATCTAAATGGCAGATGAAATTTAATGTGGACAAGTGCAAGGTGTTGCATATAGGGAAAAATAACCCTTGCTGTAGTTACACGATGTTAGGTTCCATATTAGGAGCTACCACCCAGGAAAAAGATCTAGGCATCATAGTGGATAATACTTTAAAATCGTCGGTTCAGTGTGCTGCAGCAGTCAAAAAAGCAAATAGAATGTTAGGAATTATTAGGAAGGGAATGGTTAATAAAACAGAAAATGTCATAATGCCTCCATATCGCTCCATGGTGAGACCGCACCTTGAATACTGTGTACAATTCTGGTCTCCGCATCTCAAAAAAGATATAGTTGCGATGGAGAAGGTATAGAGAAGGCCAACCAAAATGATAAAGGGGATAGAACAGCTCCCCTATGAGGAAAGGCTGAAGAGGTTGGGGCTGTTCAGCTTGGAGAAGAGATGGCTGAGGGGGGATATGATAGAGGTCTTTAAAATCATGAGTGGTCTTGAACGAGTAGATGTGACTCGGTTATTTACACTTTCGAATAATAAAAGGACTAGGGGGCATTCCATGAAGTTAGCAAGTAGCACATTTAAGACTAATTGGAGAAAATTCCTTTTCACTCAAGGCACAATAATGCTCTGGAATTTGTTGCCAGAGGATGTGGTTAGTGCAGTTAGTGTAGCTGGGTTCAAAAAAGATTTGAATAAGTTCTTGGAAGAGAAGTCCATTAACGGCTATTAATCAAGTTTACTTATGAAATAGCCACTGCTATTAATTGCATCAGTAGCATGGGATCTTCTTAGTGTTTGGGTAATTGCCAGGTTCTTGTGGCCTGGTTTGGCCTCTGTTGGAAACAGGATGCTGGGCTTGATGGACCCTTTCTCTGACCCGGCATGGCAATTTCTTATGTCCTTATGTTCTTATATGTCAATTATCAAACAATGTTTAACACTAATGAAACTGGTTCTTAATACTGGAAAAACAGAAATCATTTTAGTGAACAGGAAAAATATTGACAATAACCTCCCTATATTAAAAACAGGTGATCCAAATATGAACATTAAACTGACTATTGATGAGAGTTGTACTTAAAAAAACATGTTAATACAAAATTAAGATAAGCATATTTTAAATTACTAACTCTTAGGTGACTGAAACCACTTTTAACTCAAAATGACTTTTGTACAGTGCTGCAGCTTTTAATATTTTCTAATATTGACTACTGTAACTCATTATTTGGACTCCCTAATAATACACTACTACCGTTACAAATACTCCAAAATGTGGCCGCAAGAATATTAACACCGTCAATACGTACTGCACACCTGAGCAAGGTTAGATCCAGAGCTATATTGATAGCAGGCCCTAAAATATGGAATTCATTACCAACTGAACTACGATTACAAAATAATTTAAAAACCTTTACAAAATAATTAAAGACATGGCTATTTATGGAAGCATATCAGGAACAAGATGTTATTGTTTGTAAGGATTTTGGGTGGACTCCTGGACTCTGTGGCAGATGACTACGCCCATGGGGGAAGGTCCGGTGAGGGGCCACAGGTCAGAGTCAGCTTAGGACACACACACAGTTTAGATCTTTTATTAGACAGTGATGGTGAGCCACCAGAGGTGGCGGTAGTGAGCTGGAATATAGTCCGGCTGGGCTTGTAGTCCCTTAGGCTCTATAACAGCGATTCCACAATGGCTGTGCTGTAGTTGAGAGAAACTGATATCGTGAGTAGCAGCAGTGAATGTAGAGTTCAGGATTAGAACCTCGTTGGTAATGTACTCACGCAGCGGTCTCAGTATGGAGCACAGGAGCTGAAGTAAAGTCAGGCCCTCGAGGAGCGAGTACCTGGTTCCAGGGAACAGCTTTGAGAGAGATAGATGGTAACTCACAGATGGTATAGGCAGTAGGGGTGTGCATCCGTTTTCCACGTATTTGTGATCCGCAACGTATTTTGTCCTATCTGTTAAATACGTGGGGAGGCGAAACGCATCGCGACTCCCCACGTATTTAACGGATTTCTGTTTTATTCAGCCACCTAAACAAAAATTTAAACAAACTCTCCTTAACCCCCCCAAGACTTACCAAAACTCCCTGGTGGTCCAGCGGGGGATCCGGGAACTATCCCCTGAACTCACACCCTCGGTGCTGGTTTCATCATGGCGCCGATAGTCTTTGTCACAGGGGCTACCGGTGCCATTGGTCAGCCCCTGTCACATGGCCATCGGCGCCATCTTGTGCTCCTACCATGTGACAGGGGCTGACCAATGGCACCGGTAGCCCCTGTGACATAGTATGGGCAAAGGCGATCGGTGCCATTTTGAACACTGGCAGCAGATCGCCTTTGCCCTCACTATGTCACAGGGGCCGACCGTCGGTACCTGTGACATAGTGAGGGCAAAGGCGATCAGCACCATTTGAGTCCTGGAATCGGACGGCCGGCGTGCAGGAGGTCGCTCCCGGACCCCCGCTGGACTTTTGGCAAGACTTGTGGGGGTCAGGAGGCCCTCCCAAGCTGGCAAAAAGTCCCTGGGGGTCCAATGGGGGTCCCGGAGCGACCTCCTGCACGCCGGCCGTCTGATGCCAGGACTCAAAATGGCGCCAATAGCCTTTGCCCATACTATGTCACAGGGGCTACCGGTGCCATTGGTCAGCCCCTGTCACATGGAAGGAGCACAAGATGGAGCCGGTGACCATGTGACAGGGGCTGACCAATGGCACCGGTAGCCCCTGTGACACAGGCTATCGGCGCCATGATGAAACCAGCACCGAGGGTGTGAGTGCAGGGGATAGTTCCCAGACCCCCCGCTGGACCACCAGGGAGTTTTGGTAAGTCTTGGGGGGGTCAGGAGGGTGGGGGGTTGTAGTTAATTTAAATTTTAGCTGGGACACGAATATAACTCGCTGTATTAACGCATCGGGGCGCCATACGGCCGAATGCAACGCATTTACTCCCCGACGAAACCGAATCATGAATGCAACGTATGACATCCCTCTGCACATCCCTAATAGGCAGCGGTGTCTTCCAGACAGAAGTGAAGTCCAGGTAGCGAGTCCAGGAACATGGGCCCTCCAGGAGCGAGTACCGGTTCCAGACAGCGACCTGAAAGAGAAAAGAGAGAGAGGCCCCCGAGGAGCGGGTACCCAAATAGAGTAGTCCAAGTGGAGGCAGAGTAGCTAGGTTCGGAGAGCGAAATCCCATCCGAAGGAGTTCCAACCCTTGCTAACTCGTAAGCTAGCAATTGCGTAGGCTATTTGTATCCTGGATGCATGACATCATTACAGGGACACGCCCCTGAGGTTTACGCCACTGAAGGTACTTGAAGCAGGGCCGCGCAGCGCACACGCCCTTAGGCAGCTGAACAACATGGCGGGAGGCAGCGCCCAAGCCGGTCCAGGGACGCCGGAGAGGATGGCAGGAAGACGCCGCGGCAGCCAAACGTCTGTCAACCACAGGAGAAGTCGCCAAAGAGGTAAGGAGGGCGAAGTGGAGACGTCGGGCAGTGACGGTCGCAACACAAGAGCAGGAATGAAATAACATTACTGGCATGGAGATGACTTAACAACTAGGAAGCAAATATTGATATGGAAAGTATTAATACTACTGAGTTTTTATTTGAATAGTTTTATTTTCCTGTTTTATTTGAATTTTATTGTTTAACTATTTTAAATTTATTGTAATGATTTTATTTTGTTAATGTTTAATGAATTACTGTATTTGATTTTTAGTTTTTGGTATTTATAATTTTACTTCATTTGTACTATGTGTTTGGTATTTATAACGTTATTTTGCCTGTACTATGTGTTTCATTTAATGTTTTGCGCTTTGTTAACCATTGTAATAGAATACGGAACGATGGTATATAAAACCAATAAATAAATACATAAAAATTAGTACTGACATTTGCTATCTCTTCCCATAGAAGTCTTCCCAAGATACAGACTGTTGAACCCTGGATTTTGGGGTGCTGACTCTACTACTGAGCTAAAGGTCCCAGACAGCTTCTAATTACTGAAAAATCAATAGAAGTTGAATTCAAAGCAAAGTGAAGATGACTTTCATCAAGTTTATCTAAGTCAAATATAAATGTGTCTGAAATTGCATTTCAGTCATGTCAAAAAAGGTTCCTCTTATTACTACTACTGAACATCTTGTTAATCAGTTTTCT
Organism: Rhinatrema bivittatum; assembly: GCF_901001135.1. Classification (NCBI taxonomy): domain Eukaryota; kingdom Metazoa; phylum Chordata; class Amphibia; order Gymnophiona; family Rhinatrematidae; genus Rhinatrema; species Rhinatrema bivittatum. Next base: position 10,794,504 of record NC_042633.1, read on the forward strand.
ATGAAGATGGGAGGGAGGGAAAGATGGGTGGAGAGTCATCTAACCTGTGTATAGTCTTCAGTCCACATGATGGCGCTGGTGTTGATTTTGATATCCTGGCCACTGGCTGCTCCAGAGTCATAGAGGCCGATCTTTATATAATCAAAGGAACCACTTGAAGATAGGTGCCAGTTCATAATGTCATAAGAAGCCGGTGGGTTGCCATTTTGGTCAAAGAAAATCTCCCGGCCCATGGTGTTCTGGAAGCGTGCCTTCTTTATGTAATGCAGGAGCTGTGCCATGAAAAGGAGACATGCTCGCATTGATTTTATACAGTTGCAGTCTGATTTTACAGGTGTACAGCTGTGTGTCATATTTGCCAGTTGTTTCCAGAATTTGCAATTCATTTCTAGCTGAGAAACAGGCATATTTCCCAAGTAAAAATACCCTGATAATCACTGAAGTCTACACACCTAGACTGTGACTTAAAATATCTCTTCCACACCACTGACTATGTTTATCTCAGTGCATTCTGAGCTAACCAGGTGGTTAATCCGGGTTTCTGGGTTCCTTGATATTCTTAATAAGCAGTTGGAATATGACCAGGGAAATATTTAAGTTCTCTGATATGTATTAAACCACATATTAGAGAAAAACCCTCCAATATTTTTTAATTGCAGATATTTTTTTCTCTGCCATAAAAATACCCTATCCACTACAGATAAGGTTGTCAATTGGTACAGTTACTGCTGATCAAGATGGTCCAGTTCTGGTATTACTTTCATTCTATGCATGGGCCCATGGTATCTATGTTTTTCTAACAGAAATCACAATAGGTCTTCACATATAATGGGGTAAATCCTAGACTTGATCAACTGATATGGGACCCATCAGGAAGCCTACCTTTCCCCCATATGTTATTTTGGATTATAGCTAATTAAGGCAATGTCTTGTGTTTCTTTTGATTGTATTTTCTTCCACAATATTTACTGCTCTTCATTATGGGCCAGATTTTAAAAACCTTTCGTGCATAAATGGCCTTACGCGTGCTGGGCCTATTTTCAAAGGCCCGGCCACACGTGTAAAGCCCCGGGACGCGTGTAAGTCCTGGGGCCTCGGGAAAGGGGTGGGGAGGGGGTGCGGAGGGGGGGGGGAGTGGGCGGTCCCAGGGGGCGGGGCGGGACGTGGCTAGTGGCCCCTGGCACATCAGTCATTTGCCGTTGTGCCAAGGGATCATATGCCCGGCAGGCGCAACAGGTAAGATAAGGATTTGAGGGAGGGTTAGTATAGGGCTAGGGGCTGGAAGGTAAGGGGAAGGGGTAGGAAAGTTAGAATAGGGGGTAGGGAAGTTCCCTCCCAGGCCACTCCTAAATTGGACTGGGAGGGAACTGGGGAAGGCCGTGGGCATCGGCACTCGCAGGTTGCACAAATGTGCACCCCCTTGCGCGCGCCAACCCCCCCCCCCCCCCCCCCCCCCGGTTTTATAGCATGTGTGCACTGGCACACGCGTGTTATAAAATTGCGTGTCCATGTGTGTGCGCGCTAGTTTTGAAAATCTACCCCTAAGCTTTTTCTTGTCATTTAATATGGCATTGTATTGATAAATTCCATAAATAAAAAGAAAAAAAAGAAAAGGAAGCGTACCTTTAGAAACAATGACTTCAACACTTCAGGATAAAACACTCCTTGAATATTTATTTAGCCACCATATTTAGTTGATCCTTGCTGAATACCAGGTTTGATTTACATACTGAGATGAAGTGCAGGCTGTTTCAGGAGAGAAAAACCCAGTCTGGATCCACCCAGGGAGAGCTTGGAGCAAAGTTAGATGGCAGAAGGTGCCTATTTCAGTCCAAAAGCGAAATAGACCTGGGGGGAAGGCAAGGTGACCGTCCCCCCGTCAAAACAAAGAAAGACCAACAAGTGCGCCCCTGCATTAGATGGCAGAAGGTGCCTGGGAACCGAGCACAGACTACATTTCCCAGGTTCTTTGAGCCTCAGCTGAACCAATGGGAGAGGATGAAGTTTGATTCCCTAGCTGAGCAGGGCACTCAGGGAAGGCACACACCTGTTCCTCTGATTACAGAGACCTTAGGCTCAAAAGAAGAGCTCAGCTCCTCAGAGGGGGAGGAGGATCCTATGGTAGTAGAGATCCTGGCAAGGGAATCTGATAACAGTGACATGGAGGCTGAGTAAGTGAGGAATTCTCTAAGTTTTAGCTATTTTCTTTAACCTGGGAGCAGGTGAGCTTTGTTTTTTGTTTAGGGACTGGGAGGACCGTGGCCTGCAGCACAACAGAGGGGAGTTGGGGAGAGTTGTGTGACTCCCAAGCAGGACAGTTTGGCTGGCTGGGAAAGCCAGATATCTGTATTACTTCCCAATGAACTGAGGGATTTGGAGCTGCATGGGGGTTTTGCCGGGGGCTTATAACCAGATACTGTTTTGGGACAGAAGTTTTTTTTTTACCTTGTCAGAGAGGTGGAGTTGAGGAGACTGGCTGTGGGACCTTGAAGGCCCTGCCTTGAGCAGTGCAAGGGCATCCGAATCTACACAGGACATTGAGGACTAGGATTGCCCGACAGAGGACTGCAGAGGGAAACCACCAGACGGAAGGTGGATCTGCGCCTGACAAAAGCCCAGGAATCCCAGTGACCGCCGGTACGCTACGCGACAATACTCAGCCTATATGTGACTGCTGTCAGGTTTGACTATATTTAGTTATTTAAAAAATTGATATGGTGCCTATGTAACACAAGTTGTACTATGTTTTATCATTAGGATACTTCAAACAATGGGAGGTGCAAGGGGGGATGTGAAGAAGGTAGTGAATGAAAGGTGAGTCCTTCCCTCATTGGTGATGGGTTTTTGAAGTGGTATATAAGATGGTTCCATGAGTCCTGTGGGAATTAAGAGGATTTTTGAAGGCTTTGAACCGGAATCTGGTCCTGAGGAATTCAGGGATAGGGCATGGAGATATTTGATCTATTGGAGAGAATATAAGTACCTCTCTTTCATATCAGCTAAAGAGTAAAGGCCTATGGGAAGGAGTAGAACCCCTAATGCATCATCCATCTCAGTGAGTTGTGTGGTGAGGAAGAAGACGTTTCCTGTTCTTCAGTGGGGCCTAAAAAATGTAAAATGCCTTACTGGGGACTTGAAAGGGAAAGCTTGTCATTTCTCAAGTGTCATGAGGAAGTCAGTTACTGTGTTATGCTTTGGATTATCTCATAAACTATGGAATCTGCTTTGCCTGCATCTTGGATATTTTGTCTTTTTGCTAAAAATTCTTTCTTCTTTGAAATACCAAGCTGTATGGACTACATTTTTTTTTTTTAATCCTTTGGCTTCGCAGGTAATCCTCCTCCCAACAGCAAGAATTCATGTATTTCTCCAGAGGCTCATCATCAATTGAGAGATGCAGATAAATAAAGAGAGTCCTTTACACTTATCAACAAGTGCTTGCACAAAACTTTACTTAACATGGCAACTCCATTGTTTTATAGCAGAAGTAGAACTTTAAATGGGTCCCCTGTCATGAACCCATGTTTCACCGAAAGGCTGCGTCAGGAGGGACGGTAATGCAAAAATTTCAAGTCTCTAGTGTATACAGAGGCTGCAATGATTTGGCTGGGGCTCAGCAACTAGTGGGAAATTGGGAATGGGGATGGTTAAATATATTTGTTATATTTATGTATGCTGCAAATTGCACAAAGCATACTCAATCATTTTATGTAAACTGTTAACTGTAGAGAGCACCAGTTTGACATGGCAGTATATACAAACATTAAATATTAATAATCATAAATTTGAATACAACTTAAATAGCCATAGATATTTTTGGCCACTTAGCTAGTCATATTCAGACAGAATGTATGCAAGTAGGTGGTGTTTTAAGACCATTTATTTTTCTGTAGTCTAAAAGTATTCGTACTTCTGCAGTAAGATGCAATTTTAAAAATGTACTTCATACTGTGTGTCATTGTAATGTAGAGAACTGACTAGGTCATGCTTACTTTGTTGCATAGCTCAAACAAACATTGGTCCATACCTGCCAAGGCTCAAAGTGTTTGATGTCCCCACATGTCCCATTGAAGAAAGGTCCTTTTCCAGGTTCACAGGCATACATGGCATGCAGGGAATGAGCCACCATGTACACAGCATTATAAGCATTATAAACTGACCTTAGATTTGTCATATCAAAGAAACGGCTATTAAGGGTCCTCAAGTCTTCCTTCCCTGTGCAGACTTTCCCTTCTCTGCTTAGTTCTTGAAGAGTGACCTGGTCCATGTTGGGGTCAGCCCACCTGCAGCCAAATGCTTCTTCCCAAAATTGCCCAACAAAGATGTCTTCTGTAGCACTTAAAGGATGAAGATTATAGAGGTAGTCTTTGAACCTTGGAATGTTGCCTGTAGGAACAGAGATTGCAATGGTTCCTTTCAGAGATTTTAAAAAATCATTTTCAATAAATTTTGGATTAAAAGCCCAGCCATCCGTAGCAATCCAGACTTTCCCAGATATGTCACTCTTTGCAATTGCCAGCATCACTGGATAGAAATTGTTGCCAGAGGAAAAGACCACAATCACCCTGGCTGTCATCTTCTTCACCACCTCTACAATACGCTGTGTCTTCTCTTGAGAGTAAAACAGGGGGATGATTTCATAGAAGGCAACACAGACCCCAGCCTTGACCAGCTCTTCTTTTAGCATCTGACTCCCAATCAGTCCATAGTCATTGTTCTCAGCAAGGATTCCAACCCATGTCCAACCGAAGAAGGTGATCAACCTGGCAATGACCAGAGACTGCAAATCATCACTTGGAACAGTGCGGAGGAAAGAGGGAAATTGACTTTTATCATTAAGAGTGACTACGGTTGAGGCATAGCTGATCTATAAGAAATTCACCAATAACATTAATTAGTTTTTCTTACCGTTGATCAGCATTTATGAGAGTGATAAATTATTCTTTCCTTTTTCTTACAGGGTATCTCAAGACACAATAAACCTTTTTCTCCCCTAACTGTGTGCTTTAGATCAACTTCTTTACCTCTTCACATCCATTCTCTTTCTTGGCAATAAGTAATAACAGTAACACATGGTATGAATGCAAATTTTTGGAAGGGGTGGGATCAAGAAGGAGTTTGGGTGGGATTTATTAAAATGAGGGGCAATATCACACCATTCCATGGCATAACACATGCTTTTAACACAGGAAATAACTACAACTTTTTTCAGGCATTAGACTGTGCTATATGCCCGTAACACAATTCACCATAAATTTTTGAATTGCAATTTAGTCATTGCTGAACGAGAGAGAGAGAGAAAGATCACACCTATGCAAAATAGGCTCGGCGTGCGCAGGGGGGCTTTTTAAGGGTTACGCGCGTAACCTTTTAAAATCCACCCCAAAGGATTATTGCAGGGTGCAATAAGTTTACCGATGCAAAGCAATATTTTATTGTGGAGTGTGGTAATTCTAAAATTTCCCTAAATATGCCCTTTTATCTTATTCGGGGCATTATTAATGCATTTTGATAAATCTAAGGGTTTGTTGTTTAAAATCCCTACCTGTGTCTGTTTATATACTCCCAGTAGTTGAGCTATGATTATGGACATCCGAGACTGGGTATCTCCAATCACTGCAGCTAATGGAGATGTCCCCCTGCGGGAATAGTTTGGAATGGGGTCTTTGTTTCCGGTGAGTTCCCACATTGTACCTTGCAGTGTCCTGGACTGGGCACTACAGGAGTCGTATATCCAGAACCCTAAGCTGATATTGGGCAGTAGATTTTTGTTTTTATTAATTTCTTCCAAGGCAAATTCCATTATCTTCACATGTTGGTAAATAATATATTGTAATCTAAAATAACAGAAAATATAAATAGAAGATAAGCAAATGTATTTCGAGGAGTAAATTTCAAAGGAGTTACACAGGTAAAAGTAGCTTATTTTCATCACATTTTTACGTACGTAAATCCATTTGAAAACTATTTCCATAGTTTGCATTTCAATATGGGACCCAACTGGCAAATCACAAACCCAGCTGACTTATAAATAGAAGATACTCATGTAGGCTGAATATAAATATAAGCTTATTTTGTTGATGAAATTTTGTGTGTACGCTTAAAACTGTTTGATAATTCAGTGAATGCTCATAGGAGGTCATTTTAAAAGGATTTACACTTGTAAATTTAACATACCATCATAGCTATTTTAAAATGCCATTTACACATACAAACTGCACTTACCCATGAATAACCAATAGACAATTAAATGGCATATATTATAGCAATTTTCAAAAACCTACTTAACATGGGTAAGGTACATTTCCACATGCAAAACCCAAATATACTGTCTAAATCCTTTTTAAAATTAGGCCTATAACTTCTAAACATGCTTTCAAAACACACTCCGGCGTGCCCTTTTTTCCATGTGGTTGAATGTATGTGAGTTATGTAACTGAGAACATTCTTTATGAATACTATAAGTGCAATTACCCAGTTATGGTAGATTTATGTGGGTTAACTCCATTTTTTATCCACATAGAGAGTGCCGAAGCCTGAGAAACCAAATATGGTGGTAGATAAGGACCATAAGGCTCACATTCTTACAGCCTATTGCAGTGCCTCAGGTCCCAGATAATCTTTGACTTTCCCTTTGCTTTTTTAAAGTGAGGGATCCTCAAGGCTTATCCCAAGCTTTCATGAAATCTGAAAAAGCTAATGGAGTGCTAGTTCAGAAAGGAATAGAGAACAAAACAGAGAATAAAATAACACCTCCATGACAATCCATTGAGTGACTGTACATGGAGTATCATGTACAGTTCTGGTCACCTCAAGAGAGATGTAGCAGTACTAGAAAAAGTGTGTTAATCCTTCGACAATATTTTGGACCCTAGTGGTAGAGTAATTGCCTACCTTGAGTGGAGTGACAGTGAGGAATGGAACCCAAGGGTTGCCCAGATCCAGAACCAGTGATGACAATACTCCAAGACAGATCCGAATTGGAACAGGCAGCGACTCAGCAGGTTCAAGGCCAATCCAGGTACAGGGCAGACAGCAAGACAACAGATCCAGTAATGGTCCGGGTTCAGGGCAGGCGGCAAGACAAGACAGCAGATCCAATAACGGTCTGGGTTCAGGGCAGGCAGCAAGGCAAGACAGCAGATCCAATAACGGTCCGGGTTCAGGGCAGGCGGCAAGACAAGACAGCAGATCCAATAACGGTCCGGGTTCAGGGCAGGCGGCAAGACAAGACAGCAGATCCAATAACGGTCCGGGTTCAGGGCAGGCGGCAAGGCAAGACAGCAGATCCAGTAACGGTCTGGGTTCAGAGCAGGCGGCAAGACAAGACAGCAGATCCAGTAACGGTCTGGGTTCAGAGCAGGCGGCAAGACAAGACAGCAGATCCAATAACAGTCTGGTTACAGAACAAGAGGCAGCAACCAAGAACACACCAACACAAGCAAGCCTGTAGCCGAGGCGCTTGCTGTGTGGAGAGTCTGAATTTAAATGCCGATTTTCCCGCACTCCGTGCCGGCACGTCAGATATGTCAATGTTAGGGGGCGGAGATTTTCGGTGTCTTGAACCGCATGTAACAGCGTGCGGCCATGCCGATGACGGAGGAGAGCCATGCGAAGTCGGGGGGTGTCCCTCAGACCCAAGGTGCGTCATCACAAAGTGCAGAGAAGGGCAACAAAAATGCAAAGGGGCAGGGTTGGTGTGTCCACAAGGCAAACTAGGTGGTCGCCTAGGTCACCAACCATTAGGGGGCAACAAAGAGCAGCCATGTGGGGCTGTGAGTGGAGCCCATCCCACTCACAGCCAAGAGGATCAGCTAGCAGCTAGGCTTGTTCTGTTTTCTAATAGGAGGTGTATTGGCGTTTTATGACCTGGTGTAATATTTTCAGGCTTGCCTTTTCATAGGTAGGGTTGTTACTATTTGAGTGCCTTTACTTAGTACTGTTTTTGTATGGGAGGTTTATAATATTGTAATTGTAATTCACTTTACTCATGACTTTGAGTACCAGACCTACACCCAAGACATATTTCAATAGGTCTAAGACTATATGGGCTCCAATTGTTTTTATTGGGTGGGGGTGCTTTTTAGCAGGGTTTTCTGGTTGGCATGCATTGTGTATATTATTTTTACATGCACTGCTGCAAATGATACTTTTATCTCAGAAACTATAGTTTGAATGTCCTTTTTCATGTAAATTCTTTTATTATAAATGTATAATTTTTATTTATGTGTTTAGACCTGGGGAATGAGAGAATGGAGCTGGAGCTATGGGGGGCATGCAAGGCAGAAGGTTCACCTAGGATACCTATTGTTGTGGAGGTGGACCCTTGGCCCGAGGTGGGGTTGGCACCACACGTGAGGGGAAACCCCCACGGGTCCCCACCGTCGGGAGGCGAAGCCAAATGGGAAGCGGAGGCCAACTGGATCTTCGCCTGGACTCAGGTGGGCCTCCGTGTGGTTGGAGACAAGGTCAAGTCCGGACTACAAGTTAGGCAGAAGCCTAAGACAAGGCCAGGTCCAAACAAGAGTCAGGGCAGGTGGCTAAAGACAAGGTTAGGTCTGAGCGAGGGTCAAAGCCAGGGAGATCCGTCCGAAGGGTAGAAGGAACAGGAAGCAGGAACAGGTACTGGACCAGGAAGAGGTACTGGAACAAACAACAATGAAGCACACGACAGGAAGTGTGGAGACCTGTTGCCAAGGCAAGCTCTAACTGTCAGAGCTTGCCTTATACAGGCACAGACCAGTGACATCATCAAGGAGGGCCGGCAGCCCTTGCCTGCCACAGGCCTTTTAAATGAAGTAAAGATGCATGCACGCCATGGACGCGAGGAGCAGATGGCGGCGGCGTCTCCGCCACATTCCAAAGCACACCAGTGGCTGGCAGGGCCGCAAAGAGGAGAGTTACGCCGGGGGCCCCACCTCCCCATCCCCGTGGAGCCGGGGCCTGGGCCAAGCAAGGCAGCACGACGCCGAGTAGGAAAGGCCGGTCTCGGGCTCAGCGGCTGAGCGACACAACACCTATCACCCTTGTACCAGCCCTGCTAAGAGAGATGGATTGGCTCCCATACAAGGAAAAGGAAAGCAGGCTAATGCTCTTCAGCTTGGCATAGGGTCATCGGAGAGGGGATATGATATAAGCTTGCAAAATCATGAGTGGTATAGAACAATCTATAAGGTAACAGTTATTTACTCCATCAAACAGCACTAGGACTGGATTTTCAGAAGGCCTGGAGCAGGAACAGGTACTGGAACAAACAACAATGAAGCACAAAACAGGAAGTGTGGAGACCTGTTGCCAAGGCAAGCTCTAACTGTCAGAGCTTGCCTTATACAGGCACAGACCAGTGACATCATCAAGGAGGGCCGGCAGCCCTTGCCTGCCATGGAGTCTCTTAGAAGAGACTCTTCAAGAAAGTGAAGTCATGGAATAAGAGGCGAGGTTTTATTGTGGATAGGTAATGGGTTACAAGACAGGAAACAAAGAGTTAGATTTTAAAAGGTTGTGCGTGCGTCCATGTGTGCGTGTTTCCCAGTGCATGCACATGGACGCCCAATTTTATAACATGTGCACGCATGTTATTAATCGTAACAAACCAAGAAACTCTGCACCTGGATGATATTTTATAGAAGACACTTATATATCAATGTCAATTCAAACTCACATTCGAAGTGTCCAATATATTATTTCTGGAATAGTATTTTCAATTATTTGGTGGAAAAAACCTCCACTATCAAAAGAACACTACTCATAACAATGAATTTTTAAACAAAAACATTTTTTAAGGAGGAAGTGGAATGTTTCATAACTCTACAATGCATTACTGGCTTGTAATGCTATGTTTCCAGGTTTAATCATAAACTTTCCACCTCCAACCTTATAGATGATTTTTATGTGAATATCAAAGTGCGCTGAAACTTTTTAAAAAAAAATTGTGAATGACAGTGGTAGGTTAAAGTGATGAAGTGTAATGCTTATTGTACCACCTGATAACGATAACACGACTTATACTCAAAGGGGCGGATTTTAAGAGCCCTGCTCGCCTAAATCCGCCCAAATCCGGGCGGATTTAGGCGAGCAGGGCCCTGCGCGCCGGTGAGCCTATTTTACATAGGCCTACCGGCGTGCGCAGAGCCCTGGGACTCGCGTAAGTCCCGGGATGTTCTGAGGGGGGCGTGTCGGGGGCGGGCCCGAACCACGCGGCGTTTTCGGGGCATGTCGGGAGCATTCCGGGGGCGGGCCCGGGGCCGTGGCGGTCCGGGGGCGTGGCCGCGCCCTCCGGACCCGCCCCCAGGTCGCGTCCCGGCGCGCGGGGATTTACGTCTCCCTCCGGGAGGCGTAAATCCCCCGACAAAGGTAAGGGGGGGTTTAGACAGGGCCGGGTGGGTTAGGTAGGGGAAGGGAGGGGAAGGTGAGGGGAGGGCAAAAGAAAGTTCCCTCCGAGGCTGCTCCGATTTCGGAGCGGCCTCGGAGGGAACGGGGGTAGGCTGCGCGGCTCGGCGCGCGCCGGCTATACGGAATTGATAGCCTTGCGTGCGCCAATCAAGGATTTTAGCGGATACGTGCGGCTACGCGCGTATCTACTAAAATCCCGCGTACTTTTGCTTGCGCCTGATGCGCCAGCAAAAGTACGCCAAATCGCGCGGTTTGAAAATCTACCCCAGCGAAGGTTTAAAGTCCACCCGACAAGGCCTTGTTTCTGACCATGATAGGTCTTTCTTCAGGGGATGTAAATTAAAATCCTAAATCGTCGGAATTACTTATCTTAAAGATGTTGCTGTGACCACTCGCTTGTTGCTCAAAACCTCCAAGGCTTTCCGTGCCTGTCCTGAGCTGTGCAGACGCTGTGGAATGCTGTAAATCTCTAAAGCTTTCCGTCCTCTCTGGGAACTGTTGAATCAGCGAATGCTTCAGGCGGATAAACATGAAACGGTTTATAGTGCTCTAATCTCCACAAAATAATTTCTTTAAGACTATCACGAGCTATAAAGCTTCGCTTTATTCCCTTGTAATATGTCTGTTGCTCTCAAAAATGCTCAGTGCTGTAACGGGCTGTAACACTCAGTGCTGTAACGGAATAAAACGAAGCTTTATAGCTCGTGATAGTCTTAAAGAAATTATTGACTTTAATGGGAACCGGAAAACGAATTCACATATCAACATATCGGGGGCGACATACATCCGAATGCAATGGAAATGGCCCCCGATGAATACGTATCTCGAATGCAACGAAAATGTTTTGGCTGCACATCCCTATAAAATAATGAGTGGGGTGGAAGAGATAAATAGGATATGGTTAATCATTCTTTCAGATAGTACAAAGACTAGGAGGACACTCATGAAATGAATAAACAGATACAAGACAAATTGGAGAAAGTATTTTTTCACTCAGTGCACAATTAAGCTGTGGAATTGGTTATCAGAGGATGTGGTTAAGGCATAGCATAGCTGACTTTAAAAAGGGTTTGTATAAGTTCCTGGAAGAAAAGTCCATTAGTAATTATTAGCCAGACAGACTTGGGAAAAGTCACTCTTACTCCTGGGGGTTAAAAACAAGAGATGCATCAACTCTTTGGGATCTGCCAGGTAGTTTCCAGAGATCCAGATTGGCCACTGTCGAAGATAGAATTGTGGGCTTGATGGACCTTTTGGTCTGACCCAGAATGTCTGTTATGTTGTAAGGGACATTCCCCATAATTAGCTAGTAACAGATTTAAATTAAATTTTAAAAAATATATATTTTTTTCAATCAATGAACAATTGAACTGTAGAATTTATTATAAGAGATTGTGATCAAGGTAAATTTCTAGAGGACAGATCCATAAAACATTATTAGCCAGACAGAGTTGGGTGTCTCAACTTCATGCTTCTGGGAGTGAACGATAAGGGAATAAAGTTTCCTATTAGCATCTGTTGTGCTTTTCCAGGTGACCTAGACTGGCAGCTATTGAAGGCAGGATGCTGGGCTTGATGGACCATTGGTCTGCCTCTGCATGGCATGTCTTACATTCTTATGAATAAGGGAGTAGAAATAAAGAGTGGTAAGCTTAAGAACCACACAATGACATCTCTAAAAAACATATGTAGAACAACATGGAAATGAGAAATAAAAAGTACAAGGGAAATAATCTGTCACTTACGTGTTACAAGGCTGGATGCTGGGAGTCTCAGTGAAGGGAATCGGGGGATAGGTTTTAGGATCATGAACAGGGAAGATTCCCCCTATAATGATGTCCCCCTGCTTTATATATCCTGTCACATTCATACTGCTCAATCGACAGTTGGCATTAATAGTATCTTTAACAGGGACGGACAGCATAAGGAAATAAGTCAGTGCCATCAGCATGTTTTCCTCCATCGAGCTGTGCTGGTCTCAACCTGTCTTTCCTTCAGTTTTTTCCTTAGGTGGAGTGAAAAATAACTCTGATTATAACATCTGAATATATAGAGTTATGGGTAGGGATATGGTTAAAATTAGCATTAGGCTTGGGGTTAGAGTGAAGGTTATATTCAGTGTTGGAGTTTTGGGATAGGGTTAGAAGAAGGATAGGATTAGGGTTAGGTTTAGGCTTAGAGTGAATTTAGTATCAAGGTTAAGCTTTAGGGGTGTGCATTCGTTTGCAATGTATTGGTAATCCGCAAAGTATAGGGCCATATTCGTTGTATTCATGGGGAAGCGAAACGTATTGCGATTCCCCATGAATACAACGAATCTTCACCGAATTATTCGGCCATCTAAAGGAGCAAATTTAAACAAACCCCCCACCCTCCTGACCCCGCCCCCCAAGACTTACCAAAACTCCCTGGTGGTCCAGCGGGGGTCCGGGAGCCATCTACTGTACTCACGCCATTGGCTGCCGGCATTCAAAATGACGCTGATAGCCTTTGACCTTACTATGTCACAGGGGCTACTGGTGCCATTGGTTGGCCCCTGTCACATGGTAGGAGCCATGGATGGCCGGCGCCAGGGGCCGACCAATGGCACCAGTAGCCCCTGTGACATAGTGAGGGCAAAGGCTATTGGCGCCATTTTGAATACTGGCAGCCGACGGTGTGAGTGCAGGAGATAACTCCAGGACTCACGCTGGACCACCAGCGACTTTTGGCAAGTCTTGCGGGGGTCAGGAGGGTGGGGGGTTGTAGTTAATTACATTTTAGCCGGGAAACGAATAAGAATGAACGTATCGGGGGGGCCCCCCTTGCCGAATGCAACGTATCTGCCCCCCGACGAATACGAATACCGAATGCAACGTATGCGGTCCCTCTGCACATCCCTATTAAGCTTAAGAAAAGTATCTTTGTAAGGAATAGAGTCAGATTTTGGAATAGGAGTAGGATTAGGGTTAGAGCTTATCATAGTTGCAAATGATTCTATCATCGAGGGGACTGAGTTATAAAGATTTTCTCTCAAAACTTAAAAACAAGATTGAAATTTCTTAAAAATTGCATGCAAGATCTATTAAAAGAAATAACATTGTTTACAAAACTGCCTTTCAAAAATCATCCACCAAAAATGATAATGAGGGGGAAGGTTCAAAGCCATTTACATGGGAAACTAGCAATTTATCTCTGTAAACTGACCGTCTGGAAACTTCCCTTCCTGAATCCACTTAAGTTCATTTGGACACACATTTAGGGAAGGTGTCTTGGACAGGATCAGAAAATAAGTCACAAATCACCAGTGCGAATGTCCTTAGGTACAGTGTGCCCAGGGCAAGTTTTAGTGTGAAAGTCCAAGGTTAAAGAGAATCCAAGGACTTTGTCTGAAGGCAAATACCCCAAAAATAAAGTGGACCGATGTGCAGAAGTCACACCAATAGGAAGTACCAAAAAATCAATGTGTGCTGCGTTAACATTCAGCTGGCTCCGTGCAAACAACAATTATTAAATAATTGAAGCATAGGGAAAACATCTCATTAAAGCATACAAAGTGTTGCGGAGAGAGTCTAGTGGTGGACCCTTGGGCCGGCTTGGTGGAGTGTGGGCTCCGAGGATGGTATGGAGGCCAGGAGGTGGAGCACAGCTGGTGCGGATGACGTGGTTCTTCACCCTGGAAACCCAAGACCCCCCCAGGTGGAGCCCGTAGGGGAAGGCGAGGAGAGTCGAGAGTCGAGGAGTGGTCCGGTGGTCGAGGCTGGCTGAAGACAAGGAGAGACGAGGTGTGGTCCGAAGGTCAAGGCTGGCTGAAGACAAGGAGATGAGGAGAGACGAGGTTCGGACCGGTGGTCGAGAGCCGAAGAGACAAGCCAAGGAACTGAAGTAGCAGGAGCGGGAGCGGATCCGGGACAGCGGAGTCAGGAGCAAGACAGGAACAACAGGAACTGGAACAAGGCTGGAACAACAGGAACTGGAACAAGGCAGGAACAGCAGGAACCAGAGCAAGGCAGGAACAGCAACTAGTACTCACTGGGAGCGACCTTGTTGCAAGGCAAAGCAGGAGAGGCAGACGCCGGCTTAAATACTCTGCCGGTGTCTGAAGTCAGGAAGAGGGCGGTTCAGTACTTCCGGGTGCTGAACCTACAAAGTCTGTGGCCTCGCCCGCGCGCGTTCCCCAGCAGGGGGAGGAGTCGGCTTCGGGCCTCGGTGGCGTCTCCACGAGGGAGACGCCGCGGCCAGGCAGGCCTTTCCCTTCGCGGCTCGCGGCGTGGCAGGAGGGACCGAGAAAGAGGTAAGGACCCGGTCGCTAGCTTAGCGACCGGGACCGCAACTCAAAGTTCTTTTAATCAGGGATGGTCCAAAGCACAGTCCTTGATGGGGTATCCTTAAAAAACAAAACAAAAAAACTGCAGCCTAATAAAGCTATCTGAGACTCTGTCCCGCAACATGGGACCATGTTTAAATTAGTGGCAGAGAGTCTCCGAGGCTAACGCAGCCAGCAAAGCGTACCTGGTCCAGCTGACAAATCAAATCAAATACCAGTCACTGGTTCACCTTAAACTGAAGTAGAGAAAATGTTTTTGTGCTCCTTTTTCGAGCGGGCTCCATCAGGAGTCCAAAAGTAACCTGCTCATTTAAACGTTGATTCTGCTTCTCCAGCGCAGAGCATTCCTGGCGTGTTTAGGGCATTTTCTTCCCTATCAGGGATGTGTTATCTATGATCGAACTAGTTTTCGTTTACTTAGAGAGCCTTCTTCATAACTGGCTACTTCAATTGAATTTGCTGCTGTCCCTCCCGATGCAGCATTGGTGAAACACAGTCAAGTGTCGGGGGACTGAGGCTCAGAGTGCGTTAGTAGGCTGCTGTTTTTCAAGGATACTCCATTAAGTTATTATTTCACAAGGAACTGTGCTTTTGGCCCATCCCTGATTAAAAAGGACTCTTTATACTTTAATGAGATGCTTTCCCTATGTTTCAATTATGTAATAAATTCTGTTTGCAGGCAACCACCTGAATGTTAACGCAGCGCGCATTTATTCTTGGTCTAAAGACAGCCACTTTTAAAAACTGTCACTCAACAAGAGGAGCATTTTCAAAGGGAGTTTGCAGGTAAGGGCAATAACCAGAGATTCAGGAACTGCTGAGTGGAGAGAGAGAGAGGCAGGGGGAGGAAATAATCATCTGAGGAGAGGAGCAGGAAGGGGAATAGCAGAGGCAGCTAACATTTGAAATCTCTGAGGAAGAGGAATGTCCTTCCCATCCCCTGGAAAACTATGGACCAGATTTAAATGCTGGCAAAGTTTACTCAGTTCCGATTCTGCAGCTCCTGACTGCAGCTTCTGGAAGGAGGAAAACAATCTACCAAAATAACTTTGCAGAAGCTCCAGGGACTCTGCCCGCAGTGGTTTGCTTTTCCCCCAGGTTTTCCGCTGGCTCCTTTTCTTTCTGACTACAATACTTAAATGCCATCCTGCAGTTTGCTGTTCTGCGCTATCTTTCAGCTTAGTGACAGATTCTCATACGTTATCTTAAAGAAATATTTTAAAATCTTACTCACTGCCATCTGATGTCCTTCAGAGCAAAGCTGGAGCTCTCACACGCAGGGGCTGATGCAGCTGCTGCTGACTACCCTCTTATAACTTTCATTTATTCCCCATCACTAGGAACAATTTCCATGATGGGATAATAGCTAATTGCTTTATGATTATTGCAGGCCCTGGGGGGAGAAGATGTGATTGACAAACAAAAGTTTGAAATAAGTTTAATGAAGGAACATTACTGCTTCATGAGAGTGCAGTGTTAAAAGGAGACCTGCCACTTTCCATAAGGCCTGATTTAAAAACCTCGGCGCTCGTAAATCTTGGGGTTTACGCACGTGGGCAAGGGATCCTACCACCCTCCTGGGGTAGGTGAGATGGAGGTCCTGATTGGCAGGGCAACTTTTAAGCTGGTCAGGAAAACCCCTTCCATGGATGGCCAAAAATCCTGTCCTTAAACAGAAAGTAATTTCTTTTCTCCCCCCAGGGGCTGAAGTCACTGGATTGGTGTTCTCTAATCTCTTTACAGATCTTGTATTCATGGTAAGCAGTTTCTTCCACTTTTTGGATTATCTCACTCTCTGACTTCCATCAGAACCCCAATGGGAGGGATCCCTGAAAGCAGATGTCTTACCCTGATCCTATGCAGACAGGAAGGGGCAGACAAAAATCTTCCTCAAAAAAGCGGGGGAGTAGCTGCCTTCACAAAAAAGCAGGGGAGTAGCTGGCTTGTTGCGGCGGTTACTACCCCAAACCAAATAAGTCTGATACTTCACTTTCAATGCATATCCAGCATAGCTCTCTGCTTCAACGGCAGGGGGAGAATGAAGAAAAGAGGATTTATATTCAGACAACAACCAACAAGGACTGAATTGCACAGGCTAGGTAAACAAATAAGTATGGGTGTAGCTTGCTTATTGCGACAGTTACTACTCCTAACCAATTAAGCTAGATACTTCACTTAGATGCAGCTCCAGCACTGCTCTCTACATCAATGGCGGGGGTGGAAGGTAAATAGAACCTAAAAGTTACTAATAAAGGCCAAGAGTATCAGATAAGTCTGAGAAAACAAAAAATAAGTGTGAAAGCTTGCTGGGCAGACTAGATGGGCTGTTTGGTCTTCTTCTGCCATCATTTCTATGTTTCCTCCTCGAAGGTTAAACTCAATGTCCTTTTCCATTAACCAAATATAAGACTGGAGCTGCTTCTCACAATGTGTCACCAAGTCTGTGGCAGATCTTCCCTATCCCTGGTTGTCCCAGACACAGGTTTCCCCATGCCCTGAGTCCAAGAAAGTCCCAGGTGTCCAGTGAGGTTCCTACCACTAAAAGCTCAAAAATCCTGAAAACAACCCAGAGGAATATCCACACCAGCTAGGGAGTAGACTAGCAGGATCACTCTCCCAACCATGGTCAGGAGTCCCAGGCTGGGTTAGACTGTTCCCTCTAACTGGGCCTGTAAAGCACAAAAAAGGTAAGCTTCTCACTACATCCTAACTCTCCAAAACGTATAAGGGACTGCTTCCAGACTCTCAGGAGAATGCTGTTATAAAGCCTCCTAGGGTGAAGGCCATCCCCAGATCCTTCAAAGGGAGGGACTGGAATTTTAATGGATTCTCCCCCCATTCACTAACTTGTTCTTGCTATTTCTTCCCTGGGCATATTAATAACCATATGGTTACAACTCCCTCCCTGTTAGGAAAAACCTGGACATGGATAACTCTTGCACAGATTTTACAGTAAAACACTTATTATTGCATTGTAATATTCACATTAGAAATAATAATACCACATGAAACGATACATGAAGCACAATATTAGGAGCATAGCATCCATGTCTGTCTGGACTGGTACCAAGGTCCAGACAGGCTCTACACCTGGTATAGGCACTAGTATACTGGCATGCAAACTCCATCCATTAAAGGAAAAATACCCAATATATTTACACATACCAAACTTGGATACAGAATAGTAAATAGAACAAAAATGCCATCGCTGCCACTACTGGCAACCAGTGGGTGCTGCCATCATTGTTAAATGCAGTGGACTCTCTCACCATCCTGAAAGCAAGCACCCAAATTGTGTAAATTTGTTGCGGAGTGCTCGGAGAGCGATCCCACTCCTGGGAGATGTGTGTGCCCTTGGGCCGCGGCTCGACGCCAGAGAGTCTGAAGAGGTGCCGCGGGAGGCGTGGCATGCCCGAGCATGGGCTGGATGGAAGCAAGCTGGGGAGAATACTGGAAGACAGGCCCTCCTCCGAGCCTGCACGCTTCGGAAGACCCAACAATGCTATGTTGGTCTTGTGAACAGTCCTCCGACCGTTCCCAGCCCTTTCGGACCTGCCGCAGGGTACGGCATGAAGCGGCAGGCCGGATGGAGGCCAGGGCAGCGAGGACTGGAACATGGATGTAGACGAGACTCAGAAACGAGGTACTGGAAGTGCAGACGTAGACTCAGGCACAGGGACTGGAAGTGCAGACGTAGACTCAGGCACAGGTACTGGAAGTGCAGACGTAGACTTAGAGACAAGGTACTGGACGTGCTGACGTAGACTCAGCAGCAGGGTACTGAAGGAAGAGACGTGGAGTCAGGAACGAGGTATGATGCATACAGAAGACTCAAGGGCGAGGTACGAGACTGGCAACATGGAGCGCCCTACACAGCCCGCCCGAGGGGCTCATCACGGACCACAACAGAGGTTGCCACAGGATACCAGGCTTTCAGAGAGTTCAAGAACAAGGTAAGGCTTTTCTCACAGACTCAGGAACGAGGTGCATGGCTTGCATCACGAAGCGCCCTACTCAGCCCGCCCATGGGGCTGGTCACGGACCACGACATGGCTCGCCGCGAGGCACCAGGACATCTTGGAGAACAGGAACAAGGTGCTAGCTTTCAGGAGATTCAGGAACAGGGTAAGGCTTTCTCACAGACTCAGGAACGAGGTGCATGGCTTGCATCACGAAGCGCCCTACTCAGCCCGCCCATGGGGCTGGTCACGGACCACGACATGGCTTGCTGCGAGGCACCAGGACATCTTGAAGAACAGGAACAAGGTGCTAGCTTTCAGGACGTTCAGGAACAGGGTAGAAGCAGGTTGCTGCACTCCGGACAGCATATAGCAGGGGTTTGCTGCACACCGGCAGCTGAAGCAGGGTTTGCTGCACACCGGCAGCCGAAGGCAAGGCAAGGCAAAGGCATCAAATGAACTGGAACACGGGATCGGATTGAAAGACAGGCCAAGGGCAGGAACATGGACAGGCAAACATCAGGGCTGGTACATCAAGTAGACATCAAGACTGGAACAGCAGGAAGACATCTGATGGGACGAGGAGCTCCAACAGAGAACGAGTAACACTGGACCTTGCAGAAGGCTGGAACACGGACAACTCCTGGAGCAAAGATGGTAAAGTCCCAGGAGTGACCAACTCCTTGCGAAGGCCACGACAGACTGACTGCTGAGGCCTTTAGTAGGGCTGATGATGACAGCGCCCAGGGAGGGGCCAGCAGGGGACCACACCTGGCTGGCCCTAGAAGAGGAGTAGAGAGACGCGCGCCCGCGCCCTAGGAAGCTGGAGAGGCAAGCTGGAAGCTGACGGCGTCCTCCCGACCACGTGGAGAATCCAAGGGAGTCAGGCAGGCCGCAGAGCAGACCTGCTCTGAAGGTGGAAAGGTGGCAGGCTGCTAGCAGCTCCCAGCCGCGAAGACTGAAGCAGGAAGGCAGAAAAGGTAAGCTGGCTGCAGGGAGCTGAAGAGACTGCAGGCACCGGCAGGGACGGCCTCCATGCCGGCTGAAGACCCCGGGAAGCCTGCAGCGCGTCGGGGAACACCGGAGCGGTGGCAGCTGGCCCAGCTGCCTGAAGGAGCTCCCGGTGGCCCGACCCTGCCACGCAGGGCTGGAGGCAGCCGGGAAGGAACCCGGTGGCGGCGGCAGGCCTGCCGCGAAGAAAACAGTGTCAGCGGCCCGACTGGCCGCGTGGGGTAAGAGTCTGCCCACGCTCCTCGCGGGCAGGTTCGCAACATAAACTTGCATCTTCATTGGGGAAGGTGACATCTCCATTCTCATCCTCTGGGAGGAGGGTAGATGAATCCTCTGGTTCATTGTTCACTTGTGAAATACGGCAGATACCTCTGCCATAACATGGGGAGAGAAATGATGGTTAGATTGTCTATTTCCAGATGTTTACCTCCTTCTGTGGCATCTTCCTGTAACAAAAGGTTTAAACATACTGAATGGACTGCTGATACCAAGCTACAAATGAAATTATTAATTTACTGTGAAATTTGCAAAGAAAGCCAAGGACACTTTTTTCAAACAAGTTTTGAGATTTTTATAGGAGGATGTTTTTATTGTATTTCATATGAAACATTCGTTCTAAACAATAAATCAATAATGACATTTCCCCAAAAATTGCAGACAGCATGTATTTGCATGCAGTACAACTCATGGAATTTTAATAAATAAGTGCTGTGGGCGTGAACCCTTGGACCGAGATGGAGTTGACGCAACCTGCAGGAAGGAGCCCTGAAGGTCCCCACTGTTGGCTGGTGGAACTGGCTGTGACAGGGGTCCAACTGGAGCTTCAACTGTACCAGCCCACATTCACCTTATGTTGAGCCCTCTGGTGCCAGGGCCGGCAGGACGTAGGCACAGGCCTTTGTTGCTGAGTTGGAGATCCATGGAGGCAGTGGAGTCATAGGCCAGAGTCCAGGGCAGGCATACAGGTGAGGTCAGAGGTAAGCAGTGGTCAGGACAGGCAGCATTCAAGTGAGGTCACAAGTCAGGCAGAGGGCGGAGGTAGGCAGAGTTCAATTGAGGACGAGAATCAAGCAGTGGTCAGCAGCAGGCAGAGTTCAATCATGTATAAGAATCAGGCAGTAGTAAGTGGCAGGTTGAGATCAATTGTAATCAAGTGTCAAGCCAAAGTCAGAACCAGAGATCCATCTGATGGAAGACAGGACAGATAGGCAGGAAGAGAGGTGAGAAACAGCACAGGCAGGCAGGAGAAGACACTGAAGAACTGAAGACTGACCACAGGATGAAGAACAGGAACATAGGAACAAAGACCAGGAACACACTGAGGCAATACGATCTACCAGAGGTAGATGACCTATTGCCAAGGCATCAAGGCAGGGCTGGTAATAGCCTTTTAAGGTCAATATTTATTTATTATTAAGGGTCAATATTTCTGACGTCATTCAGGGGTGCTGCAGGGCTTTCCTGTCATGGGCCCCTTAAGTTATTCTGTGTCGTGTGCGTGCATGCCTAAGGCACAGGGAACTGCAAGAGCGACAACTTCTGCTGCGAGAGAACCCAGCGGCTCCTGCCACATTAGAAGTCGGCGTTGCAACCTGCAGGAAACAGCGGGGCATTGCAGCATTGGAGGCTGGGCCAAGGCTGGAGGTAAGAATGGCTGTCCATGGGGAAGCCCACGGACCACTGATTGCAACAGTACACCTCCTCTTAAGCCCCCAAGCTTTGGGCTTGCAAGGGTTCCGGTGACAAAAGTTCCTTTGGATCCTTATGGTTTCTTGGTTCAGTTGGTAAATTCTACAACCAAACAATTGGTTTACTCCCAGAGCTCGTGTAGTTCCTGGGACTGAAGTTGAGCCATAAACGAGGGACTGATCTGATCTGAAGAAACTGGGGGGAGGATAGCTCCTCCCTTCTCTTTACGATCCAGGCTGGTGAACGTTTCCTTTTCCTGTTGAAGTTGGGTATGGATATGTATCTCTTCATCTTTGTCTTTGATAAGTACCTCAAGTTTCCATTTGACAAGATAGTTTTCCTTTTCTAAGCTTTCTCATATGCATTTCTCTTCTTCTAATTTTTCTCTTAGCTGTCCATAGACCACTTTGAGAGTGTGCTCCTGAAGATATCGAGGAGCAGTTTGAGGCTTCTGGATTCCTTGTCTGATGTTGAAGGTCTCAGAAGGATGCAGGCAATGATCATCAGGTGGGGTGACCCCTAGAAGTCTATACAGGATTTGGTACACTCAGGTCCCCAATGGATGAGTTTCGATGTGGACCAGTCAAACTGTGTCTGATGGCGCTGAAGCCATGGCATGCCATGCTTCTGGAGCCCTGATTAGGTGCAGCAAATCAGATCCCAAGATGTTCATATGGCCAGGCTCTTCAAAGACCACCTTGAATTGTTCATCAAAATGTTGCAGTTTGTTCAGCAGTGGGTCTGCATGCTCGCAGAGGGATGAGGCCCACACTAGGGCTGTTCTGTCCAATTATAACTGTTCCTGTTATTTATAGGTTCTATGTCATTATGAGTTTAAATGTATAATATCCAAGTTCTGTCTTTCCTGTTCTCTGTAAGACTCAAGTTAGTCATTTCAATAGTTATATGTAAACCGAAGTGCTTAGTGATTTTGTCTCTAGAACCTCGGTATATAAAAAAATGTTAAATAAATAAATAAATAAATAAATAAATGTAGGTCATTTTAGTCAAATTGTCAGGGAACAACGTTGCTTGTAGTGAAAAGTGCATGCCGCACTGATTCAAAAACCCTGACATTGCTTGGGGTCTGGCATATCGGGGCAAAGCTGTCAGCTGAGGTATGGGCTGGTAGACTACTGGGGGCTTGCCCTGGTACTGTTTCGGGCAGAGGTGGGGTAACAGGTACGTCCAAGGTGTCCAAATGTGCAGTAAGGTGATTCATGTCTGCAACCATGAGTTCCAAAGCTGTCTGTAAGGCCTGTAATTTCTAGGCTAGGCCGGGAATGGCCTTTAATGCAGACAAGTCTGCTGCATCCATGACCTTGGCAATCTGTTGCAGGCATGAATCCTTGGGCTGAGATGGAATTGATGCAACCTGCAGGGAGGAGCACTGCAGGTCTCCACCATTGGCTGGTGGAGTTGGCCATGACAGAGACCCAACGGGAGCTTCATCTATACCAGCCCTCATTCCCCTTATGTTGAGAACTCGGGTACCTGGGCTGGTAGAACTGGCAGGACCTAAGCACGAGCCTCTGTTGCTGCAATGGAGATTGTCAAAGTCAAGGTATTTTACTGTGTCTCCCTGGTCAATTCAAATCAAACTGTTCCTTGCCTGTTCTTTCTCTGAACACTATTTTTAGATGTTAATAAAATATATGTATTAGTTGTTGTAAAACCTGATCCCTGCACTATTTCTATTTGAAGCAGAATAGTTGGAAAATGTTTTTGTTTTTGTTTTTTTTTAAAATCCCACATGATCCATGGAGTCAGTGGAGTTTCAGGCAAGGATCCAGGTCAGGCTGAGTGCAGGCAAGATCAGAGATGACTCAGGCGAGCAGTGGTTAGGACACGCAGTGTTCAGATGAGGTCATGAGTCAGGCAGAGGTCGGAGGCAGGCATAGTTGAAACGTGGATGAGAATCAGGCAGTGATCAGTGGCAAGTGGAGTTCAACCATAGTCAAGTGTCAAACTGAAGTCAGAACTAGAGATCCATCCATGGGAAGATAGGATGGATAGGCAGGCAGGGAGGTGAGGAACAGCACAGGGAGGCAGGAGAAGACACTGAAGAACTAAAGACTGACCACAGGATGAAGACAGACCACACGACAAAGACCGGAAACACAGGAATGAAGACCAGGAACATACTGAGGCAATGCGCTCTACCAGGGGTAGTCAGCCTATTGCTGAGGCATTGAGGCAGGGTTGGTAAGGGCCTTTTAAGGCCAGCACTTCTGATGTTATTCAGGGGTACGCATGAGCCAAAGGCAGTGGGAAGTGCAAGAGAACACAGTGACATCTGCTGCGTTACAAGTCTGCGTCTTGACCTGCTGGAAGCAGAAGGACATTGTGGCATCGGCGGCCAGGCTGGGGCTGGAGGTAAGAATGGCAGTCTATGGGGAAGCCTGTGGATCACCAGTCACAACACTAAGAGGCTATCCATAGAATGGCAATGAAATGAATAAATAAAGTCTCTTCCTAACTAGAGATGGAGGCAAATGTCTTCTTTTCTTTGAGGCCTCTTGACCTGCCAGGTCATCTTGTTGATTGAAGCAGTTAATTCTGGAAGAGTAGTGTCCAACAAAAGAATCCTCTTCACAAGGAGGAAATAACCAGTTTCTTGTATGGAAAGTCCCCAAACCCCACAAAGCAGAGGTAAAACATTTTCTTATACAAAACCTTCCCTTCTCCACAGGATAGTATACAGAATTCAAGCCAGATTTTATGTTATTCTGTTCATTGACAGGAGGGGGAAAAGGGTAAGGCTCATAGTGGTCAGGGTTGGCCTTATTAATAGCCTCCCCACAGGGAAGCATACATTGAATGCTTTACTCAGTAGGAGGCCCCAGCACATGATGGTACATGGACACCTGCTTTTTAATGTTAAGGCCCAGCTGCAACTCCCTGGTACATCTGGCCCCCTCCTTTGGGTAATCGTGGTGGGCCCTTCTAAATCTGGGATCAGTGGAATTCTTGGTGATCCTTTGGATGACCTTCTATCACAGCCAATCCTGGTGATTCAGCTCCACATAAGCCATAACATTCATAGGCAAATATGAATAAAAGAGACCAAAATCCATCTGGACTTTCTGGCATACTAGCCTCTCCACTTGGGAGGCATGTAATAACTTCCTGGGATCAGAGAGGTGCTAGGAACCACCTAGAATTAATCTCGTACATCAGGCTGCAGGATCTGATCAAACAATACATTTGGCATCATCAGAATTTGGGTAGACAAGGCCACCAATGACTCACTGTGCATCAGGGACCAGATAGATGGTGACAACAGAAGCCCAGAAGCAGGTGAGCTGCTTCCTTCATGGGAGGTCCCTACGGAGGATCTTCTTTAAGGTAAAAAAAATGTTTCTTCTTTGCTGTAATTCTTAATACTATTCTAGTGTGTGGGATAGTGTCCGCATCTGCTAGGAGTCGGAGAGATACTGAAGAGCTGAAGTTACTGCAGAGGTATATCTAAGGTGACGTCAACTTTGAAATCTGATTCCATCTCCCATCTGCTAGCAGAAGAGCACATAACCCATTGGTCCTGAGTCTATCTGGCTACACGCTAGGAAACGGTTATTTACTCTTTCGGATAATAGAAAGACTACGGGGCACTCCATGAAGTTAGCATGTGGCACATTTAAAACTAATCAGAGAAAGTTCTTTTTCACTCAACATACAATTAAACTCTGGAATTTGTTGCCAGGGGATTTGGTTAGTGCAGTTAGTGTAGCTGCGTTTAAAAAAGGATTGGATAAGTTCTTGGAGGAGAAGTCCATTACCTGCTATTAATTAAGTTGACTTAGAAAATAGCCACTGCTATTACTAGCAACAGTAACATGGAATAGATTTAGTTTTTGGGTACTTGCCAGGTTCTTATGGCCTGCATTGGCCACTGTTGGAAACAGGATGCTGGGCTTGATGGACCCTTGGTCTGACCCAGTATGGCATGTTCTTATGTTCTTAAGAAAACAAGGCAAACAGATCTGTGGAGTTTTAAGAGTTAGGGCTGATTGGGGGGAGTGAAGGCTAGGGATGTGAATCGTTTTTCTGACAATTGAAAATATCGTACGATATTTTCAAACTTCTCAAAAATTGGGGGGTTCCCAAAAGCAATAGGAAAACCCCACGAAACTTTCATGGGGTTCTCTTATCATTTGGGGGGGGGGGGCGGGAAGAAAGGGCACACAAAAACAACCCCCAAAATCCCGCTGGACCACCAGGTACTTTAAGAAAGTTTTGGGGGTGGGGGTCGGCAGGGTGGGGGATTCTAAAGAATTTGATTTAAAGGGTCGGGTGGGTTTTTTGTTTATCGGCTAGGACGCAGCTGATAAAAAAAAAAATGTTCGGATCGCAGGAAACAGAATTTCCCGATAGTCCACGAAACCGAAACCGATTCCAGTTCTGATTCACATCCCTAACGAAGACAATCAAACCAGGGGAGGTTGGAGGACCTGGGAAACTGGGGACAAACTGGTAAAACTGGGATTTGCATCGACGTGCACTCCTTTTAAAATCCCCCAAATTATACGGTAGAAGCAGCATTTGTGCGCGCATCTGCGCGCGGCCAGGCTATTTTCTAACGTGCATGCACATGTGCACGTATGGTATAAAATAGCCACGTACTGCTGTGCCCGTTGGTCATAGATGGCTGTGCCCTCTCTGTTTTACCTCTTTCTTCCCTCTCTCCTGTCCTCTGGGAAAGTTGGCTGCCTCCGCTTCACTTTGCCAACCTCTCTGGCATCCCCGGACCGGCATAGGCGATTGCTTTCAACAATGTGTCTGAGGCCTCCTAGGGCATGCGGGAGCGTGTCACACTTTCTTTTGAATATGTCATGGCAGGAACCTCGGGGGCATCCCCACTGCATGACATCAAAACCTCCGGGTACTTAGCCTCCAATCTCCAACACTGCTACGAGTTAGCATGGATTCTGGTCCAGCTAATTTCGACAGCTTCTGAGACGCTCGCTCAGAGTACCAACTCCTTCAATGACCAGGGTTATGCTGATTCCAGGACACTCTGGCTACCTGCTCCTCGGGGACCCTTACGTTCCTACCTACCCTCTGGGGTTTCTCATTCAGCAAAGACAATCAAGACACCCGCTCCTCGGGGGTCTTGCTTTCTTCTCTTTCTCTCCAGGTACCCTGCTTAGAAGGATGCCTAGGTACTCACTCCTCGAGGGCCTTGTCCGCTCCTGACTACTTCCTGGGTTACCTGATTCTCAAGGACCCTGGCACCGGCGTTCAGCCTGCCTCGCTACCTTTACTACTGCGGAAGCTATATCCTCGGCAGCATCAAACGGCCTTGTGAGTACCTCATTCTTCAGTCACTCTACCTTGTATCACCACTGACCAGATTCTCAGCGTACTCCGCCCTGCGGACCACTACCGGATCTGTTATTGCTGTCTACATCCTCTAGAACTGGGTTCATGGCCTACCCCGCTCCGCGGACCACTACTGGACCCTAAGGATGTGCAGAAGGAAAACATTTGTTTTGATTCGGTTTTCGTTTCGCCGGGACCCAAATCCATTGCATTCATTTCATAGGCGGGGAAATCAATTTGTTGATTAGTTTTATTCGTTTTCCGATTTCCCATTAAAGTCAATGGGGAAGAATTTGCAGCCTATTTTTGGCAGCAGAATTGGAGTTTTCTTATCATTTCTGATGAAACTTCTGGGGAGCAATCATCAGAATGAGAAAAGAGCTCCAAGGTACTTAGACTGTGGCAAAGTGGCACCAAAGTGCCATGAATAGCCTAAGGCACTTTAAGGGGGCAAAGGGGTACCAGGAGAGGCAAGATCTCCAATCCAGCTATGAGTTAGCAAGGATTCCGGTCCAGCTAATTTTGACTTCATTCAGAGGCATTCCACTAGGAGTTCTCGCTCCTACATACCTTCCGGGGTTACTCTGTCCAGCAAGGATGCTCAAGGCACCCGCTCCTCGGGGGTCTTGCCTCGTTCCTGTCTACTCTCCAGGTTACTCTGTTTCTACAAGGAAGCCCAAGGTACCTGCTTCCCGGGCGCCTTGCTTCGCTCCTGTCTACTTCCTGAGTTGACCTGTTCCAGCAAGGACATCTTGGCACTGGTGCTCTGGGCCATGTCTCATCTCTACCTTTGTGCTGCGGAGGTCATCTCTTCAACAGCTTACCAGACTCATACTCTACAATCTCTCTCTGCCTTGTCTCACCACAGAATAGATTCTCAGGGTACTACGCTCCGCTAACCACTACCGGACCCCTCACTCTCCAGCATTGGGTGAGACTTCATCTGTTCTTATGACATCACAGTGCCTGGACTGAACACCACCATCTGAGACTACTTCATTGGCTGAAGAGAGCTGCCCGCTTCTCGAACATTGCTCTATTGCTGTATAATAAAGCTTCCACTCTCTCTGAGTTCATTACTGTAGAGCCAGCCTATTGCTATATTTTCCCCATGGGGCTCTGCCCTGTGGAAGGAGTCATAAATATAGCAACCAAGGGCCCACATCCATGTCAAAACCCCAACAACTAGGGATGTGCAGAAGGAAAAACATTGTTTTGATTTGGGATTCATTTTGCCGGGACCCAAATCCGTTGCATTCGTTTCATAGGGGGGAAAACCAATTTGTTGATTAGTTTTATTCGTTTTCAGATTTCCGATTAAATTCAGTGGGGAAGTGTTTCCAACATATTTTTGGCTGCAGAATTGGAGTTTTCTTATCAATTCTGATTAAACTTCTGGGGAGCAATCATCAGAATGAGAAAAGAGCTCCAAGGTACTTAGACTGTGGCAAAGTGGCACCAAAGTGTCATGAATAGCCTAAGGCACTTTAAAAGGGCAAAGGGGTACCAGGAGTGGCATATGTGCTTTAACAGAGGTGCAAAGCAGCAGGGAGAGTGTCAAAAACACACCACAGTTTCAAAAGGGAGCACCGATAACAGATGCATGAACCCTCAAAGGCAGCATGACAGGCAAAGTGGCAAGACAAGTGGCATCGATATCCTACAGCACAATGAAGGGGGAACATAGCAAGCAGAAAGACTAGCACCAACACACTGAAGAACCATGAAAGTGGCAAGAACACCACAAGGAGTTGAGTGAGTCACCTGGTGTATGGCAGCAAGGCAGAGTGGCAGAAAGCTGATAGGGGCAAGACAGGCTGGCCCCGGGAAGAGTTCCCTTTCCTTTGCACAGGAAAGGGCTCCCTAGAATGGGTGTGGTGTTTCCATTGGCATCTAGTGAGCTCTTGCTGGTCTTTTAAAATCTGGTGGAGTTAGCAGATGTACAAATGAGATTTTTCAAGGTCGAGGTGGAGGAGGGTGCCATGTGAACAGCGGTTCAACATGGGTCAACAGTTACTAAGAGATAGGCCGGCTACCCCAGGGAGAGTTCCCCTTCCTTTGAGCAGGAAAGGGCTCCCCAGAATGGGTTGGCCTCTAGAGTAGAGCACGAGCCTTCAAAGTGTGGCGATGTGGAGCAGGGTGCCATGTGAACAGCGGATAAACATGGGTCAACAGTTACTAAGAGATAGGCCGGCTACCCCAGGGAGAGTTCCCCTTCCTTTGAGCAGGAAAGGGCTCCCCAGAATGGGTTGGCCTCTAGAGTGGAGCACGAGCCTTCAAAGTGTGGCGATGTGGAGCAGGGTGCCATGTGAACAGCGGATAAACATGGGACAACAGCTACTAAGAGATAGGCCGGCTACCCCGGGGAGAGTTCCCTTTCCTTTGAGCAGTAAAGGGCACCCTGGAATGGGTTGGCCCCTAGAGTGTATAATGGTGCAAAATGTTAGGATTTAAGCATGTGCAAACAGATCATGACTTCCTGAGCAAGACGTAGGAAGTTCTCTGTTCTGCCCTGGAAACTAAAAGAAAATTGTTTGTTTTAATTAAGGATCGATGCTGTGAAGGATTAATATTTTGAATTGCAAGAGACTGATGGTTCCCTTTGCAACGAGGGTTCAGCCGTTAGGACCAAAAGAAGTGCTGACGTCATCTCCCGCCCAAATCTACAATATCAACCTATGTTGACTTTGTAGTTTACACAGTGCTTCTGTAAACTATGGGAAGCCAGAGGATGAACTAGAGTGCAACTACCACCAGTTTTATATAGTATTAGAAACACTACTGTTGGCACCTAAGAAAGATTTTGGGAACATAGCCCATATTATGATGGTCATGAAGACTATTGAGCATATGAAATATGCAAGCACCAAACATCTGAAGTCAGCTTTTTATGTTCTTACATTCCAAGTGTGGATGAACAGGCACAGCGTTAGAGGTCAAGCCCTTTTAGGGACATAATTCCTGGACGGACAGGCACAGCATTAGAGGTCAAGTCCTTGAAGGGACGTAACGTCTGGAAGGACAGGCACAGCATTAGAGGTCAAGCCCTATTAGGGATGTAAGGCATAGATGGACAAGCACAGCATTAGAGGTCAAACCCTTTTAGGGACGTAAGGCCTGGATGGACAGGCACAGCATTCGAGGATAGAGGTCAAGCCCTTGTAGGGACACAAGGCCTGGATGAACAGGAACAGCATTCGAGGATAGAGGTCAAGGCCTGGATGGACAGGCACAGCATTAGAGGTCAAGCCCTTTTAGGGATTTAAGGCCTGCTGAGAGGCACAGCATGTGAGGATAGAGGTCAAGCCCTTGTAGGGACATAAGGCCTGGACGTACAGGCACAGCATTCGAGGATAGAGGTCAAGCCCTTTTAGGGACAAAAGGCCTGGACAGAAGAGCACAGCATTCGAGGATAGAGGTCAAGCCCTCGTAGGGACATGAAGCCTGGATGTACAGGCAGGCACAGCATTAGAGGATAGAGGTCAAGCCCTCGTAGGGACACCAGTTTTCTATGGTACTAGAAACATTACTGTTGGCACCTAAGAAAGATTTCGGGAACATGGCCCATATTATGAAAGTCATGAAAACTATTGAGCATATGAAATATGCAAGCACCAAACATCTGAAGTCAGCTTTTTATATTCTTACGTTCTAAATGTGGATGGACAGGTACAGAGTTAGAGGTCAAGCCCTTTTAGGGACATAAGGCCTTGACGGACAGGCACAGCATTAGATGTCAAGTCCTTTTAGGGACATAAGGCCTAGACGGACAGGCACAGCATTAGAGGTCAAGCCCTTTTAGGGACGTAAGGCCTGGTCAGACAGGCACAGCATTAGAGGTCAAGCCCTTGTAGGGACATAAGGCCTGGACGGACAGGCACAGCATTCAAGGATAGAGATCATGCCCTTGTAGGGACATAAGTCCTGGATGGACTGGCACAGCATTAGATATCAAGCCCTTTTAGGGACATAAGGCCAGGATGGACAGGCACAGCATTTGATGATAGAGGTCAACCCGACATGGGCCAAGTTTCGGCTAAAAAGCCTTCATCAGGGGAAATTTCTGTATACTGTAATGCAAGCCTTAGGCCAAATATTCTTCAGAGTGCCATTTCAAGGAGTCAGTTGGAGGCTCTCCTAGTACAGCATTGCCTTCTTAAAGAACATGTTTTTACAGACTTAAGATTTGCAGTGATTGAGCAACCAAGGGCATTTAAACGAGGGGGCAATTTTCGATAATTATCTTCTACAGCGTGAGAAAAAATGGATTTACTACTTTGATACCATAGCTCCGAAAGGCTTGAATAAAGAAATCGACTGGTCGGTTTTCTGATCTGTTTGGTTATACCAGTATTGAGATCAGTGGGAGCGTTTTTGATTGAGACAGAGGCATTCTGTGTTTGTGTTTGATTGACAAGGTAAATGGCAGTAACTTCCGGTAATGTCATGGAAGATAGGTATTTAAACTACCGGTCTTAGAAACCTTGAACAGTTTAGATGCCAAGATGCCATTATTAGGTCCTCAGTTGTGAGAGTCTATCGGTACTCCTTTGGTGGGTTTTCTTTGGAATTCAGTTTTTACAACTGTTTCTTGAATATAGTTAATCTATTTTTTGATAATGGTTGTGAAATGAAGTATAAATGAAATGCTTTGGCAAAAATAGAGATAAGAGTCATTTAAAGAGTGTGTTTTGGGGGTTAATGCAGTGGGTAGAAGGTGATTTTGTGTTATTTTGGTTTTTAGGAATGAAGAATATTTGGCCTAAGGCTTGCATTACAGTATACAGAAATTTCCCCTGATGAAGGCTTGTTAGCCGAAACATGGCCCATGTTGGGTGAAATTGTGCGAGATCTGATGGGTGAAATTGTGCGGAATGTGAATACCTAATTTGGCTAAGTATTCCTTTTTATTTATAAAATTTAAAAACTAAAAATTAATGATAAATAATAGGTGCCATATGTAGTAATGGTATAAAGAGTGTGTAGTTTTCAAATAAAAAATGTTTTGATAAAGTAAATTATTGTTAAGGAGACAGTAAATGATAAAAGCAATAGTGCTTAAAAGGCTGATACTGCCTGAGGCCCATTGCGTGGCAAGAGACAGTGGATTACAACTATAAGCACGGTCATCTGATACTGTCTTCCTTATAAAGAATAAATAATTGTGTTGGTAAAAGATTCTTTTTGTGAAATCTGGATTTTAATATAGTTTTCCCTCTAGTGTGGTGTTTTGTGGATATCATTATTGAGAGGGGGGTGTTTCTGTTTTTTGTGATTGCATATCAATGTTTTTAATATGGAATGCATGTCCATAAAGGTCCATGGTACATATCTAAGAATTTGACCAGTATCAGTCAGAGGATATAACTGTTCCTTAAGTCCCTGATGCTCATGTTTTTCCCAGACCTGCAATCCCTCTCTCATGTATTTATATTTACATCTAGGGTCCCCCATTTGACCAGTAATGCATTGTCGAGCAGTATTCATATGAGTGTGCTTAAAAGAGCCCTCCCTGGGATATAGGATCATTTGTAGCTGCATTCCTTCTGTCCACCCTGCTAAATTATCAACCCAAGGATCTATAAACAAATAAGATCCCTCATGCTCAACCACTACCTCCTTAGGTGTCTGTTGTACTGGATAAAAAGAAGTGGATTCTGCACTTTCACCACTGCTTCTCTTCTTTTGAAATTGTGATCGTGCAGTTCGGCCTTCTACCCTTTCATGATGCTCTTGGGATATTGTGGGTGTTATTGTTTTCTGAAATTCACTAATATGACTATCTAGTTCCTGTAGTGAACACCCCAAATCTACGATTGATCTTTCCCTTCCCACAGAGGCACATTCCTCAGAGGTTTGATAAATTAAACCTGCTTCTTCAGTTTCTACTTCCTCCTGAATGACATTGTGCCCTGGAGCACTCTCATTTAAATTAGTAGCAGAGCAGGTCTGCATCTATTTGGCCCTTAAAATGGATTGTCCCTGTTGCAGATTCATCTAATTGTGCATTATCTAAATTATCTAAATTTGATAAAGTTTAGGGAATTCTTCCAGTGAACCCTTGAGTTATGGGTGGATTCTGCTTTGAATCTGCCTGCACAGTCTGGCGAGGAGGGAGGGGAGAGTAACCTACAGCACAAGCGCCCTCTTGAAAAGAAATAAACCTTCTGACTGCTTGTAAGGAGGGCAAGAGCTTTCAGATACTGTTAGGTGATGGATAATGCAAATGCCCAGTCTTTGACCAGAGATCAAAGAAATGCAAGTGGCCTTCTAACTTCTTTGGACAATTACCTTTCTTTTTCCCTATGGCTTGAAACAATCCATTTAGTGCTGAAACATCAAGAGAGCCACTCTCTGGCCAGTATAAAGTGGAATCTCCTGAAGCCCATTTCACCCATTTCTTGTGAAATTGTATTTCTTTACGCAAAAGAGGATTTTCATCTATCACTTTACTCAAAGCAGTAGTTGTTAGGAACGTGGACCCTTGAGTCAGCTGAGGCAGATGGTAATGCACTGTGGGAACCCACAGTGGACGTTGCAGCTGGGAGGCGGTAATGAGGAGGAGACCCGGGAAGGCTTCACCCTTGGAAGCCCGCGGTCCTCCCTGGAGGAGCCCATGAGGACCCGAGCCGCTGGGAATTAGGCGAGATCCTCTGCGACCGAGGACCTGAGGAGATAGAAACATAGAAACATAGAAATGACGGCAGAAGAAGACCAAACGGCCCATCCAGTCTGCCCAGCAAGCCTCACACATTTTTTCTCTCATACTTATCTGTTTCTCTTAGCTCTTGGTTCTATTTCCCTTTCACCCCCACCATTAATGTAGAGAGCAGTGATGGAGCTGCATCCAAGTGAAATATCTAGCTTGATTAGTTAGGGGTTGTAGGGGTAGTAACCGCCGCAATAAGCAAGCTACACCCATGCTTATTTGTTTTACCCAGACTATGTTATACAGCCCTTATTGGTTGTTTTTCTTTTCCCCTGCCGTTAAAGCAGAGAGCCATGCTGGATATGCATCGAAAGTGAAGTATCAGGCACATTTGGTTTGGGGTAGTAACCGCCGTAACAAGCCAGCTACTCCCCGCTTTGTGAGTGCGAACCCTTTTTTCTTCTCCCCTGCCGTTGAAGCAGAGAGCTCTGCTGGATGTGTGAAGTATCAGTTTTTCTTCAGCCCTGCCGTTGAAGCAGATAACTATGCTGGATATGCATTGAAAGTGAAGATTCAGGCTTATTTGGTTTGGGGTAGTAACCGCCGTAACAAGCCAGCTACTCCTCTCTTTGTGAGTGCAAATCCTTTTTTCCATATTTCCTCTTGCTGTTGAAGCTTAGAGTGATGTTGGAGTCACAGTAACCATGTATATGTTTATTGAATAAGGGTATTGTTTCCAGGCAGTAGCCATCATTCTGGCGAGTCCCCCACTCTTCATTGGTGGCCTCTTGAATTTATGGATCCACAGTGTTTATCCCACGCCCCTTTGAAGTCCTTCACAGTTCTGGTCTTCACCACTTCCTCCAGAAGGGCATTCCAGGCATCCACCACCCTCTCCGTGAAGAGGCCTGGGAAGCAGCCGGAACCAGGAGGTCGATGAAGACTTCACCCTTGGAAGCCCGCGGTCCCCCCGGGAGGAGCCCGTGAGGACCGGGGCCACTGGGACTTAGGTGAGGCCCCCTGGTGGGTGAAGAACTGGGTACCTGTGGATGAAGAGAAGCCAGAAGCCGGAGTCCAGCCGGGGGCGGAAGCTGAAGCCAGAAGTCAGTGGACGAGCCAAGGTCGGAAGCCAGGAGTCAGAAGCCGAAGACAAAGCCAAGGACGAAAGCTGAAGCCAGAAGTCAGTGGATAAGCCAAGGTCGGAAGCCAGGAGTCAGAAGCCGAAGAGACGATCAGGGATCTGATGCAGCAACTAGTAACTCTAACCAGAGTGAACCTCGTTGCAAGGCGTTGGACAGGCCTAGCTGCAGGGTTTACATACCCCTGCAGCATCTGATGTCATCGGAGGGCTGTCTTTACTTCTCTGATGTCATCGGAGTGCTGTCTTTACTTCTCCTGTGCTGGCCCCTTTAAATCTGGAGCACCCGCGTGCGCGTGCGTGCCAGACGTGTCGTACGGACGGCGTCTCCCTCGAGGAGGGAGCGCCGCGGCAGGGCAGGATCGGGCCTTGCTGGCCGGAAAGGAAGCTCGGCGGCCCGGGCCGGCCTCGAGGTGAGTGGGAGGACCCGGGCTCGGCCCGGGACTGTAACAGTACCTCCCCTTCTACACCCCCTTCCCGGGGGTCTTGATTTAACTGGGTGATCCACATGGAACTGATGGAGGAGGTCCTTGTCCAGGATATTGGAGGCTGGCTCCCAGGAATTCTCCTCAGGACCATAACCCTGCCAAGAGAGAAGGTACTCCCAACATCTGAGATGGAATCGCACATCAAGTACTTCTTTGACTTGGTAGACTGTACCCTCGTGTGCTTCAGGTGTGGCCGGTGCGGGGGTCTTCCTATGGAAGATAGACAGAACCAACAGCTTAAGCAGGGAAACATGGAAGACATTGTGGACCCTGAGCATAGGTGGGAGGCGAAGTGGTAAGAGACTGCCCTCACCCACTCCATGATGGAGAACGGACCGACGTACTTTGGGGCTAGACGCATGGAGGGAAGCCGCAAGCGAAGATGTTTCTTACTTAACCATACTTTATCCCCGGGGAGAAAGGCTGAGCCGGACATCGTAGACGGTCTGTGTACTTCTTAGTGATCATTGCAGGGGAATTTAAACCCTGCAGCTAGGCTTGTCCAATGCCTTGCAATGAGGTTCACTATGGTTAGAGCTACTAGTTGCTGCATCGGATCCCTGATCGTCTCTTCGGCTTCTGACTCCTGGCTTCCGACCTTGGCTCATCCACTGACTTCTGCCTTCAGCTTCTGTCCTTGGCTTTGACTTTGGCTTCTGATTCCTGGCTTCTGACCTTGGCTTGTCCACTGACTTCTGGCTTCAGCTTCCATCCTTGGCTTTGTCTTCGGCTTCTGACTCCTGGCTTCCGACCTTGGCCGGCTGAAGTTAGGTGGGCCTCCGTCCAAGGTCTTCAGGTGGATGAGGAAGCGGTCAGCTGGGGGCCAGCAATGGAAATAATGGAGAATCTGAACTGGACGAGGCTGAGTCCCAGGGTCCCAGGTGCCAAGAGGAACTAGAGTCATACAGGGGGTGCCCAGGTAAGAACAGGCTGAAGCCTGAAAGGTCAAGTCCAGAATAGAGACTGAAGAGGCATCGTTGAAGTCAGGGCAGGTGGCAGGCATGGAGGTATGGCAAGGCAATGGTCAGGTCCAGGAGACGATCAGTAACTTGGTCGGACAAAGCAGAGGTCAGGTCCAGGAGATGAACCATAGCGTAGTCAGGCAAAGCAGAGGTCGGGTCCAGGAAATGATCAGTAGTGTAGTCAGGCAAAGTAGAGGTCAGGTCCAGAAGAAGATCAGTAGCATAGTCAGGCAAAGCACAGGGTCGGGTCCAGGAGAAGATCAGTAGCGTAGTCAGGCAAAGAAGAGGTCAGGTCCAGGAGTCAGTCAGTAGAACAAGTAGAATAAACATAAGGCAGAGGAACAAGGAGAAGCAACGAAACCAGGATCAGGAACATGGAAGGAACAGGAACCCCAATTTAAAAAGGGCTCCAGGGGCGATCCAAGAAATTACAGACTGGTTAGCCTAAATTCAGTGCCAGGAAAAATAGTGGACATTGTTCTAAACATCAAAATCACAGAACATATAGAAAGATATGGTTTAATGGAACAAAATCAGCATGGCTTTACCCAAGGCAAGTCTTGCCTCACAAATCTGCTTCACTTTTTTGAAGGAGTTAATAAACATGTAGATAAAGGTGAACCGGTAGATGTAGTATACTTGGATTTTCAGAAGGCGTTTAACAAAGTTCCTCATGAGAGGCTTCTAGGAAAAGTAAAAAGTCATGGGATAGGTGGTGATGTCCTTTTGTGGATTGCAAACTGGCTAAAAGACAGGAAACAGAGAGTAGGATTAAATGGACAATTTTCTCAGTGGAAGGGAGTGGACAGTGGAGTGTCTCAGGGATCTGTATTGGGACCCTTACTTTTCAATATATTTATAAATGATCTGGAAAGAAATATGATGAGTGAGATTGAACAATTTTGTGTCATCTGCAAATTTGATTGAGTAGTTAAATCACAAGCAGATTGTGATAAATTGCAGGAAGACCTTGTGAGACTGGAAAATAGGGCATCCAAATGGCAGATGACATTTAATGTGGATAAGTGCAAGGTGATGCATATAGGGAAAAATAACCCATGCTATAATTACACAATGTTGGGTTCCATATTAGGTGCTACAACCCAAGAAAGAGATCTAGGTGTCATAGTGGATAACACATTGAAACTGTCGCTTCAGTGTGCTGCGGCAGTCAAAAAAGCAAACAGAATGTTGGGAATTATTAGAAAGGGAATGGTGAATAAAACGGAAAATGTCATAATGCCTCTGTATCGCTCCATGGTGAGACCGCACCTTGAATACTGTGTACAATTCTGGTCCCCGCATCTCAAAAAAGATATAATTGCAATGGAGAAGGTACAGAGAAGGGCTAACAAAATGATAAGGGGAATGGATCAGCTCCCCTATGAGGAAAGACTAAAGAGGTTAGGGCTGTTCAACTTGGAGAAAAGGCAGCTGAGGGGGATATGATAGAGGTCTTTAAAATTAAGAGAGGTCTAGAACAGGTTGATGTGAATTGGTTATTTAATCTT
Source organism: Rhinatrema bivittatum (assembly GCF_901001135.1). Classification (NCBI taxonomy): domain Eukaryota; kingdom Metazoa; phylum Chordata; class Amphibia; order Gymnophiona; family Rhinatrematidae; genus Rhinatrema; species Rhinatrema bivittatum. The sequence goes on from NC_042633.1 coordinate 10,831,931, forward strand.
TCGGATAATAAAAGGACTAGGGGACACTCCATGGGGTTAGCAAGTAGCAAATTTAAAACTAATCAGAGAAAATTCTTTTTCACTCAATGCTCAATTAAGTTCTGTAACTTGTTGCCAGAGGATGTGGTTAGTGAAGTTAGTGTAGCTGGGTTTAAAAAAGGTTTGGGTAAGTTCATGGAGGAGAAGTCCATTAACTGCAATTATAAGAACATAAGAAAATAAGAAATTGCCATGCTGGCTCAGACCAAGGGTCCATCAAGCCCAGCATCCTATTTCCAACAGAGGCCAAAACCAGGCCACAAGAACCTGGCAATTACCCAAACACTAAGAAGAACCCATGCTACTGATGCAATTAATAGCAGTGGCTATTTCCTAAGTATAATTGATTAATAGCCATTAATGGACTTCTCCTCCAAGAACTTATCCAAACCTTTTTTGAACCCAGCTACACTAACTGTACTAACCACATCCTCTGGCAACAAATTCCAGAGCTTTATTGTACGTTGAGTGAAAAAGAATTTTCTTCGATTAGTCTTAAATGTGCTACTTGATAACTTCATGGAATGCCCCCTTGTCCTTCTGTTATTCAAAAGTGTAAATAACCGAGTCACATCTACTCATTCAAGGTCTCTCATGATCTTAAAGACCTCTATCATATCCCCCCTCAGCCGTCTCTTCTCCAAGCTGAACAGCCCTAACCTCTTCAGCCTTTCCTCATAGGGGAGCTGTTCCATCCCCTTTATCATTTTGGTTGCCCTTCTCTGTACCTTCTCCATCGCAACTATATTTTTTTTGAGATGCGGCGAACAGAATTGTACACAGTATTCAAGGTGCAGTCCCAGCATGGAGAGATACAGAGGCATTATGACATTTTCTGTTCAATTAACTATTCCCTTCCTAATAATTCTTAACATTCTATTTGCTTTTTTGACTGCTGCAGCACACTGAGCCGACGATTTTAAAATATTATCCACTATGATGCCTAGATCTTTTTCCTGGGTGGTAGCTCCAAATATGGAACCTAACATTTGTTTAACTACAGCAAGGGTTATTTTTCCTATATGCAACACATTGCACTTGTCCACATTAAATTTCATCTGCCATTTGGATGCCCAATCTTCCAGTCTTGCAAAGTCTGGATCACAGTCTGCTTCTGATTTAACTACTCTGAATAATTTTGTATCATCCACAAATTTGATAACCTCACTCGTCGTATTCCTTTCCAGATCATTTATATATATAGGGCCGGATTTTAAAAGGGTTATGCTCATAAGGTACACACGTAACCCTTCTAAAACGACCCTGCATAGGCTTCCGGCGCGCGCAAAGCCCCGGGACGCGCTTAAGATCCGGGGCTTTCTTGCGGTGGGTGTGTCAGGTGTGTGACATGATAGGTGCGTCATCTGGGGGCGTGACACGATCGGCGCTTCATCCGGCGGCGGTGCCACGGGTGTGGTTTCGGCCCGGGGGCGTGGCCGCAGCCTCCGCACCAGCCCCCGGACCAGTACATGGCACACGGCAGCCGGCCCAGCATGCGCAAAATTACGCCTGCTTCGAGCAGGCCTAACTTGTGAAACAGAGGTGGAGGGGGTTAGATAGGGCCGGGGGGGTGGGTTAGGGAGGGGAAGGAAGGGGAAGGTGGGGGGAGGTGGAAGGAAAGTTCCCTCCGAGGCAGCTCTGATTTCGGAGCGGCCTAGGAGGGAACTGGCAGCGTGCAGGGCTCGGCACGCGCAAGTTGCACAAATGTGCACCCCCCTGCACGTGTCGACCCCGGATTTTATAAGATACGAGCGGCTACATGCGTATCTTATAAAATCCAGCGTACTTTTATTTGTGCCTGATGCGCAAACAAACGTACGCACGCGCACGTCTTTTAAAATGTACCCCATATTGAAAAGCACCGGTCCAAGTACAGATCCCTGAGGCACTCCACTGCTTACCCTTTTCCACTGAGAAAATTGACCAGTGCTGGGGAGGAGCCGGCTGTCGTGGTACATGTGGGCACCAACGACATAGGAAAATGTGGGAGGGAGGTTCTGGAAGCCAAATTTAGGCTCTTAGGTAGAAAGCTTAAATCCAGAACCTCCAGGGTAGCATTCTCTGAAATGTTCCCTGTTCCACGCGCAGGTCACCAGAGGCAGGCAGAGCTCTGGAGTCTCAATGTGTGGATGAGACGATGGTTCAAGGAAAAGGGATTCAGTTTTGTTAGGAACTGGGGAACCTTTTGGGGAAGGGGGAGTCTCTTCCGAAGGGATGGGCTCCACCTTAACCAGGGTGGAACCAGACTGCTGGCGCTAACCTTTAAAAAGGAGATAGAGCAGCTTTTAAACTAGAACAAAGGGGAAAGCCGACAGTCGCTCAGCAGCACATGGTTCGGAGAGAGGTATCTTTAAAGGATACTAATGATGCATTAGAATTAGGGCATCCCAACAGTGAGGTTCCAATAATTAGAAAAGTAGTCCAAGTGCCTGTAACTAAAAACTCACCTGAGCTAAAAAATTCTAACTTATCCCTATCAATTAAAAAGCAGAATGAAAATACAAACGAAAAACAAACTTTGAAATGTTTGTATGCTAATGCCAGAAGTCTGAGAAGTAAGATGGGAGAATTAGAATGTATAGCAGTAAATGATGACATAGACTTAATTGGCATCTCAGAGACATGGTGGAAAGAGGATAACCAATGGGACAGTGCTATACCGGGGTACAAATTATATCGCAATGACAGAGAGGAGCAGTCGGGAGGAGGTGTGGCGCTTTATGTCCGGGATGGCATAGAGTCCAACAGGATAAACATCCTGCATGAGACTAAATACAAAATTGAATCTTTATGGGTAGAAATCCCTTGTGTGTCGGGGAAGACTATAGTGAGAGGGGTATACTACCGTCCACCTGGTCAAGATGGTGAGACGGACAGTGAAATGCTAAGAGAAATTAGGGAAGTTAACCAAATTGGTAGTGCAGTAATAATGGGAGACATCAATTACCCCAATATAGACTGGGTAAATGTATCATCGGGTCACGCTAGAGAGATAACGTTCCTGGATGGAATAAATGATAGCTTTATGGAGCAATTAGTTCAGGAACTGATGAGAGAGGGAGCAATTTTAGATCTAATTCTCAGTGGAGCACAGGACTTTGTGAGAGAGGTAACGGTGGTGGAGCCGCTTGGCAATAGTGATCATAATATGATCAAATTTGATTTAATGACTGGAAAAGGAACAGTGTGCAAATCCAAGGCTCTCATGCTAAACTTTCAAAAGGGAAACTTTGATAAAATGATAAAAATTGTTAGAAAAAAACTGAAAGGAGCAGCTACAAAAGTAAAAAATGTCCAAGAGGTGTGGTCATTGTTAAAAAATACCACTCTAGAAGCACAGTCCAGATGTATTCCACACATTAAGAAAGGTGGAAAGAAGGCAAAACGATTACCGGCATGGTTAAAAGGGGAGGTGAAAGAAGCTATTTTAGCCAAAAGATCTTCATTCAAAAATTGGAAGAAGGATCCAACAGTAGAAAATAGGATAAAGCATAAACACTGGCAAGTTAAATGTAAGACATTGATAAGACAGGCTAAGAGAGAATTTGAAAAGAAGTTGGCTGTAGAGGCAAAAACTCACAGTAAAAACTTTTTTAAATATATCCGAGGTAGAAAACCTGTGAGGGAGTCACTTGGACCGTTAGATGATCGAGGGGTTAAAGGGGCACTTAGAGAAGATAAGGCCATCGCGGAAATATTAAATGATTTCTTTGCTTTGGTGTTTACTGAAGAGGATGTTGGGGACGTACCCGTAATGGAGAAGGTTTTCATGGGTAATGATTCAGATGGACTGAATCAAATCACGGTGAACCTAGAAGATGTGGCAGGCCTGATTGACAAACTGAAGAGTAGTAAATCACCTGGACCGGATGGTATACACCCCAGAGTTCTGAAGGAACTAAAAAATGAAATTTCAGACCTATTAGTAAAAATTTGTAACTTATCATTAAAATCATCCATTGTACCTGAAGACTGGAGGATAGCAAATGTAACCCCAATATTTAAAAAGGGCTCCAGGGGCGATCCGGGAAACAATATACCGGTTATCCTGACTTCAGTGCCAGGAAAAATAGTGGAAAGTGTTCTAAACATCAAAATCACAGAACATATAGAAAGACATGGTTTAATGGAACAAAGTCAGCATGGCTTTACCCAGGGCAAATCTTGCCTCACAAATCTGATTCACTTTTTTGAAGGAGTTAATAAACATGTGGATAAAGGTGAACTGGTAGATATAGTATACTTGGATTTTCAGAAGGCGTTTGACAAAGTTCCTCATGAGAGGCTTCTAGGAAAAGTAAAAAGTCATGGGATAGGTGGTGATGTCCTTTCGAGGATTGCAAACTAGCTAAAAGACAGGAAACAGAGAGTAGGATTAAATGGGCAATTTTCTCAGTGGAAGGGAGTGGACAGTGGAGTGCCTCAGGGATCTGTATTGGGACCCTTACTTTTAAATATATTTATAAATGATCTGGAAAGAAATACGACGAGTGAGATAATCAAATTTGCAGATGACACAAAATTATTCAGAGTAGTAAAATCACAAGCAGATTGTGATAAATTGCAGGAAGACCTTGTGAGACTTGAAAATTGGGCATCCAAATGGCAGATGAAATTTAATGTGGATAAGTGCAAGGTGCATATAGGGAAAAATAACCCATGCTATAATTACACAATGTTGGGTTCCATATTAGGTGCTACAACCCAAGAAAGAGATCTAGGTGTCATAGTGGATAACACATTGAAATCGTCGGTACAGTGTGCTGCGGCAGTCAAAAAAGCAAACAGAATGTTGGAAATTATTAGAAAGGGGATGGTGAATAAAACGGAAAATGTCATAATGCCTCTGTATCGCTCCATGGTGTGATCGCACCTTGAATACTATCTACAATTCTGGTCGCCGCGTCTCAAAAAAGATATAATTGCGATGGAGAAGGTACAGAGAAGGGCAACCAAAATGATAAGGGGAATGGAACAACTCCCCTATGAGGAAAGACTAAAGAGGTTAGGACTTTTCAGCTTGGAGAAGAGACGACTGAAGGGGGATATGATAGAGGTGTTTAAAATCATGAGAGGTCTAGAACGGGTAGATGTGAATCGGTTATTTACTCTTTCGAATAGTAGAAAGACTAGGGGGCACTCCATGAAGTTAGCATGTGGCACATTTAAAACTAATCGGAGAAAGTTCTTTTTTACTCAACGCACAATTAAACTCTGGAATTTGTTGCCAGAGGATGTGGTTAGTGCAGTTAGTATAGCGGTGTTTAAAAAAGGTTTGGATAAGTTCTTGGAGAAGTCCATTACCTGCTATTAAGTTCACTTAGAGAATAGCCACTGCCTTTAGCAATGGTAACATGGAATAGACTTAGTTTTTGGGTACTTGCCAGGTTCTTATGGCCTGGATTGGCCACTGTTGGAAACAGGATGCTGGGCTTGATGGACCCTTGGTCTGACCCAGTATGGCATTTTCTTATGTTCTTATGTTCTTACTCTCTGTTTCCTGTCTTTTAACCAGTTTGTAATCCACGAAAGGACATCGCCTCCTATCCCATGACTTTTTAGTTTTTGTAGAAGCCTTTCATGAGGGACTTTGTCTAACGCCATCTGAAAATCCAAATACACTACATCTACCGGTTCACCTTTATCCACATGTTTATTAACCCCTTCAAAAAAATGAAGCAGATTTGTTAGGCAAGACTTCCCTTGGGTAAATCCATGTTGACTGTGTTCCATTAAACCATGTCTTTCTATATGCTCTACGATTTTGATCTTGAGAATAGGTTCCACTCTTTTTCACGGCACTGAAGTCAGGCTCACTAGTCTATAGTTACCCGGATCGGACCTGGAGCCTTTTTTAAATATTGGGGTTACATTGGCCACCCTTCAGTCTTCAGGTACAATGGATGATTTTAATGATAGGTTACAAATTTTAACTAATAGATCAAAAATTTCATTTTTGAGTTCCTTCAGAACCCTAGGATGCATACCATCTGGTCCAGGTGATTTGCTACTCTTTAGTTTGTCAATCTGGCCTAGTACATCTTCCAGGTTCACAGTGATTTTGTTCAGTTCGTCTGACTCATCACCCCTGAAAACCATCTCCGGAACTGGTATCTCCCCAACATCCTCATTAGTAAACACGGAGGCAAAGAATTCATTTAGTCTTTCTGCAATGGCCTTATCTTCTCTAAGAGCCCCTTTAACCCCTCTGTCATCTAATGGTCTAACCGACTCCCTCACAGGTTTCTTGCTTTGGATATATTTTAAAAAGTTTTTATTATGAGTTTTTGCCTCTATGGCCAACTTCATTTCAAATTCTCTCTTCGCCTGTCTTATCAATGTTTTACACTTACCTTGACAAGGCTTATGTTTTATCCTATTTTCTTCAGATGGATCCTTCTTCCAATTTTTGAAGGATTTTTTTTGGCTAAAATAGCGTCTTTCACCTCACCTTTTAACCATGACGGTAATCGTTTTGCCTTCCTTCCACCTTTCTTAATGTGCAGAATACATATGGACTGCGCCTCTAGGATTGTATTTTTAAACAATGTCCATGCCTGTTGAACACTTTTAACCTTTGCAGCTGCACCTTTCAGGTTTTTTCTAACTTTTTTCCTCATTTTTTCAAAGTTTCCATTTTTAAAATTTAGTGTTAGAGCTGCAAATTTACTTATTGTCCCCCTTCCAGTTATTAATTTAAATTTGATAATGTTATGATCACTGTTGCCAAATGGCCCCACCACCATTATTTCTCTCACCAAATCTTGCATTCCACTAAGAATTAAATCTAAAATAGCTCCCTCTCTTGTTGGTTCCTGAACCAATTGCTCCATGAAGCAATCATTTATTACATCCAGGAACTTTATGTCTCTAGAAAGTCCTGATGTTACATTTACCCAGTCAATATTGGGGTAATTGAAATCTAAAAAATTGTAACAAAAAAGAGTCAATACAGTAAACCAATAGGTAAACTGTCAACAAAAGGGGAAACTGATTCAGATTTAAATTTCCTAGCGTGTAGCCAGATGGACTCAAAACGAATGGGTATAGTATGCTCGTGCTAGCAGTTGGAGACGGATCTGACGTCAGCAAGGGTATATATACCCCCACAGGAAGCGTAGCAACTCAGTAATTTCTGTCTCCAAAGCAGTTTGGAGAGCCTGCACGTTCGCTGAGCGTGTTTTCCAATACTACTTTCTATTTTCTACTTTCTATATTCTACCTAAAGTGGTCTCACAATTTCACCTTAACCAAACCATATCCTTGCCTACCACGGCGGGTATGAAGAAATCATCTCGACATCGGCAGATTGCTGCCCAGATATCTGGAAATGACACAAGCAGTACGAAAGACGGACCATCTGTTCGTCCTGCACAGCGGGAAGAAACAAGGAGAAGCGGCCTCTCGGCCCACCATCGCCCGCTGGATTAAAGAAGTTATCAGAGCAGCTTATGTAGAGGCCGGGAAGTCTCCGCCTCTACAAGTCAAGGCTCATTCTACCAGAGCACAAGCAGCATCTTGGTCTGAATCCAGGATGCTGTCGCCTGCAGAAATATGTAAAGCGGCGACATGGTCCTCCCTCCATACCTTCTCCAGGTTTTACCGCCTGGATGTCCAGGCCAGGGAGGACACAGCATTTGCGAGGGCAGTCCTATGCTGTCCTCAGGCAGCCTCCCGCCCAGACTGGGAGTAAAGCTTTTGTACATCCCATTCGTTCTGCGTTCATCTGGCTACACGCTAGGAAATGTTGAGATTACTTACCTGATAATCTCCTTTTCCTTAGTGTAGACAGATGGACTCAGCATCCCACCCAGGCTGCTGGTATACATGGGTTTCACAGATTCAAGGTAGGCCATTTCATTTTCTTACATAAGAGCGTCCCCTTTGCCAGGTGTCGACGCCTTCCGGTTGTGAATGCTGGCGGTCTCCAGCTACTATCAATCGGTCAGGGGAATCCTGTTTCACTATTTCATTGAGCGTCAGTACACACACATCCATAACAGCTTTTGCAAGGAAGATTACTGAGTTGCTACGGTTCCTGTGGGGGTATATATACCCGTGCTGACGTCAGATCCATCTCCAACTGCTAGCACGAGCATACTATACCCATTCGTTCTGAGTCCATCTGTCTACACTAAGGAGAAGGAGATTATCAGGTAAGTAATCTCAACATTTTTGCCTATAGTGACGGTGTCATCAAGCCAGATGTTGTGATTTCCACCCAAAATCCAACCGGACCTCTAATCATTCACCATCACTCTGAAATCTATATTTATTAATTGAAACTAATTTTTTATGGATTTTTTTAAATTTTTGAATATATCATAAAAATTCAGTCGAGATGACTTTCAAGGAAACAAACTTAATTGAATGCTCCACTCCATTGACAATGTGAAGAAGGTAAGTTGATGAGCACTCTCTCAATGCATAGTATAAACACAGCCCAACACGGCCGGTGTTTCGCATAACAAGATTCCTCAGGGGCATCTAAATAACATTCAGCACAGGAGTATTTGCCGATTCAAAATGGACACGAAGTCTCCAAGGTTCTTATGCATCCTCCTTGTGATGCAGAAGAACCTTGGAGACCTGCTTTGGTGATTTTTTACATATAGGCATATGAACTATGTTTGCTTTTAATGGAACCTCTCTGTTGGGATGCCCTAACTCTCCTGTTTCATTGGTATCCTTCAAGGATACATTCCTCCGACCCATGCACTGCTGAGTGACTGTCGGCTTTCCCCCTTGTTCTAGTTTAAAAGCTGCTCTATCTCTTTTTTGAAAGTTAGTGCCAGCAGATTGGTTCCACTCTGGTTAAGGTGGAGCCCATCCTTTTGGAAAAGTCTCCCCTTTCCCCAAAGGTTTCCCCAGTTCCTTACAAAGCTGAATCCCTCTTCCCTGCACCATCGTCTCATCCACGCATTGAAACTCTGGAGCTCTCTCTGCCTCTGGGGACCTGCACGTGGAACAGGAAGCATTTCAGAGAATGCTACCCTGGAGGTTCTTGATTTCAGCTTCCTACCTAAAATCCTTAATTTGGTTTCCAGAACCTCTCTCCCACATTTTCCTGTGCCATTGGTGCCCACATGTACCACGACAGCCGTACATGTGGGCACCAATGTGCTCCTCCCCAGCACTTAGGGAATGGCCTCTGCTATTACTGGCATTAGAAGCATGGGATCTTCTTAGTGTTTGAGTAATTACCAGGTACTTGTAGCCTGGTTTGGCCTCTGTTAGAAACAGGATGCTGGGCTTGATGGACCCTTGGTCTGACCCTTGGTCTGACACAATATGGCAACTTCTTATGTTCTAATATGTATAGTATCCATTGGGGGAAATCTTAGGAAGAGGGAACTTTTGTCGAGTGCCCAAGCACATTTCTATAAAGGGGACTGGGGGAGATGTGTTGGAGCAGCTCATCACCCCCAAATAGGAAAGGTTCTAGGGAATGAAGGGGGAGTGTGTCAGCCCTAGAAAATGGTTCACAATCCCTATGGGAAGGACTGAGCTGAGGAGAGGAAGAGCCTTCATTTAGAGGCACCTCTGTCTGAACCAGAGTGGGCTGTGCTGAGCAAAACTGGTCGTGTTTTCTAGCCAGACAAGGAAGTCTTTTGATCTGTGTTTGTGCTGGGCTACATTGACCTAGTTTTCTAGCCAGACATTTCCCAGAAGCACAAGGCTGCTGGGAAATGTAATTTGGAGACTTTTGAACAAAGGACAAATTAAGATAAAAACCGTGGCCATGAAAAGCAATGTTAATAATTGGGGGCAGAGCTGACGCAAATTACTTTGACCTGATATTAAAAAGACAGATAAATGTGACTTATCTGGCTAAGTGATGCCACTGAATATCTGGCTACAGTCAGTAAGTCATCACAACATACATAGGGAACCCGTTGTGAACTACTCCCGTGGAAAGAATACATTTAGGATTTAAGAATTTGTGTTAAGCACTTTAAGTGAAATATGTATGGTGCATCTATTAAAAGGGAATAGATGGGGTTTTAATGGGTGGGGAGTGTATGTGGATGAGTGAATGTAGTGGGTATATGTGTTTTAAATGTTAATACACTGCTGCTAAATAAATGTGTATATTTATGTATATTGGGTTGCACATGTTTTTGAATTATTGTAAACATCAGTGGATGTAATTAATAAAATGATAAAAAATTGATGTGTATGTATTATGTTAAGCACTGCTGATAAATGGTAATATTGATGACAAAATTGTTATGAGATTATAGTAAATTGTGAATGTCAATGCTATAAAAATGAACTCATAGGGTTCCCTATGTATGTTGTGATGTGATGAGTAGGGAGCTTATACTCTCTTACTTTGTGATTACCATACAGTCAGTAAGTGCCACTAAGCCAGATAAGTGACTTATCAAGCTAAGCTTTTAGGCGGATTTCTTGTGGGCAGAGAATGTGAGGATCAGGGAGGAGTGAAATTACCTGGATAACTTATCCTGTTAACTCTGGTCAGAGCACAAGGCTGTCCTAAAGTTAATCATATAAACTTGTCCGGCTAGCTTAAAGATAGCCAGGTATTTGCAGTGGTGCTGCCATGTCACTGAATATCCTGGCTACGTTTGCTGGATATGTAAATCTGGCTAATTCGCCAAGCCGCACAGTGGCTGAATATGGACCCCAAAGCTCGTAGCTTTTGTTTAAGGAAAGAGAGCCTATAGGAAGGAAGGGAGAAGGAGAACCAGAAGGGCAGCCAGGAGAGAAGGCAAACCTGGGATATCTGAACTTGAATGAAGACGATGGACAATCTGCTTGGGTGTTAACAAAAATTGACTGCAATCAAAAATACTGAAAGTCCAATTCACAACAAACATTCTCCAGATAATCTTCTCACAGAAAATTAAGAGTCCCCAAATACTTCTTTCTCCGTTCTGTTAGCTGAGTCCTTGTCACACTCAGTGGTGTACAGGAGTGGGGGAGGGTCTGGGCTGTAGGGGGTGCTTATAGCCGACATAAGTGTCAGTATGTGGTGGCTTGCACTCCCAGTTACAAACATTGGATCGAGCCTGGGGTAATGTAAAGCCCTGTCCCGATCCAAGGAGGTACAATCTGCAGCATTTGGACTATTCACCCACTGGATATAGCAAATTTGAAACAGCCGGGTGGGTGTACGTGTACGCTCATATGCCAGCTCCCGCCAATGGTCATGGCCATTTTATAACATACGTGCATATATGTATGCATAATTTAAAATGGGCTATAGGTATGGACATGTGCATGTGCGTGCAGATGCTGCCTCTACCATGTAAGTGGGGGGACGCAGATACCAGTTTCACCAGTTCGTTCCCAGTTTGCCCAGGCAAAGTAGCAGACTTCCTAACTCCATGAGTTAGTCTACCTTTTACCCTATTAGCCCCAACCCTTAAAACCCTGCTGACCACCCTAGTTTTTTTTTATTTCAGGACTGACACACCATCCATAGCAGAAGTAAAGTTACATATAGGGGACCCCCTGTGTCTGCTTGTGCACGTAAATACTTACACGCTGGATTCATTGAAAAATCAGGAACACCCATGCCCTGCTCAGACCACGCCCACACCCCTCCCCTTCTCTTAAAAAACGTGTGTGTGTGCATACCAGGAGATACGCGCGCACGTACGTGCTTTTTAAAAGCCCTGTGGTGCTCGCCGGCCTGACTTCTGCCCATATCTCCTGGGTTTGGCCTTTACTGCTGATCCTTGTCCTCTTCATATTCCCCTTCTGTGTGAGCCAACAGCAGGAGCAGTGTTTAAGTCCTACCTCATCTCCTTCTGCCTCTGTGCCTGTCTCACAGTAGGAAGTGCAAGAGTGCCCTGTCTCTACCACGAGACAGGCCCAGCGACAGCAGGAGATGAGGGAACCTTAAATAATCATGGCTCCTTCTGTCAGGTTGCTGCTGAAAGGGAATGAGGGAATGATATTTATTTAGATTTTCATATTTTGCTTTTTGGCACTTCACAGCAGATTACATTCAGGTACTGTAGGTATTTCCCAGTCCCCCCAGGGCTTACAATCTAAATTTGTACCTGAGGCAACAGAGGGTAAAGGGACGTGCCCAAGGTCACAAGGAGAGAGCCAGCAGGATTTGAATGCTGGTTTCCCTGGGTTGTAGCCCACTGCTCTAATCATGATGCTAATCCTCCACTCCATGTATATTGTATGCCACATATGATTTTTATTTATTTTATTTATTTAAGACATTTTTATATTGGCATTCTGTGTTCAATCATACTGGTTTACAATCAAACAGCTATATAAATATAAACAAAACAATACAAATATACATTTGTTAATAAATGAAATCATTCTTAAAATACAATCTATAAAATGCAAGCTATAAAATGGCATTAAAATAATCTTCTAAAAATTCTATACTTAACATTCATTATTATTTCATGCGCTTATTATTGTGCTGTATCTCCAAAAGCCTGCCAAAATAACCAGGTTTTCAAGTTCTTTTTAAATGTCTGATCATTTTCCTGCATCCTCAGTTCCATAGGAATTGAATTTCATAATTTGGGACCCGCCATCGATAACGCTCTGTCTCTTTCTCTAGATAAATGTGCCATTTTAACAGATGGACTAGATAATAGATATTTATTAGCAGATCTCAAATTGCGTTGTGGTGCGTGAATTGACTTGTGTATTACTATTCTAAACTTGACTGGTAAACAATGCAAATCCATCAGAACTGGAGTGATGTGATCAAATTTTGTACCTCCATACATCACAGGGGCTGGAGATAACTTGCAGTAGGTCTCCTGTGGACCCCATCAAGTGGTGGCCCAAAAAGAGACCCCAAATTCATGGGAAGGCCCAGAGAGAGAGAGAGAGCAAGAGTGTGTGTTTGTGAGAGAGCCAGTTTGTGAGAGAGAGCCTATGGGAATTAGAAAGCCTAAGAAATTAAGAACATGCCATACTGGGTCAGACCAAGGGTCCATCAAGCCCAGCATCCTGTTTCCAACAGTGGCCAATCCAGGCTATAAGAACCTGGCAAGTACCCAAAAACTAAGTCTATTCCATGTTACCATTGCTAATGGCAGTGGCTATTCTCTAAGTGAACTTAATAGCAGGTAATGGACTTCTCCTCCAAGAACTTATCCAATCCTTTTTTAAACACAGCTATACTAACTGCACTAACCACATCCTCTGGAAACAAATTCCAGAGTTTAATTGTGCGTTGAGTAAAAAAGAACTTTCTCCGATTAGTTTTAAACGTGCCACACGTTAACTTCATGGAGTGCCCCCTAGTCTTTCTATTATCCGAAAGAGTAAATAACCGATTCACATCTACCCATTCTAGACCTCTCATGATTTTAAACACCTCTATTATATCCCCCCTCAGCCGTCTCTTCTCCAAGTTGAAAAGTCCTTACCTCTTTAGTCTTTCCTCATAGGGGAGCTGTTCCATTCCCCATATCATTTTGGTTGCCCTTCTCTGTACCTTCTCCTGTGTGTGTGTATGTGTGTGTGTCTGTGAAAGAAAGCATATGAAAGTCTGCATTGGTTTATAAGGGAGCTTGAGAGAGAGCCTGTGTGTGTGTGAGGGAGCCTGGGGGTGAGAACCATTTAGTGAGGGAGAGCATTTGCGATTGAGGAAGCATGTGTGTGTGTGTGTGAGCCTGTGAGAGATAGCATGTGAGAGTGAGAGCCTGCATGTGTGTATATGAAATTAATTATTGGATATCATTCTATTCTTCAGGAGTTTTAAAATATTTATTCTTTTTATTAATATGGTTTTACTATTATAATTTTATATCTTTTGTGAGGTATGGCGATGTTTCTGTTTTTCCTCTGTTACACTGCAGCCAGAGTCTGGCTTCTTGGGGTTTCCATTTCAGTTTTTGGCTGCATTTTGCTGGTTCTAATTTGTGATCCTTTATTCTGGATTTGGGGAGGGTCTGTCTCTGTTCTGTGTGTGTGACCAAGGTGAGAGATTCTGCTGGCATGTAGGGATCTACATCAATCGGGTTTGTCTCATTTCCCCAGTAGGTGGTGTATTGGTATTCTGGGACCCAGAGTAATAATTACAGTGCTGCTTTTTCATAGGTAGGTTGTTGTTTGAATCCTTGGTGTTACTGCTGTTACGTTATGATAGGTTTGATAAATAGATATTGAGTGTCTTTTTTGAATGGTTTTATGTTACTTCACAATGAGTCTGGCAGTGAAAGGTGCCTTTGCTGATGTTACTGTGATGACAGCAGAATTTGAAAATATTTTTTTGTCTCGTGAGTTGCAAGGGGAAACATTCATGCTCCATTGCTGGGGAAATTGCTGGGGGAATTTCTTTGAATGTGCTCTGTCTTACAGAACTGGAGGTGCAGGATTTACATTTAGATTCTGTCCCTTCCTGCATAGATTAAGGTTTAAGGTTTATTGTCATTTATATATCATTGTCTCAGCGTAGCCTTCACAGCGGTTAACAGTTTTAGACTCATGTCCATGTAGAATTGGTTGAACGAGGCAGTCAAATAATTATAATAGCAGTTTTATTAGAAGGTTGAAACTGGACAGCATTTTTTAAATTGTGCAGCAGGCCCTGACAACGTTTCCTTATTGTTTCTTTTTTTATAACCAATTTAAAGGCAGCGGCCACGCTGTGGAGCTCGGTGTCATGTGTGGAAATGTCACTTTGGTTCGCCCCCCCTTCATATTCACCTTGATCCCCGTTGCTCTTCCTCCAATTCTGTACAGAGATGCCACTGACTTTCTGTGACCTTAAGCGTTACTATAAGAGGATGGGGGTGCGGGGGGAGGAGGGTGCACAAATGCATTGACCCCCAGGCACCGGAGAATTTCGGTACCTCTGCAATTAGCAGGAAAGACCCAGCACTCCTGGTCGAGGGAGAAGGGACTCCTAATGGGGCTGGGATCTCCTATCTCTTTCTCAGATGGTAACCAGCAGGACATCTGGGGTAGAAAGTCCTGAAATGTGAACAGAATTCAAAATTATCTCTTTCATTCTCAGTGGGCAGGAACTGATGCCAGAAATCCAAAATAACAAGAACAAAGCACTGCAAAAATGTTCCTTTCTTCTTCCCTGTCAGTAATCTGTCAGGTCACTGCTGTCCATTCTTAGTTGGGTGAGGGAAGCACCTTCCTGACCTCCCAAGGAAGGGGAAAAATCCTCCTTAGGCAGGCACAGGGTCCCAAAAAGCAAAACCTCAAAACTTATCTCCAAATCTCCTTCACTCCTCCGGGACAAACCCTACCATTTTGTGGGGCACTGGCACAGGGCAGAGCCTCTTCCCTTGAGTCAGGCTGTGAAACCTAAAATAGAGATCAGCCACCATACTACTTCTCCAACTCAGCACTGCAAAATGCAGAAACAAAAGCCACTTCCCCTGCATCAGGCCGAGGGACCCAAAAACGGGGAGAACTCCAATACTGCAGCAGCTCAACACCAAATCCAAACCTACAGCAAACACCACTGCTCCTCATACACATCCTGCTGACTAATCCAGGCAAAGCTCTGTGAAGGTGCCTGCAGGGATAGTCTCCAAACTACTCTTCCTTCCTAAAATCCTTAAGCTAGGGACCAATGGGGATGTGCATTTGTTTTCAACGCATTGGCAATCTGCAACAAATAGGTCCCTTTTCGTTTGATGTGTGGGTCCTCGAAACACATGGCAATCCCCCACGAATGAAACATATCATATTAATCATATTAGTTTCATTCTTTTGGTTTGCAATGATTTATTAGTGGCCGTTTGAAATAGGAGAAGGCCATGTGGGAGTATCCATAGCAAAAACCAGCCTTTTCCTGTGAGTCATAAGTGACCTCATAGCCCTGTCATTAGGGATGTGCAGAAGGTACGGATTCATCTGATTCGGTATTCGTATTTGTCGGGGGCCAAATATGTTGCATTGGTTCAATGGTGGCCCCGATCCATTGATATGTTTCATTCATTTTCCAATTCCCATTAAAGTCAATGGGGGAAGTATTTGCAGCCTATTTTTGGCTGCAGAATTGGGGTTTTATTATCAATTCTGATGAAACTTCTGGGGAGCAATCATCAGAACAAGAAAAGAGCTCCAAGGTACTTAGACTGTCGCAAAGTAGCACCAAAGTGGCATGAATAGCCTAAGGTACTTTAAAGGGGCAAAGGGATACCAGGAGTGACAATAGTACTTTAATAGAGGTGCAAAGCAGCAGCGAGAGTGTCAAAAACAAACCACACTTTCAAAAGAGAGCACCGATAACAGATGCATGAACCCTCGAAGGCAGCACTACAGGCAAAGCGGAAAGACAAGTGTCATCAACATCCTACAGCACAATGAAGGGGGAACATAGCAAGCAGAAAGACTAGCACCAACACACTGAGCAACCATGATAGTGGCAAGAACACCACAAGGAGTTGAGTGAGTCATCTGGTGTATGGCAGTAAGGCAGAGAGGCAGAAGTAGATACAGGATGGCTACACCCGGAGACAGTTCTCTTTCCTTTGCGCAGGAAAGGGCTCCCTGGAATGGGTTGACCCCTAGAGTGGAGCACGAGCCTTCAAAGCGTGGCGACGTGCAGCAGGGTGCCATGTGAACGGCGGTTCAACATGGGTCAACAGGTACTAAGAGATAGGCTGTAACACTGGGGAGAGTTCATTTTCCTTTGAGCAGGGAAGGGCTCCCCGGAATGAGTTGGCCCCTAGAGTGGAGCACAAGCCTTCAAAGCATGGCGACGTGGAGCAGGGACTCACTGTGAGCATGTTCTCACTGTGTATGCCATAGTCTAAGTACCTTGAAGCTCTTTTCTCATTCTGAACATGGGTCAACATCTGGGGAGAGTTCCCTTTCCTTTGAGCAGGAAAGGGCTCCCCGGAATGGGTTCGCCCCTAGAGTGTATAATGGTACAAATTGTTAGGATTTAAGCATTTGATAACAGATCATGACTACATAAGCAAGATGGAGGATGTTCTCTTCTCTGCCCTGAAACTAAAGAAAATTGTTTGTTTTATTTAAGGATCCATGCTGTGAAGGATTACTAGTTTGAATTGCCAGAGACTGAGGTTTCCCTCTGCAATGAGGGTTCAGCCGTTAGGACTGGACATAAGTCCTGGACGGACAGGCACAGCAATCGAGGTCAAACCCTTGTAGAGACGTAAATCCTGGACAGACAGGCACAGCAATCGAGGACAGAGGTCAAGCCCACTTAGGGACATAAGGTCTGGATGGACAGGCACAGCATTGGAGAACAGAGGTCAAGTCCATGTAGGACATAAGGCCTGGATGGACAGGCACAGAAATTGAGGTCAAACCCTTGTAGAGACGTAAATCCTGGACAGACAAGCACAGCAATCGAGGACAGAGGTCAAGCTCACTTAGGGACATAAGGTCTGGACGGACAGGCACAGCATTGGAGAACAGAGGTCAAACCCTTTTAGGGACATAAGGCCTGGACGGACAGGCACAGCATTGGAGGACAGAGGTCAAGCCCACATAGGAACATAAGGATTGGACGGACAGGCACAGCAATCGAGGTCAAACCCTTGTAGAGATATAAATCCTGGACATACAGGCACAGCAATCGAGGACAGAGGTCAAGCCCACCTAGGAACATAAGGCCTGGACAGATAGGCACAGCATTGAAGGACAGAGGTCAAGCCCACATAGGGCCATAAGGCCTGAATGGACATGACAGCATTGGAGGACAGAGCTCAAGCCCACGTAGGGACATAAGGCCTGGACAGACAGGCACAGCAATCGAGGACTGAGGTCAAACCCTTGTAGGGACATAAGGCCTGGACAGTTAGGCACAGCATTGGAGGACAGAGAAGTCCACATAGGGACATAAGGCCTGGACAGACAGGCACAGCATTGGAGGACAGAGGTCAAGCCACATGGAGACATAATTCCTGGAAGGACAGGCACAGCAATTGAGGTCAAACGCTTGTAGAGACGTAAATCCTGGACAGACAGGCACAGCAATCGAGGACAGAGGTCAAGCCCACCAAGGGACATAAGGCCTGGACAGACAGGCACAGCATTGGAGGACAACGTTCAAGCCCACGTAGGGACATAAGGTCTGGATAGACAGGCACAGCAATAGAGGATTTCCTTTTTGCAGGTATGCTGTGGTTTCACCTGTCACTTCTTCCTGGACTGGTTCACTGCCAGAAGAAAATGGCATCTTTTTGATTTCTGAAAGATAATTCAATAGAGGATGCTTTTAGAGCAATAGAGACTGCCATTTGTGAAGCAGGAACTGAGATGGAGATTATTTTTGAATACCCAGGAGCTATTAACTGTACTTATGCACTTCAGCTGATGACAAAGGAACATGAAGAGCTCTCATAAATAAGAAAATTGTTCTCAAGTCAAATCTACAATATCAACCTATGTTGACTTTGTGATTTACACAGTGCCTCTGTAAACAATGGGAATACAGAGATTGAACTAGAGTACAACTACCACGAGTTTTCGATAGTACTAGAAACATTACTGTTGGCAAGATCATGAAAAATATTGAGCATATGAAATATGCAAGCTCCAAGCATCTTAAGTCAGCTTTTTATGTTCTTACAATCCAAACATGGACGGACTGGCACAGCGTTTGACGTCAGATACATGTGATTCAGTACTTATATTATCTGGTGCATAGGAAGCAGTTTAAGCTGCTGCAAGGCTATCAGTTGCTTTTATTCATCTTGCCATTCACAGGGAAAATTTGGAAACCCAAGCAAAGGCAGGTTTACTTTCAAAAACACTAGCATTTCTATCAACTCTGGTGCCAGCCTTGAGCGGTGAGGGCTCATGATATCCCCTGTCATTGAAAAGACACGTTCACTGGGCACACTGGTTGGTGGACATGACAGATATTGCTGAGCCACTTTGGCAAGGTGTGGCCAGACAGTGGACTTGTGTGCCCAATATGCCAGGGGATCTGTCTGCATTTTCTCTATCGGCTCTGAGAGATACCATGTCATTGACAGCTGTGCTGCTGTCTCCTCCTGTGCTTGGGCGGGCTCAGAGTCACTCAATCCAGCTGCTTTCTCTCTCGCCCGTTGCACAACTGATGAATCTTTATGGCCAACATGCCTTGGGCGTTCTGACGTGGAGGAGGAGGTGCTATCAGTTGCTGACACAGTGCTGCTCCTGCTTGGGCTAGCAGCACAACTCTCTGACGTGCCTGCTGTTTCCACCTCTGCTTCAAGCCTAATCTGTCTCCGCCTATGGCGCTCCTGTTCACGGACCTTTGCTAACAGCAGCTCCTTCACAAATGACAGACAATTGGTCTGTAGGGCAAGTTTACCTTTCACACGGGGATCACAGACAGAGGTGAGCATGTATGTGCGGTCGTCTGTTAAAGGCCTTAATCTGTCTTTCACCTGCTGCTGCAAAACGTCCAGACACTGCAGCACCTCAGCAGTCATTCCCTCTTCCCGTTTAAAGGCCTCCAAATGTTCATCCAGGAAATTAACTCTAGGGATAATGTCAGCCAATGTGGCACTTCTGGAACTCAGCTCCTCCGTGACATCCTTGAAGGGCTGCAGGATTTTTACCAGCTTACTCATGACTAACCAATCATGATGCCCTAGGGGATTCTGCACACCTATGTCCATTGTACCAGAAAGTTCATGAAGGGGTGTCTGCAGATCCAGTAACCTCTCCAGCATCATAAAGGTGGAATTCCACCGGGTGGCAATGTCTTGAATGAGACGCTTGTGAGGCATATCCAAATCAGTCTGCTTTTGTCGGAGAACCTGCCCCGCCTTGACACTTCTGTGGAAGTGTGCTGCTATGTTCCTGCACTTCTGTTTTAACCTATGCAGGTATTAATTCTCCTTGTCATTGGACTCCAAGCCCAGAGCTGACTTTACTACCAGGTGCAGAGTGTGTGCAGAACATCGGATGTTCTTAAACCGCCCATCAGTTATTGCCTTAACCATGTTAGCACCATCATCTGTGACAAAGAACCCTGCCTGAGTTTTCCTGTCTTGCTGGTGTAGTTGCCAGGCCTCCAGCATCTTTCTGATGCATGCTAGAATATTGGCTGCGGTATGGGCCTGGTCCGTCAGGTGGGTGTGCAGTAAAGCCCACCTCCACCCTGATACTTCTTCAGTAATAGAGCTGCTGGCTGCCCCTGCCTCAGCCATGTCCCACCAGTGTGCTGTCAGAGACAGGTAAGAGTGTGCAGCATTCATGGCAGTCCAGATATCACAGGTGAAATGCACTCTTCCGTCTGCCTTAGCTAGCAGTGCTTCCATGCGACTGCGACACTGCTTGTAAAGGCTGGGGATGACCTTTCTACTAAATGTGGTTCTGCACAGGATTTTGTAATTTGGAAGTACGACCTTCAAAAAATGCTTGAAACCCACATTCTACACTAGCTGCAAGGGCTGGTCATCAAGGGCAATCATTTCCCCAATAGTCCTGGTTACAACTTTTGAGGCTGCCTGCCTCCTACCCCGGGATAGCGTTACCGCACTCCACCCCATTTCCTCCATGGTGGATTGTCCCTTCTGCCACATGTCAGGGGGTTGCTGGCCTGCCGCCTGACTGCTAGAAGGGTATGAGGGCGTGGGCTGACTCTGCTGCTTTCCTACCACTGCACAGTAGAGATGTGCTTCGTTTTTTCCTGCCGGGTCGTTTTTTGACTCGGATACTTCGTGGTAAATTTCGGGTTTCCTCGTCTCATTTTTTGAAAAAACGAAATGAGGAAACCCGAAACCGGGCCAAAAAACGAAACAGCAAAGGAATCTTTAAAAAAAAACCACCCCAAGCATTTAAAATTCTTTTTTTACATATCTATCACTACCACCCCCCCCCCATCCCGATCCCTCCCCAAGACTTACAAACTAGATCCCTGGTGGTCCAGCGGGGTCCCGGGATCCATTTGCCCTCCTCCGTGCCCATGTTTCTGCAGCCGTGCTCTTTAAAATGGTGACGCGCAGCCTCTGAACACCATGTCACAGGGGCTACCGGCGCCATTGGTCAGCCCCTGTCACATGGCCATCGGCGCCATCTTGTGCTCCTGTCATGTGACTGGAGCTGACCAATGGCGCCGAAAGCCTCTGTGACATAATATGGGCAAAGGCTATCGGCGCCATTTTGATTACTGGCAGCCGACAACAAAATGGCTCCCGGACCCCCGCTGGACCCCCAGAGATTATTGGCAAGCCTTGGGGGGGTCAGGAGCCCCCCTTCTGACCCCCCCCAAGGCTTGCCAATAATCTCTGGGGGTCCAGCGGGGGTCCGGGAGCCATTTCGTTGTCGGCTGCCAGTAATCAAAATGGCGCCGATAGCCTTTGCCCATATTATGTCACAGAGGCTTTCGGCGCCATTGGTCAGCTCCAGTCACATGACAGGAGCACAAGATGGCGCCGATGGCCATGTGACAGGGGCTGACCAATGGCGCCGGTAGCCCCTGTGACATGGTGTTCAGAGGCTGCGCGTCACCATTTTAAAGAGCACGGCTGCAGAAACATGGGCACGGAGGAGGGCAAATGGATCCCGGGACCCCGCTGGACCACCAGGGATCTACTTTTTAAGTCTTGGGGAGGGATCGGGATGGGGGGGGGTGGTGAACTATAGTTAAGGTAAATGTTTGGGGTGGTTTGGGGTGGGTTTTAATTAAAAAAAAAATGTGTGCCCCTCCCCCAGGCAAACCCGAAAACCGAAATTTCCCCGAAAGTCGGGGAAAATTCTTTTCGGGTTTCGGGCCTCCGAAAAAAACCCGAAGTAGGAAATTTCGGGCAATTTCCTACTTCGGGCGAACAACGAAGCACATCTCTACTGCACAGTGGTTTGAAGGGGTTCCCCGACTGGAACTGCCACCATCCCCAGATGGCAGTAATCTTGTTGGGTGTTGCCTCTTCATATGATTGTTCATGCCAAAATTAAATAGATGTCCCATTTGCTTGCCTCTGCTAATATCCCTGGCACAGTAATTACACCGAGCATAACGCGGGTCTTCCGTCACTTTAAAGTGTTTCCAGATCGGAGATGTCTTTCGTGATCCTCCCCTCTCTAACACCTTGGGGGTGGATGCTGGCACTGGAGTTGAAGTAGTGGGTGCACCCTGAGAAGCAATGCCAGAGGGGGCATCAGTCACCCTCTGTGCCTGTACTGACTGCTCTTCCTCCTCCTCAATATCACTGTCATCTCTCCCCTGCTGCACATTTGTGGAGGCTAAGACAGGACTAACTGATTCTACGGAAGATTCGTCAGCTATTACTTCTTCCATTTCTGATGAGAATCCCACGCAAGAAGATTCTTCATCTGAATCAGAAGCAAACAGTGACTGCGCTACCTTGTGAACGCTAAGTGTTAGTCGAGACTTCTGTCCCCCTGCTGCTTTTGGGTGTCTACATTTTTTCGGGGATGACTCTGCCTCCCCTTCCCTCTCCTCCAAAACTACAGGGCAAGAAACAAGTGGTGGCGATGGCGATATATCATGGTCGGATTTCATTTTTTTGGCATGGAACTGCCATCCCCTACAAGAGTTTAGATTGCGACAGTTGCCTTTTTAGTTGTACTGGTGGTGTTGCCCTAGTGTCTTTTGAGGTGCCGCCTCTGCCAGTCCCAATCACTCGATTACATCTCTCTTTCCCTGACATTATGGATTTAATGTCACTGAGTAGTAACACTGCCCACTGTCACAGTGCCTGGCTGTGCACTAATGTGTGTGGCATGTACACAGAAGCTGCTTGCTTGTAAGCACAAAAGAGGCAGACTCCCTGGGCACTTGACTGCACAGACCCAGTCTGTTAAACTGCCTAGTGAAGCCCAGTGCACTGAGAAACTTAATAATTGGAATTAAAAAAATTCAGAATAAAAAAGCTGGAATTTTTGTCACTCCAGAAAAATGGATGAAATTGAAAATAATATATCTCTGCAAGCCAGCCCAACACCCTAAATGGTGGTCAGTGCTAGCTGACCTAGCACAGCTTCTCTTCTCAGTCAGAGATGACCAAAATATTAAATAAACAGCTTGAAAGAAACAAGACTAGTAGTAGCTGTAGCTGACCCTGGCACTGCAGCAAAACAAAGAATATTTTTTTTCCTTTACTAGTAGCTAGCCTATCTCTATTAGTTCTGCCTCCTCCCTCTTCCACCCAGCAGCCCACCTCCCCACAGCATCGCTGGAAATAACGGTGTGGCTCCTTGTGCTGATGTTTATATACTGCTGGCTCGTCACTAAAATCCGCAGGGGTGCCGCAATTTTGTGCAAATCATAGGTAGCAAGCAGCTAATGGGGGTGAAGAAAAGCACGCGCCACTGGCCGTGCCGAATTAAACAGAAAATATGTTAAATACTTGGAGAGTCGCGATGCATTTCACCTCCCCATGTATTTAACAGATAGGACAAAATACGTTGCGGATCACAAATACGTGGAAAACGGATGCACACCCCTACTGGAAAGACCATGACCTGCAGCACAACAGAGGGGTGTTGGGGAGAGTTGTGCTACTGTCGGGCAGGGCAGTGTTTTGCTGGCTGAGGAAACCAGGCAGAGTTATTTTCCCCTATGAACTGCGAGTTGGGAACTTATGGTGGAGTTCCAGTTGGAGTTATAAAAAGGATTGTTTGGTGATACAAACTGTGCTTTGCGTTTATTTTTGCTGAGAGCTGGTATTGACCTGCTGCAGGGGACTTTGGAGCACTTGTGCAAGCCCTGTAAAGGTAGTGGTGGCCCACATCGGGGTCGGAGGAGCTAATTGCTGCTGAGTTTACAGAAGGGAGCCATTGGGAAAAGAAGCATTGGTGGTCCGGAGCAGCTGTGGATCTTCCTGGGAGTAGAGAAACTTCACAACATGTACAAGATATAAAATGGAGGCATATCTAGTGCATGATGATGCACACACCCCAAGGAGTGTCCACATGTCAGTTTGAAAGTTACCTTCTTATTATTGAGAAACACAGGTCCAAATCACCCAATGATTTCAATAATGATAGAAAAGACAAGCCTGAACATTCTTCCTGACTTTTAAATAATCTAAATCAAGATTAAAGTCAAAGGCAAGTGAGCTATACTACAGTGATGCTTGATGACTAATAGTGGTTTGCTGAGTGGTCTCTAAACAAATCTCAGTAGGTGAAAATTGACTTAAAATCTGTTTGGAAGAAGAATAATGCATTATAAGATCAGAACTGTGTACAATACTCACAATGAATGTAAATTTACATACTTTGCAGACCCAGCATATACAAATTTGTCTCATGCATATTCATTATGGATATTTTGAAACCCCAACGGGCTATAGGGTCACCATGACAAGTTTGGTAAACTCTGGTTTACAGGATCAGAGAGAGAACTGGCTGTGAAGATGGATCAAATGAACGTCAGGATGTAATCCAGCGCACAAAGGGTTTGGATAAGATTTATCTTTCAGAGATGCCATCATGCTTAAAAATTTTTAGTGAAGTGTTTGCTAGGGATGTGAATCGTTTTTCAACGATTAAAATTATCGTCCGATAATGTTTATATCGTCTTAAATCGTTATAGAACACGATACAATAGAAATTCTAACGATTTATCGTTAAAAATCGTTAAATCGTGTTAGTGCGCACTAACGAGTTAGTGCGCACTAACTCCCCGTTAGTGCGCACTAACTCGATTTAGTGCGCACTAACTGAAAATGATACAAATAAACACTTTCCAGGTCACTGAAGGTCAGTTAGGAATGAATATGTGTTCCTATTGGCTGGCTGCCCTCTTATCTATTGATGTTACCAAGGTTACCACTGAGGTGATGGTTGGGGGGATGGGAAATGGAACTGGAAACTAACGAACACCAACAGAAAATGAAACAAAGTGTTCACACTTCCCAGGTCAGTAAAGGTCACTTAGGAATGAATATGTATGTATGTATTCCTATTGGCTGGCTGTGCTCTTATCTATTGATGTTACCAATATGGTTGGGGGGATGTGAAATGGAAACAGTTGGAAGCTTGACAAAAAAAGTAATGTAATGATCAGCACTCACCTGACTAGAACTTGTTTGTTTATTATTTTTGTTAGCAGGCACCTGAAATGCTAGTGCATGTTGAATTTGCCAATCACTGTGCATTTTAGAAAGGTGGTCCTGGCTGGAACTGTACACAGTTCAAATATATGTAATTGATTGTTGGTAAGTGTATTTTTTAAGTAGCCACACTGGCACCAGTATGTTTACTTTTCCTCCTACTTAACTCACTAGCTCAGCTTTGTAAGAAGGGCTTCTCTGCTTGTGTGTTGTTTTTGTTTGGTGTGAGGAGAGCAGAAACATCAGATCTTTATTCAATCTACTACAGTCATCTCTTACAGTGCCCTATCCCTATTAATACCAGGAGTGTTGTGATCTTCCTGCACACAGTGCCCTAACCCTGATACCAGTCTGAGACAGCTCCCTCCCTGCATTACTAGTGAGAGGCTGGCTTCACAGACAGGGGGGAGCTGCCTGACCCTCACTCCTGACTTCCCCCATGTCCCAGCTAGTGAATGGTGTGTGGGTGAGGGGGGGGGGGGGAGGATGGTGAAGTCTGAGACAGCTCCCTCCCTGCATTACTAGTGAGAGGCTGGCTTCACAGACAGGGGGGGAGCTGCCTGACCCTCACTCCTGACTTCCCCCATGTCCCAGCTAGTGAATGGTGTGTGGGTGAGGGGGGGGGGGGAGGATGGTGAAGTCTGAGACAGCTCCCTCCCTACATTACTAGTGAGAGGCTGGCTTCACAGACAGGGGGGAGCTGCCTGACCCTCACTCCTGACTTCCCCCATGTCCCAGCTAGTGAATGGTGTGTGGGTGAGGGGGGGGGAGGATGGTGAAGTCTGAGACAGCTCCCTCCCTGCATTACTAGTGAGAGGCTGGCTTCGCAGACAGGGGGGAGCTGCCTGACCCTCACTCCTGACTTCCCCCATGTCCCAGCTAGTGAATGGTGTGTGGGTGAGGGGGGGGGGGAGGATGGTGAAGTCTGAGACAGCTCCCTCCCTGCATTACTAGTGAGAGGCTGGCTTCGCAGACAGGGGGGAGCTGCCTGACCCTCACTCCTGACTTCCCCCATGTCCCAGCTAGTGAATGGTGTGTGGGTGAGGGGGGGGGGGGAGGATGGTGAAGTCTGAGACAGCTCCCTCCCTGCATTACTAGTGAGAGGCTGGCTTCACAGACAGGGGGGAGCTGCCTGACCCTCACTCCTCCGGGGTATTGTGATCTTCCTGCACACAGTGCCCTATCCCTGATACCAGGGGTGTTGTGATCTTCCTGCATGCAGTGCCCTATCCCTATTAATACCAGGAGTGTTGTGATCTTCCTGCATGCAGTGCCCTATCCCTATTAATACCAGGAGTGTTGTGATCTTCCTGCATGCAGTGCCCTATCCCTGATACCGGGATGTGTGCAAGAAGATCACAACACCCCCGGTATCAGGAATAGGGCACTGTGTGCCCTATTCCTGATACCGGCAATTTGCTAACTCGAGTTAGTGCGCACTAATCGGAAAAAACGATTTTTAACGATTTTTTAACTAAAAAATCGTGCCTAAGACGATTTTCTTGCCCTGCCACACGATTTCTATCGTTAAGACGATATGGAAAATGATTCACATCCCTAGTGTTTGCAATCTCTGGCAACACTAGTTTGGAAGAGATGATATTAATTGTAAGTTCTAATGTTCAACTTTACGAGGGGTGATATGTTTAGATCTGCTGTCAACCAAGTTCTTTTCTTATTTTCTAGGGCTACTGTTCAAGCAAAATTATTTTCAGAAAACAGGATTACATCATTTAAATTCTGATATTTATTAACCAATATGTTACAAGGCAATTACTTTGTTTGCTTGAGGATCCCTGTGGCTTTCCCCATTAGGAATTCCTTGGTGTTCATGTCTGGTCTGATTAGGATGATATAACATTTGGGGAAGAATATACAACCCAACAAGCCAGCACTGGAGGACAAAATTGCAAATATTTCCACAGCCACTGTGTATTTCCCTGTTGTGCTAAGATAAGCAGGAATGAAAGAGATCCAGACAGCAATGAATATAAGCATGCTGAAGGTGATGAACTTAGCCTCATTAAAGCTATCAGGCAACTTTCTAGCTAAAAACGCTACAATGAAGCTGATAGTAGACAACATGCCCATGTATCCCAGCATGAGGCAGAATGCAACCAATGACCCTTCATTGCATTCAAGGACTATCTTTCCCATTTGGGATTTCATGCTCATTTTGTAAAATGGGGGCGCTACGACCTGCCAAGAAACACAGATGAGGACCTGGACCAGACTGCAGGCTAATACTAGGACATTGGGCAGTCGGGGACCCACCAATAACTTTAGGTTGCTGGTTGGCTTGGTAGCCTTGAAGGCTATGACCACCATGATGGTCTTGGCCAGCAGGCAAGAGATGCAGATGGCGAATACAATGCCAAATGTCATGTGTCGCACCATGCAGGTCAGAGTTGTGGGATGGCCTATGAACACTAATGAGCACCCAAAGGACAGAATGAGGGCTAATAACAGGAGGTAGCTGAGTTCACGGTTGTTTGCTTTAACAACTGGGGTGTGGCGGTTTTGGATGAAAACAACAAGGATAGCAGATGGCATCAGGGCACCAAGCACAGAGGTAACAGCCAGAACCATACCCAAGGGTTCTTCATAGGACAGAAATTCGATGGACTTCTTCTGGCATCCATCTCGTCTCTTAGTGGGCCATTGGTCATCAGGGCACTTCATGCACTCTGTGGCATCTGCAGGAAGAAGAAATGCCAGATGTGGCTTTGATGAGGGAAATCAGAATGGGAGTATCATTCACCTTTAGAGATTATTTAACTTCTCCCATTTTCTATATATCTATCATCTTGTTGAAATGCAAGATATATCGATGTACCCTGACTTTAGAGTCATTATTGTTTTCTGTATAATTTTTTATGATTGTATTGATGCTGTAGTGTTTTCAATATAACTTGCTTGTGGAGGCTTTGCTATTTTGAATCCTCCCTTCAGTAGTCATTTAGAAATTGAAAAGGAGTTTGTAAATCAAAAAATTAAATTAAACCTTGGCAAATAAAATACTTATTTTCCAGCCTGGTGACATCCATACGATAAAGTCTAAATGAACACATTATCCCTTGAACATGAGACTTTTTACCATAGCGTTTCATATAAATATGGCTTGCAATATTTCTTCCCTCACCAGTCTCATGAAAGGCAGAATACTTTCAAGGTTGTGTTATCTTCTGTTCAACCATTTTAAAAAAATTGTTATTATGGTTACCTGCTGACACCCATTGAAAATTCAACAGGTAATAATTATGATTGAACCCACCACTCTTGTCCAACCCCTATCTGACTCTGAGAAGTCTCTGACCCTCAGACTTATTCTCTTTCTCTCCACATGTTTACTGATGTTCCCTCTCATGTACCCTTCCAGGCCCCTTTACTCTAGTGGTCACTGTCACTGTGTTTCCTAGGGATGTGCTGTTTTGCATCGTATGTGCGTCAGATGATGGACATTGCTCCGTGGTGTCTACAGGTGTATCCATGCAAACCAGCCCCCCTCCAACAGAAAGATAACCCCATGCATATGTTAGATATGGATTGTTAGCTTCCAGGTCATCATAGGTCTCTTCTTGAAGATGTCACACCATGAATTACTTAAGATCTACAAACCACTGAGGGACTTCAACTCAGGAAAACATCACAGGGGATATAAGTATATTTTAATGCTTTCAAATTACAGAAAGATAGTGTAAACCTTATTCTTCAGGCAAGCTTTTGGTGATGAAGAGGGATTAATTTCCAGTTAGTAATTAAGGAATAACACCTTCCTTCAGTCTTCCATTTAACATCAGGGTTTTTATCCATGAATTCTTTTGATAATGGTGTCTATGCTTCTACTAAGTTGGTGCTTTAACTAAATTTGAGTAAGGCCAATATTTGTATGTGATACAATCTATTGACTTATTGATATCAATTGGAAGATATCTTTGTTTTTATTATGTATGTTTCTTTACCTGGCCATGAATGTTGGCTTGCAAATGTAATTTTTTTTTTCAAATAAATAAAACAGAAGGCAATACTTCACTAGGAAATCTACTTTTTAAGATTTTAATATATATGCTGGAACATGTTTGTCTCTAAACATTTGCTCAGAACTAACTGCATACCCTGTAATGCTTTTGTCCATTAAACGGACCTAGACAGAACCATTGTATCCTCTAATACCAACCTTCCATCCTTCTAAATATGCTCACTACTGAGTGGACGTCATAGCACTCACCGGTTTGGTTACTAAACTCTTCTTCAGAGCAGGGGACGCAGTCAAAGCAGCAGGCAGGTTGCCCTTCCAGAATGGCCTTCCTGAACCCAGGACCACAGCTCTCACTGCAGACAGAGACAGGAGCCTTAATGGAGAGAAATGAGGAGGGATACTCAGCAAATGTGTCTATTAATAATGTACAAAGAGGCTCTTTATTTCAGATAAGAGTGGTGTATAAGGTAAGACACACACAAGAAAGGGTGAAAATAAAAAGACTGGAAAAGAGATCTGAGGGGATGGAAGCAGCAGAGAAAAGGAATACTAAAATGATAAACTCTACAAAGAGGGGCTTAAGACAGGCAAAATGGATATGCTGGAGGAAAGAGGGCTTATGCTAGAAACATCAAATATTTGTCAGGCTTCAATAGTACAGGATGGTGAAATGTTGCATAGAAAAAGAGCTTCAAGATTAATCTCCCTCCTTTGTGTGTGGCAACCCTCCCGCTTTCATTGGCTGAGTATTGCAATCTGATGTTTTAGGATGTTTATACTCGGGTACCATGGAATGTTTCTCACAAGTGAGGGGGGGGGCAGTAAAGAGGAACACCCTCCTTCCAGTTGGGGCACCTAACCAGGACTAAACGGGATTAAAACCCACCCTGACAAGCCCCCCGAAAACCTGCCCCAAGCTCCCTCTGCACGTGCAGAGCCTATACTGAATAGCGAGTAAGTCCCGGGGCTTTGCTAGGGGGGCATGTTGGGAGCGGCGTGACGTTCGGGGGCATTCCGGGGAGCTTGTCAGGGGGCTTGGTGCCGGCCCAGGGCTGTTCCATGGATGTGGCCAAGGCCTCCGGACCAGCCCCCAGGTCGGGTGATGGCTCGCCAGCAGCCCACCGGTGTGCGCGAGTTACGCCTGCCTCGGGGGGGTGGATTAGGTAGGAGAAGGAAGGGGAAGGTGCGGAGGGGGGGGGGTGGAGGGAACAGAGGCAAGCTGTGCGGCTCGGCACGCTCAGGCTGCCGATTTTGCGCAGCCTTGCACGCACCGACCCTGGATTTTAAAAGATTTGCGCGGCTATGCGCATATCTATTAAAATCCGGCGTACTCTTGTTTGCGCCGGGTGTGTGAACAAAAATACGCACGAGTGTACTTTTTTTAAATCTACCTCAATGTGTTCTCTCTCTTGTCTCTAATAAACAGGCCTGTCTTCTTTTTAGGCTGGAGTGTACACACATAACTTTATTTTTCCTTTTTGGACTCCCATCTCAGTCATTTTGAATACTGGCAGCAGATCGCCTTTGCCCTCACTATGTCACAGGGGCCGACCGTCGGTACCTGTGACATAGTGAGAGCAAAGGCGATCGGCGCCATTTTGATTCCTGGCATCAGACGACCGGCGTGCAGGAAGTCGCTCCCGGACCCCCGCTGGACTTTTGGCAAGTCTTGTGGGGGTCAGGAGGCCCTCCCAAGCTGGCCAAAAGTCCCTAGGGGTCCAACGGGGGTCCCGGAGCGACCTCCTGCACTCCGGCGTCCGATGCCAGGACTCAAAATGGCGCCGATAGCCTTTGCCCATACTATGTCACAGGGGCTACCGGTGCCATTGGTCAGCCCCTGTCACATGGTAGGAGCACAAGATGGTGCCGGTGACCATGTGACAGGGGCTGACCAATGGCACCGGTAGCCCCTGTGACACAGGCTATGGGTGCCATGATGAAACCAGCACAGAGGGTGTGAGAGTGCAGGGGATGGCTTCTGGACACCCCGCTGGACCACCAGGGAGTTTTGGTAAGTCTTGGGGGGGTCAGGAGGGTGGGGGGTTGTAGTTCATTTTAATTTTAGCTGGGACACGAATATAAATCGCCGTATTAATGCATTGGGGTGCCATACGGCCGAATGCAACGCATTTGCTCCCCGACGAATCCGAATCACAAATGCAACGTATGGCGTCCCTCTGCACATCCCTATCGCCAACCAGCCCCAGTTTTCCTTCCAGGGGACCGCGTCTGTTTGAGTACCAGGAACTTACAGCTCCGGATTCCATCCCGCCGACTGGCCCCACGCTTTTGCGGTCCATTTCGAGTGGCCAAGCGCATCGGGGCCGTCTCTTATTGCCTACACCTGCCCGCCTCGATGTGCATCCATAAAGTCTTCCATGTTTCTCTCCTAAAGCCACTTGTTCTCTCCAGGTACCATCCTAAGGTCCCAGATGCACTGGACCCCTCAGTGCCAGGAGATGTTACCTACCAGGTTCGAGAGGTCCTAGACGTCCGGTACCATCAGCGTCACTGGGAATACCTCTTATCCTGGGAGGGCTGTAGACCTGAAGATAATACATGGGAGCCAGCGCGGAACATCTTGGATAAAGACCTGTTAAAACAGTTTCATCTGCAACATCCAGGTAAACCGGGACCTGCGAAGAGGGGGCGTAAGAGGAGAGGTACTGTTGCTGTCTGTGCTGCGACCTTCGCGTCCCGGCCCTTACCTCGGGTCTCCAGCCGGTTTGCTCCTGACTCTGGCGTGCTTCCTGGGCGTCCCCAAGCCCCCTAGGTGAGCACGCCCGCCCACGCGGCGCTTATCTAGCCCTCATGCTCCGCTCATAGCCCTGACGTCAGACGCCTAGTCCTAGTTAGGCTTGCCGCGAATCTCTCTGCGGCGCCTTGCAACTGGGTCCTTTGCGGTACCCTGTTGTTCCCTGCCCCAGAGTGTGATTCCCTCGCACTCTGTTTCCTGCTTGCCTGCCTGCCTAGCTTGTGCGTGACTCTCTGTAGCACTTTGCTAACTGCTCTTGAGTTCCAGCATGCCGCAGTTCCTGCTTGGTTGCTGCACTGCCTGCTCCAGCCTGCCGCAGTTCCTGCCTGGTTCCTGCACTGCTTGCTTTGGCCTGCCGCAGCTCCTGCCTGGTACCTGTCTGCCCCAGCCCCAGCTTGTCTGGACCCAGACTTGCAATCTCCTAAGTCCCAGCGGCCGGGCCCCTACGGGCTCCTCCCGGGGGGGGGGGGCACCGGCTTCCAGGGTGAATTGCCTAAGCCCCAAGCGGCTGGGCTCCCAAGGGCTCCTCCCGGGGGAGCACCAGCTTCCTGGGTGAAGCCAGCTTGTTCCAGCCTGTCCGCTCTGCCTCCCGGCCTGCAGTTCTGAGACTGATGTACACCTTCTCCCTTCTCAGAATTTTTGTTAAAAATAATAAAAGTATAATAGACGGAGGCGAAGAAAAGGATAACTGTAAATTGATTATCCTTACCAGAAACCTCAGTACAAAAACCACCAGACACGTTTTCCCTTGAAAAAGTCGCAGTTGGTGAATTAATTAAGAAGGGAAAGAGGTTGGTTAGTGATCAATTAATTGCATCTGTAGCATGGGTTCTTCTTAGTGTTTGGGTAATTGCCAGGTTCCAGGTTCTTGTGGCCTGGTTTTGGCCTCTGTTGGAAACAGGAAGCTGGGCTTGATGGATCCTTGGTCTGACCCAGCATGGCAATTTCTTATGTTCTTATGTTCTTATGTTCAAGCTTCTTCACATTTATATTTTGATTTTCCACTCTCAAAATCTCAGTTTGAACATTTTCCACTTTGTCCATATGTTGTTCCATCCCATGCAAATTGTTGGCTTGTTCCATCATAGTTCTCTCAATTTTCTCAATCCTGTTATTAGATTCCAGTGTAATATTGGTCAAATTAATAACAGCTCTTTCCAACCCCTTCATGGCATGCCACAGGGACTCCATTGTTATTACCTTCGGCGTCTCAATAGGTGTGTGTTTTTTCTCCAATAGCTGTTTCTGAGCCAGTTCTCCCCCTCCTGGGGTATTCCCACTCACAACCTCCCGGATAGCTCTATCCTCCTCGTCTTTGCTGGTTCTGGGTAAGCCACTCGTATTAAGATTATCAAAGGCAATATTTCCAGGTAATATATATAGCTCTGGGGGACTTACCCCAGCTAACACAGCTTCCGACGGGACCAGAGAGGGGGAGGTTATCGGAGCGCCAGGACTTAGTGTGATCTCCTCGACCAGCAAGGCCGACATCTGCCCTGTGTCGGCATTTGCAGCGGCCACCTCCACCGGCAATTTTCCTGCTGCATCGGCGGCGAAAAAAGTCTCTATCCTCGTTTGGCCTGCCTCAGAGATCGGCGATGATGAGGCCACTGCTTCCCTGAGCTTGGCCTTTCTTTTAGAATGCGGCATTTCAGCAAGAAGAAATTTTTTGAAGAAAACGGGTAGAGAGCGTTTCACCAGCCTTCACGTGGCGGCCATCTTCAGAAGACTGCTTTTAATACCCGCGATGGACACTTCGAGTATTTAGTGATGCCCTTTGGCTTGTGTAACGCCCCGGCAGTGTTCCAAAACATGATGAATGACATTGTACGAGACCTCCTCTACCAATGTGTCATCGTCTATCTAGATGACATCCTCATATTATCTCAGGACTTACAGTCTCATCAAGAGGATGTCAAGAAAGTTCTACGGAGGTTACGTGAGAATCACTTATATGCCAAGTTGGAGACGTGCAAATTCCACAAGAACTCAGTACCCTCCTTGGGGTACATTGTATCCAACAACGTGTTTTAGATGGACCCTCAGAAGCTTGAGAGCATACAGAAATGGCCTCACCCTACAGGCCTGAAAGCATTATAGCACTTCTTGGGTTTTACCAATTACTACCGTTCCTTCATAAAGAACTACTCTTCTCTCACTGTTCCATTAACAGCCATGACCAAGAAGGGAGCTAACCCTGCCATCTGGTCTGTGGAAGCTGTGATCGCATTCCAGACCCTCAAAGACGCCTTTCTGAAAGAACCTTGCCTTCATCATATGGACCTTATGCAACCCTTCATTGTCGAAGCTGACGCCTCCAGCGTCGGTGTAGGGGCAGTGTTAAGCCAGACCAGTGACTCCATGACCTTACATCCCTGCTCATTCTTTTCTAGACAATTTTCGCCCACAGAAAGAAACTACAGAATAGGGAATAAAGAGTTGCTTGAAATAAAATTGGCTTTCGAAGAGTGGCAACCATGGCTAGAAGGTGCCCAATATCAGATCGTGGTCTTTACCGATCATAAGAATCTGGAGTACATCGGCCACACTCAACGACTCAACCACAGACAGGGCAGATGGTCACTGTTTGTTGTGTTCCACGGCCATGGTAGGCCACGACCGCAGTCCCCTACCTTGCCTGCGATGGCGAACCGCCGCGGGAGTCCCGGGGGAAGGCCCCGACTCGAGGCCCGTCACTCCAGCATGGGTCCCTGTGCTGCTTGCCGCAGAGGGAGCCATCCCAGCTCCCCCCTCGCAGTGTCCAGCAGCGATTTCCTCCGTGGAGCAAATCCAAGATGGCTGCCGCCATCTTTAGGCGTGAGGCCGCGCCTCCTTGACAGATTTAAAGGGACCTGATCCCTTTAACTAGCTTCAGCTGTTCTCTATCAGTCAGAGCAGGGGAAGTATAAAGGGCAGCTTCCTCTGCTCATTCCTTGACTTGGCAACTTCCTTGGTTAGTCAGGTCTGCTTGCTTCGGTGACTTCTTGTGCTTTGGATCCTTGTTCCTGTTTCATCTGGTGTTCCTGGTTCCTGACTTTGGATCAGCTAGTGGTGATTCCCAGTATTGACTTCGGATTGGCTAGCGGTGATTCCTGGTATTGACTACTGATTGGCAAGCGGTGATTCTCTGGAGTGTGACTTCGGACTGGCAAGTGGTGATCCCTTGGTGTGTGACCTCGGACTGGTGATCGACGACCCTCTGGCACTTGACCTCGGACTCTTCTTGACCGTTGTCTCCAAGGGCCCGCCTAAGTCCCAGCGGTCCGGGTCCCTACGGGCTCCTCCCGGGGGGACTGCGGGCTTCCAGGGAGGAAGTTCCAGTCAGCCCTTGCACTGAACTATCGATCTCTCAAAGGTCCACTTAAGTCCCAGCGGTCCGGGTCCCTATGGGTTCCTCCTGGGGGGACCACGGGCTTCCAGTGGTGAAGACACACTTCTTCTCTTCAAACGTCTCGACTCCTCGTCTGCCTCCACAGTCACCTCTGTCTTCAGTGCCGAGGGTCAGCTGGTCATTTCTTCTGCTCCTGCCTCGCACCCGACGGGAGAACCTTCAGATCTTCCTCCTAAGGTATTCCATCCTCCCGTTGGCCCAAGGGATCACAAGCCTGAGCATAACACTGTTTTTTAACAGGTTCAACTTCATGCTGAAATACTGCCCGGGAGACAAAAATGTCAGGGCAGATGCACTATCACAGTCTTTCCTCCTGGAAGACGTGTCTGATGAGCCTCAACATATAATCGACCCAAAGAGAGTGGTCCTTTCAGCCACACATTCTGTACCCATTGGCAAGATGGTAGTAGCCCGGAACATGAGGAAGAAGTTGCTGAGATGGGCTCCTGATTCCAAACTAGCTAGTCATCCTGGACAACTGCGAACTCTCGCCATGCTTCAGAGATATTACAGGTGGCTCACAATGAAAGAGGACACACAAGGCTACATGGCATCCTGCGCAGCCTGCACCCGAAAAAAACCACCATCTGGACGTCCTTGGGGTCTTATTCAACCTTTACCAGCTTTAGACGAGCCCTGGACCCACATCGCCACTGATTTTGTGGTGGATCTGCCTCACTCTGGGGATAATGATACCATCTGGGTTACTGTGGACAGATTCTCAAAAATGGCACACTTTGTGGCTCTACCCGGCTTACCATCAGAGCAGTATTGACCAATCAAAATGCAAGACAGGTTATATAGTGAAAAGATATTCTTTAAAATTCTATTTCTGTGTATCTTTTCACTGTATAACCTGTCTTGCATTTTGATTGGTCAATACTGCTCTGTGTTGCTGTGCGCTGATTGGCCATTCTTTTGGCGCCAAATTCTAGACTCTTTAAACACTGATGTCTGTTTTTACTGCTTGCTCTCCTTGAGATTTGACTGTGTAAACGTACAGCGTATCTAAGGTATGTTTTATATATTTAATTATGTTCTATGGTATTCCATCTATATCTTTATGGTCCCTTTAATTATAATAGTTACATATTCTTTTACTTTTAGTTAAAATGTATTGTCCCTCCCGATGCAGCTGGGTTCAACAAAACACGGGTCCGTGTCGGGGGACCCATTTGAGAATTATGCTGTCTTGAGCAATGGAGTTGCCGCCTTAATGAAAAATTAGAATATTGTCTCACGATTGGTTTCAAAGTCTGGGACTGAATTTACTTTATCTGCATCAGTGTTAGGGTTGCCAACCAGTTCCAGATTTTCAGGTCAAGTTGTTCCAGTCCTGGCTTTACTCATTGATGCTGGGACTTATTCTGATTTTCCTATTACACTCCCCTCAGAAAATCAAGACTATAAGTATTAGAGATGTGAATCGTGTCCTCGATCGTCTTAACGATCAATTTCGTCTGGGAGGGGGAGGGGGAGGGAATCGTATTGTTGCCGTTTGGGTGGGTAAAGTATCGTGAAAATCGTTAAAATCGTGAGCGAGGGTTCGGGACCCCCGCTAAACGACCTCCTGCAGTCGATCTCCTGCCGGCGCCATTTTCCGTACGGAAAACGATTTGCGGCAGGAAATCGCTCCCAGACCCCCGCTGGACCCCCAGGAACTTTTGGCCAGCTTGGGGGGGCCTCCTGACCCCCACAAGACTTGCCAAAAGTTCAGCGGGGGTCTGAAACAACCTCCTGCAGTCGAATTGTGTTGGTCTATGGCCGCCGCCATTTTGCGGCAGCCATTTTGCAAAATGGCGCCGGCTGAAGACAACACGATTCAATAGCAGGAGGCCGTTTCGGACCGCCGCTCTACCCAGGGTAATTTAAGGCATTGGGGGGGGGGGGTTTCGGGAGGGTGGGGATTTAATTTAAAGGGTCGGGGGTGGGTTTTAGGGGGTTTTAGTGTGCCGGTTTTCCTGCCTTCCCCCTTCCCCCAATTTAGCTACGGACCGCCGCTGGACCCCAGGGTAATTTAAGGCATTTGGGGGGGGGGTTCGGGAGGGTGGGGGATTTAATTTAAAGGGTCGGGGGTGGGTTTTAGGGGGTTTTAGTGTGCCGGTTTTCCTGCCCTCCCCCTTCCCCCGATTTACGATTTTTTGACGATAAATCGGGGGAATTGGTATTGTATCGTGGCTCTAACGGTTTTTGACGATTTAAAATATATCGGACGATATTTTAAATCGTCAAAAAACGATTCACATCCCTAATAAGTACCTGCATGCAGGGGAATAAAACCAGGACTGGATGAACCTGTCCTGAAAATATGGAGCCAGTTGGAAATCCTGTTCAGTATTCATCAGTGGTATTATGAAATTCACTTGATAGGAGCAGCCCAGACTATTTTGAAAAATGTCTATAGAGCTTAGGAGGCACTCTGGACACCTAATACACCATCAGTACTTCTATCATAGTCCAGGTAAGATCCAGATGATGGGCTTGGATGGAGAGCCTTCTTCCAAGGGCGGGGGGGGGGGGGGGGATGATTTTTAAGTGAAAGTG
This sequence comes from Rhinatrema bivittatum, assembly GCF_901001135.1. Classification (NCBI taxonomy): domain Eukaryota; kingdom Metazoa; phylum Chordata; class Amphibia; order Gymnophiona; family Rhinatrematidae; genus Rhinatrema; species Rhinatrema bivittatum. The sequence goes on from NC_042633.1 coordinate 10,869,610, forward strand.
TTAGGGTTAGGCAGGGCTTGTGCCTAGAGGATTAAACCTTTAAATATGTTTTTAATTATTTATTGGCTGCCTTCATGGGCAACAGGAGGTGTACAGAGATCCCAGAGATATTTACACATCTGGGAGGGTGTTAGTATGAGCTGATCTGCCCCTTTCAGATATGCCAGCTCCCAAATTCTTGGGGACACCTTTGTGTGACATTTTGGGGCCAGTAATACAAAAGTATTTTTCCCAACAGGTTTTTACTGCCGGGAAAATACTGCAGGATTTACAAAGCAGCAGGAAGTTGCTTAGTAAATGACTTCCTTAAATTGTAAGCCCTATGGGGCTAAGGAAATATCTATAATACCTAAAAGTAATCCACTCTGAAGTATAATGCAAGGAGGAAAATAAATAAATAAAAATTAGTTCAGATTATTGTAATGTTTCTCCCATAGAAGCCTTCCCAAGATACAGACTGGTGAACCCTGGATTCTGGGGTGGTGACTCTCCTACGGAGCTAAAGGTCCCAGTCTGCGTCCAATTAATTAAGAATAAATCAGAGTCAGATACAAGGGAATCTGAAGCTGAATTTGATTGATTGAAAAGATCCAAGTCAAATATTAATGTTTCTGAAATTGGACTTTAATCAGATCAAAGAAGATTCCTCCCATCATTACTTCTGAGCACCTTGTTAATCAGTTTTTATGAAGACAGGGGGATCATCTAACCTGTGCATAGTCTTCATTCCACGTAATGGCACTGGTGTTGATTTTGATGTCCCAGCCGCTGGCAGCTCCAGAGTCATAGTGGCCAATTTTTACACTGGCAAAGGAGCCACTTGCACTCAGGTAACTGTTATAAATGACATAAGCAGCCGGAGGGTTTCCATTTTTGTCAAAGAAAATTTCCTGGCCCATGGTGTTCTGGAATCGCACCTTCCATACATAATGCAGGAGCTGTGAGGAGAAAAGTAGACATGCTTGCATTGATTTTATACAGTGACAGCCTGATTTCATGGGTGTACAGCTGTGTATCAGCCTTGACAGCTATATCCAGAATTTGTAATGCATTTCTAGCTGAGAAACAGGCATACTACTCAAATATAGAGTATTCTGTTAATCACTGAAGTTGACACACCTAGAATGTGGCTTAAAATATCACTTCAGCAACACTAACTACAATTATTCCACTTCATTCTGAGCTAACCAGGCTGTTGACTCATGCTGCTGATCTTCTTGATAGGCTAAATGCATAGTTGAAATATACCCAAGATAAAAGAGCACTAGTGTTGTTGATATGGTATTAATTAATTAAAACAGAAATCTTTATTAATCATTCACAGAAAAATAAAATTAAAATAAACGAACAACTTAATGTTAATAAAAGTGGCACAAACAAACAATCATGTGACCCTTATATAAATAAACATAGAAACATAGAAATGACGGCAGAAGAAGACCAAACAGCCCATCCCGTCTGCCCAGCAAGCTTTCACACTTGTTTTTTTCTCATCCTTAACTGTTAATCTTTGGCCCTTAGTAACCTTTTGGTTCCAATTCCCTTCCACCCCCGCCATTAATGTAGAGAGCAGTGCTGGAGCTGCATCTAAGTGAAGTATCTAGCTTGATTGGTTAGGGGTAGTAACTGCCTCCATAAGCAAGCTACTCCCACGCTTATTTGTTTACCCAGCCTGTGCAATTCAGTCATTGTTGGTTGCTGTCTGAATATAAATCCTCTTTTCTTCATTCCCCCTGTTGTTAAAGCTGAGAGCTACGCTGAATATGCATTGAAGTAAAGTATCAGGTTTAATTGATTCGGGGTAGTAATCGCTGTAACAAGCAAGCTATACCCATGCTTATTTGTTTACCCAGACTATGTAATTCATGCTTATTTGTTTACCCAGACTATGAAATTCAGTCCTTGGTGGTCTGAATATAAATCATCTTTTCATTCATTCCCCCCTGCCATTGAAGCAGAGAGCTATGATGGATATGAATTGAAAGTGAAGTATCAGGCTTATTTGGTTTGGGGTAGTAACCGCCGTAACAAGCAAGCTACTCCCCGTTTTTTTGTGAATACAAATCCATTTTTTTTCCACATTTCCTCTTCCCATTGAAGCATAGAGCAATGTTGGAGTCGCATTAACCGTGTGTATGTTTATTGAATAAGAGTATTATCTCCAGATACTAGCCGTCATTCCCGCAAGCCACCCTCTCCTCATTCACATCCTCTAGACTTTATGGATCCACAGTGTTTATCCCACGCCCCTTTGAAGTCCTTCACAGATTTAGTCTTCACCACTTCCTCCATAAGGGTGTTCCAGGCATTCACCACCCTCTCCGTGAAGAAGTACTTCCTGACATTGATTCTGAGTCTTCCTCCCTGGAGCTTCAAGTCGTGACCCCTGGTTCTGCTGATTTTTTTCTAACGGAAAAGGTTTGTCGTTGTCTTTGGATCATTAAAACCCTTCAAGTATCTGAAAGTGTGTATCATATCACCTCTGCTCCTCCTTTCCTCCAGGATGTACATATTTAGATTCTTCAATCTCTCCTCATAAGTAATTCGATGAAGACCATCCACGTTTTTGGTCACCCTTCTCTGAACCGCTTCCATCCTTTCCCGGTCCCTACGGAGATACGGTCTCCAGAACTGAGCACAGTACTCCAGGTGAGGCCTCACCAGGGACCTTTACAAAGGGATAATCTCTTCCCTTTTCTTACTCAATATTCCTCTCTCTATGCAACCCAGCATTCTTCTGGCTTTAGCTATCGCCTTGTCACATTGATTCCGTGACTTCAGATCGTTAGTCACAATCACCCCAAGGTCTCTCTCCTGCTCCATGCCCATCAGCCTTTCACCCCCCCCCCCCCCCCCCCCCCATCGAGTACAGTTCTTTCAGATTACCACACCCCATATGCATGATTCTGCACTTCTTGGCATTAAATCTCAGCTGCCATATCTTCAACCACTCTTCCAGCTTCCTTAAATCCTGTCTCATTCTCTCCACTCCTTCTGGCGTGTCCACTCTGTTGCAGATCTTAGTGTCATCTGAAAAAAGACAAACCTTACCTTCTATCTCATCCGCTATGTCACTCACATAGATATTGAACAGGACCGGTCCCAACACCGATCCTTGTGGCACTCCATATAACACCGCTCTCTCTTCAGAGTATGTTCCATTTACCATCACACATTGTCTTCAGTCCATCAACCAGTTTGCAATCCAGACCACCACCTCGTCACCCACTCCTAAGCTTCTCATTTTATTCACCAAATCCTGCTCAATTGCAAACTGTGCACTCCTATGGCGTGAGTGCTAATACATTTCTTGTCAATGCTTGGCCATCATGGCACAATTACTTTCAAGCAGAACTAAGTATGTTACAACAATAGGGGCAGATTTTAAAATGTACGTGCGTGGCATACATTTGTGCAAGCAACCCAGCGTGCACAAATGTACGCCCAATTTTATAACATGCGTGCGCAGTCGCGCGCATGTTATAAAATCAGGGGTTGGCACGCGCAAGGGGGTGCACACTTGTGCACCTTGCGTACGCCAAGCCGTCAGGGAGACCAGCTGGCTTTCCCCATTCTCTCCAAGGCTGCTCTGAAATCGGAGCGGCCTCGGAGGGAACTTTCCTTTCCCCCCTCCCGTACCTTTTCCGCACATGTTAAGCCCACCAGAGGCAGGCATTACTTGCGCTCGCCAGCCCAGCGGCCTTGCAGAGGCCTCTGGCCATGCCCCCGCCCCGTCCCAACCCCATCCCACCCCCGGACCCCCGATTTTTTCAAGCCCTGGGACTTACACGCGTCCCGTGGCTTTACGCGTGCCGCTGAGCCTTTTGAAAATAGGCCCAGTGCGCGTAACCCCCCTACGCGCGTAAATCCTCTGAAAATCTGCCACATAATTAACACAAAAACCATTTAAGCACGATATTTGCTTTACCTTGATAAATACAATGACAATGCTGGAAAGTATAAAAAATGAGTAGCCAGTATATTATCCAAAAAGTGCTTCAAGAAATCAGAAAACAAATAGGTAAGGGGTTCCTCCTGGGTATGGTGTAAATTGCTACAACAAGGCTCTTATAACACCACAAGCAGCTGCTTCAGGAGGTATCCCTGGTCTAAAGAACACCCAATGATCTTGTCATGAGACACAGATGGCTGCGACCACTGATGCTCACCTCTTTCTTTGCTGCATTGACATCGATGAGGAAAGTGGCGGCCTCTGCCAGCTACCGCTGACCTGCCTGGCGTCTCCGGGATGGTGTGGGCATTGCCGACTGCCATCTTGCCTTCGAGATCACCTAGGCACACATACGCACGGACCAGCCTTAAGCACATCATGGCGAGAATCTCAGGGGGTCCCTTCTGGATGACATCATCACTCCACGATACTTAAGCCGGCTGGCCCTGCCTATGGACGACCTGGCAACGCGTTCCCTCATTGCTGAATCCGCTTCGCTCACTACAGACTTCCCATTCCAGTTACTGCACACTTGGCGTGAGACGCTTTGGGTACCCGCTCCTTGGGGGCCCTTCCTCTTCTCTGGCTATCCGCTCCTCGGAGGGTCTTCTTGCCTAGGACTACTGTCTATCCCCGCTTCCCAGGGCCTCGGCTGGGACCTTCATCACTGAGTACCTTTCTCTACAGACCGCACCAGCTCTTCAGACCACACCAGCTCTAGTGTGGAATCCACTCCGGTGTACCCCACTCTGTGGGTCACTCCTGTACCTTCGCTAGTGTGGAATCCTCTTCAGCGTACCCCGTGCTACGGGCCATTACCATACCATCTCTAGTAGGATACCTCTTCGGTGTTCCTCGAGCTGCGGACCTCTACAGTACCATCTCTAGTGGGAAACCCTCACCGTTGTACCCCGTACTGGAGGCGCCTACCGTACCATCTGTAAGTAAGGAACCCCTTCATCAGCCCGTGCTGCAGGCTACTACCGAATCATTTCTACAGAGGAGCCTCATCAGTGTACTCTGCTCTGTGGACCACTGCTAGATCTTCACTACTGTGGTATTCCCCCTGTGTATACCCCACCACACAGACTGAGAATTTCTCCTGCATTCTCTGCTTCCCGAGCAGTGTCCCTCTATCTCTTTAATAAAGACTCTATTCCACAGCTGTGTCTGACGTATGCTGGGATCTTGCCTCCCGACGGTGAGGCTCACAGGGCTCCTCCCTGTGGGCAGTGCCATCTCTCACTTTGGCCCAGGGCCCACATATCTACAAATACTAACAGATATTTGTTAGGCTTCTCATCTAACGGGAGAGAAACCAAGAGTATATGGGCTAAAACACCAATTGATTTGTTAATTACATATGAATTGGTCATATACTAGACTGGTGTAGGAGCTTCAAACATAATGAGAGTAGAAAGGTCACTCAACATCAGAAGGTCAATTAGTGTGCAGAGAAAACAGAAGCAGACTTAACTCAAAACTCAACACACTGAAGGAATGTGAAAGTCATGCAAGGAGAAATGCACATCTCAATAAAAATTCACTGTGTCTGAAAACAGGGGCAGACCCCCTCTTCAGGTTGCCTCTTGGTAAGGCTCACATTTGAAAATGTATTTCCCGTGGCTAAGCCTTCCTCCCGCTGTGCATTCTCACCAGCAGAAACCAATAGGGATGTGAATCGTTTTTCGACGATTAAAATTATCGTCCGATAATTTTAATATCGTCTTAAACCGTTATGGAACACAATACAATAGAGATTCTAACGATTTATCGTTATAAATCGTTAGAATCGTGAGCCGGCACACTAAAACCCCCTAAAACCCACCCCCGACCCTTTAAATTAAATCCCCCACCCTCCCGAACCCCCCCCAAATGACTTAAATAACCTGGGTGTCCAGCGGCGGTCCGGAACGGCAGCGGTCCGGAACGGGCTCCTGCTATTGAATCTTGTTGTCTTCAGCCGGCGCCATTTTCCAAAATGGCGCCGAAAAATGGCGGCGGCCATAGACCAACACGATTCCACGGCAGGAGGTCCTTCCGGACCCCCGCTGGACTTTTGGCAAGTCTTGTGGGGGTCAGGAGGCCCCCCCCAAGCTGGCCAAAAGTTCCTGGAGGTCCAGCGGGGGTCAGGGAGCGATTTCCCGCCGCGAATCGTTTTCCGTACGGAAAATGGCGCTGGCAGGAGATCGACTGCAGGAGGTCATTCAGCGAGGGTTCCGGCGCCTCGCTGAACGACCTCCTGCAGTCGATCTCCTGCCGGCGCCATTTTCCGTACGGAAAACGATTTGCGGCGGGAAATCGCTCCCTGACCCCCGCTGGACCTCCAGGAACTTTTGGCCAGCTTGGGGGGGGGCCTCCTGACCCCCACAAGACTTGCCAAAAGTCCAGCAGGGGTCCGGAAGGACCTCCTGCCGTGGAATCGTGTTGGTCTATGGCCGCCGCCATTTTTCGGCGCCATTTTGGAAAATGGCGCCGGCTGAAGACAACAAGATTCAATAGCAGGAGCCCGTTCTGGACCGCTGCCGTTCCGGACCGCCGCTGGACACCCAGGTTATTTAAGTCATTTGGGGGGGGTTCGGGAGGGTGGGAGATTTAATTTAAAGGGTCGGGGGTGGGTTTTAGGGGGTTTTAATGTGCCGGCTCACGATTTTACGATTTTTCACGATATTTTACCCCCCCAAACGGCAACAATACGATTCCCTCCCCCTCCCAGCCGAAATCGATCGTTAAGACGATCGAGGACACGATTCACATCTCTAGAAACCAATAATGAAGTATCTCTCTCTCTCTCTCGCTCTGTGTGTATATATATATATATATTAGGGATGTGAATCGTTTTTGAACGATTAAAATTATCGTCCGATAATTTTAAAATCGTTCTAAACCGTTAGAGTACACGATACAATACAAATGCCCACGATTTATCGTCAGGAGCATTTATATTGTATCGTTAAATAGGGCACGGGAATTATTTGGGGGAGGGCGGGAAAACCGGCACACCAAAACAACCCCTAAACCCACCCCGACCTTTTAAAAGAAATTCCTTACCCTCCCGAACCCCCCCAAAATGTTAAGTTACCTGGTGGTCCAGGGGGGGGGGGGGCCCGGCGCGATCTCCTGCTCTCGGGCCATCGGCGCCATTTTGGCTACCACTGATAAAAAGGGCAAAGGCGATCGGCGCCATACTGGCAGTCGATCGCCTTTGCCTTACCTTGTCACAGGGAGCGACGGTCGCTCCCTGTGACAAGTTAAGGGAAAAGGCGATTGGCGCCATTTTGAAACCTCCAGCACCGGCACTGGCACGATTGAAGGGATGGCTCCCGGACCCCCCGCTAGACCACCAGGTACATGTAAAAGGTTTTTGGGGGGGTCGGAAGGGTGGGAGAAGCAAAGGGGTAATTTGAAAAGGGTCGGGTGGGGTTTTTTTTCAGGCCATCGGCGCCTTTTTATCAGTGGTAGCCAAAATGGCGCCGATGGCCCGATAGCGGGAGATCGCGCCGGGGACCCCCCCCCCCCCACTGGACCACCAGGTAATTTAACATTTTTTTTTGGGGGGGGGGGGTTCGGTGGGGTTTTGTTTTTCTGCTCAGGCCTCACTAAAAAATTAACAATGTGAATTGGAATAGGAACGATTCCAATTCACAATCTCTAACGATCCGATTTTTCCCTCCCACCATCCGAACCTGATCGTTAAGACGATCGGGCACACGATTCACATCTCTAATATATATATATATATATATATATACATACACACACACATACTTTGTTTGCTATAATAATATCTTGTGCACTGCAAATAAGGTTTTCAATGTTCTCTCTTATTGCCAGTTAAGATGGTCCAATCCTGACAATCCTGATTTTACTGGTATCTGGGTTTTTCTAAGAGAAATAAGAATAGGTCTTCACATGTAATGTGGTAAAACCAGAACTTGATCAGCAGATATGGGACTGACCAGGAAGCCTGTCTATAGAAACAATGATTTCAACCATCCAAGGTAAAGCACTCCATGAATGGGGCAGCTGATATCATTCCAAGGGAGCTGTGACTTACATTCTTGGCCAAATCTGTGGTTCACAAGACAAAGTAGGCTCATCTTGGGGGAAGGGGGCAAGGGCATGGTTGGAATTTAAGCCTGTAGAAGTCAAGAAGATGGATCCTATGACTGGAGGGACTCCAGCAATACTATGGTTATAAGGAACAGGAGATGGCACAGGAGGAGATTTGCAATGGCGTTTCTCATTGATTGCTCTCTTTAATAATTGATTTTGTTTTCTTGAAACACAACATAGACCACTCTAATTTTGTTGTGGGTGGGCTTGAGGCCTGATCATTGGAGAGAGCATGAGCCCTTGGACCACGGCACAACCCTAGGGAAAGGATCCAAGGTACACTCTGTGAGTAGGTCAGCACATCCAGGTCGGGACATAAGCTTAGAAGCTCTTGGAGACTTGGAACATTCAGAGACTCTGCTGAATCTTCATGCACAGGAGTGAGACCCAGCAACCCAATTCTGGTCTCTGGGGTAGCCCTCAAGCCACTTGAAAGTGTTTTCGGACCTGATGCTTGGGAATGGCTTGTGCGTCAGGACAGACAGAAGTTGAGGACAGAAGATGACTCTGAAGACAGGGAGCTCAGACAAAGGCACTAAAGATATGGAACTCTGACTGAGACTCAGTCTCAGACTCACTTTGATCCCTATGCTGCAGCATGCCCTATACAGCCCATGGGCTGGTCACAGACTATGCCGAATATAGAGCAAACTCTGGGCTTGGAACATGATGAATACTTGGCACAGGAAACATGATGAAGACTCTGGGAGAAACATGCACCACATGGTCCACCACCAGCCCCTACACAACCTGTGGGCTGGTCGTGGACCATGCCTGAAGTGAAGCAAACTCTGGACGAGACTTGGACATGGATGGAAACTGGGCAAAAGGCTTCAATGACCAGGAACAGGATTAATGAACTCAGGACTCAGGAGTTCAGAACCAGGGACAGGGCTATGGCATTTAAAAACAAGGGACTTCCAGAGATTTGATCAGCGAAGAAGACAGGCCTTGTGCCATTAGGCACCCTACACAACTCATGGGATGGTTGCATACCATGACACCGGCATGCCTGGAAAATTGGACATGAGAGAAGATCTGGAAGGCAAGACTTTGAGACAAGGACTGGAACATCAGGGACTTGAAATCAAGAACAAGCAGAAGATACAGGGACCATCAATAGACCGGGAACATGGAACAAAGAACATGGAGCTCCCACAAAGAACAAGGAACAAGAAAACCTGTAGGAAAGAAGAACTTGAACTCTGAAGACTCCTAGAGCGAAGAGGTGGGACAGGTTCTCCAGGATGAAGCAACTCTTTCCGAGAGTGAGGAACAGCAGACTGAAGAGCCCTTTTATAGGGCTGACTAGATGAGGAGGCAAAGATATCATTAGGGAGGGCCACATAGCGTTTCCCATCACAAGCCCTTTAAATTTTCAAGAGGGCCGAGCATGCACATGCCTAACAGAACCCTGGCAGGAAATGGAGTCAGCACCATCGAGGGAGCTCTATCCATGCTCGAATGCATCAGGGCAGTGGCAGCTCGGGCCACAAGAAGCCAGGATGAGACAGTGGTGCCCCAGGGCCACATGGAGACAGCAGGGGTGACCCGGGGGAAAAGGCAACACTGGAGATCATGGCATTCCAAGGCTGCACTGGGAAACAGGAGCAGGAAGTGGCAGCATTGGGAGTGAATAAGCCACTTGCAGACCTGACCGAGGGCAGCAAATGCAACAATTTTCAGTAGAAATCTGTAAACAGCTCTAGAGTAGGATTCTCCTATGGTTTCTTTGCAGACATCTTTACATAGAGTCTCAGTCATCTCATATGTCCTGGACAAACTGGGTTCAATGCAGGTTGTGATGCCTTTTGTCAGATTGACTGGAAAAGGCTCTTGTATCTCTAAAGCTGGTGTATAGTAAATGATTTGGATAAACTTTATATTTATGCAATAACATTTATCACAACATGCAAAGAAAGAGAGAAGCCTAGAATTTTCCTAAAAACCAGTGCACTATTTCAACAAAAAGAAGGAAACGTTTTGGAAAACATAACTGGGTGCATTTTCAAAGAGCTGGTCAGATCTCTGCCCAGAACTTGTGATGGATTTGCTGAGTCTGCATAAGTGGATTTTTATTTACCCGAAAGCAGGTACAAATCTTTCACCGCATTTATCTTTTTAGCCGCATAGTAAAGAGCTATTCCACAAAGCATTTTGGAAGTGTGTTTGGGAATTCTACAGGTATATTTTTTATTTAAAAAAATGTACAGGCATAGCAGACAAGCTGCCAATGTGTTCACTTTATAGAAATCAGGTGATTCTATATGCTAGAGATTGAATCGTGTGCCCGATCGTCTTAACGATCGAGTTCGGCTAGAGGGGGGGAAAAATCTGATCGTGGGTGATGTGGGTGATGTGAATCGGAATTGGTTCCGATTCACATCTTTATTTTTTTTGTAGTGAGGCCAGACCCTTTAAAATTAACCCCTTACCTTCCCCCACCCTCCCGAACCCCCCCCAAAACCTTTTACGATTACCTGGTGGTCCAGTGGGGGCGCGGGGACCGATCTCCCGCTCTCGGGCCATTGGCACTATTTTGGCTGCCACTCAAAAATGGCGCTGATGGCCCGATAAAAAAAAACCCACCCGACCCTTTAAAAACGACCCCTTAGCTTCCCCCACCCTCTCGAGCCCAAAACATACCTGGTGGTCTAATGGTGGTCCCGAGAGCGATCTCCCGTTCTCAGGCCATCGGCTACCACTCATAAAGATGGCGCCGATGGCCCTTTGCCCTTACCATATCACAGGGTATCCGTGCCATTGGCCGGCTCCTGTCACATGGTAGGAGCACTGGATGGCCGGTGTCCATCTTTACGATGGCGGCAGCTATCTTTGAATACGGCGGCAGCCATCTTTAAATACGGCGGCGGCCATCTTTAAAGATGGCGCCGGCCAGCCAGTGCTCCTACCATGTGACAGGGGCCGGCCAATGGCACGGATACCCTGTCATATGGAAAGGGCAAAGGGCCATCGGCGCCATCTTTATGAGTTGCAGCCGACGGCCTGAGAACGGGAGATCGCTCCCGGGACCACCACTAGACCACCAGGTATGTTTTGGGGGGATCGGGAGGGTGGGGGAAGCTAAGGGGTCATTTTTAAAGGGTCGGCTGGGTTTTTTTTTTATCGGGCCATCGGCGCCATTTTTGAGTGGCAGCCAAAATGGCGCCGATGGACCGAGAGCAAGAGATCGGTCCCCGCGCCCCCACTGGACCACCAGGTACTCGTAAAAAGTTTTGGGGGGGTTCGGGAGGGTGGGGGAAGGTAAGGGATTTGTTTTATAGGGTCGGGGTGGGTTTAGGGGTTTCTTTGGTGTGCCGGTTTTCCTCGCCCTCCCCCCTCCCCCGATTTACGATTTTTCACGATAAATCGGGGGAATTTCTATTCTATCGCAACTCTTAACGATTTTTGACGATTTAAAATATATCTGACGATTGTTTTAAATCGTCAAAAAACGATTCACATCCCTACTGTATGCTCCTGCTGAAACTCTCCATTCATCATCCCATCCATTGCCCAGGCCACGCTAACCAAACCTAATAAGAGGGACTTCTATTGCCTGGTCCCTAAACTGTGCTAAACTATCACAAAGGGCATGAGAGCCAGAGAAGACTACCTAGGATAAAGAAAAAATTGCAAGGATTGGCTTTTCTGATTAGCTTTCCCATTATTTAATAACTGAGTGACTCCTCCCTTCCACATTACACACATGGCTGAACCATACCTGGGAGCTTCTGATTTCAATTAATCCTGAGATGACTGTGATTAGAAAGGGGGGGGGGGGTGCATGCGGGTGCTGCAGTAGTATGTGCAAACATTTTCTTTCATACATACACACACTAACACACACATACATTCTCTCTCATTCCCTCTTTCACACACACAAGTGATCATTCTCACACACACTCACGCCTCATTTTCCACACACTCACAGCTTCTCACATATGCTCACTCACTCATTTCACTCTCTTTTCCAAACACAAACATTCCCTCTCTATCTCTCATTCACACACATGCTCAGTCATTCTCTCTCCTCATCCCGAACCCACCAGAGAAAAAGCTTCCTCCTCCAGGCTCACAGATCTCCTCCTGCTTCTTCTGCTTTTCCCCCCCAACAGGTGCCAACAATCCTCTTTGAATTTCCTTCTCCCACATCGGGCCCAGGCTGGTGCTGTTTCTTCTTTCTCTGTGCAAGGGTCGATTGTTCTTTTACACTTTCCAGCTCCTGCTTAGGGACCTGGCTGATCAGCTTTCTCCTTCTTCTGCTTGAGGGTTGATGCTATTCCTTTTGTCAGCTATATGGCCTGAGTCCCACACTCCTCCTCTTCTCTTCCCCGCATGGACCAGGTAACTTTCAATTCTGGGGCCTGGAGTCTCCTGGCCAAATCCAGAGAGTTCCCAGGAATAGACAGAACTCCTGCCCTGTGCACTTAGCTCTTAACTATTCTTGTGTTGATATTTACTGCTTATTGCCCATCCATGTATGGAGGCACCATATTAATTTGATGCTTGATATACACCTAATTGAATTACTGTACCTTCTCTGTTTCAACCAATAAGTGACTACTGTTATGTCTGACTATATATATATATATTCTAATGTATACACTGCCTTTGTATCACAAGATATGGTGCTATGTTTCATCATTAGGAACCTTCCTATTATGGGAGGTTCATGGGAGGTGTGAAGGAGATAGTGAGTGAAAGGTGGGTTCTTCCACCAGAGATAATAGATTTAGAAGTGCTGTATAATATTGTACCATAGGGGGAGTTATTAAGAGGATTTCTGAAGTTTTAGAACCTGAATCTGTTTCTGAAGAGATAAGAGATAATGGGGTAGATTTTCAAAGGGGTACGCGCGTAAGATACGTGCGTACCCCCTGAAAACCTACCCCAAACCCCCCCTGCGCGTGCCGAGCCTATTTTGCATAGGCTCGGTTGCGCGCGCAAGCCCCGGGATGCGCGTAAGTCCCAGGACTTGCATGGAAGGGCGTGTCGGGGGTGTGCCGGGAGTGACGCGGTGTTTTGGGGGCGTGTCCGGGGTGTGGTTCCGGCCCGGGGGCGTGACAGCGGCCCCTGGACCACCCCCGCACCGGAACATGGAGAGCGGTAGCCGGCCCGGTACGTGTAAAGTTACGTCTGCTTCCAGCAGGCGTAACTTTCGGGATAGAGGTAGGGGGGAGGTTTAGATAGGGCCGGGGGGTGGGTTTCGGAGCAGCCTCAGAGGGAACGGAGGCAGGCTGCGCAGCTCGGCGCGCGCAGGCTGCTGATTTTGGGCAGCCTTGAGTGCGCCGACCCCAGATTTTAATGGATACGCGCGGCTACGCGCGTATCTATTGAAATCCCGCGTACTCTTGTTCGCGCCTGGTGTGCCTGGTGCGTGCCTGGTTCGCGCCTGGTGCGCGAACAAAAGTACGCATGTGCGCAGATTTATAAAATCTGCCCCAGCGTGTGGAGATATTAGTTCTGCTGGACAGACTACAAGTGTCTCTCCCTGGTATGAGCTAAAGAGTAAAGACTAATCGGATGGAGTGGAATCCCTAATACATCATCCCTCATCATCCATCTCAGTTAGTTGTGTGGTGAAGGAGGAGAAGTTTTCTGTTCTTCAGTGGGGCCTAAAGAATGGATAAGGCCTTAATGAGGACCTGAGAGGGAAAACTCTTCATTTGTACCGTACTCAAGTGACATAAGAAACTGAGTAACTGTTTTGTGCTTTTGGACTATCTCATGACCTGCGAACTCTGCATTGCTTACATATTCAATATTTTGTCCTTTTGCAATACGTTTTTTTTTTCTGTGGAATGCCAAGTTGTGTGGACTACATTTATAAATTACTTGGGCCCCCAAGGTAATCCTGCTCCCCACAGCATGAATTCTTGCATTTTTCCAGAGGCTGCAGCAGTCGGGGGGAATAGGGGAGTTTAAATATATTTCTTATAGAATTTTATATATGCAGCATTTTGCACAGAGCATCAGCACACATGTTATAAAATACTAGGGATGTGAATCGTTTTTCAACGATTAAAATTATCGTCCGATAATGTTTATATCGTCTTAAATCGTTATAGAACACGATACAATAGAAATTCTAACGATTTATCGTTAAAAATCGTTAAATCGTGTTAGTGCGCACTAACTCGAGTTAGTGCGCACTAACTCCCCGTTAGTGCGCACTAACTCGATTTAGTGCGCACTAACTGAAAATGATACAAATAAACACTTTCCAGGTCACTGAAGGTCAGTTAGGAATGAATATGTGTTCCTATTGGCTGGCTGCCCTCTTATCTATTGATGTTACCAAGGTTACCACTGAGGTGATGGTTGGGGGGATGGGAAATGGAACTGGAAACTAACGAACACCAACAGAAAATGAAACAAAGTGTTCACACTTCCCAGGTCAGTAAAGGTCACTTAGGAATGAATATGTATGTATGTATTCCTATTGGCTGGCTGTGCTCTTATCTATTGATGTTACCAATATGGTTGGGGGGATGTGAAATGGAAACAGTTGGAAGCTTGACAAAAAAAGTAATGTAATGATCAGCACTCATGTGACTAGAACTTGTTTGTTTATTATTTTTGTTAGCAGGCACCTGAAATGCTAGTGCATGTTGAATTTGCCAATCACTGTGCATTTTAGAAAGGTGGTCCTGGCTGGAACTGTACACAGTTCAAATATATGTAATTGATTGTTGGTAAGTGTATTTTTTAAGTAGCCACACTGGCACCAGTATGTTTACTTTTTCCTCCTACTTAACTCACTAGCTCAGCTTTGTAAGAAGGGCTTCTCTGCTTGTGTGTTGTTTTTGTTTGGTGTGAGGAGAGCAGAAACATCAGATCTTTATTCAATCTACTACAGTCATCTCTTACAGTGCCCTATCCCTATTAACACCAGGAGTGTTGTGATCTTCCTGCACACAGTGCCCTAACCCTGATACCAGTCTGAGACAGCTCCCTCCCTGCATTACTAGTGAGAGGCTGGCTTCACAGACAGGGGGGAGCTGCCTGACCCTCACTCCTGACTTCCCCCATGTCCCAGCTAGTGAATGGTGTGTGGGTGAGGGGGGGGGGAGGATGGTGAAGTCTGAGACAGCTCCCTCCCTGCATTACTAGTGAGAGGCTGGCTTCACAGACAGGGGGGAGCTGCCTGACCCTCACTCCTGATTTCCCCCATGTCCCAGCTAGTGAATGGTGTGTGGGTGAGGGGGGGGGGAGGATGGTGAAGTCTGAGACAGCTCCCTCCCTGCATTACTAGTGAGAGGCTGGCTTCACAGACAGGGGGGAGCTGCCTGACCCTCACTCCTGACTTCCCCCATGTCCCAGCTAGTGAATGGTGTGTGGGTGAGGGGGGGGGGGGAGGATGGTGAAGTCTGAGACAGCTCCCTCCCTGCATTACTAGTGAGAGGCTGGCTTCACAGACAGGGGGGAGCTGCCTGACCCTCACTCCTGACTTCCCCCATGTCCCAGCTAGTGAATGGTGTGTGGGTAAGGGGGGGGGGGGGGAGGATGGTGAAGTCTGAGACAGCTCCCTCCCTGCATTACTAGTGAGAGGCTGGCTTCACAGACAGGGGGGAGCTGCCTGACCCTCACTCCTGACTTCCCCCATGTCCCAGCTAGTGAATGGTGTGTGGGTAAGGGGGGGGGGGGGGGGGAGGATGGTGAAGTCTGAGACAGCTCCCTCCCTGCATTACTAGTGAGAGGCTGGCTTCACAGACAGGGGGGAGCTGCCTGACCCTCACTCCTGACTTCCCCCATGTCCCAGCTAGTGAATGGTGTGTGGGTGAGGGGGGGGGGAGGATGGTGAAGTCTGAGACAGCTCCCTCCCTGCATTACTAGTGAGAGGCTGGCTTCACAGACAGGGGGGAGCTGCCTGACCCTCACTCCTGACTTCCCCCATGTCCCAGCTAGTGAATGGTGTGTGGGTGAGGGGGGGGGGGGGAGGATGGTGAAGTCTGAGACAGCTCCCTCCCTGCATTACTAGTGAGAGGCTGGCTTCACAGACAGGGGGGAGCTGCCTGTCCCTCTCTCCTGACTTCCCCCATGTCCCAGCTAGTGAATGGTGTGTGGGTGAGGGGGGGGGGGTGGATGGTGAAGTCTGAGACAGCTCCCTCCCTGCATTACTAGTGAGAGGCTGGCTTCACAGACAGGGGGGGGCTGCCTGACCCTCCCTCCTGACTTCCCCCATGTCCCAGCTAGTGAATGGTGTGTGGGTAAGGGGGGGGGGGGGAGGATGGTGAAGTCTGAGACAGCTCCCTCCCTGCATTACTAGTGAGAGGCTGGCTTCACAGACAGGGGGGAGCTGCCTGACCCTCACTCCTCCGGGGTATTGTGATCTTCCTGCACACAGTGCCCTATCCCTGATACCAGGGGTGTTGTGATCTTCCTGCATGCAGTGCCCTATCCCTATTAATACCAGGAGTGTTGTGATCTTCCTGCATGCAGTGCCCTATCCCTATTAATACCAGGAGTGTTGTGATCTTCCTGCATGCAGTGCCCTATCCCTGATATCGGGATGTGTGCAAGAAGATCACAACACCCCCGGTATCAGGAATAGGGCACTGTGTGCAGGAAGATCACAACACCCCCAGTATCAGGAATAGGGCACTGTGTGCAGGAAGATCACAACACCCCTGGTATTAGGGATAGGGCACTGTGTGCAGGAAGATCACAACACTCCTGGTATTAATAGGGATAGGGCACTGTGTGCAGGAAGATCACAATACCCCTGGTATCAGGGTAAGGGCACAAGTTCTAGTCACATTGACTGATCACATTACTTGTTTTGTCAAGCTACCAACTGTTTCCATTTCCCATCCCCCATATACTGTCAGTAGGAAACTTGGTAACATGAATAAATAAGAGGGCAGCCAATAGGAATACATATTCATTCCTAAACTGACCTTAACTGACCTGAAAAGTGTCAAATTGTATCATTTTCAGTTAGTGCGCACTAACTCCCAGTTAGTGCGCACTAACTCCCGTTAGTGCGCACTAACTCGAGTTAGTGCGCACTAATCGGAAAAAACGATTTTTAACGATTTTTTAACTAAAAAATCGTGCCTAAGACGATTTTCTTGCCCTGCCACACGATTTCTATCGTTAAGACGATATGGAAAACGATTCACATCCCTATAAAATACTATATTTGCACGCACATGAGTGGCAGATCTTAAAATCTGCACATGCATAAACAGGCAGCACGAAATGGGGGAAGAATTTTTGATTAATTAAGAATCAAATTGGGAGGGAACATCCCTCCCTCCCTACCTAACCTTCCTCCCTCTTCCCCTCTCCTCCCTGACCCCTAACCCTATCTACTTACTTTTTTTGTTTCATTACTTACTGCTCCTCTGGTGCAGAAGTATTCGGTACACGCAGGCCGTCTGCCGGCGGGTGCTTCCCCAAGGCATCATAGAATGGCGCTGTGCTGGCCTGGCCCCTGACCTGCCCCTCCCCACCCAACCTCCACCCCTAGCCCACCCCTTTGAAGAGGCCTGGCACGTATGCACATACTGGGCTTTACACGCATAGCCGGGCCCGTTTTAAAATGTGTGCGGTGCGTGCAAGGCCAGGCCATGCGCGTAATACCCACTTTTTACAGTGCGGGCCATTAAAAATCGAAAGAAAGAGCTGGACAGAGATCTGGTTGAAGACATTCATAAGATAGGTAAGAAGGGAGAAGTGGTGATCATTGGAGACTTTAATATGCCAGATGTAGACTGGAAAATCCCATCTGCAGAATCTAAAAATAGTAGAGCGATAATGGATGCCATGCAAGTAACTTTGTTCAAACAAATGGTAATGGAACCCATGAGAGAAGGAACTATACTCGACTTAGTGCTCACTAATGGAGATAATGTCTCTGAATTCCAGGTGGGCGCCCACCTCAGCACCAGTGATCATCAAACGGTACGGTTTAATATCACTAAAAGAATATGAAAAAGAAGCACAAAGACCTGAGTTTTATAGTTCAAAAACACGGACTTTGAGGAAATGGGGAAGTACCTAGAGGAAGAACTAAAAAGATGGGAGAACGAGAGAGATATGGATCAGCAGATGGGCAGCCAACAAGTATACCCCCCCCCCCTACTCAAACAGGTCATTAAAAACCAGGATTACAGTGGGCTCTGGTAGAATTAGACCTGTGACGAGGAGACACACACAGTATCAAGTGCAACAAGAACAAAAAGCCTTCCCTATATTAATAACTGAAGAAGTTCTAGAGAAAAACATTGAAGTGTTACCAGAAAAGAGAAAAAAAACCCCAATGCATGCAGAATTTCAAGATCCATAACCAAAGGATAAAGCAAATTGAGATGGATGACTCTGTCATCAGTGGCAAAACTGCAAAAGGAAAGAGTGAAGTGAATAACAAATCTCAACTAAAGTCTCATAAGGAGTCCAGGAAAATCAATAACCTTAAAGAGGGAACCTGGAAAGCTATGACCACAAATGCTCATAGTTTGGGAAATAAAATCCCAGATCTGCAGGCCCTAATGACGGAGGCAAAATTGGACATTGTTGCTATCACAGAGAACATGGTTCACAGAATCTCATGATTGGGATACAGCAATACCAGGCTATAACTTGTTAAGGAAGGACAGAGTGGATAGAAAAGGGGGAGGTGTGGCTCTTTATGTCAGAAACAATATCCAAGCATCTGAGCTGCAAGGAAGTTGGGGCAAGGAAGAAACACTATGGGTCAACCTAAAAAAAGATGATGGAGCGTCCATTTATATTGGAGTGGTTTACAGGCCTCCAAACCAAAAGGAAGAGCTGGACAGAAACCTGGTTGAAGACATCCTTAAGATAGGAAAGAAGGGAGAAGTGGTGATCGTTGGTGACTTTAATATGCCAGATGTAGACTGGAAAATCCCATCTGCAGAATCATAAATAGTAGAGAGATAGTGGATGCCATGCAAGTAACTTTGTTCAAACAAATGGTAATTGAACCCACTAGAGAAGGAACTATACTCGACTTAGTGCTCACTAATGGTGATAATGTCTCAGATGTCCAGGTGGGCGCCCACCTCAGCACCAGTGATCATCAAACGGTATGGTTTAATATCACTAAAAGAATATGGAAAAGAAGCACAAAGACCCGAGTTTTACAGTTCAAAAACACGGACTTTGAAGAAATGGGGAAGTACCTAGAGGAAGAACTAAAAGGCTGGGAGAACGAGAGAGATGTGGATCAGCAGTGGACCAATCTAAAAGGAGCAATCACCAAGGCAACTACTCTATATGTTAGAAATGTAAAGAAAAGCAAAAGAAAATTGAAACCTATCTGGTTCTCAAAGGAGGTGGCTGACAAAATTAAAGCTAAAAAAACAGCATTCAAGACATATAAAAGTTCCCAAAGGGAGGAGCACAAAGAAGAATATTTGATTCAACTGAGGGAGACAAAGAAATTAATCAAGTCAGCAAAAAGTCAAGCGGAAGAGAGGATTGCCAAAAAGATAAAAAATGGTGACAAAACATTTTTCAGATACATCAGCGAAAAGAGAAAAGTCCAAAGTGGTATGGTGAAATTAAAAGGTGGAAATGATCAATGTGTGGAGAGAGACGAAGAAATGGCAGAAATATTAAACAAATACTTCAGCTCTGTGTTTACTAAAGAAGACCCTGAAGAAGGACCATCTCTACACAACAAGAAACTGGAGGGAAGTGGTATAGAAGAAAATCCTTTTACAGTAGAAAATGTATGGGAAGAGCTAAAGAATCTGAAAGTGGACAAAGCCATGGGGCCTGATGGGATTCATCCAAGGATACTGAGGGAGCTCAGAGATGTGCTGGCGGGTCCGCTGTGTGACCTGTTCAATAGATCCCTAGAAACGGGAGTGGTGCCGAGTGATTGGAGAAGAGCGGTGGTGGTCCCGCTTCACAAGAGTGGGAACAGAGAGGAGGCTGGTAACTACTAGGGATGCGAATCGTTTTTTAATGATTTAAAATATCGTCCGATAATTTTAAAATCGTCATTAATCGGTAAGGGACTCGATACAATAGGAATTCCCTCGATTTATCATGAAAAATCATTAAATCGAGTACAGGAATTATTTGAGGGCGGGAAAACCGGCACACCAAAACAAGCCCAAAACCCACCCCGACCCTTTAAAACCAATCCTTTACCCTCCCCCACGCTCCCGAACCCCCCAAAATGTTAAATTACCTGATGTTCCAGTGGGGGGGGGGGGGGGTGGGGTCCCGGCGCGATCTCCCGCTCTCGGGCCATCGGCGCCATTTTGGCTACCACTGATAAAAATGGCACCGATGGCCCGATAAAAAAAAAACCCACCCCGACCCTTTACAAATTACCCCTTTGCTTCTCCCACCCTCCCAACCCCCCCCAAAAAGCTTTTACATGTATCTGGTGGTCTAGCGGGGGGTCCGGGAGCCATCCCTTCAATCATACCCTCGGTGATATGATTCAGACTTTCAGATACTTGAAAAACTTTAATGATCCTAAGACTATGACAAACCTTTTCCGGTAGAAAAAAATCAGCAGAACCAGAGGTCACGAGCTGAAGCTCCAGGGAGGAAGACTAAGAACCAATGTCAGGAAGTATTTCTTCACAGAAAGGGTGGTGGATGCCTGGAATGCCCTTCCGGAGGAAGTGGTGAAGTCTAAAACTGTTAAGGACTTCAAAGGGGCGTGGGATAAACACTGTGGATCCATCAAGTCTAGAGGACGTGAATAAAGAGGAGGCAGCAAAACACTGCACGGAGCGGCAGTAGCCACAAAGGCATTCACGGAGCGGGATGCCAGTGGTTGGTGTTCCACCTTCATGGAGCGGAATGATGGAGGGCTGCCATCTCCAAAAAAAACCCAAAAAACAAAAAAAAAAACTGGGGTGGGTAAGAGTATGGGGCAGGGGTGTGGCCTGCTTATTGCAGCAGTTGCTACCCCTAATTGAGCTGGATGTTCACTTGGATGCAGATCGGCGCTGCTCTCTACATTGGTGGTGGGGTGGAGGGGAATTAGGGCTGGAGGGTACTGGAAGCCAATAGTAACAGGTGGGAGAGAGTAAAAGAGAAAAAAAATAAAAAAATAAAAAAAGGATAAAGTGCGTAGCTTGCTGGGCAGACTGGATGGGCCGTTCGGTCTTTTTCTGTCGTCATTTCTATGTATCTATGACCCAAATCATTTTTGAATTCCACTTAAGAATCCTCACAACTTTCATCCACTTTGATAATCAAAAAGAAATGTTTTATATATAGTTTCTTTAATCGCTATGAATTATAATATATTGTTTAATGATTTATAATTGTTTACATCTCCTTGGGCAATCAAGTATGGATCTGCAAAGTGATTAATACATTTTAATAAATAATAAATAATTATTCATTTATGTATACAAGTAGCTTGTGATTTAAGACAAGTCAAGGCTGTCTAGGCTGTGAAGTCTATAGCACACATTCTTCTGCAGTTAAATGCCCTTTTAAAAATTTACTTCATAATGCCTGCAATTGAATTTTAGTGAACTCTACAGGTCATGCATACTTATAATCACATATCACAAGCAAAAATTGGCCCATACCTGCCAAGGCTCAAAGTGTTTGATGTCCCCACATGTCCCATTGAAGAAAGGTCCTTTTCCAGGTTCACAGGTATACATGGCATGTAGGGCATGGGCCACCATGTACACAGCATTATAGTTGTTATAAGTGGACCCACGGATTGTCTTATCAAAGAAATTATTATCAATAGCCTTCAAGTCTTCCTTCCCTGTGCAGAGTTTCCTTTCTCTGCTTAGTTCTTGAAGAGTGGCCTGGTCCATGTTGGGGTCAGCCCACCTGCAGCCAAATGCTTCTTCCCAAAATTGCCCAACAAAGATGTCTTCTGTAGCTCTTAAAGGATGAAGACTATAGATGTACTCTTTGAACATTGGAATCTTGCTTGTAGGAACAGTGATTCCAATTGTTCCTTTCAGAATTTTAAAGAAATCCTTTTCATTAAATAATGGAAATGGACCCCAGCCATCTGAAGCAATCCAGACTTTCCCAGATATGTCACTCTTTGCAATTGCTAGCATCACCGGATAGAGATTATCGGCAGAGGAAAAGACCACAATGACCCTAGCTGTCATCTTCTTCACCACCTCCACAATACGCCGTGTCTTCTCTTGAGAGTAAAACAGGGGGATGATTTCATAGAAGGCAACACAGACCCCAGCCTTGACCAGCTCTTCTTTTAGCATCTGACTCCCAATCAGTCCATAGTCATTGTTCTCAGCGAGGATTCCAACCCATGTCCAACCAAAGAAGGTGATCAACCTGGCGATGACCAGAGACTGCAAATCATCACTTGGAAACAGTGCGGAGGAAAGAGGGAAATTTACTTTTATCACTAAGAGTAGCTACAGTTGAGGCATAGCTGATCTAGAAGAATTTGACCAACAGCATTAATTAGTTTTTCTTACCCTCGATCAGAATTTATAAGATTGATAACATAAATTATTTTTTACTTTTCTTAAAGGTTATCTCAGGACACATTAAATATTTTCTTGCCTTAACCATGCCTTTTAGAACACAGGTGATCAATCTCTTCAAGTACATCCATCCATTCTCATTCTTAACAATAAGTAATAGCAACCATAATGACTTCCCATACAACCACATTTTTAGTCTGTTTTTTTAAGGGTAGCAAGCAATGCATTGATATTCTCTTTACAACTTGCCAGAGCAGCAGGATATTCCATAATTTGTTATAACTGATCCATACCTGTGCCTGTTTATAGACTCCCAGTAGCTGAGCTATGGGTATGGACATCCGAGACTGGTTATCTCCAATCACTGCAGCTAATGGAGATGACCCCCTGCATGCATAATTCGGAATGGGGTCTTTGTTTCCGGTGAGTTGCCACATTGTACCTTGCAAGGATCTGGATGGGGCATTGCAGGAGTCGTATATCCAGAGCCCCAAGGTGATGTTGGGCAGTAGGTAGCTGCTTTTGTTAATTTCATTCAAGGCAAATGCCATGGCATTCACATGATAGTAAAAACCTAAATGTAGTCTAAAAAATATCAGAAAATATCCATGTAAGGTAAGCTTATGCACAGCAAGGAGTGTATTTTTAAAAGGGGTTAAATGGGTAAAAGTAGCAAATATAAAAGCAATTTAGTGTGTGAAACCTTTTGAAAATTCAGTGCTATGGAGTGTATTTTTAAAGGAGTTACAAGCATAAAAGTATCAATTTGCAACAGTTTTTTACGTGCGTAAATCCTTTTGAAAATGATCTTCATAGGTTACATTTTCAATACGTCATTCCAATGGCAATGCACAAACCCAGCTGATTTACAAACACAAGATATTCACATGCAATGAATTTAAATATCAGCTTATTCTGTGGATAAAACTATGCACATTCACTTAAATGATTAGAAAATTCAGTGCATGCATACAGCTTTGGAACATGCTGCTAAAACTCACCCTGAGTGTCTATTTTCTATAAATGTAAATACATTATGCAACTAAGAGCATATTTTATGGAGGTTATTGATGATTTAAGTTTGATACCTCTATCTTTAACCATGTAAAAGAAGCCAATGTCTTTTAAAACTTTCCCCATGTTGTACGTAGAAAAAAGTATGATGGATGATAAGTATCATAAGGTCCATCCAATCGCACTTCTTGATGCAATGCCCCAGTTGATCTCTGGTTTCCCCTTGTTTATTTACAGTGAGGGATACTTTGGGCTTATCCCAGGATTTCATGAAATGTTTTTACCTCAAGCATCGTAACTGGAAGGCAATTCTATGCAAATGGTGTCCTCACACAAAATGAGAAATGCAATCCTGTCTAAAATTTAAGATCCCGAGGGTCATTAATGGGTCATTGGCAGAGCAAACAAATATTAACCAAATACATCTAAGGAATTGAAATTTGTGTAACAGATTTAATGGAAAATGAGGCAGATAGCAATCCAGCAGCTGGATGGCAGCGCCTTTGATTCTCAGAGCATGGTCACCAGAAAGAATATCATCACCTTGTTGTGGCAAGAATTTATCCTTTAGCTAGGATCTACTCTCTTTGAGGATGTGCCTCTATGGGTGATTGTACATGTAGGAAACATATATATAGAAATGACGGCAGAAGACCTAATGGCCCATCCAGTCTGCCCAGCAAGTTTTTGCACTCTTTTTTTTTCTCATACTTATCTGTTACTCTTGGCCCTTAATAAACTTTTGGTTCTATTTCCCTTCCCCCCCCCACCATTAATGTAGAGAGCAGTGTTGGAACTGCATCTAAGTGAAATATCTAGCTTAATTAGTTAGGGGTAGTAACTCCCGCAATAAGCAAGCTACGCTCATGCTTATTTGTTTACCCAGACTATGTAATTCAGTCCTTGTTGGTTGTTGTCTGTATATAGATCCACTTTTCTTCATTACCCCCTGTCATTGAGGCAGAGAGCTATGCTGGATTTGCATTGAAAGTGAAGTATCAGTCTTAGTAGGTTTGGGGTAGTAACCACTGTAACAAGCAAGCTACTTCCCACTTTATTTGTGAATGGAAATCCTTTTTTCCACATTACCTCTTGCTGTTGAAGCTTAGAGCAATGTTAGAGTTGCATTAACTGTGTGTATGTTTATTGAATAAGGGTATTATCTCTAGGTAGTAGCCGTCATTCCCGCGAGCCACCCACTCTTCATTCACATCCTCTAGACTTTATGGATCCACAGTGTTTATCCCACGTCCCTTTGAAGTCCTTCACAGTTTTGGTCTTCACCACTTGCTCCGGAAGGGCATTCCAGGCATCCACCACCCTCTCCATGAAGAAATACTTCCTGACATTGGTTCTGAATCTTCCTCCCTGGAGTTTTAAATTGTGACCCCTGGTTCTGCTGGAAGGATTGGGACTGCCATTATTATTGCAGAATTGATCATTAGGAATGTATATAAATGGGTGGTGTGTAGACATGAAGATCAATTGGTAACTTACCTGCCTGGTGTTAAGGTAGCAAAACTCAAGTGTCAACAAGAAAGGATTTTAAGGAGTGATGGGTAGGAGCCAGCTGTCATAAAATGGGTGGCTATCAAACATATTGGAAGGTGCAGATAAGAAGATCTGAAAGCTAAATTAATACTTTAAGGTATGGTATTAAAATCCAGAACCTCCAGGGAAATATTCAGAGATGTTCCAATTACCCACAAGGACCCCAGAGGCAGGCTGAGCTACAACTCTCAAAGTGTGGATGAGTCAATGGTGCAAGGAATAGAGTTTTAAATTTGTTATTCCTGGATTTCTGAATCCTCTCTGAGACTGACAGTTTGAGAGTTATTTTTAGGTATTAACAACTCATCTATCATGTGAGTCAAATTCTTTTTTAATGCAGACAGATGAAGGCATTACAGTGGTTAAAAAGAATAATAATCATTGTGTATTATTGTGACTAAACTACAAGTTGTTAAATTTGTATTTAATTTACATAAGAACATAAGAATTGCCATACTGAGTCGGAGCTAAGGTCCACTAAGCCCAGTATTACTTTAATTTATTAACTTGTTAATCACTATTACTGTGTAAATTAAAGTGTTTTACCATAATGCATAAAAAATGCCTGCCTGATTGCACCGCCGCCGTCGGCCTGCCGTGTCCCGCCCACCAGCCAGGACAGCCAACCAGCAGCTGCCCCAACCGGCCTTTAAATCGCACCACTCTCCGGCGCCGGCCATCTTCGAACTCCAGAAGGCGTGTGAAGCCAGGCCTGCGCTTTCGGCGCCCAGGACCCGCCGGGGTAAGGCCTCAGTAGCACCCTTACCCGCAGTCTCCCAGGCGCTGACCGCGAGGAACTTCTCCACCCGCCGGCCCGAACTCCGCCCGCCGGCCTACCTAATCGCACCGCCGCTGCAGGCCTGCCGCGTCCCACCCACCAGCCAGGACAGCCAACCAGCAGCCACCCCAGCCAGCCTTTAAATCGCACCACTCTCCGGCGCCGGCCATCTTCGAACTCCGGAAGGCGTGTGAAGCCAGGCCTGCGCTTACGGCGCCCAGGACCCGCCGGGGTAAGGCCTCAGTAGAACCCTTACCCACAGCCTTCCAGGCGCCGACCACGAGGAACTTCTCCGCCGCCGGCCTGCCTGATCGCACCGCCGCCATCGGCCTGCCGCGTCCCACCCACTAGCCAGGACAGCCAACCAGCAGCCGCCCCAGCCAGCCTTTAAATCGCACCACTCTCCGGTGCCGCGTGCCAGGCGCCGCACGCATGAAGGAGCGCGACAAGGAGCCCGCCTCCTTGTGCGCCCCTTCGTGCAGCCCCTGAGGAAAGCCTGCACACTTCTATCTCGCCTGACTCAGTTAATTCTTCGGGGAATTAAATTAAATCACCCCATCCAAATTTTACCCTGCAACTTCTCCATAAGACTGATCCCGACATCCACGTACTACATCCCAACCACTCTGCTCAATTTAGCACAACTCAATAGCACACAGCTCAATTTAGGCCAAAGGAGAGATCACGAACTCCCCCGACCCTAAACACCACCATAGAACAAGACACCCACTTGCAACATCACTCCTCGAATCTCTTCTAGCAACTGCCAATAATTAGAAGGGTCTCTATCTACCCCATCAACATGTACCCACTCCCCATACCCACAATTCCTTACACTCCCAAACTCAAAACCAGCAAACCCAGGTTACTAGGTTTACGTCACCAAAGACTGCTCCCAATCATGACATCCCCAATCACCCAAACCCTCGGGCTCACTCTTTTCACCCTAACCCTATTCAACGCCCAATCTATCACAAAAAAAATTCATCTTCTCAATGACCACCTGATTGACAACAACCCTGACCTCTGCGCCATTACTGAAACGTGGTTGAAACCCTCAGACTCAGTCTTATTAAACCACCTCCCCAACCAAATCTATGATATCCACTCAATCCCCAGAATCAAAAAAAGGGGAGGAGGCCTACTACTAGCCGCAAAAAAGGGACTTGGACTCTCCCATCAACTATCCACCAGAATCAGTAACCTAGAAACAGCCCTTTTCAACTCGGACCATCTCCAAATTGCTCTGGTCTACGCACACCCAGGAACCTTAGACTCCGATCCATCCCCACTAATCGAATTGACAGCTAAACATCTCAAGAGGGACAAACCAGCAATCCTACTAGGAGATTTTTTTTTTTTTTTTAATTCTTTATTTTTCAAGTTTTCACACATACATTACACAAAATATTTAACTTGTATACAGAAATAATACTGAGTATAAGAAACTCACTTAAGAATATTAAAAACACTTCCATCACATCCTTCAGTATATTCAGTATTGATTAAAAAGAAACCTTTAAGTGAACCCACTTATTATTAGAGAGCGAATAAACGTAACATATAATCCAATTATAAATATAGGAAAAAGTAAGACAATCTTCTATTTATTTATTTATTTACCTGAGTATCATTTTCCAACAAAACTCTAAGATGGTCAGGATTAGTAAACTGATAGTTATGTCCCTTATACTTTTATAGCACATGTACACGGATATTTTAGCATGAAATGTCCCCCGGCTTCTAATACTTCTTTCCTATAAGCTAAAACTTTTTTCCTTCGAACTTGCGTGTTTTTAACAAAATCTGGATATATCCAGATTTTCTGTCCATAAAAAGTTTTTTCCCTATTTCTAAAGAAAAATTTTAAGATATTCTCTTTGTCTGAGACTAATGCAAATGTTATAATCATTGTACCACGATTTTCAATCTTTAACTCCTCCTGAGAGGTCATCAAAAAATCTGTGAGATTCATAGATTTCTCCTTATTTTCATTTTGCGGGTTAACTTCCTGTTCTTTCCCTTGCTGGTCTAATTCCTTCCCTCTAGTTTTTACTGAGCTCTTCAAAAAGAAGGCTCTTGCAATAATAGGCATTCCTTGTTCAGGGATTTTTAATACCTCTCTAACATATGTTTTAAACAACTCTGCTGGGCTTATTTTGTCCAGCTTCGGGAAGTTTATAACCCTTAGATTTAAAGCTCTAGTATAATTTTCCAAATATTCAATCTTTCTCTGAAGTTCTATATCTGATTTTATTTGTAGATGTTGAATTTTCTCTACCTGTACCACCCGTTTATCTATATCACAAATTTGTTTTTGTTGCGTATCTAGTATCTCAGAATTCTTTTTTACTACAACATTAGTCTCTTGGACTACATCTGCGAGTTTCATAATTGAAGAATCCAATTTTGCAATATAGTTCCATAACGTTTCCATTGTTACAGTTCCGGGTTTCATCTCTATGCACATTATTTTCTTTTCTATAATCTGTTCTTGTTTCTTATCGTTCTTAGGTGTACTCTCTTGTTCCGGTATAAATATATTAACATCACTATTATTCAGTTCTGGCAATATCTGTGACGTTTGTATACTTTCCTGGCCAGTTTGATTCCGTTGGGACATTTCTGGAGCTAATAGGGAACTAGTCCCATTCCTTCCAGGTGGAGGTGGCGTCTCAGGTGCACCTGGACTTAACGAGATGTTCTCGGCCATTAGAGGAGATTCTCGCCCCAAATCTTCCCCTACTGCGGCCCCCTCAACAGGGGTTGATTGAAGATTGTTTAACCACTCTGGCATAAATCTTTGGCTCGATTCTATTGGTGTTCCAGGAGTAGGCTTAAGTTTTGCCTTCCTCTTGGTATGGGGCATTTTATCTTCTCAACAATTACAATCTCCCTAAGATCTATGTAGGTGGTGCTTACTTAAAATAGTGGTTCACTTGGGAGGCAAGGAGATTAAAACCTGCCTACCTGATGTCGATAATCTTCTTCGAAACTTTAATAAATTCCCAGCAATCCGGCGATTCCGGTCGAAGCCGGTCAAAGCCGCGCGCGCCTTTGGCGCGCGGCTTCGGCTGCGCGGATTCACCTGCGCGCCGACGGCTACTTCGCGCCGTGAGAAAAGTCCTTAAATCCTCCACGACCGGCTCCTCCGAATGACGTGTCTGCTGTTAATTGGCTGCTATCAATGCCGTCGGGGCTGGGCTCAGCAACCCCCGGAAGACCAAGGCACACAGCAGAAATCAATTTGGTAGCAAGAAAAGTCCCGGGTAAGTGAGGTAGTAACCTTGGTAGGCTGTCCCTCTCCTTGCCTCGGTGAAAACGCTATCGGAGAGCCCTTAAATCCTCCACGACCGGCTCCTCCGAATGACGTGTCTGCTGTTAATTGGCTGCTATCAATGCCGTCGGGGCTGGGCTCAGCAACCCCCGGAAGACCAAGGCACACAGCAGAAATCAATTTGGTAGCAAGAAAAGTCCCGGGTAAGTGAGGTAGTAACCTTGGTAGGCTGTCCCTCTCCTTGCCTTGGTGAAAACGCTATCGGAGAGCCCTTAAATCCTCCACGACCGGCTCCTCCGAATGACGTGTCTGCTGTTAATTGGCTGCTATCAATGCCGTCGGGGCTGGGCTCAGCAACCCCCGGAAGACCAAGGCACACAGCAGAAATCAATTTGGTAGCAAGAAAAGTCCCGGGTAAGTGAGGTAGTAACCTTGGTAGGCTGTCCCTCTCCTTGCCTCGGTGAAAACGCTATCGGAGAGCCCTTAAATCCTCCACGACCGGCTCCTCCGAATGACGTGTCTGCTGTTAATTGGCTGCTATCAATGCCGTCGGGGCTGGGCTCAGCAACCCCCGGAAGACCAAGGCACACAGCAGAAATCAATTTGGTAGCAAGAAAAGTCCCGGGTAAGTGAGGTAGTAACCTTGGTAGGCTGTCCCTCTCCTTGCCTTGGTGAAAACGCTATCGGAGAGCCCTTAAATCCTCCACGACCGGCTCCTCCGAATGACGTGTCTGCTGTTAATTGGCTGCTATCAATGCCGTCGGGGCTGGGCTCAGCAACCCCCGGAAGACCAAGGCACACAGCAGAAATCAATTTGGTAGCAAGAAAAGTCCCGGGTAAGTGAGGTAGTAACCTTGGTAGGCTGTCCCTCTCCTTGCCTCGGTGAAAACGCTATCGGAGAGCCCTTAAATCCTCCACGACCGGCTCCTCCGAATGACGTGTCTGCTGTTAATTGGCTGCTATCAATGCCGTCGGGGCTGGGCTCAGCAACCCCCGGAAGACCAAGGCACACAGCAGAAATCAATTTGGTAGCAAGAAAAGTCCCGGGTAAGTGAGGTAGTAACCTTGGTAGGCTGTCCCTCTCCTTGCCTCGGTGAAAACGCTATCGGAGAGCCCTTAAATCCTCCACGACCGGCTCCTCCGAATGACGTGTCTGCTGTTAATTGGCTGCTATCAATGCCGTCGGGGCTGGGCTCAGCAACCCCCGGAAGACCAAGGCACACAGCAGAAATCAATTTGGTAGCAAGAAAAGTCCCGGGTAAGTGAGGTAGTAACCTTGGTAGGCTGTCCCTCTCCTTGCCTCGGTGAAAACGCTATCGGAGAGCCCTTAAATCCTCCACGACCGGCTCCTCCGAATGACGTGTCTGCTGTTAATTGGCTGCTATCAATGCCGTCGGGGCTGGGCTCAGCAACCCCCGGGAGACCAAGGCACACAGCAGAAATCAATTTGGTAGCAAGAAAAGTCCCGGGTAAGTGAGGTAGTAACCTTGGTAGGCTGTCCCTCTCCTTGCCTACTAGGAGATTTTAATCTCCATGTGGACACCCTTCCACGATCCCACAACTGTGACATCTTACTTACAGCTCTCAACCAATTGGGCTTCAGCCAGATTGTTAACGGTTCCACCCATAAAGCGGGACACACCTTAGATCTGATTTTCCTCAATGATGGCCTATCATCTGCCTCCGTACCTTCTTGTGTCCCAATTCCATGGTCAGATCACCATATTATTTCCGCAGAACTCCGAATTATTGACCACCCAAGACCTGTTCCCCCTACAACCACTATACAATACAGGAAACCGTGCTCCACTGATCTCCTCAGCAATCTGCTTTCAAAAGAACTGGAGCGACTTGATCTCTCTGACGCACCTTCAGCCATTAACTCATGGATCAAGATAACCAGCGAGGTTGCTGATCAATCCTGCCCAACCATTACTAAATCCTCCAAGCCACCCCAAGCCAACAGAAATCCGTGGTACACCCCGGATCTTAAAAGCATCAAACAAAACCTCCGCAACAAAAAGCTCAAATGGCGCAAGACCCCATCTACTGACTCACTCCTAATCTACAAAGCCCACCTCAATACATGCAGGACTGCCATTTTCAAAGCCAAAAAAGACTTCTTTGCCAAAAAAAATCCACAACTTTTTATTCGACTCTAAAGCTTTATTTTCAATCGTATCATCTCTTACAAAACCCTCGCCACCTATCATCCCTGATGAGCAAGCCTCCAGTAAAGCCAACAAACTCGCTATCTACTTTGACAAGAAGATATCCAATCTCCTCAAGCCATTCTCCTCATCTCAACCAACAACACTTCCTTTCAGCTCTGCTCCACCCACTAGGAGCTTTAACCTTACATCATTTCAGACCCCTTCTGTAATGGAGATCGCAAACATCCTCAAAAAGCTAAAACCTTCCTCTCACCCGTTGGACGCCATACCCTCCAATCTCCTACTCTCCATCCCTAACACAATCTCTCAATCATTAGTAGACATCATCAACTGCTCTCTAACACAAGGCAAGGTTCCAGATCAATTAAAACTAGCCATTCTAAAACCCTTACTAAAAAAACCTAACCTTCCATCTACTGACCCTGCCAACTACCGTCCAATAGCCAATCTTCCCCTGATCTCAAGAGTAATGGAAAGATTTGTAAACAAACAACTGTCCGATTATCTTGAGGAGAACAACATACTCTCTCCCTTCCAGTTCGGATTCAGAAAATCTCAAAATACTGAAACCCTACTCTCATCCCTATCTGACACCATCCTTCTCAACCTGGAAAAAAAACAACCCTACCTTCTCGTTCTTCTCGACTTATCCGCCGCCTTCGATACGGTCAACCACTCTATTCTACTGGAACGCTTAGCAGATATCGGCATTCAAGGAGAGGTACATGATTGGTTCAAATCGTTCCTTGAGGATAGATTCTATAAAGTCAGAATTAATAATAAAGAATCTCTCCCAATCAAATCAAACCGGGGAGTCCCACAAGGTTCATCCCTCTCCCCTACGCTCTTCAACATCTATCTACTACCTCTCTGCCATCTACTCTCTAACCTCAAACTAACTTACTACATTTTCGCTGATGACGTTCAAATTCTTCTTCCAATCACCGAATCCCTGCAAAAAACCTGGGCACACTGGAATTGCTGCTTACAATCCATCACTAACCTGCTTACCAACTTGAACCTCATCCTTAACTCAAATAAGACAGAAATTCTCATCATCTCTCCAGATGAAAAACACAATCTCATCAATCCACAAAGCATATCCCAACCCACAAATACACTCATAAAACAAAACTCCTCCGTCAGAGACCTTGGGGTTCGGCTCGACAACCTATTCAACTTAAAATCGTTCATCCACAACAAAACCAAGGAATGTTTCTATAAACTGCAAGTCCTCAAAAATCTGAAACCTCTTCTATACTTCAGTGACTTCCGGCTAGTAGTAGTCTCTCATCCTTACAAAGTTAGACTACTGCAACTCTCTTCTCCTAGGCCTCCCTGCAATAACTACCAAACCTTTACAGATGGTCCAGAATGCTGCGGCAAGGTTACTCATAAACTCAAACAAAAGAGCACACATCACACCCATACTCCAAAGTCTTCACTGGCTTCCCATAAAACACAGGATCACCTTCAAAACACTAATGATGATTCACAAGGACATCCACGGCATCACCCACCTCAAATTAAGCTCTCAACTCCGCACTCAAACATCTGCTAGACCAATTAGAAACGCCTATAAAGGATCCCTATATGCACCTCCGATCAAAACCACTTTAAGAAAACGCGCTATGTCCACAGCCGGGCCCAGCCTTTGGAACTCGTTACCACCCGAGCTTCGCCAAGAACCTTCTCTCCAAACTTTTAAGAAACACCTTAAAACATGGCTCTTCAGACAAGCCTTCCCAGAATCTCAACATTACTCAGACACTGGTCAAAAGACATAACATGTCACAAGGGAACCTCTGGGCATATGACATATCAGGACTTTAAGGAGACACTTGATCACCCATTACTTCAGTATCATACTGTTTAAGGAGACACTCGATCCTTAAGGATCTTTAAGGAGACACTTGATCACCCATTACCTCCGTATCATATTCCTCCAATCATGATTCAATGCCTCACTTCCTTCCCCTTTACATACTCCTCCTTCCCTCCACCACTCAGTCAGATTCTCATTGCTACCCTATGCCTTGGGCCCCCGTTACGCCTTGTCCATTATGCAGTCGCATAATGATACTCCATTAAACGTATCATTTGATGTTTACGCCCACAGCCGCCCCAGTTGTTGTTGCTCTATATATTTTGTTATTCACGGACGAATCATTTCACTATTTGTTATTGTTGAATTGTTGACTTGTTCTATGTTCATTGCTCAATGTTCTATGTAACGCCATAGCCGCGTCTGTTCTGTTTAATTGTAAACCGATATGATTTGATATTTTTGTTCAAGAATGTCGGTATAGAAACATTCTAAATAAATAAATAAATAAAATAAAAAATATGGCAATAATAAAATAAAGTTAAATGAAAACAGAACACATTGCAAATTAAATAAATGTAAAGCAAACACTATAAAAATAAAAATATATATATATTATCATTAAGTGGCCAATTCATTGGCTGGATCCCACGAGGTAGATTCCATTCTGCTTTTCCCAGAGACAAGCAGTGGATTTCTGCAACTCCACATTAATAAAGGTTAATAAGTTGCCATACTGGGTCAGAATGAGAGTCCATCAATCCCAGCATCATGTTTCCAGCAGTGGCCAATCCAGGATAAAGTACCTGGCAAGTACCCAAACAGTAAATAGATCCTATCATACAAATGGCAGTAATAAGTAATGGCCTGTCCCTAAAAGCAGATTATGGACTTCTCCTCCAGAAACTTGTCCAAGCTTTTTTAAAACCTGCTAAGATAGCTGCCTTAACCACATTCTCTGGTAATGAATTCCAGAGCTTAATTGTGGAAAATAATTTACTCTGATTTATTTTAAATGTACTACTTGCTAACTTTATGGAATGCCCCCTAGTCCTTCTATTATCTGAAAAAGTAAATAATTGGTTCAAATGTACTCACTCTAGTCCACTCATGATTTCGTAGACCTCCATCATATCCCCCTCAGCCATCTCCTCTTCAAGCTGAACAGACCTAAGCTCATTAGACGTCACTCAAAGGGGAGATGTTCCATCCCCTTTACCATTATGGTCACCTTTATTTGTTCCTTTTCCAGTGCATCTATAGCTTTTTGGAAATGCAATGACCAGAATTGAACAAAATACAAAAGCTGCAGTCTCAAAATGGAGTGAAACAGAGGCATTATAACATTTTCAGTTTTATTCACCATTATTACCTTCCTAATACATTCTAACATTCTGTTTGCTTTTTTGACTTTCACAAAATAGTGAGCCAATAATTTTAATGTATTGTCTGCTAGGATACCTAAATCTCTTTCCTGGGTGGTAACACCTAACTTGAAATATAACATCATGTGAATACAGCATGGGTTATGTTTCCCTGTATGCATCACCTTACACGTCTCCACATTAAATTTGATCTGTCATTTGGATGCCCAATCTTCCAGCCTCTCGAGGTCATCCAGCAATGTATTACTATCTGCTTGAGATTTTACTACTCTGAATAATTTTGTGTCAACTTAAAATTTGATCACCTCACTCATCATTCCCCTTTCCAGATAATGTATAAATATAATAAAATGCACCTTTCTCAGCACAGATCCACTGAGAAAACTGACCATTTTATCCTACTCTTGGTTTCCTGTCTCTAACAGTTTGCAATCCATAAAAGTACATTGCCTCCTTGGAAGCCTCTCAAGGGAGACTTTATCAAATGCCTTCTGAAAATCCAAATACACTATGGGGCAGATTTTAAACCCGCTCCTGCACGCTGAGCCTATTTAGCATAGGCCCGGCGATGCGAGCAAGCCCCGGGGCTTGAAAAAGGGGCAGGGAGTGGGCAGGGCGGGGCAGTTTGGGGGCGGGGCAGCACCAGGACCGAGGCCTCCGGCACCACGGTAGGGGGGGATTTAGGTAGGGCTGGGGGCGGGTTAGATAGCGGAAGGGAGGGAAAGGTGGGGGGGGGGGGAAGAAAAGTTCCCTCCGAGGCCGCTCCGAATTCAGAGAGAACGGGGAAAGCTGACCCCAGATTTTATAACATCCGCGCGGCGACTCTTAGGATATAGAGAAGGATCTTGCCAGACTCAAGAACTGGGCATCTACATGGAGATAAAATTGAATGCAAAATGAAGCACTTAGGGAAAAATAATTCTATCTACAGACACACAGTGCTGGGTTCTGTGTTAGGAATCACCACCAGGAAAAGGATCTTGCTCTGCCATTGTCAACATTATGTTCAAATTCTCAGCTAATTGAATGGTGGTATTCAAAAAAGAAAAACAAATGTTAGGAATTTATTGTAAAGGAAAGAAGAATAAAATGAGAACATCATAATGCTGCCACATAGATCTATGGTGCAACCACACCAGGATACTTCCCCTGCACAATTAAGCTGTCACAGTTGTTGTGAGGGGATTGGTCTAGGCAGAGCTCAGCATAGCCGATTTTAAAAAGGGTTTGCAAAAGTTCCTAGTATTAGCAATTATTAGCCAGGTAGACTTGAGAATAGTCAGTAGTTACCCCTAGGGGTGAGCTACAAGAAATGGTTCTATTCTATGGGATCTGCTGGATACTTCCTAGAGATCTGGCTTGGCCTTTGTTGGGGAACAGCCATTCTGGGCTCGATGCACCTTTGGTCTGAACTAGCTCGGCTGTTCTTATGTTCTAGAGCAGTGGTTCTCAACCTTTTTTTGGCCGGGACACACCTGACAAATGGTTCTCATATGCGTGACACACTGAACATGTGACCATCACGGGGCTAAGTGTAAACATGCACTCTGCATCCACAGGACTCCCCTCAACCCTCAGCAATGAGTGCAGAGCAGATCTAGGGCATAACCCGTACAACTCACCATACAAAAAAAAGATATTCTGGTTCTGATGACATCTCAGTAAAAGCAAAACAAACTCCCTTTACTACCAGGCACAATAGCCTTCCTTATGAAAAGACAGTAATTTACCACTAATGCATATCCTATTGAGAAAACACATCAAATAAGATTGATACAAATGCCTACATGCTAGTAAAACACCTCACTTTGGTCACACACCCAGAACTGACCTTCACCAAGTACAGAAAAAACACAAATTATAAATATGGAGACAGAAACTGGAACGGAAAACCAAAAAAGCCACTCTGCATACAGTGCGAACCTGGAGAAATGGAAAGAGAAATATAGCACCTAACGGACTCAGGATTTGCAATAATGCACACAAACTAACCTGCACAAAGTTACACCTGTATTACGGAACACACGCAAACAGTAACAACCCTATCTAAGAAATACAACTATTAAACCAGGCCCTAAACACTAAAACATTTCCTATTGGGAAAACAGAATAAGCCAAGCTGCTACAGAGCCCCACAGAAATCATTGTAAAGTTATAACAAAAATGTTACAAAGCAGCTGCTGAACAGAATAATATTCAATTAAATACTCATAAAAATTATTAAAACATGTCCAAATATCAATAAAATATTTCAAAACAGCAGACATCGCATAATACCCAATAATTAAAATGGCAGTCAATCAAGAAAAATAAATTTAAAAAGCCACCTTTACTTACCTTCTCCAGCAACTCTCCTACTCCTTTCCCTTCCAGGCCAATAGCACTAACCAGAAGCAGCAAGGGCTGCTGAAGCTCTGTCCTCAATCTTCTTCCTTAGCACCCACAACCAGTCACAACACACACACCCCCAAATAGACCCCACGACCAGTCTCGGTCTCTTTCACACCAGTCATCTTCCTGACCAGTTTCTCTCTCACACAGAAACACATCACCTCCCTGACCAGTCTCGCTCTCTCAATCACACTCATGTTCTCTTATATACAAGCTCTCAATCACACACAAAAGCTCTTACACCCATTCACACCAGCTCTCACCCAGGCTTCCATTCACACCCCTACACACAAGCTCTCACCCAAGCACCCATTCACACCCAATGACACAAGCTCTCACCCAGGTACCCATTCACACCCACAGACACAAGCTCTCCCCCAAGTACCCATTCACACCCTCCGACACAAGCTCTCCCCCAGGCACCCATTCACACCCTCAGACACAAGCTCTCACCCAGGCACCCATTCACACCCACAGACACAAGCTCTCACCCAGGCACCCATTCACACCCTCAGACACAAGCTCTCACCCAGGCACCCATTCACACCCACAAACACAAGCTCTCACCCAGGCACCCATTCACACCCACAGACACAAGCTCTCACCCAGGCATCCATTCACACCCACAGACACAAGCTCTCACCCAGACATCCATTCACACCCACAGACACAAGCTCTCACCCAGATATCCATTCACACCCTCAGACACAAGCTTTCACCCAGGCACCCATTCACACCCACAGACACAAGCTCTCACCCAGATATCCATTCACACCCACAGACACAAGCTCTCACCCAGGCACCCATTCACACCCTCAGACACAAGCTCTCACCCAGGCACCCATTCACACCCACAATCACAAGCTCTCACCCAGGCATCCATTCACACCCACAGACACAAGCTCTCACCCAGACATCCATTCACACCCACAGACACAAGCTCTCACCCAGACATCCATTCACACCCACAGACACAAGCTTTCACCCAGGCATTCATTCACACCCTCAGACACAAGCTTTCACCCAGGCATCCATTCACACCCATAGACACAAGCTCTCACCCAGGCATTCATTCACACCCTCAGACACAAGCTCTCACCCAGGCACCCATTCACACCCATAGACACAAGCTCTCACCCAGGCACCCATTCACACAGACACACCAGCTCTCACCAAAAATAACTTCTTCCTTCATTGCAGGGATAGGCTCCGGTTCCGCCGTGGCTTTAATCCGGCGGGCCTTCTTTTTTCGGCGCCACGGGGATGGGCGCCTCAGTCAGAGGTCGGGTTTCCTCTTCGTCGCTAGGGGTCGGGTTTTCCTCTTCACCGCTACGGGGCTGGGCTCCCGTAGCGGCCTTGCACCGTCGGGGTTGGGTTTTCTCTTCACCGCTACGGGGCTGGGCTCCCGTAGCGGCCTTGCACCGTCGGGGTTGGGTTTTCTCTTCACCGCTACGGGGCTGGGCTCCCGTAGCGGCCTTGCACCGTCGGGGTTGGGTTTTCTCTTCACCGCTATGGGGCTGGGCTCCCGTAGCGGCCTTGCACCGTCGGGGTTGGGTTTTCTCTTCACCGCTACGGGGCTGGGCTCCCGTAGCGGCCTTGCTTCGTCGGGGTCCTACACTGCTATTCCTCCCACCCCACTCCCGGACAGTGTCATGCCTGCCTCACCGGCCAATCAAAGGCTTCCTCCCTTCTTCCTACTACCACTGGCAGGTGGCAGGGAGGAGGCTTCCGATTGGCCTGCGCGGGGGAAGGCAAAATGAAGGAGGCTTCCCATTGGGCAGTGGGGGTAGGAAGAAAGGAAGCTTTCAATTGGACCGCGGGGGCTGGAAAAAGGGAGAAGGAAAGTACAATGGGGCAGTAGGACACCGGGAGACGCGACACACCTGGCGGTGTTTGGCGACACACTAGTGTGTCGCGACACACAGGTTGAGAAGCGCTGTTCTAGAGGACATTCCTCAAAATCAGCAAGTAGTAGATTTAAATTACATTGTAATAGGTATTTCTTTTTTCTTTCAAAGAACAATTAGGCTGGGAATTTCTTACCAAATTTCTAGAGGAAAGATCCTTAAAAAAAATATTTGCCAGATAGACTTGGGGGTCTCCACTTTATTCTTCTGGGATAAAGCAACAATGGTGCTTCCTATTAGGATCTGTTGGGTTTTTCCAGGTGACCTGGACTGGCCACTGTTGAAGGCAGGATGCTGGGCTTGATGGACCATTGGTCTGCCTCTGCATGGCGTGTCTTATATTCTTATGAATAAGGGAGTAGAAATATAGAGAGGTAACTTTGCAATGATGCTATAATGAAATTATATAGAACAGCATGGAAATGAGAAATAAAAAGCGCAGGGGAATAATCTGTCACTTACGTGTCGCAATGCTGGATGCTGGGGGCCTCAATGTAAGGAATCGGGGGGTAGGTTT
The DNA here is from genome assembly GCF_901001135.1 of Rhinatrema bivittatum. NCBI lineage: Eukaryota > Metazoa > Chordata > Amphibia > Gymnophiona > Rhinatrematidae > Rhinatrema > Rhinatrema bivittatum. The sequence goes on from NC_042633.1 coordinate 10,908,929, forward strand.
TAGCATTGTGAACAGGGATGAGCCCCCCTATAATGATGTCTCCCTGCTTTATGTATCCTGTCACATTCACACTGCTCAATCCACAGTTGACTTTAGCAGATTTATTAACAGGAACTGACAGTATCAGGAAATAAGTTAGTAACATCAGCATAATTTCCTGCATCGAGCTGTGCTGGTCTCAACCTGTCTATCCGTCAGCTTTTACCTTGGATGGAGTGAAAAATAAACCAGATTATCACATGTGAATGTAAAGGGCTATGGGTAGAGGTTAAAGTTAGCATTAGTCTAGGGATAGGTTAGGATCATAATCTGAGTTAGGGTTAAAGTTAGATTTTAGGATAGGGTTAGAGAGAAGTTTAGGGTTAGAGTTACTATTAGGATCCAGGTTAGGATTAAGATAAGGGTCAGAATAAGCGTTAGGGTTAGATTTTGGGATGTGGTTCTACAAAAGTTTAGGATTAGATTCAGGGTTAGAGTGAAGGTTAAAGTCAGGATTAGGACTAAGATATGGAACAGTGTAAGGGATAGGGTCAGGGTTTGGGATAGGGCTAGGATTAGGGTTAGGGTTTGTCACTGTTACTGTGAAGAATTCTTTTACTGAAGGGCCTGATTTATAAAGCTTTTCTCTGATTAAAAAACAGGAGTGAACTTTCTTAAAAGCTGCATGCAACATCTAATAAATGAACAAACTCCATTCCCACAGCTGCTTTTCAAAAACCATCCATCCAAAACTATAAACACAGGAAGGTCAGGGTTCAAAGCAATTTATATGGGTAATTAGAGATTTTTCGAGGTAAACTGGCCCTCAGGAAACTGCCCCCCCTCAATCCAGCTGAAAGTAAACTTGTTCATCTGCTGGCATTTACAGGAGGAGATCCTGGGGTTTGTCTCAGGCAGGATCAGAAAATAAATCACAAAAAGCCAGTGCAAACGTCCCCAGGAGCAGTGACCCAGGGCAAGGTTCAGCAGGAAAGCACAGACACATCCTTCCTCTTTGAGAGCCGGGGTAAAGTCCATGGGTGAACAGAATGCAAGGACTTTGTCCTAAGGTGGAGAGTTTTACATCTGCCCCTCACCAAGAGAGGAGGTTTCAAAGGGAAGTGCAGGGTAACAAAGGAGAGAGGGGCAGGGAGAGGAAAGACAGGGGCAATATCCAGAGATACAGAAACTACTGAGGGGAGAGAGAGGGGCAGGGAGAGGGAAAGCAGGGGCAATAACCAGAGATACAGGAACTACTGAGGGGAGAGAGAGAGGCAGGGAGAGGGAAAGCAGGGGCAATAACCAGAGATACAGGAACTACTGAGGGGAGAGAGAGGGGCAGGGAGAGGAAAAGCAGGGGCAATAACCAGAGATACAGGAACTACTGAGGGGAGAGAGAGAGGCAGGGAGAGGGAAAGCAGGGGCAATAACCAGAGATGCAGGAACTACTGAAGGGAGAGAGAGGGGCAGGGAGAGGAAAAGCAGGGGCAATAACCAGAGATACAGGAACTACTGAGGGGAGAGAGAGAGGCAGGGAGAGGGGAAAGCAGGGGCAATAACCAGAGATACAGGAACTACTGAGGGGGGAGAGAGAGGGGCAGGGAGAGGAAAAGCAGGGGCAATAACCAGAGATACAGGAACTACTGAGGGGAGAGTGAGAGGGGCATGGAGAGGAAAAGCAGGGGCAATAACCAGAGATACAGGAACTACTGAGGGGGAAGAGAGAGGGGCAGGGAGAGGGAAAGCAGGGGCAATAACCAGAGATACAGGAACTACTGAGGGGAGAGAGAGGGGCAGGGAGAGGAAAAGCAGGGGCAATAACCAGAGATACAGGAACTACTGAGGGGGGAGAAGGGCAGGGAGAGGAAAAGTAGGGGCAATAACCAGAGATACAGGAACTACTGAGGGGAGAGAGAGAGGCAGGGAGAGGGAAAGCAGGGGCAATAACCAGAGATACAGGAACTACTGAGGGGGGAGAGAGAGGGGCAGGGAGAGGAAAAGCAGGGGCAATTACCAGAGAGAAAGGAGCAGCAAGGCGCATGGATGGGGCAGGAGGGGAAAATCAGGGGTAATACCTGGAGACACAGGAGCAGCTGCTGGGGGAGAGAGGGGCAGGAAGAGGGGAAGCAATAGAATAGACACTGAAATCTGATTTTCCAAGAAAACCTCTAATACAATTCAAATCTCTGGTAAAGAGGAATGTTCTTCCCATCCCCTGAAAGGCTATGGAGCAAATTTTAGTGCCAGGCAAAAGAAAGCCAGGAAAATGTCAGATTCATTTGCTCTGCTCGACTGCGGCGTCTGTAAGGAAAACAAGTCTACAAAATGAAATTTATAGAAAACTTGGGGTGCTTCTGCCTGCAGTGGTTTCCTTTTGCCCCAGGTTTTTCGCTGGCTCCTTTTGTTTGCAATCCCGATACTTAAATCCCATCCTGCAGTTTTCTGTTCTGTGCTATCTTTCAGCTTAGTGACAGATTCTCATACGTTATCTTAAAGAAATATTTTAAAATCTTACTCACTGCCATCTGACGTCCTTCAGAGCAAAGCCGGAGCTCTCACACTCAGGGTCTGATGCAGCTGCTGCTGACTACCCTCTTATAACTTTCACTTATTCCCCATCATAATGAACAATTTCCATGATGGGATAATAGCTAATTGCTTTATGATTGTCGCAGGTCCTGGGGGGAGAAGATGTGATTGATGAACAAAGGAACAAAACTTTGAAAAGTAGATTGAAGGGACATTACTGTTTCATGAGTGTGCAGTGTTAAAAGGAGACCTGCCAGTGTCCATAGTCTGGAATCAGCATGAGGGGGGTGCAAAGGAGACCTGCACCTTCTCCTCAGGTTAAGGAATTAGGAGATAAGAAATGCCATGTTGGGTCAGAACCAGGGTCCATCAAGCCCTGCATCCTGTTTCCCAGCACTGGCCAGTCCAGATCACCTGGAAGTTCCTGGCTAATCCAAACTTGAAAAGCCTGTTTCATGTTGCTCTCCCCAGCAAAGCCTCTCTGGCTAAAAGTTTATGGAAATGTCCTTCAGAGATGCTCAGGATACTCAAGGTGCAGCCCCAGCAGGGAGCAATGCAGAGGCCTCACTGCATTCCCAGTTTCATTATCCGTTCCTTCACCTTCTATTTCCTTTTTGGCTGTCCACATGCACTGAGCTATAGGTTTCTAAGATTTGACCCTGCTCTCCCCCAAAGATCCTCTCTCCAGGTGGTAACTCCTAAATGGATGCCAGCACTTTGTACACAAAGTTAGGATTACATCTTCCCAATTGCTTCACTTTTTATTTGCTCACTTTAAATTGCATCTCCCCAGTCTCACAGAGACCTTTCTGTAATTCCTCTCATGGCTTGCGTGTGGTTTAAACAGTGCAAGTCCCAGTCCCTTTCTCTCTTGGGAAAACCGACCACCATCTATCTACACCTGTTCTCTATTTCCTTCCTTTTATTTATTTATTTATGGCTTATTTTCCGCAGCTCCAAAATTTTGTTCAGAGAGGATTCCAGCGTTAAACCATGCATTACATATGTGCATAAACAAATTATGATTTATTACAAAAATTTTAAATTCTTTGCTAATAAACCAGGCCTTTAGCTTTTTCCTAAAATCATTAGGGGCAGATTTTCAAAGCCCTACGTGTGCCGGGCCTATTTTAAAAAGGACCGGTGGCGTGCGTAAAGCCTCGGGACACGTGTAAGTCCCCGGGGCTTGCAGAAACGGGCGGGGAAGGGGGCGAGGCCTGACGCCTCCGACACAGCAGCCACTGCTGCTGTGTTGAAAGATTGCGTGCCGGCAGGCTACCAGCGCATTCAACTTGCGCCTGCCCAGAGGCAGGCGCAAAAGGTAGGATAAAACTTTTGGGGAGTTAGAGTAGTGCTAGTGCTAGTGCTAGGGGAAGGGGTGGGAAGGTCAGACAAGGGGGAAGAGAATGGGGGAAGGCAGCACGGCTCGGCACGCGAAAGGTGCATAATTGGGAATCCCCTTGCGCGTGCTGACCCCTGATTTTATGACTTGCGCATGCCTGCGCGCGTGTAATAGGTAAACCAATCCCTGTGGGAAGACTCCTTGTGGCCGAGTGGTGTCAGTAAAGTCGTGGCAACAAGTTTGATGTTCAATACACAGGAATATAGTTTACCATTAAATTATAAAGGAACAACTTCACTATTATAATATTAATATTTTACTTTTATTTCTACAGAATTTTCTTTTATAACAGATCAAATGTTATAAATGAAACCCTATATAAACAGAATCATATAAAACAATACAATATAGCAATTGATATCAAATAAGTAACTACATATGTTTTTACTTTAGGTTTTTCAAAAGATAATTATTAATAGTCTCTTGATATAATTATTCGGTACTTTGTTTTGACTTTTCTCTCCTAGTAAAGTTAATAATACAGTCCATATGCAGAAGATTGATAATTATCTTTGTTTTCTTTTCCTTCTTGCTATAAGAATTATTTCAATTGTGAGCTCAGGCCTGGCTATCACTATAGTGCTTAAACAAAGGTACTTATCTGTTCTTGTTCTTGTACATTCTCTTTTGTTGCTGGCCAGTTATATCTTCTTTCTTCTTTCTTTCTTCTTCTTCCTACTATCCTCTCTTTAAACAACTCAAAAAAATAAGACTAACTCCCTATACCGCTCCTCGATCTTCCGAAAGCTTAGTCTGAAATGTACCCTAATGTGAATGTCTTTGTTGACTTATTGAAACTTTGTTTGTAATAACTATATTAAAATAAAGAATAATTATTATCCCTAACTCTAAAGTTACAGAATAGCTAATATGGAACATTCACTCATTTGTTTTTTTTGTTTTTTTACTATCCCTTACTAAAGTGACAATAATACGCGGAGTCACATAAATTATTTTAACTAAACCTATATAAACTTACTTAAATTGTTATGGAAATCATTACATTCACATTTCCCAAACTTCTTTCAATCATTCTTAGCTGTTGTGATATTCATTTCTACTTTCCTATACTTAGTAGGCCTTAAGTGACGAGAACTCAGTCAGTAGTTCCTCTCCATTTAATGGCCAGCTCCTAACTGACTTACTCTATGAACTGTCACTTGCTATCATTGCAAGGTTATCCCTGCTCTTGATGATGTAATTCCACCAAATAGTTCTGTGAGCTAATTGTTTCTCCCTTTTAATATTGTCTGTTAGTTCCTTTTTTAATTTTTATTACATACTGATGTTCTTGTTTATTTTTATTTATTTATTTATTTATTTATCATTTTCATATACCGATAACCGTTTGCACATCGTATCAGTTTACAATTAACTTAGAAATAATAGGCAAAGGCCTTTACATGGAACGGTAACTGTAATTAACAAAAGAAAACAAGAAACAATAACCAAATGGGGAAAACTAGTTTACAGAAATTTACAAGAATTTATGAGAAATAATCAGAGAACAAAGACATAAGGATTTCTGTTAATCATCATGTGGAAGGATTGGCGGACGGGTAGGCTTGTAGAAAAAGCCAAGTTTTGAGTTTTTTTAGTTAGCATTGTTAACTTTTAATAGATCACTAATTTTAAATTCAGTCTTTGTGCTTTAACTAGCTTTAATACTCTTACACTGGCCTCTTTTCTCGTATCCAAGGAAGCCAATGTCACGTGTCCCTAGATACGACATCTCCTACTAGCTTGATTATAGGGATTGACGCTAAGCTGATGATGATGCGCCCAACTATACTATGTTTTCTGGGGGTTAGTCTATACCAATTGCTCTTTTTAGAAAGGTTTTTCTTTTATTTTTATTTCCATAAAACATTTCCTTACTTTTAAAAAATTGTCTCTTTACTATTTAATTTTCCTTTATTTATCAGTAGGGATGTGAATCGTTTTTTGACGATTTAAAACAATCGTCAGATATATTTTAAATCGTCAAAAATTGTTAAGAGTCACGATACAATAGAAATTCCCCTGATTTATTGTGAAAAATCGTAAATCGGGGGAGGGGGAGGGCGGGGAAAACCGGCACACCAAAAAAACCCCTAAACCCACCCCGACCCTATAAAACGAATCCCTTACCTTCCCCCACCCTCCCAAACCCCCCCAAAACCTTTTACGAGTACCTGGTGGTCCAGTGGGGGCGCAGGGACCGATCTCCCGCTCTCGGGCCCACGATTCACATCTCTATTTATCAGTAGCTTTTAATATGTACTTAGGTTTTGAATAAAATTTATATTTTTTTAATTTAAATTTTGTTAGTCTTGGAATTCTTAATTTTATGTTCCTGTACTCCTTATATTTTTCTTTAAAGGTTTCTGCTTGTAATTTCCTTCCCTGTTTAATCCCCTGGGTCTAAAAATAACTATTACAAATAGAATAATTAAAAGCCTTTTCAGAGGATATTTGCTAGATTTGTACAGGTCATTAAACTTCCCTAATCTACTTGCTACTCTTATTTTCAGTTTAACATTGACTAATTTTCCTTATTTTTCACTAAATTGGTGCCCCCCCCCCCTCAGAAATCGTGGGAGGTTCATGACGTCACTAGTAACTGTCACTGCAACTTGCCTGACCTTTTCACTTCTCTCCCTCAGCCTTCCCTGATCCTGAGTCTCAGCACAGCTTAAAAAAACAAAAACTTTACAGCACTCACCAGAGACTGTTTCATCAGTGGCAGTGACAACAGTGGGGAAAGGTTTCTTTCATCTTCGTTTCTGTGTCTGAGGAGGTGGGAGAAAAATGCTCCGGCAATAGCAGCATTTTTTTTTAAATTACTGCTGACCATTACTGGTCAGCTAAATCCTCCCATTCCTGCTTTTATTCTTTGTTTCTGTCACCACGCCAGCCTCTGTTCTCAGTGATCGCAGCAAAGCTTCCTGTTCAATGTTGTTTCTTGTGACCAGAAGGCTAATTTATTCACTGCACAACTTCCTCTTTATGTACACAGTGTGAGTCACCGGCATCCTCTTGTATCTCCTGTGGCTCCTGTAATCAAGGCAGTCTTCCTCCCCCTTGTGCTGGGGATGTCAGGTCGGGATAGCACTTCCTGCTTTTTCTCACAACATGTTTTTTTTTTTTTTTTTTTCTTCTTGGGCTCAGTCTGCTTCAGCAGTGAGTAAATTAGTGAAAACTCTTTTCAGTGTTCTGGGTAGAGTTGTAATTCAGGCTGTCTTTTCATCTTACCAGTTGCTTATCGCTCTCTCTGTTGTTTGTTTTAATCACAGTAATCAGGCTCTCCTTATCTCAGCACCTTCCCAGCTTTAGCTCCCAGCCTGTGGCAGTTCTTTGCAGCACAGCAGAGCGCTGTCTTCAGCCCCTGCCCTGTTGCTGTCACTGCCCCTGGCTCTCTCATCACCAGCTACAATCACCTCACAATGACTTTCAGGATCAGGTAAGTCTTTATTTAAAAAAAAAATATTTAGGGTACTCCCTTTACATACCCCCCTGCTTAAAGAGAGAATGTTGCCCTCAACATTCCGTTATTTAGCACATTCACACTCCATTCATGCCTTTTCTTTACAATTTAAGTTCAATTAGTTTGTTATTAATCATTTTACACATGCAAACAGTGTTCTTCAACATTTGGAACACGTGTAACCAATAATTGGTTCATTCTAAACATCATTTGTCACAACAAATCCTTTAATCTCTGGTTCTCAGTTACCAGCTTAGCTCTCTCAAAGTTATACATTTTGAGATACGAAGTAACCAACTTCAAACTATAACCTTGTTAATACAATATATAACTGTCTAGATATCCAGGAATTTTTCCTTTATTATTTCTGTTATTCTCTATCATTTTTTATGGTAAACTACACTCTGGTTGTTCGTCACCTTGCTTATTTCTTGTCTCTGTACTCATAGATGTTATAGGTACCCAAATGGTTTCTATTTCATGGTCTATTTTTCTTCTCTCTGTATCCTGTTCTGGTTTAGGAACATTTCGTTCTTCAACTTTGTTTCTCTGTCTATATTTCTCAGGTTTTTCCAATTGATTAAATAATTTAATTATGTTCCTATGTACAATTTTAATTTCTCCGTTCTTTTCTTTTATTTTGTAATTACTACCTTCTGGATTCAAAACTTCTATTACTTCATATGGATGTTCTTCCCAATAACCCTGAATTTTTCTTTTACTTTTAATTTTAAGATTTTTCAACAACACCCAATCTCCTGGTCTTATTATCTCTACTCTATATTTCTTATCATATTGTTTTTTTCGTATTATAAACTTTTTCTCAGCTTCTTTTCTAGCTATTTTACAAGCTGTTTCCAATTTTATCCTGTATTGATCAATCCAGTCGTCTATATTCACATTGTTTTCTTTACTTTCAGCTGTTAGGTGAAAATCATGTGGTAATTTTGAATTTCTCCCAAACATCAAATAATAAGGTGTATATCCTGTGGAACTATGTTGATGGTTATTGTATGCCAATACCACCTCTGGTAGATATTCTGTCCATTTTTTCTTTTTATCTTTTTCTAATGTTTTCAACATACTATGCACCGTACAATTGAATCATTCACAACATGGATTACCCTCCGGATGGTATGGTGTGGTTCTAGATTTTGTTATACCATGTAGCTTACATAATTCTTTAATTATTTCCGCTTCGAAGTTTCTTCCCTGATCTGTATGTATTCTTGACGGACATCCATAGTGAACAATCCATTGATATAATATTACTTTAGCGGTAGTAAATGCTGTCTGATCTTTTGTTGGTACTGCTAAGGTGAAATGTGTAAACATGTCCGTCATGACTAACACATTTTCTATTTTATTCTGACAAGGTTCTAAGCTGGTATAGTCTATCGCTAGTATCTCTAATGGATAATTAGCTTTGAAATGATGTAATTCTGCTCTTTCTTTAGGTACTTTCTCTTTAGCCACAGTACATCTTTCACAGTTATTAATCCAATTCTTTATATCTCTATTCATGTTACACCAAAAATAATCTGTTCTTATAGTTTTTAAAGTGGTATCTTCCGCAAAATGCCCTGCATGGTTATGTCTGGCTTCGAATATTTCTTTGGTCAAACTAGCTGGTACTATAAACTGTAAAATCTCTTCTTTGTCTCTTGGATCTATCATTTTCCTATACCATAATCCGTCTCTGCATAATAATTTGTTTCTTTGGCTCCATAATTTATTTTTTTTCCCATGTCCATTTTGATCTATCAGGTATATTTTCTTCTGATTTTGCATTTAAATTTAAGTTTAGATCTCTATCTTCTTCTTGTAAAACTTTTAGCGTTGGTCTTGTGTAATCTAAATGAGTTAGTGTATTTTTTTAACTCTTTTCACTATTGTTTTCATTTTCTCTTTCTTCCACAACATATCTTTAATTTCTTCTGGTTCTATTTTCAAAAAGTCTTTTTCATTATCTTCCATCTCTGGTTCTTCCTTCTGTGGAAGTCTGGACAATGTATCTGCCATTATATTTTATTTTCCTGGTTTATATTTAACTTCAAACGTTAATTCGGCTAATTGAGCTAGCCATCGTTGTTCGACAGCTTGTGCATTTGCTGTATCTAGATATCTTAGTGGGTTATGATCTGGTCTAACAATGAACTTTTTATATACCAAATAATCTTTAAATTTTTCTGTGGCAGCCCATTTCAGTGCTAATAACTCTAATTTGAAAGCACTATAATTTGCATCGTTTCTTTCTGATTTCCGCAGACCTCTATTGGCATAGGCACTTATTTTTTCTTGTCCATCTTGAATTTAGCTAAGGACTGCTCCTAACCCTTTGAAACTAGCATCTGTTGTTCATATAAATGGGAGATCAAAAATGGGAAAAGCTAATACAGGATCTGTAGTTAGCTTTTCAATTAAACATTCAAAAGCTTTTTGACAATCTAATCTCCATTGGAATTTTTCTTTTACTTTATTCTTTATATTCTTTCCTGTTAATTTATGTAAAGGAGTTGCAATTTGTGCAAATGATGGAACAGATCTTCTAAAATAACTGGCAAAACCTAAGAATTTTCTAACTTATTTGGGATTGGTAGGTACAGGCCAACTTTTCAAAGTATCTGTTTTGTTAGTAACTACCAGGGATGTGCAGAGCAAAATTTTATGTTCATATTTCTTATGTCCGAAAGGGGGTCCCACTTGCGGCCAATATGGACATTAAAAAAATCCAATGAGTTGGGTATATGTACATATGTGCAAAAAAAAAATTTAAACCCCCTCACCCTCCTTAATCCCCCCCCCCCCCCGACTTACCACAACTCCCTGGTGATCGAGCGAGGAGTGAGGACGTCATTTCTGCAATCCTTGGCGAGAAGCATGTGACGTCGGTGGCACGTCGAGTGACGCCGGCGTCACGTGATTCCCGGCGAGTTCGCGCCGGATGGCTCGTTCGGCCCAAAAAGAACTTTTGGCCAGCTTGGGGGGGTCAGGACATCTTTAAAACGTAGCGGCAGCATTGCTAAGTCCAAAAGGCATCCTTGTCCATTCATACAGTCCAAATGGCGTCGTAACTGCAGTTTTTTGTTGGTCCTTCTCATCCATAGCTACTTGAAAATATCCTGATGTTAAATCTAAGGATGAAAACCAACAAGCTTGATTCAGGGCATCCAGTGATTCATCAATGCAAGGCAATGGATATGCATCCTTTACTGTAATTTGATTAATTCTATGATAATCGCAGCAGAAACGTATAGTCCCATCCTTTTTTTTAACAATTACTGCTGGTGAAGCCCAAGGACTGTTACTATGTTTTAAAATTCCCTGTGCTACCAGATTTTGCACATGTCATCTGAATTCCTCGTAAACATGAGGTGAAACTCTTCTATATCTTTGTTTAATCGGTTGGTGGTCTTTTGTACAAATTGAATGTTTTACCTTTTCTGTATATCCTATATCTGTCTCGCTGCTTGAGAATACTTGTTTATATTTTACCAACAAATTCTTCAATGCTTCTGCTTGTATTTCCATTAAATTCTCCCATTGTATTTTAACTGGTACTTCTGATTGTTCTTCTATTGTTTCTTCACCATCATTAGTTTCTTTTGTTATATGTTGAACAGATACTTGTGCATCTTTCTGTATAAAATTTACTAAGGCTGGTACATGCAGAGTTTCTGGACGTACTATTTCTGCTATTCTTATTCTTGGTGGTAGTCGAATCTTTCTTTGACTTGCATTTAGTATCCTGATTGGTACTCTTCCTTCAATTGGATTTGTTAAAACATTTGCTACTAAACTTTCAGCTCGCAATGTTACGGTATTTGTGGGTGCAACCACTAATGACATCTTAGACAAGGCTTGTATTTTAAAACATTTTCCTTTTTCAGTCAAAGGAGATAGTGTAACTCCTTTATTCCCTATCAATTTAATAAATCCTAGTCTATCTGATTCTGTACTTTGTATCGCGGCCCAAATTTTATATATCCCATTTTTTCTATAATCTCCTCCTACTAGTTGTGATAATTCCTTAAATACTCCACCTAGTTCTTGTAATATATTCATTCCTAAAATGCCAGGTATTTTTTCTATTGTTTCTTCATTTGTCCATTTACAATCAGGTACTATAAAAATGCATTTCTGGGTTATAGGTTGCCCTAGGCAAGTAATATCTGCTTCCATACATCCATTTACTGGTAAATCAAGTCCATTGATAGCCACTAGTCTCACCCAACTCGCATCAGACAAATCAGTCATATCCTCAAAATGTTCTTTGAAAAATGATTCTGTTATTGTTGTAACATCTGAACCTGTATCTACATAGCATTTGACTTTAATACCCTTGATTAATATTTCTAGAATTGGGCATTTACCAAAAGCTTTCCTTTTCTGTAAACTAAATTAATCTGATTCTATCATTCTTTCTGAAGTTAAGCTTTGTTGTGCTTTAACACTACTAGTAGAAGCTGCTGTAGTCATTTGTAGTCATTTGTTATATTGACATCGAGTTGGTATTATTGTTTCTATCTTGTATTTTCTCTCTTTCTACTTGTTGAGTGTTTCTAAATCCCCAACTGGATGTAGATGGTTTTTCAGATCTGCAATATCTCACTATGTGTCCTGGCTCTTGACAATTATAACAAATGTATTGTCTTCTTTCATTTTTTACAGGAATTCTTTGTTTTTCATTTGTTGTCGTATAGATATATGCAGTTCTATTTCCTGGTGCTGTGTTCTGCATTTGATAAGTCACATCGTGTATTTGCCTTGTCAATTGTTCCTGTTGTTTCTTTAAATTATCTTGTTGTGTACACATATTTGTCACTAAAGTAGTTAATGTATTCACATTTTTCGTCAATTCACTGGTGTTTCCTGTCTCTACATTAATACCTCTTATAGAGACTTCTCCTCTATTACGGGTGAGTAATTTTGGTATCTTCTCTTTTTCTATTTGAAGTTCTTCATCCTCTTCTGCCCAAATTATTGCCTCTTGTATGAGTTCGGGATATGTGATATATGGATGGTTATTCAATCTTTTCTTCATTTCTCTCCTGAGTTCAGGGTCTATAATACCTATTACAAATCTTTCTTTAAGTTTCTGTTTTACATTACCCATGCATTCTGGGTCACGGTTAACTGCTTTATTCATTTTCTCTTGTAGCCTATATGCAAAGGTTCTCAGGTCTTCATCCATTAGTTGTTTCCTTTCTTAAAATTCTTGTACTCTAACACTTATGGGTACTTTATCTCCATATACAATTTTTAATTGATCAAATAAATCTTCTATATTTCTTATTTGATCAGCTGCCATAAATTTGACTGTGTCTCCTGCTTGGTCAATCAGATGGTCTTTTACTATCTCTATTTGATCTTCGGCTGGTATTCTTAACACTTTGAGTGCTGCCTTTGTTTTATCTATCCATTCTTCCACAGTAAGGTCACCTTGTTTTCTTGGAACTCCTGAAAAATCAGGTATCTTTTTATCTCTGGGAATATACATGGAAACGGTTCTATGTCCTTCGCCATGCTGAAATCTCTGTTCTTCATGCACTCTTCTCCAGCCTTCTTCCATCACCCTTACTCTCTCTTGTAATTGTTCTAGTGTTTCTTCCATTCTGTTTCTCTTTTAGGTATTATTATGTATAATAGAAGTCTTCCTCAATCCTGCCCGACTATGCCAAATATGTAATAGGTAAACCAATCCCTGTGGGAAGACTCCTTGTGGCCAAGTGGTGTCAGTAAAGTCGTGGCAACAAGTTTGATGTTCAATACATAGGAATATAAACATAGAAACATAGAAATGACGGCAGAAGAAGACTGAACGGCCCATCCAGTCTGCCCAGCAAGCTACGCACTTTAACTTTTTTTTTTTTTTTTTTTTTAATCTTTTTCTCTCACCCACCTGTTACTATTGGCTTCCAGTACCCTCCAGCCCTAATTCCCCTCACCCCACCACCAATGTAGAGAGCAGCGCCTGATCTGCATCCAAGTGAACATCCAGCTCAATTAGGGGTAGCAACCGCTGCACAAGCAGACCACACCCCTGCCCCATATTCTTACCCACCCCTGTTTTTGTTTTTTTTTTGGAGATGGCAGCCCTCCATCCTACTGCAACGTGAAGGTGGAACTCAAACCACTGACCACTGGCATCCTGCTCCGTGAATGCCTCTGTGGCTACTGCCGCTCTGTGCAGTGTTTTGCTGCCTCCTCTTTATTCACGTACTCTAGATTGATGGACCCACAGTGTTTATCCCACGCCCCTTTGAAGTCCTTCACAGTTTTAGACTTCACCACTTCCTCCGGAAGGGCATTCCAGGCATCCACCACCCTTTCCATGAAGAAATACTTCCTGACATTGGTTCTTAGACTTCCTCCCTGGAGCCTCAGCTTGTGACCTCTGGTTCTGCTGATTTTTTTCTGATGGAAAAGGTTTGTCGTAGTCTTTGGATCATTAAAGTTTTTCAAGTATCTAAAGTCTGAATCATATCACCCCTGCTCCTCCTTTCCTCCAGGGAGTACATATTTAGATTCTTCAATCTCTCCTCGTATGTCATCCGATGAAGACCCTCCACCTTCCTGGTCGCCCTTCTCTGTACTGCTTCCATCTTGTCTTTGTCTCTTTGTAGATACGGTCTCCAGAACTGAACACAGTACTCCAGGTGAGGTCTCACCAAGGACCTGTACAAGGGGATAATCACCTCCCTTTTCTTACTCGATATTAGGGATGTGAAACGTGTGCCCGATCGTTTTAATGATCAGGTTCGGCTGGGAGGGGGGGGGGGGGAATCTGATCGTTAGAGATGTGAATTGGGATCGGTTCCGATTCCAATTCACATCACTAATTTGTTTTAGTGAGCCCCGCACCGATAAAAAAAAACCCCACCCGACCCTTTAAAATTACCCCCTTAGCCTCCCCCACTCTCCCGACCCCCCCCCAAAAAAACTTTTTACACATACCTGGTGGTACAGGGGGGACGCGGGCAGCGATCTCCCATTCCCAGGCCATCAGATGCGCTAAAAAAAATGGCGCTGATGGCCCTTTGCCCTTACCATGTGACAGGGCAAAGGTAGCGCCGGCGCCATTTTGAATATTGGCAATACGGCCCGAGTGCAGGAGATCGATCCCGGACCCCGCTGGACCCCCAAGGGACTTTTGGCCAGCTTGGGGGGGGCCTCCTGACCCACACAAGACTTGCCCAAAGTCCAGCGGGGTCCGGGAGTGACCTCCTGCACTCGGGCAGTATTGCCAGTATTCAAAATAGCGCCGGCGCTACCTTTATAGAAACATAGAAACATAGAAATGACGGCAGAAGAAGACCAAACGGCCCATCCAGTCTGCCCAGCAAGCTTCACACATTTTTTCTCTCATACTTATCTGTTTCTCTTAGCTCTTGGTTCTATTTACCTTCCTCCCCCACCATTGAAATATCTAGCTTGATTAGTTAGGGGTATTAGGGGTAGTAACCACCGCAATATGCAAGCTACACCCATGCTTATTTGTTTTACCCAGACTTTGTTATACAGTCCTTATTGGTTGTTTTTCTTCTCCCCTGCTGTTGAAGCAGGGAGCTATGCTGGAAATGCGTGATGTATCAGTCTTCTCCCATGCCGTTGAAGCAGAGAGCCATGCTGGATATGCATCGAAAGTGAAGTATCAGACACATTTGGTTGGGGTAGTAACCGCAGTAAGAAGCCAGCTACTCCCCGCTTTGTGAGTGCGAACCCTTTTTTCTTCTCCCCTGTCATTGAAGCAGAGAACTATGCTGTATATGCATTGAAGGTGAAGTATCAGGCTTATTTGGTTTGGGGTAGTAACCGCCGTAACAAGCCAGCTACTCCCCTCCTTGTGAGTGTAAATCCATTTTTCCACATTTCCTCTTGCTGTTGAAGCTTAGAGCGATGTTGGAGTCACAGTAAGCATGTGTATGTTTATTGAATAAAGGTATTGTCTCCAGGCAGTAGCTGTCATTCTGGTGAGTCACCCACTCTTCATTGGCGGCCTCTTGACTTTATGGATCCACAGTGTTTATCCCACGCCCCTTTGAAGTCCTTCACAGTTCTGGTCTTCACCACATCCTCCGGAAGGGCATTCCAGGCGTCCACCACCCTCTCCGTGAAGAAATACTTCCTGACATTGGTTCTGAATCTTCCTCCCTGGAGCTTCAAATCGTGACCCCTGGTTCTGCTGATTTTTTTCCTACGGAACAGGTTTGTCGTTGTCTTTGGATCATTAAAACCTTTCAAGTATCTGAAAGTCTGTATCATATCACCTCTGCTCCTCCTTTCCTCCAGGGAGTACATATTTAGATTCTTTAATCTCTCCTCGTACGTCATGCGATGAAGATCCTCCACCTTCCTGGTCGCCCTTCTCTGTACCGCTTCCATCTTGTCTTTGTCTTTTTATAGATACGGTCTCCAGAACTGAACACAGTACTCCAGGTGAGGCCTCACCAAGGACCTGTACAAGGGAATAATCACTTTGCACTCACTATGTCATAGAGGCCGACCGTTGGGGTTTTCTTACCAACTTTGATGAAACTTCTGGGGAGCAATCATCAGAACAACAAAATAGCTCCAAGGTACTTAGACTGTGACAAAGTGGCACCAAAGTGGCATGAATAGCCTAAGGCACTGTAAAGGGGGAAAGGGGTACCAGAAGTGGCAAGAGTGCTTTAACAGAGGCACAAAGAACAGTAGCAAGAGTGTCAAAAACACACCACAGCTTCAAAAGAGAGCACCGATAACAGATGCATGAACCCTCGAAGGCAGCACGACAGGCAAAGCGGCAAGACAAGTGGCATCAACATCCAATAGCACAATGAAGGGGGAACATAGCAGGCGTAAAGACTAGCACCAACACACTGAGTAACCATGATAGTGGCCAGAACACCACAAGGAGTTGAGTGAGTCATCTGGTGTATGGCAGCAAGGCACAGAGGCAGAGGGTAGATACAGGCTGGCTACACCCGGGGAGTGTTCCCTTTCCTTTCTACAGGAAAGGGCTCCATAGAATGGGTTTGCCCCTAGAGTGGGGTGTTTCCATTGGCGTCCAGTGAGCTCTCGCTGGTCTTTTAAAATCTGGTGGAGTTAGCAGATGTACAAACGAGAATTATCAAGGCCGAGGTGGAGGAGGGTGCCATGTGAACAGTGGTTCAACATGGGTCAACAGTTACTAAGAGATAGGCAGGCTACCCCAGAGAGAGTTCCCTTTCCTTTGAGCAGTAAAGGGCACTCTGGAATGAGTTGGCCCCTAGAGTGGAGCACGAGCCTTCAAAGTATGGTGATGTGGAGCAGGGTGCCATGTGAACAGTGATTCAACATGGGTCAACAGTTACTAAGAGATAGGCCGGCTACCCCGGGGAGAGTTCCCTTTCCTTTGAGCAGTAAAGGGCACCCTGGAATGGATTGCCCCTAGAGTGTATAATGGTGCAAAATGTTAGGATTTAAGCATGTGCAAAAAGATCATGACTTCCTGAGCAAGACGTAGGAAGTTCTCTGCTCTGCCCTGGAAACTAAAAGAAAATTGTTTGTTTTAATTAAGGATCCAATCTGTGAAGGATTAATATTTTGACTTGCCAGAGACTGATGGTTCCCTTTGCAATGAGGGTTCAGCCGTTAGGACCAAAAGAAGTGCTGACGTCATCTCCCTCCCAAATCTACAATATCAACCTATGTTGACTTTTTAGTTTACACAGTGCCTCTGTAAACTATGGGAAGACATAGGATGAACTAGAGTGCAACTACCACCAGTTTTCTATAGTATTAGAAACATTACTGTTGGCACCTAAGAAAGATTTTGGGAACATGGCCCATATTTAGAAAGTCATGAAGACTACTGAGCATATGAAATATGCAAGCACCAAGCATCTGAAGTCAGCTTTTTATGTTCCTACATTCCAAATGTGGATGAACAGGCACAGTGTTAGAGGTCAAGCCCTTGTACGGACATAACACCTGGATGGAAAGGCAGAGCATTAGAGGTCAATCCTTAGTAGGGATGTAAGGCATGGACGGACAAGCACAGCATTAGAGGTCAAGCCCTTGTAGGGACATAAGGCCTGGACGGACAGGAAAAGCATTCAAGGATAGAGGTCAAGCCTTCGTAGGGACATGAAGCCTGGATGTACAGGCAGGCACCGCATTAGAGGATAGAGGTCAAGCCCTTGTATGGACACCAGTTTTCTATAGTACTAGAAACATTACTGTTGGCACCTAAGAAAGATTTCGGGAACATGGCCATTATTATGAAAGTCATGAAAACTATTGAGCATATGAAATATGCAAGCTACAAACATCTGAAGTCAGCTTTTTATGTTCTTACATTCTAAATGTGGATGGACAGGTACAGAGTTAGAGGTCAAGCCCTTTTAGGGACATAAATTCTAGACGGACAGGCACAGCATTAGAGGATATAGGTCAAGCCCTTTTAGGGACATAAGGCCTGGATGGACAGCGACAGCATTCAAGGATAGAGGTCAAGCCCTTGTAGGGACATAAGTCCTGGAAGGACTGGCACAGCATTAGACATCAAGCCCTTTTAGGGATGTAAGGCCAGGACGGACAGGCACAGCATTTGATGATAGAGGTCAACCAGACATGGGCCAAGTTTCGGCTAACAAGCCTTCATCAGGGGAAATTTCTGTATACTGTAATGCAAGCCTTAGGCCAAATATTCTTCAGAGTGCCATTTCAAGGAGTCAGTTGGAGGCTCTCCTAGTACAGCATTGCCTTCTTAAAGAACATGTTTTACAGACTTAAGATTTGCAGTGATTGAGCAACCAAGGGCATTTAAACGAGGGGGCAATTTTCGATAATTATCTTCTACAGCGTGAGAAAAAATGGATTTACTACTTTGATACCATAGCTCCGAAAGGCTTGAATAAAGAAATCGACTGGTCGGTTTTCTGATCTGTTTGGTTATACCAGTATTGAGGTCAGTGGGCGCGTTTTTTGATTGAGACAGAGGCATTCTGTGTTTGTGTTTGATTGACAAGGTAAATGGCAGTAACTTCCGGTAATGTCATGGAAGATAGGTATTTAAACTACCGGTCTTAGAAACCTTGAACAGTTTAGATGCCAAGATGCCATTATTAGGTCCTCAGTTGTGAGAGTCTATCGGTACTCCTTTGGTGGGTTTTCTTTGGAATTCAGTTTTTACAACTGTTTCTTGAATATAGTTAATCTATTTTTTGATAATGGTTGTGAAATGAAGTATAAATGAAATGCTTTGGCAAAAATAGAGATAAGAGTCATTTAAAGAGTGTGTTTTGGGGGTTAATGCAGTGGGTAGAAGGTGATTTTGTGTTATTTTGGTTTTTAGGAATGAAGAATATTTGGCCTAAGGCTTGCATTACAGTATACAGAAATTTCCCCTGATGAAGGCTTGTTAGCCGAAACATGGCCCATGTTGGGTGAAATTGTGCGAGATCTGATGGGTGAAATTGTGCGGAATGTGAATACCTAATTTGGCTAAGTATTCCTTTTTATTTATAAAATTTAAAAACTAAAAATTAATGATAAATAATAGGTGCCATATGTAGTAATGGTATAAAGAGTGTGTAGTTTTCAAATAAAAAATGTTTTGATAAAGTAAATTATTGTTAAGGAGACAGTAAATGATAAAAGCAATAGTGCTTAAAGGCTGATACTGCCTGAGGCCCATTGCGTGGCAAGAGACAGTGGATTACAACTATAAGCACGGTCATCTGATACTGTCTTCCTTATAAAGAATAAATAATTGTGTTGGTAAAAGATTCTTTTTGTGAAATCTGGATTTTAATATAGTTTTCCCTCTAGTGTGGTGTTTTGTGGATATCATTATTGAGAGGGGGGTGTTTCTGTTTTTTGTGATTGCATATCAATGTTTTTAATATGGAATGCATGTCCATAAAGGTCCATGGTACATATCTAAGAATTTGACCAGTATCAGTCAGAGGATATAACTGTTCCTTAAGTCCCTGATGCTCATGTTTTTCCCAGACCTGCAATCCCTCTCTCATGTATTTATATTTACATCTAGGGTCCCCCATTTGACCAGTAATGCATTGTCGAGCAGTATTCATATGAGTGTGCTTAAAAGAGCCCTCCCTGGGATATAGGATCATTTGTAGCTGCATTCCTTCTGTCCACCCTGCTAAATTATCAACCCAAGGATCTATAAACAAATAAGATCCCTCATGCTCAACCACTACCTCCTTAGGTGTCTGTTGTACTGGATAAAAAGAAGTGGATTCTGCACTTTCACCACTGCTTCTCTTCTTTTGAAATTGTGATCGTGCAGTTCGGCCTTCTACCCTTTCATGATGCTCTTGGGATATTGTGGGTGTTATTGTTTTCTGAAATTCATTAATATGACTAGTTCCTGTAGTGAACACCCCAAATCTACGATTGATCTTTCCCTTCCCACAGAGGCACATTCCTCAGTGGTTTGATAAATTAAACCTGCTTCTTCAGTTTCTACTTCCTCCTGAATGACATTGTGCCCTGGAGCACTCTCATTTAAATTAGTAGCAGAGCAGGTCTGCATCTATTTGGCCCTTAAAATGGATTGTCCCTGTTGCAGATTCATCTAATTGTGCATTATCTAAATTATCTAAAAAGCTAAAAGCTAAAAGAACAGCATTCAAGAAATATAAAGGATCCCAAAGGGAGGAGCACAAAGAAGAATATTTGTATCAACTGAGGGAGACAATGAAATTAATCAAGTTGGCAAAAAGTCAAGCAGAAGAGAGGATTGCCAAGGAGATGAAAAATGGTGACAAAACATTTTTCAGATACATCAGCGAAAAGAGAAAGGTCCAAAGTGGTATAGTGAAATTGAAAGGTGATAATGATCAATGTGTGGAGAGAGACGAAGAAATGGCAGAAATATTAAACAAATACTTCAGCTCTGTGTTCACTAAAGAAGACCCTGGAGAAGGACCATCTCTACACAACAAGAAACTGGAGAGAAGTGGAATAGATGAAAATCCTTTTACAGTAGAAAATGTGTGGGAAGAGCTAAAGAACCTGAAAGTGCACAAAGCCATGGGGCCTGATGGGATTCATCCAAGGATATTGAGGGAGCTCAGAGATGTTCTGGCGGGTCCGCTGTGTGACCTGTTCAATAGATCCCTAGAAACAGGAGTGGTGCCGAGTGATTGGAGAAGAGCGGTGGTGGTCCCGCTTCACAAGAGTGGGAACAGGGAGGAGGCTGGCAACTACAGACCAGTCAGCCTCACTTCGGTGGTGGGAAAAGTAATGGAGTCACTGCTGAAAGAGAGAATAGTGAACTATCTACAGTCTGGAGAATTGATGGACCAGAGGCAACATGGATTCACCAGGGGAAGATCCTGTCAGACAAATCTGATTGACTTTTTTGTCTGTGTAACCAAGGAATTGGATCAAGGGAGAGCGCTCGATATCATATACTTGGATTTCAGCAAAGCTTTTGATACGGTTCCGCACAGGAGACTGGTGAATAAAACGAGAAGCTTAGGAGTGAGTGCCGAGGTGGTGACCTGGATTGCAAATTGGTTGACGGACAGAAGACAATGTGTGATGGTAAATGGAACCTTCTCTGAAGAGAGAGCGGTTTTAAGTGGTGTACCGCAAGGATCGGTGTTGGGACCGGTCCTGTTCAATATCTTTGTGAGCGACATTGCGGACGGGATAGAAGGTAAGGTTTGTCTTTTTGCGGATGACACTAAGATCTGCAACAGAGTGGACACGCTGGAAGGAGTGGAGAGAATGAGACGGGATCTAAGGAAACTGGAAGAGTGGTCGAAGATATGGCAGCTGAGATTCAATGCCAAGAAGTGCAAAGTCATGCATATGGGGAGTGGAAATCCGAATGAACTGTATTCGATGGGGGTGGAAGGCTGATGTGCACGGAGCAGGAGAGGGACCTTGGGGTGATAGTGTCTAATGATATGAAGTCTGCGAAACAATGCGACAAGGCGATAGCAAAAGCCAGAAGAATGCTGGGCTGCATAGAGAGAGGAATATCGAGTAAGAAAAGGGAAGTGATTATTCCCTTGTACAGGTCCTTGGTGAGGCCTCACCTGGAGTACTGTGTTCAGTTCTGGAGACCGTATCTACAAAAAGACAAAGACAAGATGGAAGCGGTACAGAGAAGGGCGACCTGGAAGGTGGAGGATCTTCATCTGTTGACGTACGAGGAGAGATTGAAGAATCTAAATATGTACACCCTGGAGGAAAGGAGGAACAGGAGTGATATGATACAGACTTTCAGATACTTGAAAGGTTTTAATGATCCAAAGACAACAACAAACCTTTTCCGTAGGAAAAAAATCAGCAGAACCAGGGGTCACGATTTGAGGCTCCAGGGAGGAAGATTCAGAACCAATGTCAGGAAGTATTTCTTCACGGAGAGGGTGGTGGATGCCTGGAATGCCCTTCCGGAGGAAGTGGTGAAGACCAGAACTGTGAAGGACTTCAAAGGGGCGTGGGATAAACACTTTGGATCCATAAAGTCAAGAGGCCGCCAATGAAGAGTGGGTGACTCGCCAGAATGATGGCTACTGCCTGGACACAATACCCTTATTCAATAAACATACACATGCTTACTGTGACTCCAACATCGCTCTAAGCTTCAACAGCAAGAGGAAATGTGGAAAAAAGGATTTGCACTCACAAAGAGGGGAGTAGTTGGCTTGTTACGGCGGTTACTACCCCAAACCAAATAAGCCTGATACTTCACTTTCAATGCATATACAGCATAGCTCTCTGCTTCAACGGCAGGGGAGAAGAATAACTGATACTTCACACATCCAGCAGAGCTCTCTGCTTCAACGGCAGGGGAGAAGAAAAAAGGGTTTGCACTCTCAAAGAGGGGAGTAGCTGGCTTGTTACGGCGGTTACTACCCCAAACCAAATGTGCCTGATACTTCACTTTCGATGCATATCCAGCATGGCTCTCTGCTTCAGCAGCATGGGAGAAAGACTGATACATCACACATTTCCAGCATAGCTCTCTGCTTCAACAGCAGGGGAAAAGAAAAACTGATGCTTCACGCATTTCCAGCATAGCTTCAACGGCAGCGGAGAAGAAAAAAGGATTCGCAATCACAAAGTGGGGAGTAGCTGGCTTGTTACGGCGGTTACTACCCCAAACCAAATGTGCCTGATACTTCACTTTCAATGCCTATCCAGCATGGCTCTCTGCTTCAACGGCATGGGAGAAAGACTGATACTTCACGCATATCCAGCATAACTCTTCACGCATATCCAGCATAACTCTCTGCTTCAACGGCAGGAGAGAAGAAAAACTGATACTTCACACATATCCAGCATATCTCCCTGCTTCAACGGCAGGGGAGAAGAAAAAACAACCAATAAGGGCCGTATAACATAGTCTGGGTACAGCAAATAATCATGGGTGTAGCTTGCTTATTGCGGCGGTTAATACCCCTACTGCCCCTAACTAATCAAGCTAGATATTTCACTTGGATGCAGCTCCATCACTGCTCTCTACATTAATGGTGGGGGTGAAAGGCAAATAGAACCAAAGGTTACTAAGAGCCAAGAGAAACAGATAAGTATAAGAAAAAAGAAGTGTGAAGCTTGCTGGGCAGACTGGATGGGCCGATTGGTCTTCTTCTGCCGTCATTTCTATGTTTCTATGTTATCTAAATTTGGATAAAGTTTAGGGAATTCTTCCAATGAACCCTTGAGTTATGTGTGGATTCTGCTTTGAATCTGCCTGCACAGTCTGGCGAGGAGGGAGGGGAGAGTAACCTACAGCACAAGCGCCCTCTTGAAAAGAAATAAACCTTCTGACTGCTTGTAAGGAGGGCAAGAGCTTTCAGATATAGTGTTAGGTGATGGATAATGCAAATGCCCAGTCTTTGACCAGAGATCAAAGAAATGCAAGTGGCCTTCTAACTTCTTTGGACAATTACCTTTCTTTTTCCCTATGGCTTGAAACAATCCATTTAGTGCTGAAACATCAAGAGAGCCACTCTCTGGCCAGTATAAAGTGGAATCTCCTGAAGCCCATTTCACCCATTTCTTGTGAAATTGTATTTCTTTACGCAAAAGAGGATTTTCATCTATTACTTTACTCAAAGCAGTAGTTGTTAGGAACATGGACCTTTGAGTCGGCTGAGGCGGATGGTAATGCACTGTGGGAACCCACAGTGGACGTTGCAGCTGGGAGGCGGTGATGAGGAGGAGACCTGGGAAGGCTTCACCCTTGGAAGCCCGTGGTCCTCCCTGGAAGAGCCCATGAGGACCCGAGCCGCTGGGAATTAGGCGAGATCCTCTGCGACCGAGGACCTGAGGAGATAGGCCTGGGAAGCAGCCGGCACCAGGAGGTCGATGAAGACTTCACCCTTGGAAGCCCGCGGTCCCCCCGGGAGGAGCCCATGAGGACCTGGGCCACTGGGACATAGGCGAGGCCCCCTGGTGGGTGAAGAACTGGGTACCTGTGGATGAAGAGAAGCCAGAAGCCAGAGTCCAGCCGGGGGCAGAAGCTGAAGCCAGAAGTCAGTGGACGAGCCAAGGTCGGAAGCCAGGAGTCAGAAGCCGAAGAGATGATCAGGGATCCGATGCAGCAACTAGTAACTCTAACCAGAGTGAATCACGTTGTAAGGCGTTGGACAGGCCTAGCTGCAGGGTTTAAATACCCCTGCAGTGTCTGATGTCATCGGAGGGCTGTCTTCACTTCTCTGATGTCATCGGAGGGCTGTCTTCACTTCTCTTGTGCTGGCCCCTTTAAATCTGGAGCCCCCGGGTGTGCGTGCATGCCAGATGCGTCGGACGGACGGCGTCTCCCTCAAGGAGGGAGTGCCGCGGCAGGGCAGGATCGGGCCTTGCTGGCCGGAAAGGAAGCTCGGCGGCCCGGGCCGGCCTCGAGGTGAGTGGGAGGACCCGGGCTCGGCCCGGGACTGTAACAGTACCTCCCCTTCTACACCCCCTTCCCGGGGGTCTTGATTTAACTGGGTGATCCACATGGAACTGATGGAGGAGGTCCTTGTCCAGGATATTGGAGGCTGGCTCCCAGGAATTCTCCTCAGGACCATAACCCTGCCAAGAGAGAAGTACTCCCAACATCTGAGGTGGAATCGCACATCATGTACTTCTTTGAGTTGGTAGACTGTACCCTCGTGTGCTTCAGGTGTGGCCGGTGCGGGGGTCTTCCTATGGAAGATAGACAGAACCAACAGCTTCAGCAGGGAAACATGGAAGACTTTGTGGACCCTGAGCGTAGGCGGGAGGCGGAGGCAGTAAGAGACTGCCCTCACCCGCTCCATGATGGAGAACGGACCGACGTACTTTGGGGCTAGACGCATGGAGGGAAGCCGAAAGCGAAGATGTTTCATACTTAACCATACTTTATCCCCGGGGAGAAAGGCTGGAGCCAGATGTCGTAGACGGTCTGCGTACTTCTTAGTGATAATTGCAGTGTGTTGCAGTTTCTGTCAGGTAGAGTTCCAGAGACAACCTAACTGTTGGGCCGTGAGTTGTACGGCTGGAGATGGCACTACCAATGGCAAGGGCAAGGGAGGTCGAAGACGTTTTCCATACACCATATAGAAGGGCGAACTGCCGATGGCAGAGTGTTTGTGGTGGTTGTAAGAGAACTCTGCCCATAGAAGCAGAGCCACTCAATCATTCTGTAAATCTCCCACGAAGGACCGGAGGAAAGTTTTCAATGTCCGGTTCATGCGCTCCACTTGGCCATTGGCTTGAGGGTGGAAGGCGGTTGTGAAATCTAGCTGGACCCCAAACTTTTTACAAAGCACCCTCCAATATTTCGCCATGAATTGTGAGCCCCGATCCAAGGCGATCTGTTGGGGGAGTCCATGAAGGCGAAAGATGAGGTGAGTAAACAGGTTCGTGAGTTCAGGTGCTGCAGGCAGCTTAGTAAAGGGAACGAAGTGGGCCATCTTGGAGAACCTGTCAATCGTAACCCAGATCACCGTCTTTCCTTCTGAAAAGGGTAGATCCACAATGATGTCCACGGACAAGTGGGTCCACGGCTCGGTGTGGATAGGCAGTGGCTGAAGAAGACCCCAGGGGCGGCTGGTAGGAGTCTTCTGTTGAGCACAGGTCGGGCAGGAGCTGACATAGAGTTGGAAGTCCTTCTTAAACTGGGGCCACCAGTAGAACTCGGAGAGTAATTCCTGGGTTCTTGCTACCCCTGGGTAACCTGTAGTCAGGGAGTCATGGGCACAAGACAGTACCTTCTTCCAGAGGCGAACCAGTACTACCGTCTTCCCCATAGGAACCACGTCGGATGCCGCGAGTAGCACCTTGGCCGGATCGAGTATGTATTGAGGCGGATTAGGAGTATCCTCCGTCTCCGCCGTGTGGGAGAGGGCGTCCGCCCGGATGTTCTTGGACGCTGGCCTGTAGCGGAGGAGAAAGTTGAAGCAGCTAAAAAAGAGGGACCACCAAACTTGTCGAGGGTTGAGACGCTGGGCGCGACATAGACATTCCAGATTCTTGTGATCCGTATAAACGATCACTGGGTGTTGGGCTCCCTCCAACCACTGGTGCCATTCCTCGAAGACCATTTTGATGGCCAGAAGTTCCTTGTCTCCTATGCCATAATTTTTCTCTGTGGGTGAGAATCTCCGGGAAAACTAGGAACACAGCAGGGATCTACCGTTGCCGGATATTTGACTCAGGACGGCTCCGACTGCCATGTCGGAGCGTCAAATTCCACAATGAACTGACGTTGGGGTCCGGGTGATGAGACATGTGATCTGAAGGAAGGCTGTATTCAGTTCTTGGAATGCTCATAGCGCAGCTACAGGCCAGTTTCTAGCGTCGGCCCCCTTCTTGGTGAGGGCCGTAAGCGGAGCCACCATCCTGGAGTAGTGGGGTATAAATTGTCGGTAGAAATTGGCAAAGCCAAGGAAGTGTTGAAGCTCCTTGACCCCCACAGGTTGAGGCCAATTCTTGATAGGGATGTGAATCGTGTGCCCGATCGTTTTAACGATCGGGTTCGGCTGGAGGGAGAACAAAATCTGATCGGTAGAGATGTGACATCGCTAATTTTTTTTTAGTGAGGCCCGAGCAGATAAAAAAATCCCACCCCGACCCTTTAAAATTGACCCCTTAGCTTCCCCCACCCTCCCGAACCCCCCCCCAAAACCTTTTACATGTACCTGGTGGTATAGCGGGGGGGGGGGGCCGGGAGCCAACCCCTGCACTCATACCCTCCGTGCCGGTATCAAATGGCGCCGATAGCCTCTGACCTACTATGTCACAGGGGCTACCGGTGCCATTGGTCAGCCCCTGTCACATGGCCATCGGCGCCATCTTGTGCTGCTACCATGTGACAGGGGCTGACCAATGGCACCGGTAGCCCCTGTGACATAGTAATGGCAAAGGCGATCGGCGCCATTTTGAGTACTGGCATCCGACAGCCAGAGTGCAGGAGGGCGCTCCCGGACCCCCGCTGGACTTTTGGCAAGTCTTGTGGGGGTCAGGAGGGTCCCCCAAGACTTGCCAAAAGTCCCTGGGGGTCCAGCGGGGGTCCGGGAGCGATCTCCTTCACTCGGGCCGTCGGCTGCCAGTAAGCAAAATGGCGCCGATAGCCTTTGCCCTCACTATGTCACAGGGGCCGACCGTCGGTCCCTGTGACATAGTGAAGGCAAAGGCGATCGGTGCCATTTTGAAACCAGTCCAGCACAGAGGGTATGAGTGCAGGGGATGGATCCCGGACCCCCCGCTAGACCACCAGGTACATGTAAAAGGTTTTGGGGGGTGGGGGAAGCAAAGGGGTCATTTGTAAAGGGTCGGGGTGGGTTTTTTTTATCGGGCCATCGGTGCCATTTTTATTAATGGCAGCCGATGGCCCAAGAGCGGGAGATCGCTCCCGGGACTCCCAGTAGATCACCAGGTATTTCTAAAAGGTTTTGGGGGGGTTCGGGAGGGTGGGGGAAGGTGAGGGATTAGTTTTAAAGGGTCGGGGTGGGTTTAGGAGGAGTTTTGGTGTGCCGGTTTTCCCGCCCTCCCCCCAAATCACTCCCGTTAGTGGACACTAACCCCATTAATGATTTTTAATAATAAATCGGGGGAATTTCTATTGTTTCGCGCACTCTAACGATTTTTGACGATTTAAAAAATATCTGATGATTTTTTTAAATCGTCAAAAAACGATTCACATCCGTAATCCTTGATGGCCGTTACTTTCTCAGGGTCCATATGGAAACCCATGGAGGATACAATATACCCGAGAAAGGGTAAGGACTCTCGCTCAAATTGACACTTTTCCATTTTGGCAAAAAGCCGGTTATCCTGAAGCTTCTGCAGCACCCTGTGGACATCTCTGCGGTACGTGTCCAGGTCCTTAGAGTATATCAGCACATCGTCCAGATAAACGATGACCAACGTATGTAACATATCCCTTAATACCTCATTCATGAGATTCTGGAAAACTGCAGGAGCATTGCAGAGGCCGAAGGGCATGACCAGGTATTCGTAGTGGCTGTCCCTGGTATTGAATGCGGTCTTCCACTCGTCACCTGGTCGTATCCTCACCAGGTTGTACGCCCCATGGAGATCCAACTTCGTGAATACCTTGGCTCCTTGTAGTCGATCCAGTAGCTCCGGAATCAATGGTAGTGGGTATCGGTCACGTCGTGTAATACTATTCAGCCCACGATAATCCATACAGGGCTGGAGAGACCCATCTTTCTTTGCCACAAAGAAGAACCCGGCTCCGGCCGGGGAGTTAGATGGCTGAATGAACCCTCTGTCCAGCTTCTCCTGGATATATGTGGACATGGCCTGAGTATCTGGGAGCGACAAGGGATATACCCATCCTCGTGGCGGCATGGTACCCGGGATCAGGTTGATTGCACTGTCAAAGGGTCGGTGCTCGGAAGGAGCTCAGCCTTTTGTTTCAAAAAGACATCCATGTAATCTTGGTATTGTAGTGGCAGCGCCAGGGGGGTGGTCAGGAGAGGTACTGAAGGTCGAAGGACAGCGGTCAGACAGGTGTCAAAGCAAGACGGCCCTAAGATACGACCTGGAGAATATCCCAACAGATAACTGGGAAGTGCTTCCGAATCCAGGGTAACCCCAAGATAACCAGGTGCATGGATTTTTCCAGCATGAGGAATGAGATTTCCTCTACATGCAGGAGGCCTGTACGAAGCGTGAGGGGATTGGTACAGGTAGAAATGGTCCCTGGAAGAGGGGTCCCATGAATGGAAGACACTTGGATGGGAGGCTTTTGGGGTTGGACCACAATTTGAAGTTGTTGGACTAGATCCCAGAGGATGAAGTTCCCCCGGCTCCAGAGTCAATCAGGGCTAGCGTATAGAAGCTCCCTCCGGGGAGGAGTATAGTCACTGGAACAGTACACTGGGAGGCAGAAGTGGTGTTACCTAGGTTTAGCTCCCCGACTATCCCTAGGTCCGGGCGTTTCCCGGCCGCTCACCACACAGAGCAAGGAAGTGGCCCTTGCCCCCAAAATATAGGCACAGACCCTGGACACGGTCTTTTTTCTCTCCTCCTGAGAAATTGGGCCCCGGCCCAACTGCATGAGTTCTGCATCTTGGTTCCCAGAGAGGCTGAAGAGGAGGGCACTGTTTGGGAAAATGTGGTTCCAGAGCTCCCGAATCTCCGAGCGGACCTCCCCTCCCGGAACCGGCATTGGATACGGCGGGCCATGCGACCCACCAAATCGATGAGACTGTTCAGGTCATCCAGGAGATCCTTGGCCGCCAGCTCATCTTGAAGTCTTGGGGAAAGACCGTTCAGGAATACGCCGTAAAGGCTGTCATTCCCCCAGTTCAGCTTGGCTGCTAGTGTCTGGAATTCCACTGCATACTCGGACAGAGGCCGGTTGCCCTTGCATAGCTGAAATAATTCTGAGGCGGCCGTAGGCCTGCGGGAGGGCTCATCGAAGATCTGTCGGAAGGCTGCGACAAATTGCTCCAGGTTAGCCAGGCGAGAGTCCTGACACTCCCATAGTGAAGAGGCCCACGCCAGAGGTTTCCCATCCAACAATAAATAATGTAGCTAGTCTTAATCCGATCCGTGGGAAACTGGGCTGGCAGTAGATTGAACCGGTTGAAACATTGATTAAGAAATCCTCGGCATAGCTTCGCGTCCCCAGATTATCATGAGGGTGCTGGCAGTTGTGTGGGCATAGTCGGTCCGATATCGGCCATGACTACGGGTACCGGGGGGCTGAATGCGGCGGCTCCATCTATCCAATCAGCTAATCTCTGCACGGTCATCATCAGGGAGTCAATGCAGATTTGCTGTTGCTGCAACTGCTGTGCAATACCGGGGATGGCTTTCAAGCCCGTGGCATCCGCCGGGTCCATGGCCTTGCAAACTGTTAGCAACGTGGACCATTGAGTCGGCTGAGATGGATGGTGATGCACTGTGGGAACCCAAAGAGGACGTCGCCACCGGGAGGTGGCAATGAGGAGGAGACCTGAGAAGGCTTCACCCTTAGAAGCCTGCGGTCCTCCCAGGAGGAGCCCGTGAGGACCCGAGCCACTGGGACTTAGGCGAGATCCTCTGTGACCAAGGACCTGAGGAGATAGGCCCGAGAAGCAGCCGGCACCAGGAGGTCGATGAAGACTTCACCCTTGGAAGCCTGCGGTCCTTCCGGGAGGAGCCCATGAGGACCCGGGCCACTGGGACTTAGGCGAGGCCCCCTGGTGGGCGAAGAACTGGGTACCTGTGGATGAAGAGAAGCCAGAAGCCGGAGTCCAGCCGGGGGCGGAAGCTGAAGCCAGAAGTCAGTGGACGAGCCAAGGTCGGAAGCCAGGAGTCAGAAGCCGAAGACAAAGCCAAGGATGGAAGCTGAAGCCAGAAGTCAGTGGACAAGCCAAGGTCAGAAGCCAGGAATCAGAAACCGAAGTCAAAGCCAAGGACAGAAGCTGAAGCCAGAAGTCAGTGGATGAGCCAAGGTCAGAAGCCAGGAGTCAGAAGCCAAAGAGACGATCAGGGATCCGATGCAGCAACTAGTAACTAACCTTAGTGAACCTCGTTGCAAGGCGTTGGACAAGCCTAGCTGCAGGGTTTAAATACCCCTGCAGCATCTGATGTCATTGGAGAGCTGTCTTCACTTCTCCCACGCTGACTCCTTTAAATCTGGAGCCCCTGCACACGCGCACACCTAGGGAGCGAGGCCAGACACGTCGGACTGACGGCATCTCCCTCGAGAAGGGAGCACCGCGGCAGGGCCAGGATCTGGCCTTGCCGGCCAGAAAGGAAGCTCAGTGGCCCGGGCCGGCCTTAAGGTAAGTGGGAGGACCCAGGCTTGGCCCGGGACCGTAACAGTAGTGGAGCTCATGTTTATTACAAGTACCTCAGATCTTTACAAGTTATGGTTCCAAAACCTGGCATTAAGGCAGAAAGAATTGCCTATCAGAAAGACCGCCCTGGTGATACATCCATGAAAGGAGTTGCTACCCTTATGAGAAGGTAGTCTTAGAAAAACATTGCAGGAAAGAGAGATCTAGAGGCAAGAGAAAATTTCAAAGCAAAGTACATCAAAACAGATGTACTCACGATCATTGAAAGAAGTTCTCTCTCATTTTGTCTTCTTTTAATGTCCCCATGCCGCACAAGTAGCTCACTCGATGCGATGGTACCCTTCATAGCACAAGTAACTTCACTCAGTACTACGTTCCCCAATAGCAGTTACTCACGTCTTCATTCGATGTCCCTCCACCGCACAAGTAACTTCACTCAGTACTACGTTCCCCAATAGCAATCCCTTGATGTGATTGGGGTTAAAAGGTCTCAGACCCATGCATAGGAAATGATAGGAAATAGTAAAGGCTAAGATCAAAAGGTACTGTAGAATAATTTAAAATCAAAGACCTTTGCATACAGTTTATTTCCTGAGACTTATTCCTCATCCTCAGTCAGAATGCATTTCCCTCCCCCCACTGAGCAGATCGATCCAGGTCTGGCCTTACCTCCTCCACATGCATGATCATCTAGTTTTGTTTCTTTTAATGCAATCAATAGTAATGATGTAAAGCCAGGGCAGCATCAGTCTGACCAACAGCAATGGAGTCCACAGCAATGGACACAGGACTTTATGAATTCTAGTAGGTTATTACAAGGTGTATAGACAACTGCACACTAGGAGGAAAAAAACCTATTCTAGACCAAGCTTTACTAACATCACATGTGTGTTCCATGGTTTTTAGCGACATATTTAGACAGTACATATGCCAAATGAAAGTGGTCACTCTGCTATAGCAGTGGAGGAGTTTTCTAGCGGGTAGTGCAGCAGATAGAGAATCAGGGACACCAAGTTTTAAATCCGATGCTCCATGTGACCTTGGGGAGACAAAAGCTATAATATGAAAATTAAGCTGGATCATAGCAACATGGTAAAGGATAACAAATAAGTACCAAATTAGTCCATCCATTCCCATATACAATCTCTAAATCCAAAGACCCCACCCCACTGGTCTTTTATGTGATGTCATTCCAACATGCTGGCCTCTTCACTGTTTTTCTAACATCTGCTTTACTTTGCTTCATTTTATTTCTTGATTTAGTCCAAAATAATTAAAACATTGATGGAGATTTCATAAGAATTCACAATCAACAAACATAAGAAACAGTAAAATATAATAAAAACAAATCAAGAACAATAACATAACATAAACAAATTCCTTTATACCATCAACAAACAGAAAACTAATTACCATAAACACCTGGTGATCAAGATTCAAAAGCCATTTAGATGGATAACCTAACAGTTATCCATCTAAAGGGAATAGCTGGCTATATTCAGCCTTTATCTGGATAAATTCTAACCGGGAACACAGTGTTACACATGGACATGCTAGAAGTGTAAACTGAGCGTAGTTTACACTTCCACTGCTGCCTATCAGAGGCAGAGCTAGAGCTTCTGGGAGTGGGTAAGTGGGACCCTCACTCCTGGCAGGTGTGAATTTTCATCACTGGGGGAAGGTCGGATGGGATGGGGGATGGACATTCACGGTGGGAGCAAATAAATACTTTTAGACTGGGGGGCTTCAAAATTGAGGGTGTGGTGCCTTTTCTTCATTGGAAAATGATGATGCTCCAGAAATGAGACCTGCATTCTATTGTGTTTGAGACATGTTTGTGGACTCTTGGTCGTGTGGCAATGACTCCTCCCATGGGGAGGGGCCCCGTGGGGAATCAAAGCGATAGGCTAAACTCCTAAGTAAGCGGACACAGAAATACTTCTTTATTATATAGCCACTGGTGCTGTCCAAAGAGCGGACAGTGATTGTTGATGCTGAATACCTCAGAGAATGAGTCCAGACCTGACACAGGATGTACTGGTGTCGGGTAGCTTTCACCCTTGCTGGAAGACATGGAGCCGGTAGTGGTCCGCGGAGCGGGGTAACCCGAGAACCTGGTCTCAGTAGTAGAGATGGTAGGGACAGATCCGGTAGTGGTCCGCAAGCGGAGTATGCTGAGAATCTGCTGGGTGAAGCAATAGAGAGAGTCTGAAGAGCTGAGGTACTGACTGGGTTGGTGGCTGAAGACAATGCTGTAACTTCCACGGTGTAGTCGAGTTGGTGTAAGACCAGAGGTCCGTGTGCAGGATACCCAAAAAGATAGGAGCGGATAGGCCCTCGAGGAGCGAGTACCTAGGCTTCCTTCTGGCAGGATACTTGGAGAGAAGAAACAGACCCCAAGGAGCGGGTGTCTTGAATAGTCAGAATGAGGAAAACCCTGGAGGGTGGATAGAAGCGGAAAGGCCCCCGAGGAGCGGGTACCCAGAACTTCCAGGGGGCAGTGAATACCCCGGAGGGGTAGTTGGAAGGTGTTCCAAGCGGGCAGCTTAGAAGCGGTCAGAACTAGCAGAACCGTAGTCCTTGCTAACTCATAGGAAAGTTGGTAAGCGGAGACTAAGTACCCGGAGGTAGTGATGTCATGTGGTGGGGCCGCCCCCGAGGTTCCCGCCATGACGTATTCAAATGTGTGGGTAACATGCGCACGCACGCACCCTAGGAGGCCTCAGGAGGAAACATGGCGAACACAATTGCCCATGCCGGTCCGGGGATGCCAGAGAGGTCGGCAATCAGCAGCGGAGGCAGCCATCTTTCCCAAAGGAGAGGAGCAAGATAAAAAATAGCTGAGGCAGAGAGGGCACAGCCGTCTGTGACCGACGTATGCAACATAGGCTAAACCTGAGGATTTAGAGGGTCTGATGAATCCCTTTTGAAGGTTTTCTTGTATATAGGCTGACATAGCCTTATTCTCTGTGGCCGAGAGGGGGTAAACCCTTTCTTTTGGAGGCTCCGAGTTGGGCTTTAGGTTAATAGCGGTCAAAAACTCTGTGAGGTGGTAATATGCCTGCTGCTTGTTTTGAGAACACATCCTGGAATGAGGCATATTGAGGAGGCAGACCAAGCAAATAAGGTGTAGTTGGCATACAGACCACTGGAGAGACCTCTGAAAGACATTTACCATGACAGCCAGGTCCCAATCGTGATAGTTCCAGCGTTGCCCAGTTAAACTGTGGCATGTGATCCTGCAGCCAGGGCAGTCCGAGCACTACTGGGTGAATGGCCATCTCCAATACGAGAAAAGAGATGGTCTCAGTATGTAGGGCTCCGGTGCATAGGCTTATGGGTTGTGTAGTCAACGGAACCTCTCCAGGAAGTGGTTCTCCATGTATAGATGATAGCAGCAAAGGTGCGGCCATGGGCGTAGTAGGAATCCGCAGATGTTCTACCAAGCATTTCAAAATAAAATTTCCTCCAGCCCTGGAGTCTATGTAGTGGAGGAGTGGGTATAGTTAGACCTAGGAAGAGTCCTCCTGCGGATCCTAGGTCTTCATGTTTCCCAGAACCAATGGGACAGGTCTGGACAGCATGGTTGGATTGACCACAGTAGATACATAACCCCATGCATTTGCAAAAACGCCTCTCTTTCGAAGTTAAATGGCTGCAGCCTAGGTGCATAGGTTCATCCTCTTCGGTAGGAGAAGATGGTGGATTAGGAGCAATATGCAAAGGTTTAGGACGATTACCTCCCTTGACTTGCTTCCGGGGACTCTTAGCCTCCTCAGTTCGGTCTCGAATGTGGCGGTCAATTCTTCCAGCCAACTCCATGAGAGACTCCAGGGTATCAGGCAAGTCACGGGCCACCAATTCATCCTTCAATCGGGAGTTGAGACCTTCCATGAATATAGCACATAGATATACTAGGTCCCAATGCAGTTCTGATGCTAAAGTTTTGAATTCGATCACATAATCTGGTAAAGGTTTGTTACCTTGTTAAAAATGTAGCAGGGTAGACCCTGCGATGGTTTGACAAGTTGGGTCATCAAATACAGACTTGAAGAGATTCAGAAACCCAGTCAAGTCATTTAATATTGGGTCACCGCGTTCCCATAGTGGTGAAGCCCAGGCCAGGGCTCTTCCATCAAGTAAAGATAGGATATAAGTGGTCTTGGCAATAGCTGTGGGGAAGTAGTTAGGTTGCAAGGAGAAATGCATACTACATTGGTTAAAAAACCTCTACACATCCGGGCATCCCCAGAGAAGCGTGTAGGGGTAGATAGAGTTACAATTGTCTTAACAGTAACTACTGGAGGTATTGGTTCTTTACCCGAAGCTGTCAGTGTATTCAGCTGCGCATGTAGCTGGTTGAAAGCGGCAGCCAGATTTTCCAAAGACTTTTGTTGCTCAGAGATCCGCTGGGCCAGGCCAGGAATGGCCTGTAGGGCTGTGAGCTGAGCCGAATCCATGGCGTTAGCAATCTGTTGTGTTTGAGACATGTTTGTGGACTCTTGGTCATGTGGCGACGACTCCTCCCATGGGGAGGGGCCCCATGGGGAACCACAGCGATAGGCTAAACTCCTAAGTAAGCGGACACAGTAGAAATACTTCTTTATTATATAGCCACTGGTGCTGTCCGAAGAGCGGACAGTGATTGTTGATGCTGGATACCTCAGAGAATGAGTCCAGACCCGACACAGGATGTACTGGTGTTGAGTAGTTCTCACCCTTGCTGGAAGACGTGGGTCTGGTAGTGGTCTGCAGAGCGGGGTAACCCGAGAACCCGGTCTCAGTAGTAGAGATGGTAGGGACAGAACCGGTAGAAAAGAGGTGAGGCAGAGAGGGCACAGCCGTCTGCGACCAACGGACGCAACACAGTCGTATCAGAAATATAAAAAATGGCATCCAATATAGAAACAAACCCCCAAGTACTATCAAAAACAGCAAAATAGAAAACTGTTTCTACTGGGAGGCAATGTAATGAAAGAATCTGGCCTGAGGACACATTTTGAGGGGCGCACAATTATTAGAAGTGCAGATCGAATTGTTAATGTATTTAAAGAAGAAAGTAAGTGCTATAACATTTATATTATAATCCATTTGAGAACCAACAAGCTCAGTAGAGTGCAGAGAGATTTCCATATTCTGGGGAAGCAGTTTGAGCTTTTCAGAAGTTTTATCTGTTCATGGAAAAATAGAGAAAAGGTTACAAAATAAATACAACCTCCATACTTATCTCAGCTCTTGATAAAAAGAAGAAGGTTTTAAATATGTTGGTAGCTGGGTCCAGGTATGGATCAGTAAAGCGTACTGCAGTAATGATGACCTCATGACCTCTCCCACCATCTCTCCCCCCCCTTGCATCATTATCACCTTCAAGTGCTGCTCTCCCACACTCCCTGCTGGTGGCAGGACATCCAGCAGGTCAGGAGGGCAGAAAATGAATCCACAGCCCACGGCCCACCTTGCCCATAACACAGAGACATGGCTGTTGTCATTGGTAGATCCCTTTCAGATGGGGTTTGATCAAGGGCAAGAATTGTTTGTAGTGCTTCTTGATTTAACAGCAGCATTTGACACCATCGATTATTAGGGATGTGAATCGTTTTAGGACGATTAAAATTATCATCCGATAATTTTAATATCGTCTTAAACCGTTATGGAACACAATACAATAGAGATTCTAACGATTTATCGTTATAAATCGTTAGAATCGTGAGCCGGCACACTAAAACCCCCTAAAACCCACCCCGACCCTTTAAATTAAATCCCCCACCCTCCCGAACCCCCCCCCCAAATGACTTAAATAACCTGCGGGTCCAGCGGCGGTCCGGAACGGCAGCGGTCCGGAATGGGCTCCTGCTCCTCAATCTTGTTGTCTTCAGCCGGCGCCATTTTCCAAAATGGCGGCAAAAAATGGCGGCGGCCATAGACGAACACGATTGGACGGCAGGAGGTCCTTCCGGACCCCCGCTGGACTTTTGGCAAGTCTCGTGGGGGTCAGGAGGCCCCCCACAAGCTGGCCAAAAGTTCCTGGAGGTCCAGCGGGGGTCAGGGAGCGATTTCCCGCCGCGAATCGTTTTCGTACGGAAAATGGCGCCGGCAGGAGATCGACTGCAGGAGGTTGTTCAGCGAGGCGCCGGAACCCTCGCTGAACGACCTCCTGCAGTCGATCTCCTGCCGGCGCCATTTTCCGTACGAAAACGATTCGCGGCGGGAAATCGCTCCCTGACCCCCGCTGGACCTCCAGGAACTTTTGGCCAGCTTGTGGGGGGCCTCCTGACCCCCACGAGACTTGCCAAAAGTCCAGCGGGGGTCCGGAAGGACCTCCTGCCATCCAATCGTGTTCGTCTATGGCCGCCGCCATTTTTCGCCGCCATTTTGGAAAATGGCGCCGGCTGAAGACAACAAGATTGAGGAGCAGGAGCCCGTTCCGGACCGCTGCCGTTCCGGACCGCCGCTGGACCCGCAGGTTATTTAAGTCATTTGGGGGGGGTTCGGGAGGGTGGGGGATTTAATTTAAAGGGTCGGGGGTGGGTTTTAGGGGGTTTTAGTGTGCCGGTTTTGCGATTTTTCGATTTTTCGATTTTTCACGATTTTTTACGATTTTTCACGATATTTTACCCCCCCAAACGGCAACAATACGATTCCCTCCCCCTCCCAGCCGAAATCGATCGTTAAGACGATCGAGGACACGATTCACATCCCTATCGATTATACTTTATTACTGAACAGACATAATCAGATAGGAGTTCATGATGTAGTTTTGAGTTGGTTGGTCAGGGCAAACTCAGGAGGTAGCTTTAGAGGGTCATAAATCTTCTCTTTTTCCTGTTGATTGCAGTGTTCCACAAGGCTCTGCTTTTTCCGCCTTGTTATTCAATCTCTATCTTTCCCCTTTTTGCAAAGTAATGGCCTAACTGGATGTCAATTTTAAACTATATGCAGACGACATCCAATTTTTCATTCCCATGTGTGGTTATTTCTCTAAAGCTGTCTGTTTAAAATTACTGAGATCTTGGCTGCCTGATAATAAATTGTATTTGAATCTTAAAAAGACTGAAGTCTTATACCTTGTTAGAATTCCCTTTGAAGAGGTTTCCACATAAGTGTTAATCGACGATATTTTAATTCCTGTCCTCTCGAAGACTAGAAATTTAGTTCTCCTTGACACTAAATTACCAGTGAAGCCACAAATTGCATATTCTATGAAGATTACGCCCTTTATGGGGTGGAAGATGATCTAATATTTCCTCCACTTTGGCACAATTGCATTGGCTCCCTTTTAATATGGCACATAAAATGTAAATTGGTGATACTTGTGTTTAAGGGGATTCAGGGTTTGGCCCCACCTTCCTTCAATGCAGCCCTAAAATTGTATCAACCAGTAAGATCATTATGTTCACAGAATAAAAACCTGCTCTGTATTCCATCGTTCAGAGAAATCCGACTATATGAGTTCAGAGATCACTCATTCTACAATCAAGGGCCAACCATCAGGAACTCCTTGCCAGAAACTGCAAAGATCAAGTCTTCCTTATTAAGATATAGGAAAGCTGTGAAAGCCTTTCTCTTTCAGCAAGCTTTCCCCATGGTGTCCAGATGAATCTGTCATTTTTGGTAAAGCTTCATATGGTGGTTCAAAGAAATGGAGGAGATAATATAGAGTGATGGGCAACGAGATTTTAATGAAGGTGAACGATCGCTACTTGTTTACTGAGGCTGGGTATATTTCTTTTTTAATGTTTGGGTTTTCTTTTATTATTTTATGTATGTTTGTTTTATGATTATGAACGTTTTTTGTGAACTGTCTAGAAATGGTGATGGGTGGTCAAGAAATATTTTAAATAAATAAGTAAATAATTAAAATACAAATTTACAATAAAAAATGTAAATATATGAACTCTTCTTGCTTTCTCACCTCAGTTCTAAGTCAAGCGCTGCACTTTCCTTCTCTCCAATGCTCCCTCTCCCCTCCCCCATCCAAGTCCAATTCTGCACTCTTTCTCTCCCACCTCCCACAAGACCAAAGTTCAACCTGAAGCACAAAAAGACAGCATCCCATCCAAATACAAGCAACTCAGGAGCCAACTGCTGCCATTTTGATATTAGTTCTAACTGACTGTATCCCATAATGCAGTGATGGTGAACTCCAACCCTTGAGTACCACAAACAGGCCAGGTTTCAGGATATCTACAATTAGGGATGTGAATCGTTTTTTGATGATTTAAAATATCGTCCGATATATTTTAAATCGTCAAAAATCGTTAGGGCCACGATACAATATCAATTCCCCCGATTTATCGTCAAAAAATCGTAAATCGGGGAAAGGGGGAGGGCAGGAAAACCGGCACACTAAAACACCCTAAAACCCCCCCCCGACCCTTTAAATTAAATCCCCCACCCTCCCGAACCCCCCCCAAATGCCTTAAATTACCTGGGGGTCCAGCGGCGGTCCGGAACGGTCTCCTGCAATTGAATCGTGTTGTCTTCAACCGGCGCCATTCTGTGCCGCCATTTGCAAAATGGCGGCGCAAAATGGCGGCGGCCATAGACCAACACGATTCGACTGCAGGAGGTCGTTCCGGACCCC
Organism: Rhinatrema bivittatum; assembly: GCF_901001135.1. NCBI lineage: Eukaryota > Metazoa > Chordata > Amphibia > Gymnophiona > Rhinatrematidae > Rhinatrema > Rhinatrema bivittatum. The sequence continues at coordinate 10,948,126 of NC_042633.1, forward strand.
CGCTGGACTTTTGGCAAGTCTTGTGGGGGTCAGGAGGCCCCCCCAAGCTGGCCAAAAGTCCCTGGGGGTCCAGCGGGGGTCCGGGAGCGATCTCCTGCCGCGAATCGTTTTCTGTACGGAAAATGGCGCCAGCAGGAGATCGCTCCCGGACCCCCGCTGGACCCCCAGGGACTTTTGGCCAGCTTGGGGTGGCCTCCTGACCCCCACAAGACTTGCCAAAAGTCCAGCGGGGGTCCGGAACGACCTCCTGCAGTCGAATCGTGTTGGTCTATGGCCGCCGCCATTTTGCGCCGCCATTTTGCAAAATGGCGGCGCAGAATGGCGCCGGCTGAAGACAACACGATTCAATTGCAGGAGGCCGTTCCGGACCGCCGCTGGACCCCCAGGTAATTTAAGGCATTTGGGGGGGGTTCGGGAGGGTGGGGGATTTAATTTAAAGGGTCGAGGGTGGGTTTTAGGGTGTTTTAGTGTGCCGGTTTTCCTGCCCTCCCCCTTCCCCCGATTTAGCTACGGACCGCCGCTGGACCCCCAGGTAATTTAAGGCATTTAGGGGGGGTTCGGGAGGGTGGGGGATTTAATTTAAAGGGTCGGGGTGGGTTTTAGGGTGTTTTAGGGTGCCGGTTTTCCTGCCCTCCCCCTTCCCCCAATTTAGCTACGGACCGCCGCTGGACCCCCAGGTAATTTAAGGCATTTGAGGGGGGTTCGGGAGGGTGGGGGATTTAATTTAAAGGGTCGGGGGTGGGTTTTAGGGTGTTTTAGTGTGCCAGTTTTCCTGCCCTCCCCCTTCCCCCGATTTAGCTAAGGACTGCCGCTGGACCCCCAGGTAATTTAAGGCATTTAGGGGGGGTTCGGGAGGGTGGGGGATTTAATTTAAAGGGTCGGGGGTGGGTTTTAGGGTGTTTTAGGGTGCCGGTTTTCCTGCCCTCCCCCTTCCCCCGATTTAGCTACGGACCGCCGCTGGACCCCCAGGTAATTTAAGGCATTTGGGGGGGTTCGGGAGGGTGGGGGATTTAATTTAAAGGGTCGGGGGTGGGTTTTAGGGTGTTTTAGTGTGCCGGTTCACGATTTTTTTTTTATTATTATTTATTTATAGTTATTTTACATAATATACAAATAGGGGTAGATTTTCAGACGAGCACGAACAGCCTACTTTTGTTTGCGCCGGGCCGCGACCTGGGGGCGGGTACGGAGGGCGTGGCCATGCCCCCGGGCCGTAGCCACGCCCCCGTACCCGCCCCCAAAACGCTGCCGACACGCCCCCGAAACGCCGCGACGACCGGGCCCGCCCCCAACACGCCCCCTCCGAGAACCCCGGGACGTACGCGAGTCCCGGGGCTCTGCGCGCGCCGGGAGGCCTATGTAAAATAGGCTTCCCGGCGCGCAGGGCCCTGCTCGCGTAAATCCGCCCGGTTTTGGGCGGATTTACGCGAGCAGGGCTCTGAAAATCCGCCCCATAGAACATTTGTATAGGCAATACAGAGATATTACAGAAAATATAATTTAAGGCAAAAAAGAAAGGTAAACATTTCTCGTTCTCTAGTTACATAGGAAACAGGGAGAGAGTAGAGACATAAATTTATAAGGAGTATATACTATAAGCATATTACTAAGTTAGATGTTTTAACCACAGATATATATATCTATTCCCGTTGTCCTTCATCAGGAAACCTCCTCTCAGAAATAAAGGCCCTAAACTGTTCTGGTACAAAAAAAACATACGTATTCCTGGCAAGTTGAATTATACATTTACAGGGGTAACGTAGCTTAAAACTACCCCCTAATGCTAAAGTCTCAGGTCTCATAACTAGCAAATCTTTCCTACGCTGCTGCGTAGATTTGGCTAGGTCAGGGTACACTCGAATTTGACACCCTAGAAAGGAAACATTTATATTTTTAAAGTAACTCTTCATTATCAGAGATACCGCCATTTCATCAAAAAAGGTTACAAAAAGAACCGCACGATCCATTATTTCAATACTAGAATTTTCTAAATATTCTGTCAGATTCTGAAAATCAGATTGCAGAGGAACTGTTAATGGTGTGCTGGTTTTTTTTTGTAAAAAGAAAAGCTTTTTAACTGGTGGTATCATTTCATTTGGAATTTTTAATGCCTCAGTTGCATATCTCTTGAATGACAATAGAGGAATTTCCCCTGCAATAACCGGGAAATTTAACATTCTAAGATTTAAATGTCTGATATAGTTTTCTATAGATTCAATTCTTCTTAACGATGATATTTTTTCTGAGACCATTACAACATTTGCATTCTGTAGGCTTTTGATATCCTCCTGTATTTTTAAAATAGAGTTATCTTGCTCAATAAATTTAGATTTTGTGTCTGATTCGAGGACTCTGACCTTAGCCACTATCTCATCTAGTTTTTGGGTCTGAATATCTAATTTAAAAGACATTCCTGCTACTAATTCCCAGATGTTCTCTAGGGTTATCACCGCCGGTTTGTTTAATTGCTGGGGAGGGTTCCTTACCCCAAGTCCAACGCTATCGTCGGGTCCAGTCGATGTTATAGGGAATACCCTTCCCATTCTTCCTCCTTCTCCCAGCATTCCCCTTTCTTGAAGGTCCTGGATAACTCCCTCCGCTCCACTCGCTTGGCTAACGTCTGGGCCACCCAGCGAGCTCTGTCTGATACTGTCCTCAGATTGCAGCTCATCTCCTCGGTCAGCCATTCGGGGCAAAGTTCTTGGTGGCGTTCTATATTCGGGAGGGCTCAGTGAAAGTTCCCCAGGTGAGTAAGACTCTCCTTTCGCCTGCTAACCAATGGGGACTGAAGCCCTTGTTTGCTGTGATTGTAGGGTGAATTCTGAAATCAGGCGTTGTCCGGCAGCTGAGTTCGGGTCTGGTGGATAGACCCGAACTTTGCCTTTCCTTTTATGAGGCATTTAATAAATCTAGGGTATTATTTGGAGAAACTGGATCCGGAAACTAACGGCGAGCACCCTACAAAACACCTTCTTGACTCTCTATCTCCCTTGATGGCGAACTGATTTGATCCGTGAGGGGACCTCCGTCCTCCCGTCCTTCTCCGGACTAAGCCGGAACAAGCCGGCGCGCCCCTTAGGGCGCGCGGCTTGGCGGTGCGCCGCTCCTGCGCGGGTTTTATGGGTGCCTGGGTTCCTTCCGCTTACGTCAGGAGTCGGGGGGCGGGGTTCTGAGCCCTTCTCTGGTCCCGGGCAAAGGCTTCCAAAATCCAGCACAGCCGCACCGATTCTGGGACAGAATGTTTCTCCGGTTTCCAGGTAGCCCTCACCTCTCTCTCAGTCGCCGCCGGTTCACGATTTTAACGATTTTCACGATACTCTAAACACCCAAACGGCGACGATACGATTCCCTCCCCCTCCCAGCCGAAATCGATCGTTAAGACGATCGAGGACACGATTCACATCTCTATCTACAATGAATATGCATGGGAAATATTTGCATGCAGTGCCTCCATTGTATGCAGATCTATCTCATGCATATTCATTGTGGATATCCTGAAAACCTGGCCTGTTTGAAGCACTGGAGGAATGGAATTTTCCATCAATAACTGGGCAACAATGAAAGTGTTACTGACCTAAAAAAGGTCCTACTCTGTAGTATCTTGATGTGCTGAACACGAATATGACCATGAAAAGTTTTTATTGGCTCTCATTTTGAAGATATTTAATATAGTTCACTTTCTATGTTTAGTCATGTAAATTTATCCAGTAGGACTGTAAATAAGCCTAGAATGATGTAATATTGCATCATATTGCATAATACCATCATGCACACATCATCCAGAGTTTATTACATCATTTTCTGATGCAATGCAGTTCTACTGCCATGCTGCTGCTGAGTAAGCTGACGTCAGCAGTGTACTATATGAAGCCCAGTCAGAAAGGGTGAGCATTTGAAATATTCATGCTGGCTGACTACTGCTGGACACTCTGCAGAGATGCTCCTGAACAGATGTACAAGAGACAAGCAAAGAAATCTAAGACGTAGTCTAGGACTTCATTTTTCAAACGGTATTAACCGTAAGTCTCCTACTATTGGCATACAATTCAAGATGTAATTATATTATTGCATATTACAAAAAATCTAGAGCCAATTTTGCATTTTCACAGTCACATTCATGCTTAGCACATGGAAATTTATAAGAATTGACTAATTTCATTTCAGTAACATGACTTTTGTGAAAATTTCTTACCCAGTGTAATCTAATCATAATACATGACTATCCTCAAAGGAGATAATGTGCCTTTGCTTCTGCTTTGTGCAGTGCTGTGCTGCTCTGCCTCCCATGTGCTCTCTGATGATGGTTGGAAGCAATGGCAACAGGGCAGCAGGAGGCAGTGAAGTGAGGTCTCTCAGCATGTGCTGCTGCTTTGCTCAGGAAGGGGTGGGAACAGGATTGCAGGCAGGCAGCAGGCCAGTGCAGTATCAGCCGGGCAGTGGTGGTAGGAGAGTGAGGCTGGAGTTCCTTTGCTTGGGGAAGAGAGGGCCAGGCAGAGTGGTTTACTGGCAGTTGGAGGATTCAGGAAAGAGAGAGAGACCCAGGTTTCCCATGGCATCCCTGCACGTACAGGTTTGGAGGAAAGGGTGGTCGGGGACGGCAATAGGCAAGACTCAAGAGTGCATCAATGGGGGACGTACAGTGCTGCAAGCTGCAGTATAAGAGCAGCGGATGGCTTGGTGCCAGGAGAGACGATGCCGAGTCGAGAAGCAGCACTTCTATACAAACAAAAAACTGTGCTGCTTTGGCCCCTTAGGCTGTCTCCCTTTGAGTTCCTCCTTCAACATGAACTATCTGGGCCTTCTCTTGTCACAAATAGTTGTGCTGGCGTCAGCTGTAACCTTAGAGCTGTACTCTAGCTATTGGGTTGCCACTTCCACTTTCTAGGTTCTTTGCAGTAATATGATTTTGCTAAAGGATGAGATCATAATACAATATATATGTCATGTTTCCATTTCCAACTTCTATGTACATGTCTCCACTAAATGTATTTTCCAGCAAATGGTTAATAGATTGCAGCAGTTTTTTGTTTTTTTTTCAAACACCGATCCATATCTTCTTGTTTATTGCTACCAACACAGTGTATAAGTCACAATGTTGTATTTCAAAAAATGTCTCATCCCAAAACGTCTTGTCGAACTCCATGATTTTGCCGAAACATTGCACTGGTTGAGCTCCTTGTCCTACGTGGTCTTAAGTGGAATAAACAGTCTGCAGGGCAGGGAGCACTGCAGAAGAGACGAGGCAGTAGCATTTGAGACGAGGCAGTAGCAGTTGACGAGGCAGTAGCAGTTGAGGTTTAAGGCATTTATTTTTATTTGTTTAACAAAATTTGTAGCCCACTGATCCACTGAGCTAAGCGGGTAACAGATAAACATACATAATAAAAGCCACAATAAGGGGGTAATTTTCAAAAGGAGTTACATGCATAAATGTAGCTACTATTGTAGCAATTTTCAAAAGCCATTTACTCAAGCAAAGTTCACTTATGTGAGTAAATCCTATAGGCAAGTCAATGGCATATATTGTAGCAATTTTCAAAAACCCACTTACTCAAGTAAAGTGAATTTACTCCAGTAAACCTGGTTTTTACTCGAGTAAATGCTTTTTAAAATCAGGCCCTATATGTAATAGTATAATACAATAAAATCAACACAAAAAGCACAGGACAACAAACACATTACAAATAGAAGAAACAAAATTTATACATATATGTGTATCTGTGCTTGTACCTCAATTCCAACCCTGAGAAGACCCAACATTTTCTTCCATAGGAACCATCATAGCACTAAGACAGGTTTGCTAGTTATTAGAAGGGAAAGCCTCAGAAAAAAGGTAGATTTTAAGAATCTTAAAAAAGTGTAATAAATCAGACTCAACTCTGAGCTCTCCGGGAATTGGTTCTATAGGGAAAAGCCTGCAATTCTAAAAGTTCTGGAATTTGTAACCTCCAATCAGATTTGCTTAAAAGCTGGCATTACTAGTTATCTGTTGGCTGCAGAATACAAGGTTCTTGGTGGACAATAAAATATTGACTTCAGAAAAGAATGTGGGGCAAGGTCATTAATCAGTTTAAAAGTAAAGGTTAGACTGCTCCGACGCTGTCTGTTTCCTAACAAACTGTGATTGTTTCTTCAGGCTGTGAGAGCCGCTGAATTATGCCCCCGAAAAGGAAAGGTTGGGTCTGCGTTTGTACTGCAGCAACCATCCCTTCCAACCGGACAGCATACGATAATGGAGGCTGGCTTGCAAACTATTCGAGAGTTGAGGTGACGCGCTCCGCGGAGGTGACCATGGGAGGAGCCATGTTAGACCCTGGAGAAACCAGCTTGAGCCCTCCAGACTCCAGGACGCCTCCAGTGCCAGTCCCTAGAGATTCCTCGAGTCCGGTGAGTGCTGTATCTGTCCCGGCAGGGTCTTTAGGTGCAGCTGCAGGAACCACCATGGGAAATGGGAGAGAAAACGCAGGCCTGGAGGGGACAGAAGAGATGGCAGGGCTCCCGACGGCAAATTTAAACTTGGACTTTGTTTCCACTTTGAATGCCTTCAATGGCTAAGATTTCTTTAAGTTTGAGCCTGAAGCAGGGAATGCCTTATTCCCTAAACCTGAGGTTGTGTCCATGGACGCTCTCTGGGAGCTGATGACCAGAATGGGGATGGCATTATTTAAATTTGCACAACAGCAGGCAAATGTGTCCTCAAATATTGGAAATTTTACACATGAATATAATGCAAAATACTTGGAACAACAACAAAAGATTCAGAGATTGGAAGAACAAGTAAAGACGTTTCAAGATGTGCAAGCAGCTTTGATGAAAGACCGTATAGCCACTAATAGGAAATTGGAACAGATGGAAAATAAATCAAGGAATTTAAACCTTAGGTTTATACATTTCTCGAAGGTTATGGGCGAACAACCAAGAACAACTATGAGGAAATACATGGTGGATATTCTAAAGATAGCTCCTGAGAATATTCCCACTTTGAATAAAGTGTATTTCATGCCTCATGCAAGGCCTAGAGGAGAAGAATCTGCTCCAGTACTTGATCTGGCAAATTTAACAACTTTTCTAGACTTCAACTTCAGAAATAATAGAGATCTACTCTCTTGCAGGCCGATACAGTACAGCGCGCTCCGCCGGAGCGCACTGTTAACCAGCGTTTGGATGCGCGTTTTCAACACGCTAGCTTTACCCCTTATTCAGTAAGGGGTAATAGCGCGTCAAAAACGCGCGTCCAACCCCCCCGAAACTAATAGCGCCCACAACATGCAAATGCATGTTGATGGCCCTATTAGTTATTCCCGTGCGATTCACCAAGTAAAATGTGCAGCCAAGCTGCACATTTTACTTTCAGAAATTAGCGCCTACCCAAAGGTAGGCGTTAATTTCTGTCGGCACCAGGAAAGTGTACAGAAAAGCAGTAAGAACTGCTTTTCTATACACCCTCCTACTTAATATCATGGCAGTATTAAGTCGGAGGTCCCAAAGTAAAAAATAATTAAAAAAAAAAAAAATTTTAAATCGGCCTGCGGCTCGCGGGTTGAAAACCGGACGCTCAATTTTGCCGGCGTCCGGTTTCCGAACCCGTGGCTGTCAGCGGGTTTGAGAACCGACGCTGGCAAAATTGAGCGTCGGCTGTCAAACTCGCTGACAGCCGCCACTCCTGTCAAAAAAGAGGCGCTAGGGACATGCTAGTGTCTCTAGCACCTCTTTTTAGTGTAGGTCCTCATTTAAATACTGAATCGGCCTGTTTGGTTTCTTTTATTTATTCGCAAGATCTCAGTCTAATAATGAGGAATTATTTCTTAAATATGAGAGCAGAATTCATGGGAAAAACTGTGCAGGTCTTCCCTAATTTGGCCCAAGCTACTCAGGAAAGAAGGAGGGGATTCCTGTCAATGCGACAGGAAGCCCGTTCAATGGGGGCGAGCTTTATACTCAGGTACCCGTGTCGATGTATACTAAAGCTAGATAATATTACCTATGGTTTTTTTGTACCTGAAAAAATGAAAGTTTTGCTGGAAAATAGAAAAAGATTACTCCCCAATCCTTCAGTCCAGGATGCTTCTATTGAAGAGTCATAAAGAAAAGAATAGTTGTTAAACATAAGAACATAAGAACATAAGAAAATGCCATACTGGGTCAGACCAAGGGTCCATCAAGCCCAGCATCCTGTTTCCAACAGTGGCCAATCCAGGCCATAAGAACCTGGCAAGTACCCAAAAACTAAGTCTATTCCATGTTACCATTGCTAATGGCAGTGGCTATTCTCTAAGTGAACTTAATAGCAGATAATGGACTTCTCCTCCAAGAACTTATCCAATCCTTTTTTAAACACAGCTATACTAACTGCACTAATCACATCCTCTGGCAACAAATTCCAGAGTTTAATTGTGCGTTGAGTAAAAAAGAATTTTCTCCGATTAGTTTTAAATATGCCCCATGCTAACTTCATGGAGTGCCCCCTAGTCCTTCTATTATCCGAAAGAGTAAATAACCGATTCACATCTACCCGTTCTAGACCTCTCATGATTTTAAACATCACTATCATATCCCCCCTCAGTCATCTCTTCTCCAAGCTGAAAAGTCCTAACCTCTTTAGTCTTTCTTCATAGGGGAGCTGTTCCATTCCCCTTATCATTTTGGTAGCCCTTCTCTGTACCTTCTCCATCGCAATTATATCTTTTTTGAGATGCGGCGACCAGAATTCTACACAGTATTCAAGGTGCAGTCTCACCATGGAGCGATACAGAGGCATTATGATATTTTCCGTTTTATTCACCATTCCCTTTCTAATAATTCCCAACATTCTGTTTGCTTTTTTGACTGCCGCGGCACACTGAACCGACAATTTCAATGTGTTATCCACTATGACACCTAGATCTCTTTCTTGGGTTGTAGCACCTAATATGGAACCCAACATTGTGTAATTATAGCATGGGTTATTTTTCCCTATATGCATCACCTTGCACTTATCCACATTAAATTTCATCTGCCATTTGGATGCACAATTTTCCAGTCTCACAAGGTCTTCCTGCAATTTATCACAATCTGCTTGTGATTTAACTACTCTGAACAATATTGTCTCAGCTGAAAATTTGATTATCTCACTCGTCGTATTTCTTTCCAGATCATTTATAAATATATTGAAAAGTAAGGGTCCCAATACAGATCCCTGAGGCACCCCACTGTCCACTCCCTTCCACTGAGAAAAATGTCCATTTAATCCTACTCTCTGTTTCCTGTCTTTTAGCCAGTTTGCAATCCACGAAAGGACATCGCCATCTATCCCATGACTTTTTACTTTTCCTAGAAGCCTCTCATGAGGAACTTTGTCAAACGCCTTCTGAAATCCAAGTATACTATATCTACCGGTTCGCCTTTATCCACATGTTTATTAACTCCTTCAAAAAAGTGAAGCAGATTTGTGAGGCAAGACTTGCCCTGGGTAAAGCCATGCTGACTTTGTTCCATTAAACCATGTCTTTCTATATGTTCTGTGATTTTGATGTTTAGAATACTTTCCACTATTTTTCCTAGCACTGAAGTCAGGCTAACCGGTCTGTAGTTTCCCGGATCGCACCTGGGGCCCTTTTAAATATTGGGGTTACATTAGCTATCCTCCAGTCTTCAGGTACAATGGATGATTTTAATGATAGGTTACAAATTTTTACTAATAGGTCTGAAATTTCATTTTTTTAGTTCCTTCAGAACTCTGGGGTGTATACCATCCGGTCCAGGTGATTTACTACTCTTCAGTTTGTCAATCAAGCCTACCACATCTTCTAGGTTCACTGTGATTTGATTCAGTCCATCTGAATCATTACCCATGAAAACCTTCTCCATTACGGGTACCTCCCCAACATCCTCTTCAGTAAACACCGAAGCAAAGAAATCATTTAATCTTTCCGCGATGGCCTTATCTTCTCTAAGTGCCCCTTTAACCCCTCGATCATCTAACAGTCCAACTGACTCCCTCACGGGCTTTCTGCTTCGGATATATTTTAAAAAGTTTTTACTGTGAGTTTTTGCCTCTACAGCCAACTTCTTTTCAAATTCTCTCTTAGCCTGTCTTATCAATGTCTTACATTTAACTTGCCAACATTTATGCTTTATCCTATTTTCTTCTGTTGGATCCTTCTTCCAATTTTTGAATGAAGATCTTTTGGCTAAAATAGCTTCTTTCACCTCCCCTTTTAACCATACCAGTCGTTTTGCCTTCTTTCCACCTTTCTTAATGTGTGGAATACATCTGGACTGTGCTTCTAGAATGGTATTTTTTAACAATGACCATGCCTCTTGGACATTTTTTACTTTTGTAGCTGCTCCCTTCAGTTTTTTTCTAACAATTTTTCTCATTTTATCAAAGTTTCTTTTGTCATTTTATCAAAGTTTCCCTTTTGAAAGTTTAGCATGAGAGCCTTGGATTTGCACACTGTTCCTCTTCTAGTCATTAAATCAAATTTGATCATATTATGGTCACTATTGCCAAGCGGCCCCACCACTGTTACCTCTCTCACCAAGTCCTGTGCTGCACTGAGAATTATATCTAAAATAGCTCCCTTTCTTGTCGGTTCCTGAACCAATTGCTCCATAAAGCTATCATTGATTCCATCCAGGAACGTTATCTCTCTAGCGTGTCCCGATGATACGTTTACCCAGTCAATATTGGGGTAATTGAAGTCTCCCATTATTACTGCACTACCAATTTGGTTAGCTTCCCTAATTTCTCTTAGCATCTCACTGTCCGTCTCACCATCTTGACCAGGTGGACGGTAGTATACCCCTATCAATATAGTCTTCCCCGACACACAAGGGATTTCTACCTATAAAGATTCAATTTTGTATTTAGTAGGGATGTGAATCGTGTCCTCGATCGTCTTAACGATCGATTTCGGCTGGGAGGGGGAGGGAATCGTATTGTTGCCGTTTGGGGGGGTAAAATATCGTGAAAAATCGTTAAAAATCGTTAAAATCGAAAAATCGAAAAATCGAAAAACCGGCACATTAAAACCCCCCAAAAACCCACCCCCGACCCTTTAAATTAAATCCCCCCCCCTCCCGACCCCCCCCCCAAATAACTTAAATAACCTGTGGGTCCAGCGGCGGTCCGGAACGGCAGCGGTCCGGAATGGGCTCCTGCTCTGAATCTTGTCATCTTCAGCCGGCGCCATTTTCCAAAATGGCGCCGAAAAATGGCGGCGGCCATAGACGAAAAAGATTGGACGGCAGGAGGTCCTTCCGGACCCCCGCTGGACTTTTGGCAAGTCTCGTGGGGGTCAGGAGGCCCCCCACAAGCTGGCCAAAAGTTCCTGGAGGTCCAGCGGGGGTCAGGGAGCGATTTCCCGCCGTGAATCGTTTTCGTACGGAAAATGGCGCCGGCAGGAGATCGACTGCAGGAGGTCGTTCAGCGAGGCGCCGGAACCCTCGCTGAACGACCTCCTGCAGTCAATCTCCTGCCGGCGCCATTTTCCGTACGAAAACGATTCGCGGCGGGAAATCGCTCCCTGACCCCCGCTGGACCTCCAGGAACTTTTGGCCAGCTTGTGGGGGGCCTCCTGACCCCCACGAGACTTGCCAAAAGTCCAGCGGGGGTCCGGAAGGACCTCCTGCCGTCCAATCTTTTCGTCTATGACCGCCGCCATTTTTCGGCGCCATTTTGGAAAATGGCGCCGGCTGAAGACGACAAGATTCAGAGCAGGAGCCCGTTCCGGACCGCTGCCGTTCCGGACCGCCGCTGGACCCGCAGGTTATTTAAGTTATTTGGGGGGGGGTTCGGGAGGGTGGGGGATTTAATTTAAAGGGTCGGGGGTGGGTTTTAGGGGGTTTTAGTGTGCCGGCTCACGATTCTAACGATTTATAACGATAAATCGTTAGAATCTGTATTGTATTGTGTTCCATAACGGTTTAAGACGATATTAAAATTATCGGACGATAATTTTAATCGTCCTAAAACGATTCACATCCCTAGTATTTAGTCTCATGCAGGATGTTTATCCTGTTGGACTCTATGCCATCCTGGACATAAAGCGCCACACCTCCTCCCAAGTGCTCCTCTCTGTCATTGCGATATAATTTGTACCCCGGTATAGCACTGTCCCATTGGTTATCCTCTTTCCACCATGTCTCTGAGATGCCAATTAAGTCTGTGTCATCTTTCACTGCTATACATTCTAATTCTCCCATCTTACTTCTTAGACTTCTGGCATTAGCGCAGTCAAACATTTCAAAGTTTGTTTTTTGTTTGTATTTTCATTCTGCTTTTTAATTGATAGGGATAAGTTAGAATTTTTTAGCTCAGGTGAGTTTTTAGTTACAGGCACTTGGACTACTTTTCTAATTATTGGAACTTCACTGTCGGGATGCCCTAATTCTAATGCATCATTAGTATCCTTTGAAGATACCTCTCTCCGAACCATGCGCTGCTGAGCGACTGTCGGCTTTCCCCTTTGTTCTAGTTTAAAAGCTGCTCTATCTCTTTTTTAAAGGTTAGCACCAGCAGTCTGGTTCCACCCTGGTTAAGTTGGAGCCCATCCCTTCGGAAGAGACTCCCCCTTCTCCAAAAGGTTCCCCAGTTCCTAACAAAACTGAATCCCTCTTCCTTGCATCATCGTCTCATCCACGCATTGAGACTCCGGAGCTCTGCCTGCCTCTGGTGTCCTGCACGTGGAACAGGGAGCATTTCAGAGAATGCTACCCTGGAGGTAGTCAGTAGGGGTGTGCATTCGTTTTCGCCATATTGGCGATCCGCAACGTATACTGTTGGCCATCGGTGCCATCTTGTCTCCTACCATGTGACAGGGGCTGACCAATGGCACCGGTAGCTCCTGTGATATAGTATGGGCAAAGGCTATCTGTGCCATTTTGAGTACTGGCGTCGGACGGCCAGAGTGCAGGAGGTCGCTTCGGGACCCCCAGGGACTTTTGGCCAGCTTGGGGGGGCCTCCTGACCCCCACAAGACTTGCCAAAAATCCAGCGAGGGTCCGGGAGCGACCTCCTGCACGCCGGCCGTCCGATGCCAGTACTCAAAATGGCGACGATCGCCTTTGCCCTCACTATGTCACAGGGGCCGACTGTCGGTACCTGTGACATAGTGAGAGCAAAGGCAATCGGCGCCATTTTGAGTACTGGCATCGGTCGGCCGGCGTGCAGGAGGTCGCTCCCGGACCCCCGCTGGACTTTTGGCAAGTCTTGTGGGGGTCAAGAGGCCCTCCCAAGCTGGCCAAAAGTCCCTGGGGGTCCAACGGGGGTCCCAAAGCGACCTCCTGCACTTCGGCCTTCCGATGCAATTACTCAAAATGGCGCCGATAGCCTTTGCCCATACTATGTCACAGGGGCTACCGGTGCCATTGGTCAGCCCCTGTCACATGGTAGGAGCAAAAGATGGCGCCGGTGACAATGTGACAGGGGCTGACCAATGGCACCGGTAGCCCCTGTGACACAGGCTATCAGCGCCATGATGAAACCGGCACCGAGGGTGTGAGAGTGCAGGGGATGGCTTCCGGACTCCCCGCTGGACCACCAGGGAGTTTTGGTAAGTCTTGGGGGTGTCAGGACGGTGGGGGGTTGTAGTTAATTTTAATTTTAGTTGGGACACGAATAGAAATCGCCGTATTAACGCATTGGGGCGCCATAAGGCCGAATGCAACGCATTTGCTCCCCGACGAATCCGAATCACGAATGCAACGTATAGCGTCCCTCTGCACATCCCTAGTAGTCAGTCATCACTACTGAATGCTGGATTGGCAATAGGATAGTGTCATGCATTCACCTGTTGTTGAAATTCACCAGTGAAATGTGTTGGTCAGAATTTATTTAGTCATGACTATAATCATACCCTGATGTCACATAACAAAAGCTTCACCTCATTGAACCCAAGACAAAGCTGTGTTTGAAGCTATTTATCTTGCTTGACCTGTCACAGCTAGCCATTGGGAAATATGGAGATGTCAGGGTGCTGTAAGACCATTGGGCTTGTTTACATATTCGTGTTGCTGCTCAATAAAGAAATCCTGTTTGGACATCTGGCTGCTAATCCTGTTTTGTTGCCCTCACGGCTTTGTTAGACAGCCTTCCTTGCTGTTTCTTCAGTCCTGCTTAATGTAGGTGCATAGAAAATCTGCAGAGTAGTTTATTTGTTCTGATTGCCAGTAGTAGTTACAGTCCTTATCCTATCTGTGGCTACCTTAAAGCACATAGGCTAAGAAATCCAGAGGAGACAAGCTTGAGATTGGTAACTTTCCAAGCAGTCATGACTTTTCAGGTCTTTTCAGGTTTCAGGCCCTTGCCTGTCCACATGGTTGTTATGACTTGCTATCCTATAGCATTGGTATCCTGTGGTGTTTGGGCATTTTTGACTTTGTGGATACTAAGACCAAGGTACTCAGCTCAGTACATAGCATTAAGGCTAGAGAAAGTGTTGTCAGTTGATGAACTCATGATCCAATAACAATCCTATTTCTGAAGCCTGCCAGTATGTGAAATCTATAGGCCAACTTTTGCCAGAGGTATCATGTGCTAGACATGATGTCTTCTGCACTTTCACAGTTGTTATGGAGAAAGAAAGACATTTCAGGGCACCTGAGGCCTGGAGGGCCCATATCTGTAACAATGACAAATCATTGAGCAAAGATGCTTCCGACAGATATCAGTCAGGCTGACAGATATAGACAATCTTATGTGAGGAGGGATGACTCTGACTACCTCATTAGCAGGTTGATGACGAACAAGCCAGGAGTAGAAAATGTGGGCCTCAGTAGGTAACCAAAGTGCTGGAGGTAGTCTGTAAACAGTAATGTCTTAACTGATGTGTGTGTCTGTGTGTCCCTGGTTGAGTGATGTGCTGTGTTAGATATATAAACAAAGGCTATCTGAGGCTGATGTCGGCCTTGTAGTTATCTTACCACACCAATATACACCAGAGCACATATTGTGTGTGCACCCAATTAGCGCACACTAGCTTTAGGCACAAGCAATCCTGAACTTCCACTCATTACAGTGGATGCTACAGCTATGCTAAGTGTAGGTGGGGAGAAAATGTCCTCACGCATTGTAACCAAATATTTTACCTTGGCCTGACACTGTTTATTCATTGTGTCTAGAGTAGGGTGTGAAAACTGGCAGCGTCAGAGCTCAGGAATGCTGTGCCACATTGCTGGATGAGTAAATATCTGCCTATAGTGTACACTCATCCCCAGCCTGCACCTGAGGCTCTACCACCCAGTATGTGCAGTAGGTTTATTTGTAATGATATTAGTAGGAGTGCCTGATTGGAAGAGCTTCAGCTTCCAGAGAGCCTGAGATGGTTGGGTGGGGGGATATGAATGATATAAACTTACTTTGAAGATGCAGGGATGGAGGGAAGTGGGAGGGGAAAAGGCACCATAATGCCAGGTACTTTCATGTTCACCAGATTAATGGGATGGGGGAGGGGTCTGAGCCAGTAGATTGATGAAACCTGGGGCCAGGGAGGTAGAAGGAGCCCTGCCAGGACCCCTGTTTGATGTTTTCTTTTTCTACACTAAGGCTAAACTAATGGCTAAACACAGCACTCCGCGTCCACGTCCCTAACAGAAACCTGAGATCCGCCAACAAAGCCCTTCTAACCATCCCCTCAGTAAAAGCTGCAAAACTAACTCAAGTCAGAGAAAGAGCACTATCATTGGCTGGACCGTTTCTATGGAACACCATGCCCATAGAGATAAGACAACAGAGAGATTTCAAGACTTTCAAAAAGAGCTTAAAGACATGGCTCTTTAGAGAAGCTTTTCCACAAAGAGAGCGAGAAAGAAAAAAACGCTGAAAGCTGTACACGTGAAATCTTCACACAGCACTAGCACATTATATGTATGTATGTCATGGTCTGTCTTTGCACCTTTTAAATTAAATGTATATTTTAACAGTCTTATCTTAGTCACAGGTCAGATTAATCATCACTAAACTCTTAGCCATTACGATGAAACGATGTCACCGAGATCATGAGGCACCTCCTTTCTAATAATAGGAACATTTGCGTATACATTGTACTATATGTGCCTATATGTGAACCGTTGTGACGGTATTCTACTAAACGACGGTATAGAAAAGATTTTAAATAAAATAAATAAATAAAATAAACTAAGGCCTTCTTACCCACTTATCTGTAGAAGATATCCTGGTAAATTGATACTGCCACACAGGGCCACATCACTTCAAGCTTATTCTGCCATATGTACATGCTGGCAGGTTAGGCATAAAGATAATTAGCCTTATGTAGCTGCATACATTTTGATTGCATAGATTAAGTGGCACGTTAACCCTGATGATTATACAGGACAGGTTATGCTGCTAACTGCAGCTGCATCACTTGTCCACTACCCGTTCTAATGATTATGCACCTCAGTCTACTTGCAGCATGCTAGAAAACCGTGTGACAACATGGAGGTGTGGAGGATAGAGGTTCCCCACTGCCTAAGATCTGTACATACCACTTATTAAGGTGATCTCTGTATGAGACTATCCTTAGGTAATAGGTATGTATAGATTAACAACCCAAGGTAGTGCAGTGCTGGAAGACAGTCTATTGAAGTTTGCCTGGTCTCAAACAACAGCACACCTCATCACTCTCTGCTCTTGGGCATTGGGGAATCTCTATCTTCTGCACCTCTGTGACTCATCCTCAGTTGTCACACAGCAGCTGACATGGTGTTCTAGCAGGCTGCAAGTAGATGACATTCTTAAAATCTGTCATACTTAAATAAGCTTTTTAATTGAATGCTTTTTAAGTGGAGTGAGGATACAAGTAAGGACCCCTAAGTAATCTCTTGCACATGTGATTAGTGACATTTTACCTAACACCTCACAAGAATTACATATACACTTGGTTCTCTCTGGAACTAGAACCTGCAGGTACACATTTCTGTTCCCTAGAGATGAACAAGATCTAGTGCTTTAAGTACTTTTCAAGTAGGTTTCTGACTAAAGACTTATGTGATGACAGCATTCAGTGCTAGACCCAGTGGGGCCGATGCAATACAGCACACTCAGCCGAGCACAATGTATATCCCGCACTCCCACGCGGGTTAAATAGGCGCTAATCCATCCCCTAATGCAATAGGTGGATTAATGCCTATTTTACACACATCTGACGTGGAGTGACTGTAATAGTGCTCATCACATGCAAATGCATGTGAATGGGCCTATTACTCATTCACTCTGTATGCAATAAAATAAATGTGCGTCTCAGACACGCATTTATCGCTTAGCTATTAACACCTGCCTGGAGCAGGCGTTAATAGCTGAATGCAGGTAAAAGAGGTACAGAAAAGCAGAAAAAATGCTTTTCTGTACTTTTTTTTTAAGTAAAAAGAAAAACAAAACTCGGCAGACCGTCGAGTTATGAAGACTGACGAGTTTATCGGCAGCCATTTTCATTATTGGCAGATGGCCACTTATAAAAACAGACGCCGAGTTTATCGGCGTCGGTCTTCATTACCGGCAGCCGCAGCGAGGTCACGTTAGCAAGGAGGTGCTAAGGTCGCGCAAGCAACCCTAGCGCCTCCTTGCTAGCGTGACCCCCTAATTTGAGTATTGCATGGTACCTCCCCTTGCAGGCGTCATGCGTGTGTTGAGAAAGCTGGCACTGAGAAGTCAGCGCCCGCTTTCCATGAAAAATATTGCATCGGCCCCAGTGAGAGGGCCCATTGTTTGGTCAGAGGTGATAAATCTTCACAATCAAACATGGCAATAGTTTGTTATAATTACACTATGGCATTAGCATAGCTATAAAAGTGGTATAGCACTAAACATTCATGGATCCTTGTAATGAATAAATCAGTACATGAAGAGAAGAGAAGAATAATTTAAGTGTTTCCACCTTTTATTCACAAATTGTTGGAAGAAGGTTTCGTTCCCCCGACAGAGACCATGGTATATATAGATTAATACTACATGGGCTGCATCTGGAGGGACAGAGGCCTAGAAAACCAACTGTCAACGAAACAAGGCAAAGGTCAGAAAAGTGAGCCAGGATCCACAAAAAACAAAAAAGTAACAAAAACAGGAAGAGACCAACTAGCAGACAATGCTGCTTAGACCTGATAATGGTATATCAGAATGCCTTGTGGAGAAGGAGTTTACTTTATGTTTCAGAATTCACTCATTGCTTATTGTTCATGTTGAACCCCCTTTTTTGAATATCTTGATAAAAAGATCTGCTTTGCCCAGCTGCCTATGGTGATCACATCAATGGTTGCAGACTGCTGTTTACTGTGCCTTTTTACCCTTCTTCTAATTCTTTTTTGGATAAGGACCCGCAATGCTCCTTTGCTCGATACCACACTTCTCCTGTGAGTATATGGATTTGACTGCACTTCCATTCATTGAAAGCATTCTGATATACCATCATCAGTTCTAAGCAGCATTGTCTGCTGCTTGGTTTCTTCCTATTTTTGTTACTTTTTTATTTTTTGTGGATCTGGGTTCACTTTTCTGACCTTTGCCTTGTTTCGTTGACAGTTGATTTTCTGGGCCTCTGACCCTCCCAACGTAGCCCATGTAGTGAAATGTGATCCATGTCGGGAGACCGAAACCTTCTTCCAACAATTTCGGAATACAAGGTGGAAACGGTTAAATTATTCTTCTCTTCATGTATTGATTTATTCATTCACGATATCATATACAGTGGGTTCTCATTTTGTTGACACCGCTCCTGGGACTGTGCTTAAAATGATGGATCACAGTTGATATACTTTGTTTAATATGCTTTTGCGGCCAAGATCCGGTGTTCGTTCCGGATACATTTTCTTTTCTTTTATTTATTTGACCTTTTTTGGTTTTATGTTTCAGAATTCTCTTTCCTGTAAAAAACCATGGATGGCATCGCTGACCCGCGGCTTTGGATCCTTAACTGCTGCATGTCCACCCCTTACAGACATTTCCTGCAATATGAATTGGAGTTTTGGTAATCTTTTCAAACATTTCTTTTGAAACCACTCATCATTAGATGTCTTCTTCGGCCTTTTGTGATCTGGTTCTTATTACAGCCCCATGTATTTTCTCTCTCACCTTTCAGGACATTCTGACTCTGACGTTAAGAGTTTCAGTTGATCCCTTCAGTAAGTTTTAATCTGTTCTTTTCGGTTTAGACTATTGTTAAGCTTTTAGTTTTATTGTTTCTTTTTGTCTGTTTTGCCTAGACTACATACAATCAACCCATGGTGTCCTGCATTATGACGTCCTAGTTTATACGGTTAATTTTGATATTTATTTACTTCTATGGTATGTGCTTTTTTTTTTTTTACCCTTAGTCTTACCTGCTTTGTTGTTTCATCTTTACATGTATTCTCTCCTGAGCCTCTCCCTTGTGGAATGGTTTAACTTTTCTTTTATTAATGTGTTCGCCTGCCTGCTCAATATTTTGTTTGTATTATAGATTTACAGAAGTTGTGGTCCCCCTGATGCAGCCCTGATGCGAAACACGGCTGTGTCGAGGCCCTTGTTTTCATACCATATTTGATTGTGTCTTTACAAACACATACCACTTAAGTTACTATATTTATTTATATTGATTAGTGTATATTGTTTGCCACACATTTCTTTCCACTGTATTGATTTATTAATTACAAGGATCCATGAATGTTTAGCGCTATACCACTTTTATTTTTGGTTATTATCACTTAGTATACCGCTCAACATTTCCAATCTATTATTTGCTATTGTTTCCTATTTCCTGTGGCTGTCTTCCTTGGGAGCATACAATGAGCTTTCTGTTTTATGGATTAGGCCATGTCGTCTTGCATGTGAGAAATGAAAAAAATGAGAAAAGCTCTCTTTAAAGCTCTCTTGTTGATCCACAAGGCCTTGCATAATATCTCCCCCCTCAAGCTCAGCTTCCAACTACAGCCGCACATTTCGAACAGACCTATAAGAAATGCTTACAAAGACACTTTGTATACCCCACCCGCTAAAACCTCATTAAGGAAGCGTGCCCTGTCCACAGCTGGTCCTCCCTTGTGGAACTCGCTCCCTCCGGACCTACGACAAGAACCCTGCCCTTTGGTTTTCAAAAAGAAACTGAAAACATGGCTTTTCAGCCAGGCCTTTTTGGAGGGATAATCCCTCTGGTCCCTCCTAAGGACTACTCTAAAGTCTTTTCACACCCCTCCAGTCCAATCACATCATGTCCATCCATGGACTAGCCTACTGACTCTGAGCCCTCTTAACTTAATAGATGGCGCCGGCCAGCCAGTGCTACTACCATGTGACAGGGGCCGGCCAATGGCACAGATACCCTGTGATATGGTAAGGGCAAAGGGCCATTGGCACCATCTTTATGAGTGGCAGCCAACTGCCTGAGAACGGGAGATTGCTCCTGGGACCACTACTAGACCACCAGGTAATTTAAAAATGTTTTGGGGGGATCAGGAGGGTGGGGGAATCTAAGGGGTCATTTTTAAAGGGTCGGGTGGGTTTTTTTCTATCGGGCCATCGGCGCCATTTTTGAGTGGCAGCCAAAATGGCGCCGATGGACCGAGAGCGGGAGATCGGTCCCCGCGCCCCCACTGGACCACCAGGTACTCGTAAAAAGTTTTGGGGGGGTTCGGGAGGGTGGGGGAAGGTAAGGGATTAATTTTATAGGGTCGGGGTTTAGGGGTTTAGGGGGTTGTTTTGGTGTGCCGGTTGTTTTGGTGTGCCGGTTTTCCCCGCCCTCTCCCTCGCCCGATTTACGATTTTTCACGATAAATTGGGGGAATTTCTATTGTATCGCGACTCCTAACAATTTTTGATGATTTAAAAAATATCTGACGATTTTTTTAAATCGTCAAAAAACGATTCACATCCCTAGTCTGCACGTGTTTTGAATGGCACAGGGCCGGCACAAGTGGAAGAGAAGGAGAACGGCCACCTTCTATTGAGTTTCTCTTTGACAACCAGCCTCCTAGTCCTGCTCCTCTTCTCAGCCACCAGCGGGATGGAATCCACTGGCAGACCCGTGGTTTATTGCGTCTATTGCTCCATTATCAAGATGTTCCCTCACTAGGACTAACTAGTTATTATTACTCACTGACCCAGACAGAGGACCTGTGAGTAAAAAAAAATAGAGATGCCACCAGCTAAAACCACTCTTCTGGCCTCTCTTCTGTTCCAAACTCAATCAGTTGTGGACCCTTGGTCCGGAGGGCACTCACCGGGGAGATGTCCAGATGAATTCCCTTCCGGAAGGTGGAGCAGTAACTCGATACAGGCGCCAGGCACGACAGAGTCCAGTTTCAGGCAAGGTCGAGGCAGGCGGCAGACAAGGCAAAGTCCAGTTCCAGGCAAAGGTCCGAGCAGGCGGCAGGCAAGGCAAGTCCAGTTCCAGGCAAAGGTCAGGGCAGGCGCCAGGCAAAGCAAAGTCCAGTTCCAGGCAAAGGTCAGGGCAGGCGCCAGGCAAAGCAAAGTCCAGTTCCAGGCAAAGGTCAGGGCAGGCGGCAGGCAAGGCAAATCCAATCCAGGCAGGGTCAAGGTAGGCGAAGACAAAACAAAACACTAGCAGCACCAGGAGAACCTTGTTGCAAAGGCAGAGAGCTTTCCCGGGGAGAGGTTTAAAATTCCCGGGTGTCTGACGTCACCTCCGGGGCCGAGACGACTTTCCTGCCTTGGCCCCTTTAAGGGGGCGGGTCCTGCCACGCTCTCCCCGATGCTGCTTTACGGATGTGGGGAGAGACGCGCCGCGGCCGCCGTCGAGGGACCTGTCTGGCCTGGTAGGAGATCCCAGCCGGGAACCCCTCAGCCCGGGATCGCAACATCTTCCACAAAAGGGGAAGGACCACATGACAAATAACAAGCAAATTAGCATTATATAATGCTTTGCAAAAACTTGCTGCCAGTCCGTGAGGTCTCCCCAGCTTTTGCAGGGGGACACATGGGATCCACAGGTAAAACTAGAATGATGTCTACTGGGATGTCATACCATAGAGCCAAATTATTTATTACACAGAACATGAGCACTATCTTAGCTACTCTGGGTGGGGCATCCATTAAAGCTGCCCCCATTTTGTCCAAACAGTGAAATCTATGTTTTTGATCTCCAAAGTTGAATTTTATGACACAGTGGGTAGAACATAAGGCCTCATTGTACCACATCTCTTTTGTCATGTTTGTAAGAATGATCGGTGTGAGAATCTAGGTCCTGCAACCATAGCCAGAACCTTCTGTGCCAAAGAGAGAACAGTAGAGTAACTTGTACCACGTGACTTAGTTATCTCACTGCCAAACCAGGACATGCTATAAGACACTAGAAATGAAGCTCTATCTTGACATGTGGTATATAAAACTATTTCTGAAACCGTGCTCCATGTCACCTTTTACTGTAACACTACATGTACATTATAGCCCTTTGTTATGCTTATCTGATTTTCAGGAATAGAAACATGCATCTGGGGTGCATGCAAAATGTGTACAGGTCACTCAAAAGTAAGCAATCTCTACCTAGTTCTAGCACTCCTGTAACATCGAAGTGGTACATCGCAGCTGCCACATATGTCATTGCAGAAAGTCATCAACTTCGTGGCTTGATTGTTCATGTCCCTGGATATTCAGCAGCATGTCCTCCAGAAATACACATTTGTTATACATGACAACTGAATAGTTTTGTCCCAAAAGGCTACTACCAGAGCTTCCATTGAACCCGTATACCCCTGTGATGGTGAAGATAACTGTGGCTGACATCCTGGCTGTCAGCGTGGAGTACTGCAGACAGGATACAGATATGGGCACCGTTAGCTGATTAAGCACTGAAAGGGCACACCTGACCTGGGAGTACCTGCACTATGTAACCAAAAAAGATTGGGTAGACAAGTGAATTTTCAACAGCTCCAAGAGAGAGGATTTGAACTGCCATTGTTTTAAGTCGATCAGTTGAAAGTCTGTAGTGTTCAGTCACACACTGACCTTAGTGGAAAGGGCTTTGTAGTGACATATAATATTAGTAATCCTCTACAGCAGCGGTTCTCAACCTGTGGGTCGCGACCCCGGCGGGGGTCGAACGACCAAAACACCCATCAAAACTTTCAAACTCTCCTCTACTATTAGCAGAGCTTTCTCCCTCGCCAGCCCCACCTTATGGAACTCCCTACCCCATGATATACGCCTAGAGACACATACACCCAAATTCAAAAAAAAACTGAAAACCTGGCTTTTCCAGCAAGCCTACTCCATATCCCCCCCCACCACTTAGAATTTCCCCCATTAGAGAATTCCTCTATAATATATACTCTTCGAGCTATGACTATGAATGCCTTCGATTTAGGACTAAGAATTTGCCTGCTGTTTTTTACTTTGAACTCTCCTATCTGTGTATATAGTTGGTTTACTCATATTGATTTATATTTATATCTAGTTTTCACCCCCCTGTTTAATGTACTCTATTGGTTATACGTAAGGGCCCCGCCCAAAAGTTAATCTTGTTCCGCTGTTATATGTAAGGGCTCCGCCCAAATGTTTTTGTTTTTTGTAAACCAATGTGATGTGTCAACGGATGTCGGTATAAAAGAGACCTTAAATAAATAAAAATAAAAAATAAATAAAACACCGGGGTCGCCTAAAGCCATCGGAAAATACATATTTCTGATGGCTTTAGCCGCTGAGAAGTCGCGCTACCATCTGCAGCAGCGCTATTCAACTGGAACGCACGCCGTTATGGATGCGCGTTCCAAACTGAATGCCTGCGCGCATGCGCAGACGTGATTGCATCATCCTTCCGGGGCCTAAGGGGCGGGGGAAGCGGGGGGAACGCTCCACAGTCCATAGCAGCGCATTACATGTGTCCGGCGCTTGCTGACGTCATCAGTGGGTGGACACAGCAAGTGCTGGAGGACAGAAGCCTAGGAGGCGGAGAGGCAAGAGGCGGAGAGCCAAGAGAGCCTGCGAGACAGCCTACTGGTGTAAAAAAGGTTAATAATGTAAAAACAGTACACACACCATACACACAATACTGTGTAAGTGTAAGGTGCTTTGTGTGTAATCATTACACAGTACAAAAAGCAGCTTACACATACACAAAGCACCATACATTTAAAAATGTGAACTACATCGGTCTTATACTATAAGAGACCACTATAAGATGTAGTTCACACTGTTCCCCAATGTATAATTATGTTTGATTTGTAGCAATGAGAATACATAATACATATCAGGTATTTACATTCCGAATCATAACTGTAGCAAAATTACAGTTTTGAAGTAGCCACCAAAATTATTTTTTGGTTTGGGGTCACCACAACATGAGGAACTGTATTGCGGGGTCACGGCATTAGAAAGGTTGAGAACCACTGCTCTACAGGATGGTGAGAGAAATATTGACCCTGGCACAATGGCTTATTGACCAAACTGTGCAAGCCACTTGTCATATAACTGATGTAATCACATCTCCGAGAGTCCCCTGTGTCAGTGCTGTTTGCTGTAATCTCATAGCTGAAGAGAAATCATAGAAAGAAGCACCACTCTTACCTATGAGCCAACCATCACCATAGATGCTGTCTTCAAATTTTAAACAGGTTAGATTGCCCAAGTATAAAGGAATCATGCACAACTACTCGGTACCTGGTGACCACTTTGAGGATGCACAGCCGAGCATCACAGACCACTTGCACATTGATTTAGTGGAAGAGCTTTATGCTGTGATAGATCACATCTCTGCAACAGGGTGGAACGATGGCTTTTTGGGTGAAGTCAATAGCTCCCAGGATATTTTGAAAGTTCACAATGGCATAAAAACTTCTATTCATGTACAGAAAGACCTGCATTTCATGAGGGAGCCAGATGTAATGATTGATGTGGCTATGTACAGCTGTTATGACCTGGCTCAGAGCATGGGAAAAAGATGTTCAGGATATTCTCTCAACAATCCTGACTGTTGTTTGGAATGAGCCAGATGCCATAAAATGCAGGGTGTATACTAGTTTGGTGAGGCCTTGCTGTGGGATCTTTCTGGGACTGGATCCATATCCTATCTGAGTTCTTGATATATTTCCAATGTAGCGTGAGAGCTGAGGCAATACCTTATAACCAAAGTGGTCCTCTGGTATCCCTTGCAATATGGTGCAGGGATGAAATATTCACTCCCTGTAAAACCAGTATGCCCTCCTGTGTGGTAAACCCTCACTTGCGCGAGCCCACTCCACTGGCAAGGATTGCAGCTCTGACTCGAGTTTGGTACGTTTCTAGGAGGCGTTTGAACTTCCTTTGCTTGTAATGTTCTTATTGTTGGTTGTAGTTGAGCAGCCTGAAGCAGCCAATATTCCACTACTAGTACACTTCCCCCTAACACTGTACCTTTCAGAAGATAGGGAGTGTTGCGATCCCGGTCGCCAGGCTAGCGACCGGGCCCTTACCTCCATGCCGGGGGTCCCGGGTCCGCCGCGCTCCGCTGCAGTTTCGGGCCTGGTCGGCCGCGTGGCAGCGGCGTCTCCCTCGTGGAGACGCCGTCGAGCCCGATTCTGACTCCTCCCCTCTGCCGGGTACGCGCGCGCGCGAAGGGGTGGCTCTTGAAGGTCCAGCACCCGGAAGTGCTGAACCGCCCCCTTTCTGACGTCGGAGCTCAGCTGGCTATTTAAGGCAGCCTCAGTTTCTGGTTCCCTGCCTTGCAACGAGGTCGCTCTTTTTGAGTGCTTAGTTGCGTTCCTGGATTCAGCTTGCTTGTTCCACTGCTTGTTCCTGCTTGTTCTTGTGATTGCTCCTGTGATCCTTGCCTTGTTCCGTTCCTGCTTGTTCCAGTTCCCGCTCCGTTGAATCCACTCCTGCTTGACTCTTCTCGTCTGCCGCCAGCCTTGACCCTCGGATTCCTGCTTGACTCTTCTCGTCTGCCGCCAGCCTCGACCCTCGGATTTCTGCTTGACTCTTCTCGTCTGCCACCAGCCTTGACCCTCAGACTTCTGCTCGACTCTTCTCGTCCTCGGCCAGCCTTGTACACCGGTTCTCCTAAGTCCCAGCGACCCGGACCCCTACGGGCTCCTCCTGGGGGGGTCTCGGGTTTCCAGGGCGAAGACTCTCTACTCCACGCCTGATCCATACCGCCTCCCGGCTCTTTTGCCACCGTCTGGACCCCATCGTTCAGACAGCCGGGCCAAGGGTTCACTAAACAGACTCTCCCATAACAGGGAGGGTAAGAAAAGCTGCTATTATTGGCCCACCAGGGCTGTATAGGTGTATCTGAGAGAAGGCTTCATTTCAAAGTGTGTGATTATAGCCTCGATAGGTGATAATGGCCGCTATAGTGTGATAAAATAATTTTCTCCACTCTACAACAAATCAAAAAGGTATTGTTATTTCCCATGTTAAAACCCACTTTATTGTGCTTTATTTTTCCGTGAAATGCGTTAGGAGTCCCTCTTTTGCATAATCATCCAGCTTTTGCATTCTCATTATAATATTTACATACTAACAATTGATGTGATGTGCATCACATGGCTATCAAGCATTAGCCACCATTTATCGTGCTATGAGGCCCTAACATTTTGATGAATGATCCTATTAGATTGTAAGTCCCTATGGGAATAGGGCAATATCCTCAGTACCTGAATACAATTTGCTTTGAAGTACCAAAAAGCGTAATATTAAAAAAATGTTAGCCTAATTATGTGGAGTATTCAGTAGTAAGGTGCACACTCCTTTTGCTATGTATTGTATACAGCATTTCAACAGGACACATTCCATGTCATGAGGTATCAATCAATTGTAGTCAACTTTGCAGGGTTTTAGATGCAACTCTACTACATTCTTGTTAATAACCATGTTTAAAATGAGTCACTGACATCAGACATACGCATTGGTACCTGTGAGATATCAGCAGATAACAACCATTTAGGCATCGAGGCTGTCCTGTTGCTTCTGTCTATGCTACTTTTGTTATGGTCATCACCATTGCTCCTATCACTGCCCTCTGAGCTAAGGAAGTCTCCTAATTTCCAGCTGTAGCAGCTTGACTGCCCACAGGAGGTCCCTTCTTGAGTTTTGCCATTAACTGGGAAGTAAAGCCACATCATCCCTTTTCCTATTCTAGGCTGTAGTGCCATTCTGTGCTTTATGATTTCCTTTCCTTCACTTTGTGTCCCTCTGCCATTCCAGGTATTGGTCATATGAATTTCCGTAGATAAACTGAACCCAGATCCCTCCATTTCTTTATTCTGCCCCTCTCTCTCTCCTCTATTTGCTGAATCTGTCTCAAGCTTCTGATTGGTTGAGGGATGAAATCTGTGGGCATTGTTGCGGTCTCTGCCGCTTCCCCTTCTCTAGCCCTGAACAGTGCCTACCTCCGCTGCTGGAGACGCCGCGTCTCGCGGTGCCGGGACGCCGACAACTCTGCCAGTTCCACGTGGCGGCCGCCATTGCTTGCCCGTCTCCCCGCTGCCTCGCACGCGCGTGAGGACGCCCGCTTTGTGCGCACAGCTCCCGGAAGTCTGGCTCCGCCTGTGCTAATGACGCCACACCCTAAGCTTGATATAACCGGCGTCCGGACTCCTTCGCCTTGCCTTGCAACGAGGTTCACTACTGCCTAGTAGTTCTGAGTTGCACTTCGTCTGTTCCTCGTTCCTGACTTGACCTTTGGATTACCTTTGACTTCGCTTCAGCCTGCCGCCTGCCTCAGACCTTGGTCCGTTCCTGACTTCGCTTCAGCCTGCCGCCTGCCTCAGACCTTGGTCCGTTCCCGACTTCGCTACAGCCTGCTACAGACTCCATTCCAGTCTACAGCCTGCTTCAGTCCACAGCCTGCTTCCATCCACAGCCAGCGGCAGACTCCGTTCCAGTCTACAGCCTGTTCCAGTCCACAGTCTGCTATCGATTCCATCTACGTCTTCAGCTTGCTCCAGGCCCAGCATTCTACAGACCCTGCCTCACTGTCCGGTTTGCTACAGGTATCGCTGCCACCCGCTGCCCTGTCATCAGCTGGCCCTCGACCTGTACTGCCGGTACACGGACTATCTTTCACTCTGGACTTTCCATACTACACTCCCAGCCCAGGCTTACCTCCTATTGGACTTTGAGCATATACCCCAAGTCCCAAGGTTCCAGGACCCTACGGGCTCCTCCTGGGGGGTTCCTGGTTCCCGGGTGAACACCGCCAGCCTGTGGCTCCGCCTCCCGGCCTACCCTGTCATCCTAGGTGGGCCGGCCCAAGGGTGCACTACCCTGCCTGCAGTACCCAACTGCAACAGGCATGTATGTATGTGTGGCATGTGTATTCTGGATTTTCATGCTGATAATGTTAATGCTACCTAAACCTTTTCAATTTACCTATCAGGGACAGACAAGGGTTGGAAGAAAAGATTTATCATCTCTTGGTGAACCCACAGCCAATCATAATTAAAATCAATTCAGTTTAAAATAAAAACATACCCATAATATTTATAATATCATATTCAACATACAAATAAAAAAACCTATGGCCTAGATTTATCAAACTGCACTAAATATCGCATGCGATAAGAAAAGGAGCATCGTTTATGGTAATAGCCTAGTTATCACAATGTACCTGCATAATTACATTTTCCTACCTTTAAGTTGCTTATTTCACCACCATGGGGGAGGGGGAGAAAGCCTACCTACAAGACAAGTTTAGTAGTTAACTATTTATGCTACTACAGGAGGCCTACCTAGTAACTCGAGGTGAGCTTTAGGTAGTAGTGTAGGGCTTAGGGGCCACTTTTACATACAGAGTGAGATGTATGAACAGAACTGTGCACTCTTTTTAAGATTAGATGTCCTTTGGAATGAGGAAACTCACACAACGATGACATTTGTACAATGTTCTCTCAACCTAGCTTGATGGACTCTCTACCTGGGTAACATCAAGCTAGGTTGAGAGAACATTGTACACATCTCATCTTTGAGTTTCCTCACTCTGAAGGTCATCAAATCTTCACAAGAGTGCACTGTTCTGTTCATATGTCTCACTCTGCATGTAAAAGTGACCCCTAAGCCCTACAATACTACCTAAACCTCACCTTGAGTTATAGGTGGGCCTCCTATAGTAGCATAAATAGCTGCTTACCATGGTGATACTCTCAGAGGCTCCCTCTCCTTCCCTCTCACAGAAACTGCCTACAAGCCAAATAAAAATTACTCTTCCTAGGTTCTATGAACTAATGGGGATAGCTGAGCAGGGCACCAGGGAAAGGCACACACCTTCCCCAGTGATTACAGATGAGAGGGAGCTAGAAGAAAAGCTCAGCTCTTCAGACAACAAAGAGGAGGTCATGGAGTTGGAAGTGTCTGCAGAGGAAGCTCAGGACACAGAGACAGATTAAGTAAAGGATTACTCAGGTTTTTCTGTTTTTTGTTTAAGCTGTGCTCAGGTGGTGGTTTTTGTGTTTAAGGACTAGAAAGACCATGACCAGCAGCACAACAGAGGGGAGTTGGGGAGAGTTGTGCTACTTCCGGGCAGGGCAGGGCAGTGTTTTGCTGGCTGAGGAAGCCAGGCAGAGGTGTTTACCCCTATGAACTGCGAGTTGGGAACTTATGGTGGAGTTCCAGTTGGAGTTATAAAAAGGACTGTTTGGTGATACAAACTGTGCTTTGCGCTTTTCTTTGCTGAGAGCTGGTATGGACCTGCTGCAGGGGACTTTGGAGCACTCGTGCAAGCCCTGTAAAGGTACCGGTGGCCCACGTTGGGGTCGAAGGAGCTAATTGCTGCTGAGTTTTCAGAAGGGATCCGTTGGGAAAAGAAGCATTGGTGGTCCAGAGCAGCTGTGGATCTTCCTGGGAGTAGAGAACCTTCACAACATGTACAAGATATAAAATGGAGGCGTATCTAGTGCATGATGATGCACACACCCCAAGGAGAGCCCACATGTCAGTTTGAAAGTTACCTTCTTATTATTGAGAAACACAGGTCCAAATCACCCAATGATTTCAGTAAGTGATAGAAAAGACAATCCCTAACATTCTTCCTGAGTTTTAAAAAATTTAAGGGAAGTGAGTTATACAACAGTGATACTTGATAACTAAAAGTGGTTTGTTGAGTGGTCTCTAAACAAATCTCTGTAGGTGAAAATTGACTTAAAACCTGTTTGGAAGAAGAATAATGCATTTCAGATCAGAAAGATATGTTGGCTGACCTGTGTGCAATACTCACAATGAATGTAAATTTACATACTTTGCAGATCCAGCATATACAAATTTGTCTCATGCATATTCATTGTTATTATTATTATTTATTGTTTTTATATACCGACATTCGATCGAGATATCACATCGGTTTACATATAACTAAAAAAATAAGACATAACATGCTTATTGTACATTGTAACAAGATAACAGATTGTAACAAGATACTAGTTTGTAGCAAGATAACAGTTTGTAACATGTTAACAGGGAGAAACGAGTAAATGACTATACATGATAATTGAAAAGAATGGACAGATGACTGTACATATGGCTAATTAAATAATAAGGTTTGGTTATTTACATTATCGGGGGAAAAAGTGAAGAAAAGGAGGGAGGGGGGTGAAGCAGGGGGAGGAGGTGGCTGAGGGTGGCTGTGGGGGGGAGATGGTTCAAGGGAGTTGGTTCAAAGGAGTTGGTTCAGGGAGGGTTATATGTGAGTTAAGTATCTGGTGGGAAGGCTTTTCTGAAGAGCCAGGTTTTGAGTTGTTTTTTGAAAATGTGCGAGGAAGGCTCATTTCTAATGGGGGTCGGGAGGGTGTTCCAGAGTGTGGGGCCTGCCACTGATATTGCACGTTTGCGGGTTGATGAGCGGTGTGCTGTTTTGGAGTTTGGGACGGCTAGGAGTCCGGTATCTGAGGACCTGAGGTTTCTTTGTGTGGAGTGAGGGAGAATGGCGTTATTTAGCCAATTCATCTCAATGTTGTTTATTTTCTTGTGTAAGAGGGTGAGGGTTTTGTATTGGATTCTTTGGTTGATGGTAAGCCAGTGAAGCTCTTTTAGCGTGAGCGAAATGTGGTTGCATTTTTTTATGTTTGTTAGTGCCCTTGCGGCTGCGTTTTGTAATAGCTGAAGGGGTCTGATGGTGGCTTCGGGGAGACCAAGCAGTATTGTGTTGCAGTAGTCAATTTTCGAGAAGATTATTGTTTGCAGGACTGTTCTGAAATCGTGCGCGTGTAGAAGGGGTTTGAGCTTTTTTAGGGATAGCAGCTTGAAGAATCCATCTTTGATTAAGTTGGAGATGTGATGTTTGAAATTGAGTTCCTTGTCGATGGTCACTCCCAGGTTTTTTGAAGAAGGTGTGAGTTGTATACCAATGTCCATTATGGATGTGTTGATTTTCAGTGGGGTGGCAGGGTGCTCATTGGAGATGAGTAGGAATTCAGTCTTGTTTTGGTTGAGGCAGAGGGATAGTTGAGATAGCAGAAGCGTTATTGTTTTGCTAATTTGGTTCCATCCGTCTAGGGTGCTTTGAATGGATTTGTTTATCAGGAGTAATATTTGGATGTCTTCTGCGTATACAAAATATGTGAGGTGTAATCCTGTAAGGAATTTGCAGAGTGGAAGGAGGTATAGGTTGAACAGGGTGGATGATAGGGAAGATCCTTGCGGGACACCGTGAGTGATGGGTATTTTGGATGATTTCGAGGTGTTTATTTTTACATTGTATGATCTATTTGTGAGGTAGGATTCGAACCATTTGATTGTAGTGTTTTGTAGTCCAATTTCTTTGAGTCTGACGATTAGGGTTCTGTGGTTAATGGTGTCGAAAGCGGCGGATATGTCGAGGAGTATCAGTAGGTAAGATTGACCCTGGTCAAGTCCTCTGAGGATGGAGTCGGTCAGTGAAAGAAGGAGGGTTTCCGTGCTGAAGAGTTTTCTGAAGCCATGCTGTGCAGGTTGTAGTATATTGAAGGTTTCGATGTGTTCTGTCAGTTGATTGTTAACTGTTTTTTCTAGTATTTTGGCTAAGAACGGGAGATTGGATACAGGTCTGTAGTTGGCCGGATCAGATTTGTCGAGTTGTGTTTTTTTGATGATTGGCTTGACTATAGCGTTTTTGAGATTGTCCGGGAATATTCCTTGTTCGAGTGATAGGTTGATGATATCAGTAATAGGCTTGGTGATTGTTGAGCTGATGAGTTTTAGGGTTTTAATGGGAATGGTATCTATGGGGTGGGATGCAGGGTTGGTTTTTTTAATAATGGATTCAATTTCAGTTGATGCCACCGGAGTGAATTCTGACCACGTAGAGTTAGGTGGGTGATGTTGTGATTCTTCAGGGTGGGCTTGAGGTGGTGGAATCTTGGCGATGATTGTGTCGACCTTGTCTTTGAAGTATTGAGCTAGCTTTTCGCTGGAGATGGTGGTGATGTCCATGGCTGAGTCGTTTTGAGTTGTCGGTTAGGTCTTTGATGTAGGAGAAGAGTGTCCTGGGGTTGAACTGGTATTCGTGAATTTTTGATGAATAGAAGTTTCGCTTTGCTGTGTTGATATCTGCTGTGTATTTGTGGAGCAGGGTTCTGTATTTGTCCTTCAGCTCTGGGGTTGGTGATTTTCTCCATTGTTTTTCTGATTGTCGTAGGATTTGCTTTGAGATTTTTAGTTCTGGGGTGTACCATGGGGATTTGTGCTTTGTTGAGGTCTTGATTTCTTTTCTTACTGTTGGGCATAGAGATTTGCCTATTTCTTCGTTTATGGAGATCCAGGCATTTGCGGCGGAGTTGGCGTCATTTTTGTTGAGGCTCTTTAAGGCTTCCGGTAATAGCTTGGCCAGGTCATCGCTGGAGCAAGGCTTGGTGAATTCGATGATGCGTTTGTTTGGTATTATAGGGGTGCGCTGGAATTGTAGCTTGGCTTGTATGAGACTGTGGTCTGACCATGGGACAGAGGTCGAGGTGGGGGAGTCTAAGGAGGAGATTTTGTTGTTGATGAAGAGTAAGTCAAGAGTGTGACCTGATTTTTGGGTGGGAGTGTGGATGATTTGGGAAAATCCCAAGGCGGACATGGTTGATAGGAGGAGTGCGCTGGTTGCGGATGGGGGGTTGGTGTCTATGTGGAGGTTGAAATCCCCTTGGATGATGGTTGGTTCCTGTAGATTGATGTGTGTGGTTATGGTTTCAATTAAGGGGGAGAGGTTGTGTTGTAGGAGACCTGGGGGTGCATAGAGGAGGAGTATTTGGAGGTTTTTAGATTTAAATAGGTTAGTCTCGAATGGGGAAGGAAGGTTTAGGGTGTGGGATGTGAATTTGTGTTTTTTGTGAGCTATGAAAAGTAGGCCGCCTCCTTTTCGTTTGGGTCTGGGGATGGAGAAAATATTGTAGGTGGTTTTGGGAAGTTGGTTTAGGAGAACAGAGTCTGTGTTTTTCAGCCAGGATTCTGTGATGCAGAAGATGTCAGGTAGTGAGTCAAGGAGCAGGTCATGTATGATGGGAATTTTTTTGGTGATGGATTGGGCATTAATGAGGAGTAGGGTGAGTATGGTGAGAGTAGATCTCAGGATGTTGGTTTTGCTGGGGATGTTAGTGAGGCGTCTGATGGGGTAGTTTTTTTGGGTGGAGGGGTGTTGGTGGAGGCGGTGGGGGAGATAGGGGATGTGGTGAAGTGTCTCCATTGCTTGATGATGCGGTGGGCAGATGATAGCCTGGTTGGTTATAGCTTTGGGCCAGGAGGGTGGGTGAGGTTGGTACAATGGGGCGGCACGAAGAGGCGCACTTAGGGGCAGGCCCCTTAGTCGCGCTCCTTCGGCGCATGGCGCCTGTGCCTAGCAGGAGGCTTTAAAGGCCTTTCCCTGCTCTCCGCCTCACGGGGGCGGAGCTAGAGAGGGGTGCGGATCAGCGGCTAGCGCGGTTCAGCGGGAGCGGGACGCTTGAGGCCTTACCCCCGACGGGATGGCGCCGATCGCGCGGCCACGGGTCCCTCCGTCGATCCTTCTCTGCTCGCCCGGTGAGTTCACAGTGTCCTTCGGTGGTTGGGCGGTCTCGGCGTCGTCCGGGTGGTTTGGGGCCGTCTGGTTGGCTCACTCTCGCCGCGGTGTGGAGTCTGTGCTGCGGCCGGGAGTTAGCGATGCGGCCGGTTCCCTCTTCGCTTGTCCTGGCGGCGTCTGGGGCGGAGGTCAGTGACCGGCGAGATGGCCCGCGATGGCGATCAAAGGGAGGGCGCCTGTGCCTAGCAGGAGGCTTTAAAGGCCTTTCCCTGCTCTCAGCCTCACGGGGGCGGAGCTAGAGAGGGGGGCGGATCGGCGGCTAGCGCTGTTCAGCAGGAACGGGACGCTTGAGGCCTTACCCCCAATGGGAGGGCGCTGATCGCGAGGCCACGGGTCCCTCCATCGATCCTTCTCAGCTCGCCCAGTGAGTTCACGGCGTCCTTCGGTGGTCGGTCGCTCTCGGCGTCGTCCTGGTGGTTTGGGGCCGTCTGGTTGGCTCACTCTCGCCGCGGCGTGGAGTCTGTGCTGCGGCCGGGAGTTAGTGATGCGGCCGGTTCCCTCTTCGCTGGTCCTGGCGGATATTTTGAAACCCCAACGGGCTGCAGGGTCACCATGAGAGGTTTGGTAAACTCTGGTTTACAGGATCAGAGAGAGAACTGGATGTGAAGATGGATCAAATGATCATCAGGATGTAATCCAGCGCACACAGGGTTTGGATAAGATTTATCTTTCAGAGATGCCATCATGCTTATAAATTTTCAGTGAAGTGTTTGCAATCTCTGGCAGCACTAGATTGGAGGAGATGATATTAATTGTAAGTTCTAATGTTCAACTTTACGAGGGGTGATTTTTTTAGATCTGCTGTCAACCAAGTTCTTTTCTTATTTTCTAGGGCTACTGCTTCAAGCAAAAGTATTTTCAGAAAAAGGATTACATCATTTAAATTCTGATATTTATTAACCAATATGTTACAAGGCAATTACATTATTTTCTTGAGGCTCCCTGTGGCTTTTCCCATTAGGAATTCCTTGGTGTTCATGTCTGGTCTGATTAGGATGATATAACATTTGGGGAAGAATATACAACCCAGCAACCCAGCACTGGAGGACAAAATTGCAAATATTTCCACAGCCACTGTGTATTTCCCTGTTGTGCTAAGATAAGCAGGAATGAAAGAGAGCCAGACAGCAATGAATATAAGCATGCTAAAGGTGATGAACTTAGACTCATTAAAGCTGTCGGGCAACTTTCTAGCTAAAAACGCTACAATGAAGCTGATAGTAGACAACAAGCCCATGTATCCCAGCATGAGGCAGAATGCAACCAATGACCCTTCATTGCATTCAAGGACTATCTTTCCCATTTGGGATTTCATACTCATTTGGTAAAATGGGGGAGCTACGACCTGCCAAGAAACACAGATGAGGACCTGGACCAGACTGCAGGCTAATACTAGGATGTTGGGCAGTCGTGGTCCCACCCATAACTTTAGGTTGCTGGTTGGCTTGGTAGCCTTGAAGGCTATGACCACCATGATGGTCTTGGCCAGCAGGCAAGAGATGCAGATCGCAAATGCAATGCCAAATGTCATGTGTCGCACCATGCAGGTCAGAGTTGTGGGATGGCCTATGAACACTAATGAGCACCCAAAGGACAGAATGAGGGCTAATAACAGGAGGTAGCTGAGTTCACGGTTGTTTGCTTTTACAACTGGGGTGTGGCGGTTTTGGATGAAAACAACAAGGATAGCAGATGGCATCAGGGCACCAAGCACAGAGATAACAGCCAGAACCGTACCCAAGGGTTCTTGATAGGACAGAAATTCGATGGACTTCTTCTGGCATCCATCTTGTCTCTTAGTGGGCCATTGGTCATCGGGGCACTTCATGCACTCTGTGGCATCTGCAGGAAGAAGAAATTCCAGATGTGGCTTTGAGGGAAATCAGAATGGGGGTATCATTCACCTTTAGAGATTCTTTAACTTTTCCCATTTTCTATATATCTATCATCTTGTTGAACTGCAAGACATATCGATGTACCGTGATTTTAGAGTCATTATTGTTTTCTGTATAATTTTTTATGATTGTATTGATGCTGTAGTGTTTTCAATATAACTTGCTTGTGGAGGCTTTGCTATTTTGAATCCTGCCTTCAGTAGTCATTTCGAAATTGAAATGGAGTTTGTAAATCAAAAAATTAAATTAAACCTTGGCAAATAAAAAAGCCTTATTTTCCAGCCTGGTGACATCCATACAATAAAGTCTAAATGAACACATTATTCTTGAACATGAGACTTTTTACCATAGCGTTTCATATAAATATGGCTTGAAATATTTCTTCCCTCACCAGTCTCATGAAAGTCAGAATACTTTCAAGGTTGTGTTATCTTCTGTTCAACCATTTTAAAAAAACTGTTATTATGGTTACCTGCTGACACCCATTGAAAATTCAATAGGTAATAATTACGATTGAACCCAGCACATATTTGCAAGTCTGCTGACGTACTCTCTCATGTACCCTTCCAGGCCCCTTTACTCTGTTGGTCACTGTCACTGTGTTTCCTAGGGATGTGCTGTTTTGCATCGTATGTGCGTCAGATGATAGATATTGCTCCCTGGTGGCTACCAGTGTATCCATGCACACCAGTCAGCCCCCCTCCAACAGAAAGATAACCCCATGCATATGTTAGATATAGATTGTTAGCTTCCAGGTCATCATAGGTCTCTTCTTGAAGATGTCACACCATGAATTACTTAAGATCTACGAACCACTGAGGGACTTCAACTCAGGAAAACATCACAGGGGATATAAGTATGTTTTAATGCTTTCAAATTACAGAAAGATAGTGTAAACCTTATTCTTCAGGCAAGCTTTTGGTGATGAAGAGGGATTAATTTCCGGTTAGTAATTAAGGAATAACACCTTCCTTCAGACTTCCATTTAACATCAGGGTTTTTATACATGAAGTCTTTTGATAATGTTGTCTATGCTTCTACTAAGTTGGTGCTTTAACTAAGTTTGAGTAAGGCCAATGTTTGTATGTGATACAATCTTTTGACTTATTGATATCAATTAGAAGATATCTTTGTTTTTATTATGTATGTTTCTTGTACCCGGCCATTAATGTTGGCTTGCAAATGTAATTACTATTTTTTTCAAATAAATAAAACAGAAGGCAATTCTTCACTAGGAAATCTACTTTTTAAGATTTTAATATATATGCTGGAACATGTTTGTCTCTAAACATTTGCTCAGAACTAACTGTGTACCCTGTAATGCTTTTGTCCATTAAACTGACCTACACAGAGCCATTGTATCCTCTAATACCAACCTTCCATCCTTCTAAATATGCTCACTACTGAGTGGCCGTCATAGCACTCACCGGTTTGGTTACTAAACTCTTCTTTGGAGCAGGGGATGCAGTCAAAGCAGCAGGCAGGTTGCCCTTCCAGAATGGCCTTCCGGAACCCAGGACCACAGCTCTCACTGCAGATAGAGACAGGAGCCTTAACAGAGAGAAATGTGGAGGGGGACAGAGCAAATTTGTCTATTAATAATGTACTAAGAGTCTCTCTATTTCAGATAAGAGTGGTGTATAAGATTAGACACACACTAGAAAGTGTGAAAATAAAAAGACTGGAAAAGAGATCTGAGGGGATGGAAGCAGCAGAGAAAAGGACTACTAAAATGATAAACTCTACAACGAGGGGCTTAAGACATGCAAAATGGATGTGCTGGAGGAAAGAGGGCTTATGCTAGAAACATCAAATATTTGTCAGGCTTCAATAGTACAGGATGGTGAAATGTTGCATAGAAAAAGAGCTTCAAGATTAATCTCCCTACTTTGTGTGTGGCAACCCTCCCGCTTTCATTGGCTGAGTATTGCAATCTGATGTTTTAGGATGTTTATACTCGGGTACCATGGAATGTTTCTCACAAGGGGGAGGGGCAGTAAAGAGGAACACCCTCCTTCCAGTTGGGGCATCTAACCAGAACTAAAAGTGATTAAAACCCACCCTGACAAGCCCCCTGAAAATCTGCCCCAAGCTCCCCCTGCACGTGCAGAGCCTATATTGAATAGGCTCAGCGGTGCGCGCAAGCCCCGGGACGCGAGTAAGTCCCGGGGCTTTGCTAGGGGGGTATGTTGGGAGCGGCGATACGTTCGGGGGCATTCCGGGGAGCTTGTCAGGGGGCTTGGTGCCGGCCCAGGGCTGTTCCATGGATGTGGCCAAGGCCTCCGGACAAGCCCCCAGGTCGGGTGATGGCGCGACAGCAGCCCACCGGTGTGCGCGAGTTACGCCTGCCTCGGGGGGGTGGATTAGGTAGGAGAAGGAAGGGGAAGGTGCGGGGGGGGGGTGGAGGGAACAGAGGCAAGCTGCGCGGCTCGGCGTGCTCAGGCTGCCGATTTTGCGCAGGCTTGCGCGCGCCGACCCTGGATTTTAAAAGATTTGCGCGGCTACGCGCATATCTATTAAAATCCGGCGTACTCTTGTTTGCACCGGGTGTGTGAACAAAAATACGCACGAGTGTACTTTTTTAAAATCTACCTCGATGTGTTCCCTCTCTTGTCTCTAATAAACAGGCCTGTCTTCTTTTTAGGCTGGTATGTAAACATATAACTTTATTTTTCCTTTTTGAACTCCCATCTCAGTCAATCAATGTTTACTTCTGGTTAAGCTCACCCCTTTCTTCTCCATAGCCCCAGTCCTTTGTTGACATCTATCTTATCCCTATGTCTGGCATTTGTGGATATGACAACTATGAAATCCAAAAACAATCACCTCTTGTAACTTCAAAAACCTTTTTTTACACAATAGGTTATCAAATATATACCCCAATATCGGGTGACCCCATACAGTGTTTCAAAAAATTGTTTAATCACTCCAAATAGGATATTTTTCCAAGCAAAAATTTTTTTTATGTAAAGAAGGAAAGTTTCATATATTCTTATCATACCCCCATCTGGGTGATGTACCGTGTTATAATCATAAACGATCCTCCTCCATCCTTTTCTTTATGTGTATAACATACACCAATGGTGAAAAAAACTCTCTTTTGTCTTTATCTTTGGAGTGATTAATCAATTTTTTGAAACATTGTATGGAGGCATGTCGAAGAACTAACGTTTCATGTGATTGAAAGGGCCGTCCAACTGATTGTCCTCGGGTTGCCATGTCTTCAACGGCATTCTCCCACGATCAATTGGGAGATGCTTCAGCTGACCAAATGGGGCCCTCAATGCCGCAAACAGTGCCTTCTCCCAGTTACATGCTCTTTCTCTGTGCCTCTTGCTTCCGCTTCCTTGTGTTTACCTTCACAGTATGCCAGCTACGCCGATGAATTCTCCAAGAAGTACGTGGAAATCTTGCCAGAACATTGCCAGATTGACTGCGCTATCAACTTGCTCCCTGGGACCATCCCTCCGCGGGGAAGGGTGTACCCCCTATCTCTTCCCGAGACCAAGGCCATGGCCAAATACATTTAGGAGAACTTGGAGAGGGAGTTCATTCACCCGTCAATGTCAGCTGCAGGAGCCGGCTTTTTCTTTGTGGCCAAAAATGACGGCACCCTCAGTAATCCTGCATGCCAACCACTCCTTCACTGCCTGGTTTACCGCCTCAATATGCATCATTCCAGGATGTATTTTCAAAGAAAGCAGCAGATGTCTTAAACCACACAGAACTTTTGAATGCACCATTAATTTAAAGCTGAATATGGAACCACCAAAATGAAGGTTTCGCCTCTCTCAATTACCGAGAATAAAGCTATGTCGGAATACATTCAAGAGAATCTCCAGAAAGGATTCATAAGACCCTCCAAGTACCCAGCTCGCACCGATTTCTTCTTTGTGGAAAAGAAAGATGGGACGCTACAACCATGTACTGATTATTTATTATTTATTTATTTATTTATTGTTTTTGTTATACCGAGTTTCATGATAGGCATCACATCAACCCGGTTTACAAATAACAAGGAGTGTAAAGCATAACGTAACGTAAAAAACAATATTTTCAATAAGAACCTTAAACTTTAAATACAGTGAATCAGAAAAAGGGAGAGGGAAAGTTACAAAAAACAAGGAAAATAAACTTGGGATGGAAGGGGAGAAATTGAACAGCACAATATTTACATTTCAGCCTATTGATACATTAGAATAGCAAGTGAAAAAATAAGACTATGAAACGGTACATAGGTAATCAAATGAATAAATATGACACAGTTGTGAATGGTAATAGTATGATAAATATTCAGCAGGAATTAGTGAGAGAGGGTTTGAGGTTGGTTGATTCGTGTTTACATTCCATTATTGTTATTATTTATTGTTATTATTATTCCATGATTATTATTATTATTATTATTATTATTATATTATAATATATAATATTATAATATTATATTATATTATATAATATTATATATTATATTATATAATATTATATAATATATAATTATAATATATAATATTATAATATAATATATATAATATTATAATATATAATAATAATATTGTTATTATTATTCCATGATTACAGAGGCCTGAACGAGATTACCATAAAGGACCGTTATTCTTTGCCTCTTATTTCCAAACTATCTGACAGACTGCAAGGAGCAAAGATAAGAACATAAGAACATGCCATACTGGCTAAGACCAAGGGTCCATCAAGCCCAGCATCCTGTTTCCAACAGTGGCCAATCCAGGCCATAAGAACCTGGCAAGCACCAAAAAACTAAGTCTATTCCATGTTACTGTTGCTAGTAATAGCAGTGGCTATTTTCTAAGTCAACTTAATTAATAGCAGGTAATGGACTTCTCCTCCAAGAACTTATCCAATCCTTTTTTAAACACAGCTACACTAACTGCACTAATAACATCCTCTGGCAACAAATTCCAGAGTTTAATTGTGCGTTGAGTAAAAAATAACTTTCTCCGATTAGTTTTAAATGTGCCACATGCTAACTTCATGGTGTGCCCCATAGTCTTTCTATTATCCGAAAGAGTAAATAAGCAATTCACATCTACCCATTCTAGACCTCACATGATTTTAAACACCTCTATCATATCCCCCCTCAGCCGTCTCTTCTCCAAGCTGAAAAGTTCTAACCACTTTAGTCTTTCCTCATAGGGGAGCTGTTCTTTTCCCCTTATTATTTTGGTAGCCCTTCTCTGTACCTTCTCCATCGCAATTATATCTTTTTTGAGATGTGGCGACCAGAATTATAAACAGTATTCAAGGTGCGGTCTCACCATGGAGCGATACACAGAGGCAGTATGACATTTTCCGTTTTATTCACCCTTCCCTTTCTAATAATTCCCAACATTCTGTTTGCTTTTTTGGCTGCTGCAGCACAATGAACCGACAATTTCAATGTGTTATCCACTATGACGCCTAGATCTCTTTCTTGGGTTGTAGCACCTAATATGGAACCTAGCATTGTGTAACTATAGCATGGGTTATTTTTCCCTATATGCATCACCTTGCACTTATCCACATTAAATTTCATCTGCCATTTTGATGCCCAATTTTCCAGTCACACAAGGTCTTCCTGCAATTTATCACAATCTGCTTGTGATTTAACTACTCTAAACAAGTTTGTATCATCTGCAAATTTGATTATCTCACTCATCATATTTCTTTCCAGATCATTTATAAATATATTGAAAAGTAAGGGTCCCAATACTGATCCCTGAGGCACTCCACTGCCCACTCCCTTCCACTGAGAAAATTGTTCATTTAATCCTACTCTCTGTTTCCTGTCTTTTAGCCAGTTTGCAATCCACGAAAGGACATCGCCATCTACACCATGACTTTTTACTTTTCCTAGAAGCCTCTCATGAGGAACTTTGTCAAACGCCTTCTGAAAATCCAAGTATACTACATCTACCGGTTCACCTTTATCCATATGTTTATTAACTCCTTCAAAAAAGTGAAGCAGATTTGTGAGGCAAGACTTGCCCTGGGTAAAGCCATGCTGACTTTGTTCCATTAAACCATGTCTTTCTATATGTTCCTTGATTTTGATGTTTAGAAACACTTTCCACTATTTTTCCTGGCACTGAAGTCAGGCTAACCGGTCTGTAGTTTCCCGGATCGCCCCTGGAGCCCTTTTTAAATATTGGGGTTACATTTGCTATCCTCCAGTCTTCAGGTAAATACCTGCGTGCAGGGGAGTAAAACCAGGACTGGATGAACCTGTCCTGAAAATATGGAGCCCGTTGGAAATCCTGTTCAGTATTCATCAGCGGTATTATGAAATTCACTTGATAGGAGCAGCCCGGACTATTTTGAAAAATGTCTACAGAGCTTAGGAGGCACTCTGGACACCTAATACACCATCAGTACTTCTATCATAGTCCAGGTAAGATCCAGATGATGGGCTTGGATGGAGAGCCTGCTTCCAAGGGTGGGGGTGGGGGGGTGGGGGGGAGAGGGGATGATTTTTAAGTCAAAGTGTTAGGGTTAGGCAGGGCTTGTGCCCAGTAGGGGTGTGCATTCGGATTGACCGCATTAGTAAAACGCAACTCATATTTTTTTTTTACTTAAAAAATTGATTCGACATAAACGATCGGATTTCCCACATATCGAACATAGATATGTTCGATATGTGGGAAATCGCGATTGTTGAGCCAAAATAAAAATATAAACCCCCTCACCCTCCTTAATCCCCCCCCCCCCGACTTACCACAACTCCCTGGTGATGGAGCGAGGAGTGAGGACGCCATTTCTGCAATCCTTGGCGAGAAGCATGTGACGTCGGCGGTACATCGAGTGACGCCGGCGTCACGTGATTCCCGGCTCTTTCGCGCCGGACGGCTCGTTCGGCCCAAAAAGAACTTTTGGCCAGCTTGAGTGGGTCAGGAGGCCCCCCCAAGCTGGCCAAAAGTTCTTTTTGGGCCAAACGAGCCGTCCGGCGCGAACTTGCCGGGAATCACGTGACGTCGCGTCAGGAGGCCCCCCCAAGCTGGCCAAAAGTTCTTTTTGGGCCGAACGAGCCGTCCGGCGCGAACGAGCCGGGAATCACGTGACGCCGCGTCACTCGACGTGCCACCGACGTCACATGCTTCTCGCCAAGGATTGCAGAAATGACGTCCTCACTCCTCGCTCGATCACCAGGGAGTTGTGGTAAGTCTGGGGGGGGGATTAAGGAGGGTGAGGGGGTTTAAATTTTTTTTTTGCACATATGTACATATACCCAACTCATTGGATTTTTTTTATGTCCATATTGGCCGCAAGTGGGACCCCCTTTCGGACATAAAAAATATGAACATAAAATTTTGCTCTGCACATCCCTAGTGCCCAGAGGATTAAACCTTTAAATATGTTTTTAATTACTTATCGGCTGCCTTCATGGGCAACAGGAGGTGTATAGAGATCCCAGAGATATTTACACATCTGGGAGGGTGTTTGTATGAGCTGATCTGCCCCTTTCAGATATGCCAGCTCCCAAATTCTTGGGGACACCTTTGTGTGACATTTTGGGACCAAGTAATACAAAAGTATTTTTCCCAACAGTATTTTACTGCCGGGGAAAATACTGCAGGATTTACAAAGCAGCAGGAAGTTGCTTAGTAAATGACTTCCATAAATTATAAGCCATATGGGGCTAAAGAAATATCTACAATACCTAAAAGTAATCCACTCTGAAGTATAATGCAGAGAGGAAAATAAATAAAAATTAGTTTAGATTATTGCAATGTTTCTCCCATAGAAGCCTTCCCTAGACACAGACTGGTGAGCCCTGGATTCTGGGGTGGTGACTCTGCTACTGAGCTAAAGTTCCCAGTCTGCTTCTAATTAATGAGGAATAAATCAGAGTCAGATACAAGGGAATCTGAAGCTGAATTTAATTGATTGAAAAGATCCAGGTCAAATATTAATGTTTCTGAAATTGGACTTTAATCAGATCAAAGAAGATTCCTCCCATCACTACTTCTGAGCACCTTGTTAATCAGTTTTTATGAAGACAGGGGGATCATCTAACCTGTGCATAGTCTTCACTCCACGTAATGGCACTGGTGTTGATTTTGATGTCCCAGCCGCTGGCAGCTCCAGAGTCATATTGGCCAATTTTTACACTGGCAAAGGAGCCACTTGCACTCAGGTAACTGTTATAAATCTCATAAACAGCCGGAGGGTTTCCATTTTTGTCAAAGAAAATCTCCCGGCCCATAGTGTTCTGGAATCGCACCTTCCATACATAATGCAGGAGCTGTGTGGAGAA
Organism: Rhinatrema bivittatum; assembly: GCF_901001135.1. NCBI lineage: Eukaryota > Metazoa > Chordata > Amphibia > Gymnophiona > Rhinatrematidae > Rhinatrema > Rhinatrema bivittatum. The sequence goes on from NC_042633.1 coordinate 10,992,174, forward strand.
AAGGAGACATGCTTGCATTGATTTTATACAGTGACAGCCTGATTTCATGGGTCTACAGCTGTTGTCAGCCTTGACAGCTATATCCAGAATTTGTAATGCATTTCTAGCTGAGAAACAGGCTTACTACTCAAATATAGAGTATTCTGATAATCACTGAAGTCCACACACCTAGAATGTGGCTTAAAATATCTCTTCAGTAGCACTAACTACAATTAATCCACTTCATTCTGAGCTAACCAGGCTGTTGACTCAGGCTGCTGATCTTCTTGATAGGCTAAATGCATAGTTGAAATATACCCAAGATAAAAGAGCACTAGTGTTGTTGATATGGTATTAATTAAACAGAAATCTTTATTAATCATTCACAGAAAATAAAATTAAAATAAACAAACAACTTAATGTTAATAAAAGTGGCACAAACAAACAATCATGTGACCCTTATATAAATAAACATAGAAACATAGAAATGACGGCAGAAGAAGACCAAACAGCCCATCAGTCTGCCCAACAAGCTTTCACACTTGTTTTTTTCTCATCCTTAACTGTTACTCTTTGGCCCTTAGTAACCTTTTGGTTCCAATTCCCTTCCACCCCCGCCATTAATGTAGAGAGCAGTGCTGGAGCTGCATCTAAGTGAAGTATCGAGCTTAATTGGTTAGGCATAGTAACTGCCTCCATAAGCAAGCTACTCCCACGCTTATTTGTTTACCCAGCCTGTGCAATTCAGTCATTGTTGGTTGTTGTCTGAATATACATCCTCTTTTCTTCATTCCCCCTGTAGTTAAAGCTGAGAGCTACGCTGAATATGCATTGAAGTATCAGGTTTAATTGATTTGGGGTAGTAATCGCTGTAACAAGCAAGCTACACCCATGCTTATTTGTTTACCCAGACTATGTAATTCATGCTTATTTATTTACCCAGACTATGAAATTCAGTCCTTGGTGGTCTGAATATAAATCATCTTTTCATTCATTCCCCCCTGCCATTGAAGCAGAGAGCTATGATGGATATGCACTGAAAGTAAAGTATCAGGCTTATTTGGTTTGGGGTAGTAACCGGCGTAACAAGCAACCTACTCCCCGCTATTTTGTGAATGCAAATCCATTTTTTTTCCACATTTCCTCTTGCCGTTGAAGCATAGAGCAATGTTGGAGTTGCATTAACCGTGTGTATGTTTATTGAATAAGAGTATTATCTCCAGGTACTAGCCATCATTCCCACAAGCCACCCTCTCCTCATTCACATCCTCTAGACTTTATGGATCCACAGTGTTTATCCCACGCCCCTTTGAAGTCCTTCACAGATTTAGTCTTCACCACTTCCTCCGGAAGTGTGTTCCAGGCATTCACCACCCTCTCCGTGAAGAAGTACTTCTTGACATTGGTTCTGAGTCTTCCTCCCTGGAGCTTCAAATCGTGACCCCTGGTTCTGCTGATTTTTTTCTAACGGAAAAGGTTTGTCGTTGTCTTTGGATCATTAAAACCCTTCAAGTATCTGAAAGTCTGTACCATATCATCTCTGCTCCTCCTTTCCTCCAGGATGTACATATTTAGATTCTTCAATCTCTCCTCATAAGTCATTCGATGAAGACCATCCACATTTTTGGTCGCCCTTCTCTGGACCACCTCCATCCTGTCCCGGTCCCTACAGAGATATGGTCTCCAGAACTGAGCACAGTACTCCAGGTGAGGCCTCACCAGAGACCTGTAGAAAGGGATAATCTCTTCCCTTTTCTTACTCAATATTCCTCTCTCTATGCAACCCAGCATTCTTCTGGCTTTAGTTATCGCCTTGTCACATTGATTCTGTGACTTCAGATCGTTAGTCACAATCACCCCAAGGGCTCTCTCCTGCTCCATGCCCATCAGCCTTTCACCCCCCTTCGAATACAGTTCTTTCGGATTACCACACCCCATATGCATGACTCTGCACTTCTTGGCATTAAATCTCAGCTGCCATATCTTTGACCACTCTTCCAGCTTCCTTAAATCCTGTCTCATTCTCTCCACTCCTTCTGGCATGTCCACTCTGGTGCAGATCTTAATGTCATCTGAAAAAGACAAACCTTACCTTCTATCTCATCCACTGTGTCACTCACATAGATATTGAACAGGACCTGTCCCAACACCGATCCTTGTGGCACTCCGTTTAACACCGCTCTCTCTTCAGAGTAGGTTCCATTTACCATTACACATTGTCTTCTGTCCGTCAACCAGTTTGCAATCCAGGCCACCACCTCGTCACCCACTCCTAAGCTTCGCATTTTATTCACCAAATACTGCTCAAATGCAAACTGTGCAGTCCTATGGCGTGAGTGCTAATACATTTCTTCTCAATGCTTGGCCATCATGGCACAATTACTTTCAAGCAGAACTAAGTATGTTACAACAATAGGGGCAGATTTTAAAATGTACGTGCATGGCATACATTTGTGCACGCAACCCAGCGTGCACAAATGTACGCCCAATTTTATAACATGTCATACTTCCGGATGACATCATCACTCCACGATACTTAAGCCGGCTGGCCCTGCCTATGGACGACCTGGCAACGCGTTCCCTCATTGCTGAATCCACTTAACTCACTACAGACTTCCCATTCCAGTTACTGCACACTTGGTGTGAGACGCTTTGGCTTAAATCTGCCAACAAAGGTAAGGGGTGGGGGTTTATATAGGGCTGGGGGGGGGTTAGGGAGGGGAAGGGAGGGGAAGGTGAGGGGAGGTGGAAGGAAAGTTCCCTCCGAGGCTGCTCCGATTTTGGAGCGGCATCGGAGGGAACAGGCAGCACGCGCCGGGCTCGGCGCGTGCAGGTTGCGCAAATGTGCACCCCCTTGCGCGCGTATCTTATAAAATCCAGCGTACTTTTGTTCGCGCCTGGTGCACTAACAAAAGTATGCACGCGCGTAAATTTATAAAATCTACCCCTCACTCATCTCATATATCCTGGACAAACTGGATTCAATGCAGGTTGTGATGCCTTTTGTCAGATTGACTGGAAAAGGCTCTTGTACCTCTAAAGCTGGTGTATAGTAAATGATTTGGATAAACTTTATATTTATGCAATAAAATTTATCACAACATGCAAAGAGAGAGAAGCCTAGAATTTTCCTAAAAATCAGTGCACTATTTCAACAAAAAGAAGGAAAAGTTTTGGAAAACATAATTGGGGTCATTTTCAAAGAGCTGGTCAGATCTCTGCCCAGAACTTGTGATGGATTTGCTGAGTCTGCATATTTTTCACCACATTTATCTTTTTAGCCGCATGGTAAAGAGCTTATCCACAAAGCATTTTGGAAGTGTGTTTCGGAATTCTACAGGTATATTTTTATATTAAAAAATGAACAGGCATAGCAGACAAGCTGCCAATGTGCTCACTTTATAGAAATCAGGTGATTCTATGTGCTCCGGATGAAACTCTCCATTCATCATCCCATCCATTGCCCAGGCCACGCTCACCAAACCTAATAACAGGGACTTCTATTGCCTGGTCCCTAAACTGTGCTAAACTATCACAAAGGACATGAGAGCCAGAGAAGACTACCTAGGATAGAGAAAAAACTGCAAGGATTGGCTTTTCTGATTAGCTTTCTCATTATTTAATAGGGATGTGAATCGTTTTTTAACTATTAAAATTATCGTCCGATAATTGTAATATCGTCTTAAATCGTTATAGAACACGATACAATAGAAATTCTAACGATTTATCGTTAAAAATCGTTAAATCGTGTTAGTGCGCACTAACAGGAGTTAGTGCGCACTAACTCGAGCTGGTGCGCACTAACTCGAGTTAGTGCGCACTAACTGAAAATGATACAAATTGACACTTTCCAGGTCAGTAAAGGTCAGTTAGGAATGAATATGTGTTCCTATTGGCTGGCTGCCCTCTTATCTATTGATGTTAACCAGGTTCCCACTGAGGTGATGGTTGGGGGGATGGGAAATGGAAATGGAAACTCAGGAACACTAACAGAAAATGATACAAATTATTGACACTATCCAGGTCAGTAAAGGTCAGTTAGGAATGAATATGTATTCCTATTGGCTGGCTGCCCTCTTATCTATTGATGTTACCAAGGTTCCAACTGAAGTGATGGTTGGGGGGATGGGAAATGAAAACTGTTGGTAGTTGACAAAAAAAGTAATGTGATCAGTCAATATGACTAGAAACTGTGCCCTATTCCTGATACCAGGGGTGTTGTGATCTTCCTGCACTCAGTGCCCTATCCCTGATACCAGTCTGAGACAGCTCCCTCCCTGCATTACTAGTGAGAGGCTGGCTTCACAAACAGGGGGGAGCTGCCTGACCCTCACTCCTGACTTTCCCCATGTCCCAGCTAGTGAATGGTGTGTGGGTGAGGGGGGGGGGGAGAGGATGGTGAAGTCTGAGACAGCTCCCTCCCTGCATTACTAGTGAGAGGCTGGCTTCACAGACAGGGGGGAGCTGCCTGACCCTCACTCCTGACTTCCCCCATGTCCCAGCTAGTGAATGGTGTGTGGGTGAGGGGGGGGAGGATGGTGAAGTCTGAGACAGCTCCCTCCCTGCATTACTAGTGAGAGGCTGGCTTCACAGACAGGGGGGAGCTGCCTGACCCTCACTCCTGACTTTCCCCATGTCCCAGCTAGTGAATGGTGTGTGGGTGAGGGGGGGGAGAGGATGGTGAAGTCTGAGACAGCTCCCTCCCTGCATTACTAGTGAGAGGCTGGCTTCACAGACAGGGGGGAGCTGCCTGACCCTCACTCCTGACTTTCCCCATGTCCCAGCTAGTGAATGGTGTGTGGGTGAGGGGGGGGGGGGAGAGGATGGTGAAGTCTGAGACAGCTCCCTCCCTGCATTACTAGTGAGAGGCTGGCTTCACAGACAGGGGGGAGCTGCCTGACCCTCACTCCTGACTTCCCCCATGTCCCAGCTAGTGAATGGTGTGTGGGTGAGGGGGGGGGGGGGGGGAGGATGGTGAAGTCTGAGACAGCTCCCTCCCTGCATTACTAGTGAGAGGCTGGCTTCACAGACAGGGGGGCGCTGCCTGACCCTCACTCCTGACTTCCCCCATGTCCAGGCTAGTGAATGGTGTGTGGGTGAGGGGGGGGGGGAGGATGGTGAAGTCTGAGACAGCTCCCTCCCTGCATTACTAGTGAGAGGCTGGCTTCACAGACAGGGGGGAGCTGCCTGACCCTCACTCCTGACTTTCCCCATGTCCCAGCTAGTGAATGGTGTGTGGGTGAGGGGGGGGGGGGGGGGGATGGTGAAGTCTGAGACAGCTCCCTCCCTGCATTACTAGTGAGAGGCTGGCTTCACAGACAGGGGGGAGCTACCTGACCCTCACTCCTGACTTCCCCCCATGTCCCAGCTAGTGAATGGTGTGTGGGTGAGGGGGGGGGGGGGGGGGAGGATGGTGAAGTCTGAGACAGCTCCCTCCCTGCATTACTAGTGAGAGGCTGGCTTCACAGACAGGGGGGAGCTGCCTGACCCTCACTCCTCCGGGGTATTGTGATCTTCCTGCACACAGTGCCTATCCCTGAAACCAGGGGTGTTGTGATCTTCCTGCATGCAGTGCCCTATCCCTATTAATACCAGGAGTGTTGTGATCTTCCTGCACGCAGTGCCCTATCCCTGATACCGGGATGTGTGCAAGAAGATCCCAACACCCCCGGTATCAGGAATAGGGCACTGTGTGCAGGAAGATCACAACACCCCTGGTAATAGGGATAGGGCACTGTGTGCAGGAAGATCACAACACTCCTGGCATTAATAGGGATAGGGCACTGTGTACATGAAGATCACAACACCCCTGGTGCCAGGGTTAGGGCACTGTGTGCAGGAAGATCACAACACTCCTGATATTAATAGGGATAGGGCACTGTGTGCAGGAAGATCACAACACCCCTGGTGCCAGGGTTAGGGCACTGTGTGCAGGAAGATCACAATACTCCTGGTATTAATAGGGATAGGGCACTGTGTGCAGGAAGATCACAACACCCCTGGTGCCAGGGTTAGGGCACTGTGTGCAGGAAGATCACAACACTCCTGGTATTAATAGGGATAGGGCACTGTGTGCAGGAAGATCACAACACCCCTGGTGCCAGGGTTAGGGCACTGTGTGCAGGAAGATCACAACACTCCTGGTATTAATAGGGATAGGGCACTGTGTGCAGGAAGATCACAACACTCCTGGTATTAATAGGGATAGGGCACTGTGTGCAGGAAGATCACAACACCCCTGGTGCCAGGGTTAGGGCACTGTGTGCAGGAAGATCACAACAATCCTGGTATTAATAGGGATGGGGCACTGTGTGCAGGAAGATCACAACACCCCTGGTGCCAGGGTTAGGGCACTGTGTGCAGGAAGATCACAACACTCCTGGTATTAATAGGGATAGGGCACTGTGTGCAGGAAGATCACAACACTCCTGGTATTAATAGGGATAGGGCACTGTGTGCAGGAAGATCACAACACTCCTGGTATTAATAGGGATAGGGCACTGTGTGCAGGAAGATCACAACACCCCTGGTGCCAGGGTTAGGGCACTGTGTGCAGGAAGATCACAACACCCCTGGTGCCAGGGTTAGGGCACTGTGTGCAGGAAGATCACAACACTCCTGGTATTAATAGGGATAGGGCACTGTGTGCAGGAAGATCACAACACTCCTGGTATTAATAGGGATAGGGCACTGTGTGCAGGAAGATCACAACACTCCTGGTATTAATAGGGATAGGGCACTGTGTGCAGGAAGATCACAACACCCCTGGTGCCAGGGGTAGGGCACTGTGTGCAGGAAGATCACAACACTCCTGGTATTAATAGGGATAGGGCACTGTGTGCAGGAAGATCACAACACTCCTGGTATTAATAGGGATAGGGCACTGTGTGCAGGAAGATCACAACACTCCTGGTATTAATAGGGATAGGGCACTGTGTGCAGGAAGATCACAACACCCCTGGTGCCAGGGTTAGGGCACTGTGTGCAGGAAGATCACAACACTCCTGGTATTAATAGGGATAGGGCACTGTGTGCAGGAAGATCACAATACCCCTGGTATCAGGGTTAGGGCACAAGTTCTAGTCACATTAACTGATCACATTACTTGTTTTGTCAAGCTACCAACTGTTTCCATTTCCCATCCCCCATATACTGTCAGTGGGAAGCTTGGTAACATGAATAAATAAGAGGGCAGCCAATAGGAATACATATTCATTCCTAAACTGACCTTAACTGACCTGAAAAGTGTCAAATTGTATCATTTTCAGTTAGTGCGCACTAACTCCCGTTAGTGCGCACTAATCGGAAAAAACGATTTTTAACGATTTTTTAACTAAAAAATCGTGCCTAACACAATTTTCTTGCCCTGCCACACGATTTCTATCGTTAAGACGATATGGAAAACGATTCACATCTCTATTATTTAATAACTGAGTGACTCCTCCCTTCCACATTACACACATGGCAGAACCATATCTGGGGCTTCTGATTTCAATTAATCCTGAGATCACTGTGAATTAGAAAGGGGGGGTGCATGCGGGTGCTGCAGTAGTATGTGCAAACATTTTCTTTCATACATACACACACTAACACACACATACATTCTCTCTCATTCCCTCTTTCACACACACAAATGATCATTCTCACACACACTCACTCCTCATTTTCACACACTCACAGCTTCTCACACATGCTCACTCACTCATTTCACTCTCTTATCCAAACACAAACATTCTCTCTCTCATTCACACACATGCTCAGTCATTCTCTCTCCTCATCCCGAACCCACCAGAGAAAAAGCTTCCTCCTCCAGGCTCACAGATCTCCTTCTGCTTCTTCTGCATCGGCAAGGGGTAGGGATTAGATCATATTCTGCTATCCCCCCCCCCCCCCAACAGGTGCCAACAATCCTCTTTGAATTTCCTTCCCCCACATTGGGCCCAGGCTGGTGCTGTTTCGTCTTCCTCTGTGCAGGGGTCAATTGTTCTTTTATACTTTCCACCTCCTGCTTAGGGACCTGGCTGATCAGCTTTCTCCTTCTTCTGCTTGAGGGTTGATGCTATTCCTTTTTTCAGCCATATGGCCTGTGTCCCACACTCCTCCTCTTCTCTTCCGACATGGACCAGGTAACTTTCAATTTTGGGGCCTCGAGTCTCCAGGCCAAATCTATAGAGTTCCCAGGAATAGATAGAACACCTGCCCTATGCACTTAGCTCTTAACTATTCTTGTGTTGATATTTACTTCTTATTGCCCACCTATTTATGGAGGCACCGTATTTATTTGATGCTTAATATACAGCTGATTGACTTACTGTACCTACTCTGTTTCAAGCAATATGTGACTACTGTTATGTCTGACATATATATATATATATATATTCTAATGTATATGCTGCCTATTAGGGATGTGCAGAGCAAAATTTTATGTTCATATTTTTTATGTCCGAAAGGGGGTCCCACTTGCGGCCAATATGGACATAAAAAAAATCCAATGAGTTGGGTATATGTACATATGTGCAAAAAAAAAATTTAAACCCCCTCACCCTCCTTAATCCCCCCCCCAGACTTACCACAACTCCCTGGTGATCGAGCGAGGAGTGAGGACGTCATTTCTGCAATCCTTGGCGAGAAGCATGTGACGTCGGTGGCACGTCGAGTGACGCGGCGTCACGTGATTCCCGGCTCGTTCGCGCCGGATGGCTCGTTCGGCCCAAAAAGAACTTTTGGCCAGCTTGGGGGGGCCTCCTGACCCCCCCAAGCTGGCCAAAAGTTCTTTTTGGGCCGAACGAGCCGTCCGGCGCGAACGAGCCGGGAATCACGTGGCGCCGCGTCACTCAGACGCGACGTCACGTGATTCCCGGCAAGTTCGCGCCGGACGGCTCGTTCGGCCCAAAAAGAACTTTTGGCCAGCTTGAGGGGGTCAGGAGGCCCCCCCCAAGCTGGCCAAAAGTTCTTTTTGGGCCGAACGAGCCGTCCGGCGCGAACTTGCCGGGAATCACGTGACGTCGGCGTCACGTGATTCCCGGCTCGTTCGCGCCGGACGGCTCGTTCGGCCCAAAAAGAACTTTTGGCCAGCTTGAGGGGGTCAGGAGGCCCCCCAAGCTGGCCAAAAGTTCTTTTTGGGCCGAACGAGCCGTCCGGCGCGAACTTGCCGGGAATCACGTGACGTCGCGTCTGAGTGACGCGGCGCCACGTGATTCCCGGCTCGTTCGCGCCGGACGGCTCGTTCGGCCCAAAAAGAACTTTTGGCCAGCTTGGGGGGGTCAGGAGGCCCCCCCAAGCTGGCCAAAAGTTCTTTTTGGGCCGAACGAGCCGTCCGCCGCGAACTTGCCGGGAATCACGTGACGCCGGCGTCACTCGACGTGCCGCCGACGTCACATGCTTCTCGCCAAGGATTGCAGAAATGGCGTCCTCACTCCTCGCTCCATCACCAGGGAGTTGTGGTAAGTCGGGGGGGGGGGATTAAGGAGGGTGAGGGGGTTTATATTTTTATTTTGGCTCAACAATCGCGATTTCCCACATATCGAACATATCTATGTTCGATATGTGGGAAATCTGATCGTTTATGTCGAATCAATTTTTTAAGTAAAAAAATATGAGTTGCGTTTTACTAATGCGGTCAATCCGAATGCACACCCCTACTGCCTATGTATCACAAGATATGTTACTATGTTTCATCATTAGGAACCTTCCTATTATGGGAGGTTCATGGGAGGTGTGAAGGAGATAGTGAGTGAAAGGTGAGTTCTTTCACCAGAGATGATAGGTTTTAGAAGTGCTGTATAATATTGTACCATAGGGGGAGTTATTAAGAGGATTTCTGAAGTTTTAGAACCTGAATCTGTTTCTGAAGAGATCAGAGATATTGTGTGGAGATAGAATACAAGTGTCTCTCCATGGTATGAGCTAAAGATTTAAGACCAATCGGATGGAGTGGATCCCCTAATACATCATCCCTCATCATCCATCTCTGTGAGTTGTGTGGTGAAGGAGGAGAAGTTTTCTGTTCTTCAGTGGGGCCTAAAGGAGGGAAAAGGCCTTAATGAGGACCTGAGAGGGAAAACTCTTCATTTGTACCGTACTCAAGTGACGTGAGAAACTGAGTAACTGTTTTGTGCTCATGAACTGCAAACTCTGCATTGCTTACATATTCAATATTTTGTCCTTTTTGCAATAGGCTTTTTTTTCTGTGGAATGCCAAGTTGTATGGACTACATTTATAAATTATTTATTTATTTAAAAACTTTTCTATACCGTCGCTAAGTTATATACCATTGCAACGGTTTACAAATAGACACATAGACTAAGGTAAGTAAATCTAGGATATCGTACATTCTAACAGGTGCCAATAAAGTTCGGTTACAATTTCATAAATAAAATCATTATTTGAGTAATGTTGGTCAAGTCCAGGTATATTATTGAGTTACTATCTCTTTGAGATATTACTTCTTAAATGTAGGATTGAGTAAATTCATTCTCATCTGCATTACTCTGTACTTTCATTCTCTACCCTCCACACTCTTTAGTGAAGGCTTTTTTAAAGAGCCATGTTTTTAAATTTTTCTTAAAAGGTTTGAGATTATTCTGTAATCTGAGTTCAGGGGGCATCGTGTTCCATAGTATGGGCCCAGCCAATGATAAAGCCCTTTCTCTCACTTGGGTTAATTTTGCTGACTTTACTGAAGGGATTGTTAGTAGTGCTTTGTTTGCTGAGCGGAGGTTTCTTTGTGGAACGTGTACTCGTAAGGCTGTGTTTAGCCAGTCTGCTTCTTTATCATATATTAGTTTGTGTATGGTGCATAAGGCCTTGTATTTTATCCTGTATTCGATGGGTAACCTATGTAAGTCTGCTAGAGTTTCGGTTATATGGTCCCTCCTCTTTTTTCCCGTTAGTATTCTGGCTGCAGTATTTTGAAGTATCTGGAGTGGGGCCCCAAGGTAATCCTGTTCCCCACAGCATGAATTCATGCATTTTTTTCAGAGGCTGCAGCAGTCGGGGGGGAATAGGGGAGTTTAAATATATTTCTTATAGAATTTTATATATGCAGCATTTTGCACAGAGCACCAATTTGACATGGTAATATATAAGTATAAGTAGCGGTCAGGCGTCCATATGCACGCAGTTCCTGGTGCTTGAACATGGGAGCAACTATTTTATAACACGTGCGCATCAGCAAACATGTTATAAAATAATATATTTGCACACACATGAGTGGCAGATCTTAAAATCCGCACTTGCATACGTAGGCAGCACAAAATGGGGGAAGAATTTTTGATTAATTAAGAATCAAATTGGGAGGGAACGTCCCTACCTCACCTTCCTCCCTCTTCCCCTCTCCTCCCCGACCTCTATCCCCTTTTTTTGTTTCATTACTTACTGCTCCTCTGGTGCAGAAGTATTCGGTACACGCAGGCCGGCTGCCGGCGGGTGCTTCCACAAGGCAGCGTAGAATGGCGCTGTGCTGGCCTGGCCCCTGACCTGCCCCTCCCTGCCCAGACCCCACCTCCAGCCCACCCCTATGAAGAGGCCTGGCACTTGTGCACATACCGGGGTTTACATGCATAGCCGGGCCCGTTTTAAAATGCGCGCGGCGCGTGCAAGGCCAGGCCATGCGTGTAAAACCCACTTTTTACAGTGTGGGCCATTAAAAATCGACCCGAATCATTTTTGAATTCCACTTAAGAATCCGCACAACTTTCATCCACTTTGATAATCAAAAAGAAATGTTTTATATATAGTTTCTTTAATCGCTATGAATTGTATTATATTGTTTAATGATTTATAATTGTTTACATCTCCTTGGGCAATCAAGTATGGATCTGCAAAGTGATTAATACATTTTAATAAATAAGTAATTATTCATTTATGTATACAAGTAGCTGGTGATTTAAGACAAGTCAAGGCTGTCTAGGCTGAAAAGTCTATAGTACACATTCTTCTGCAGTTAAATGCCTTTTTAAAAATTTACTTCATACTGCGTTTCATTGAAATTTAGTGAACTCTACAGGTCATGCATACTTATAATCACATATCACAAGCAAAAAGTGTCCCATACCTGCCAAGGCTCAAAGTGTTTGATGTCACCACACGTCCCATTGAAGAAAGGTCCTTTTCCAGGTTCACAGGCGTACATGGCATGCAGGGCACAGGCCACCATGTATACAGCATTATAGTTGTTATAAGTGGACGCCCGGATTGTCTTATCAAAGAAATTATCATCAATAGTCCTCAAGTCTTCCTTCCCTGTGCAGAGCTTCCTTTCTCTGCTTAGTTCTTGAAGAGTGGCCTGGTCCATGTTGGGGTCAGTCCACCTGCAGCCAAAGGCTTCTTCCCAAAATTGCCCAACAAAGATGTCTTCTGTAGCTCTTAAAGGATGAAGGTTATAGAGGTATTCTTTGAATCTTGGAATGTTGCTTGTAGGAACAGAGATTACAATTGTTCCTTTCAGAATTTTAAAGAAATCCTTTTCATTAAATAATGGAAAAGGAGCCCAGCCATCTGAAGCAATCCAGACTTTCCCAGATATGTCACTCTTTGCAATTGCCAGCATCACTGGATAGAGATTCTCAGAAGTGGAAAAGACCACAATGACCCTGGCTGTGATCTTTTTCACCACCTCCACAATACGCCGTGTCTTCTCTTGAGAGTAAAATAAGGGGATGATTTCATAGAAGGCAACACAGACCCCAGCCTTGACCAGCTCTTCTTTTAGCATCTGACTCCCAATCAGTCCATAGTCATTGTTCTCAGCGAGGATTCCAACCCATGTCCAACCAAAGAAGGTGATCAACCGGGCGATGCACAGAGACTGCAAATCATCACTTGGAACAGTGCGGAGGAAAGAGGGAAATTTACTTTTATCACTAAGAGTAGCTACAGTTGAGGCATAGCTGATCTAGAAGAATTTGACCAACAGCATTAATTAGTTTTTCTTACCCTTGATCAGAATTTATAAGATTGATAACAAATTATTTTTTATACTTTTCTTACAGGGTATCTCAGGACACGGTAAATATTTTCTTGCCTTAACCATGTCCTTAAGTACACAGGTGATCAATCTCTTCAAGTACATCCATCCATTCTCATTCTTAACAATAAGTAATAGCAACCATAATGACTTCCCATACAACCACATTTTTAGTCTGTTTTTTTTAAGGGTAGCAAGCAATGCATTGATATTCTCTTTACAACTTGCCAGAGCAGCAGGATATTCCATAATTTGTTATAACTGATCCATACCTGTGCCTGTTTATAGACTCCCAGTAGCTGAGCTATGGGTATGGACATCCGAGACTGGTTATCTCCAATCACTGCTGCAAATGGAGATGATCCCCTGCATGCATAATTCGGAATGGGGTCTTTGTTTCCGGTGAGTTGCCACATTGTACCTTGCAGGGACCTGGATGGGGCATTGCAGGAGTCGTATATCCAGAGCCCCAAGGTGATGTTGGGCAGTAGGTAGCTGCTTTTGTTAATTTCATTCAAGGCAAAGGCCATGGCATTCACATGATGGTAAAAACCTAAATGTAGTCTAAAAAATATCAGAAAATATCCATGTAAGGTAAGCAAATGTACAGCAAGGCGAGTATTTTTTAAAGGGGTTAAATGGGTAAAAGTAGCATATATAAAAGCAATTTAGTGTGTGAAACCTTTTGAAAATTCAGTGCTATGGAGTTAATTATCAAAGGCGTTACAAGCATAAAAGTAGCAATTTGCAACAATTTTTTAAGTGCGTAAATCCTTTTGAAAATGATCTTCATAGGTTACATTTTCAATACGTCACTCCATTGGCAATGCACAAACCCAGCTGATTTACAAACACAAGATATTCACATGCACTGAATTTAAATATCAGCTTACTCTGTGGATAAAACTATGCACCGTCACTTAAATGATTAGAAAATTCAGTGCATGCATATAGCTTTGGAACATGCCGCTACAACTCACCCTGAGTGCCTCTTTTCTATAAATGTACATACATTATCCAACTAAGGGCATATTCTCTGGAGGTTATTGGTGGTTTATGTGGGATACCTCCATGTTTAACCATGTAAAAGAAGCCAGTGTCTTTGAAAACTTTCCCCATGTTGTACATAGAAGAAAATATGATGGATGATAAGTATCATAAGGTCCATCCAATCACACTTCTTGATGCAATGCCCCAGTTGATCTCTGGTTTCCCCTTGTTTATTTACAGTGAGGGATACTTTGGGCTTATCCCAGGATTTCATGAAATGTTTTTACCTCAAGCATTGTAACTGTAAGGCAATTCTATGCAAATGGTGTCCTCACACAAAATGAGAAATGTAATCCTGACTAAAATTTAAGATCCCGAGGGTCATTAATGAGTCATTGGCAGAGCAGACAAATATTAACCAAATACATCTAAGTAATTTAAATTTGTGTAAACAATTTAAGGGAAAATGAAGCAGATAGCAATCCAGCAGCAGGATGGCAGTGCCTTTGATTCTCAGACAGAACATGGTCACCAGAAAGAATATCATCACCTTATTGTGGCAGGAATTTATCCTTTAGCTAGGATTTGCTCTCTTTGTGATGAGATATTCTCTCACATTGAGGATGTGCCTCTATGGGTGATTGAATCACAACTACAGAGGAACCTCGGCAATATAAAATGCCACTTTTTTATTACATATACAACATTTTAATACATAGATTGTATACATCCAACTTTGTGAGGAAATCTTATATGCCTATAATTAATTAAAAAGTTAAGACAACACATTACATTTCTTAACTACTGTACATGCATACATACTACCATTCACACCACTCACACATAAAACCCTAATACATATATACTCATATAACTTTATACATTATCTGATTCATAATCACATACATGATACATAAATTTTCACCAAATCAATATCTATTGTATGTCCTATTCATTAAACAATATTCACCAGAAACCCACTAACATAATTTACAATATTCCGACGAGATTCTCGTTTCGCCTGAATTACCAGGCTTCCTCAGGGAAACTCAGTGGTTCAAACACTGTGGTATTTTATGCTAATACTCCTGATATTTGAAAATTTGCTTCTTAGATACTGTATTCATTATCTTTCAGCATGTCATCATTGGGTTGATGGCGTTTCTACCGCTGATTATATATCATGTTTAACGGCACATCTTCAAAGAAATGAACCAAACCCACTCTTCATTCACATCCTTTAGACTTTATGGATCCACAGTGTTTATCTCACATCCCTTTGAAGTCCTTCACAGTTCTGGTCTGCACCACTTGCTCCGGAAGGGCATTCCAGGCATCCACCACCCTCTCCGTGAAGAAATACTTCCTGACATTGGTTCTGAATCTTCCTCCCTGGAGTTTTAAATTGTGACCCCTGGTTCTGCTGGAAGGATTGGGACTGCCATTATTATTGCAGAATTGATCATTAGGAATGTAGATAGATGGGTGGTGTGTAGACATGAAGATCAATTGGTAACTTAGCTGCCTGGTGTTAAAGTAGCAGAACTCAAGTGTCATCAAGAAAGGATTTTAAGGAGTGATGGATAGGAGCAAGCTGTCATAAAATGTGAGGTTATCAACACATTGGAAGGTGCAGATAAGAAGATCTGAAAGCTAAATTAATACTTTAAGGTATGGTATTAAAATCCAGAACCTCCAGGGAAATATTCAGAGATGTTCCAATTACCCACAAGGACCCCAGAGGCAGGCTGAGCTACAACTCTCAAAGTGTGAATGAGTCAATGGTGCAAGGAATAGAGTTTTAAATTTGTTATTCCTGGATTTCTGAATCCTCTCTGAGACTGACATTTTGGGAGTTATTTTTAGGCATTAACAACTCATTTATTATGTGAGCCAAATTCTTTTTTAATGCACACAGATGAAGGCACTACAGTGGTTAAAAAGAATAATAATCATTGTGTCTAAACTACAAAGTTGTTAGATTTGTTAAATTTGTATTTAATTTATATAAGAACATAAGAATTGCCATACTGAGTCGGAGCTAAGGTCCACTAAGCCCAGTATTACTTTCATTTATTAACTTGTTAATCACTATTTATTACTGTGTAAATTAAAGTGTTTTACCATAATGCATAAACAAATATGGCAATAATAAAATAAAGTTAAATGAAAACAGAACACATTGCAAATTAAATACATGTAAAGCAAACACTATAAAAATAAAAATATATATTATCATTAAGTGGCCAATTCATTGGCTGGATCCCACGAGGTAAACAGATTCCATTCTGCTTTTCCCAGAGACAAGCAGTGGATTTCTGCAACTCCACATTAATAAAGGTTAATAAGTTGCCATACTGGGTCAAAATGAGAGTCCATCAATCCCAGCATCCTGTTTCCAGCAGTGGGCAATCCAGGATACAAGTTCCTGCAAGTACCCAAAAATTAAATAGATCCCATGATACAAATTAGGGATGTGAATCGTGTCCTCGATCGTCTTAACGATCGATTTCGGCTGGGAGGGGGAGGGAATCGTATTGTTGCCGTTTGGGGGGGTAAAATATCGTGAAAAATCGTTAAAAATCGAAAAAATCGAAAAATCGAAAAACCGGCACATTAAAACCCCCTAAAACCCACCCCCGACCCTTTAAATTAAATCCCCCACCCTCCCGAACCCCCCCCCCCAAATAACTTACATAACCTGCGGGTCCAGCGGCGGTCCGGAACGGGCTCCTGCTCTGAATCTTGTCGTCTTCAGCCGGCGCCATTTTCCAAAATGGCGCCGAAAAATGGCGGCGGCCATAGACGAAAAAGATTGGACGGCAGGAGGTCCTTCCGGACCCCCGCTGGACTTTTGGCAAGTCTCGTGGGGGTCAGGAGGCCCCCCACAAGCTGGCCAAAAGTTCCTGGAGGTCCAGCGGGGGTCAGGGAGCGATTTCCCGCCGCGAATCGTTTTTGTACGGAAAATGGCGCCGGCAGGAGATCGACTGCAGGAGGTCGTTCAGCGAGGCGCCGTACGGAAAATGGCGCCGGCCATACGCGTATGGCCGGCGCCATTTTCCGTACGAAAACGATTCGCGGCGGGAAATCGCTCCCTGACCCCCGCTGGACCTCCAGGAACTTTTGGCCAGCTTGTGGGGGGCCTCCTGACCCCCACGAGACTTGCCAAAAGTCCAGCGGGGGTCCGGAAGGACCTCCTGCCGTCCAATCTTTTTCGTCTATGGCCGCCGCCATTTTTCGGCACCATTTTGGAAAATGGCGCCGGCTGAAGACGACAAGATTCAGAGCAGGAGCCCGTTCCGGACCGCTGCCGTTCCGGACCGCCGCTGGACCCGCAGGTTATTTAAGTTATTTGGGGGGGGTTCGGGAGGGTGGGGGATTTAATTTAAAGGGTCGGGGGTGGGTTTTAGGGGGTTTTAGTGTGCCGGCTCACGATTCTAACGATTTATAACGATAAATCGTTAGAATCTGTATTGTATTGTGTTCCATAACGGTTTAAGACGATATTAAAATTATCGGACGATAATTTTAATCGTCCTAAAACGATTCACATCCCTAATACAAATGGCAGTAATAACTAATGGCCTTTCCCTAAAGCAGATTATACACTTCTCCTCCAGAAACTTGTCCAAGGTTTTTTAAACCCTGCTAAGGTAACTGCCTTAACCACATTCTCTGGTAATGAATTCCAGAGCTTAATTGTGGAAAATAATTTACTCTGATTTATTTTAAATGTACTACTTGCTAACTTTATGGAATGCCCCCTAGTCCTTCTATTATCTGAAAAAGTAAATAATTGGTTCAAATGTACTCATTCTAGTCCACTCATGATTTCGTAGACCTCCATCATATCCCCCTCAGCCATCTCCTCTTCAAGCTGAACAGCCCTAAGCTCATTAGACGTCACTCAAAGGGGAGATGTTCCATCCCCTTTACCATTATGGTCACCTTTCTTTATTCCTTTTCCAGTGCATCTATAGCTTTTTGGAAATGCAATGACCAGAATTGAACAAAATACAAAAGCTGCAGTCTCAAAATGGAGTGAAACAGAGGCATTATAACATTTTCAGTTTTATTCACCATTATTACCTTCCTAATACTTTCTAACATTCTGTTTGCTTTTTTGACTTTCACAAAACAGTGAGCCAACAATTTTAATGTATTGTCTGCAAGGATGCCTAGATCTTTTTCCTGGGTGGTAACACCTAACTTGAAATATAACATCATGTGAATACAGCATGGGTTATTTTTCCCTGTATGCATCACCTTATTGTCCACATTAAATTTTATCTGTCATTTGGATGCCCAATCTTCCAGCCTCTCGAGGTCATCCAGCAATGTATTACTATCTGCTTGTGATTTTACTACTCTGAATAATTTTGTGTCAACTTAAAATTTGATCACCTCACTCATCATTCCCCTTTCCAGATCATTTATAAATATAATAAAATGCACCTTTCTCAGCACAGATCCACTGAGAAAACTGACCATTTTATCCTACTCTTGGTTTCCTGTCTCTAACAGTTTGCAATCCATAAAAGTTCATTGCCTCCTTGGAAGCCTCTCAAGGGAGACTTTGTCAAATGCCTTCTGAAAATCCAAATACACTATGGGGCAGATTTTAAACCCGCTCCTGCACGCTGAGCCTATTTTACATAAGCCCGGCGATGCGAGCAAGCCCCGGGGCTTGAAAAAGGGGCAGGGAGTGGGCAGGGCGGGGCAGTTTGGGGGCGGGGCAGCACCAGGACCGAGGCCTCCGGCACCACGGTAGGGGGAGGGAAAGGTGGGGGGGGGGGGGGGAAGAAAAGTTCCCTCCAAGGCCGCTCCGAATTCAGAGAGAACGGAGAAAGCTGACCCCGGATTTTATAACATTCGTGCATCGACTCTTAGGATATAGAGAAGGATCTTGCCAGACTCAAGAACTGGGCATCTACATGGAGATAAAATTGAATGCAAAATGAAGCACTTAGGGAAAAATAATTCTATCTACAGACACACAGTGCTGGGTTCTGTGTTAGGAATCACCACCAGGAAAAGGATCCTGCTCTGCCATTGTCAACATTATGTTCAAATTCTCAGCTTACTGCATGGTGGTATTCAAAAAAGAAAATCAAATGTTAGGAATTGATTGTAAAGGAATGAGGAATAAAATGAGAACATCATAATGCCACCACATAGATCTATGGTGACACCACACCAGGATACTTCCCCTGCACAATTAAGCTGTGGCAGTTGTTGTGAGGGGATTGGTCTAAGCAGAGCTCAGCATAGCGGATTTTAAAAAGGGTTTGCAAAAGTTCCTAGTATTAGCAATTATTAGCCAGGTAGACTTGAGAATAGTCAGTGGTTACCCTCAGGGGTGAGGAACAAGAAATGGTTCTATTCTATGGGATCTGCTGGGTACTTCCTAGAGATCTGGCTTGGCCTTTGTTGGGGAACAGCCATTCTGGGCTCGATGCACCTTTGGTCTGAACTAGCTCGGCTGTTCTTATGTTCTAGAGGACATTCCTCAAAATCAACAAATAGAAGATTTAAATTACATTTTAATAGGTATTTCTTTTTTCTTTCAAAGAACGATTAGGCTGGGAATTTCTTACCAAATTTCTAGAGTACAGATCCTTAAAAAAAATATTAGCCAGATAGACTTGGGGGTCTCCACTTTATTCTTCTGGGAATAAGCAACAATGGCGCTTCCTATTAGGATCTGTTGGGTTTTTCCAGGTGACCTAGACTGGCCACTGTTGAAGGCAGGATGCTGGGCTTGATGGACCATTGGTCTGCCTCTGCATGGCATGTCTTATATTCTTATGAATAAGGGAGTAGAAATATAGAGAGGTAACTTTGCAATGATGCTATAATGAAATTATATAGAACAGCATGGAAATGAGAAATAAAAAGCACAGGGGAAATAATCTGTCACTTACGTGTCGCAATGCTGGATGCTGGGGGCCTCAATGTAAGGAATCGGGGGATAGGTTTTAGCATTGTGAACAGGGATGATCCCCCCTATAATGATGTCTCCCTGCTTTATGTATCCTGTCACATTCACACTGCTCAATCCACAGTTGACTTTAGCAGATTTATTAACAGGGACTGACAGTATCAGGAAATAAGTTAGTAACATCAGCATAATTTCCTGCATCGAGCTGTGCTGGTCTCAACCTGTCTTTCCTTCAGCTTTTACCTTGGGTGGAGTGAAAAATAAACCAGATTATCACATGTGAATGTAAAGGGCTATGGATAGAGGTTAAAGTTAGCATTAGGCTAGGGATAGGTTAGGATCATAATCAGGGTTAGGGTTAAAGTTAGATTATAGGATAGGGTTAGAGAGAAGTTTAGGGTTAGAGTTACTGTAAGGATCCAGGTTAGGAATAAGTTAAGGGTCAGCATAAGCGTTAGGGTTAGATTTTGGAATGTGGTTCGAGAAAAGTTTAGGTTTAGATTTAGGGTTAGAGTGAAGGTTAAAGTCAGGATTAAGGATTAAGATATGGAACAGTGTAAGGGATAGGGTCAGGGTTTGGGATAGGGCTAGGATTAGGGTTAGGGTTTGTCATTGTTACTGTGCAGAATTCCTTTACTGAAGGGCCTGATTTATAAAGCTTTTCTCTGATTAAAAATCAGGAGTGAAATTTCTTAAAAGCTGCATGCAAAATCTAATAAATGAACAAACTCCATTCCCACAGCTGCTTTTCAAAAACCATCCATCCAAAACTATAAACACGGGAAGGTCAGGGTTCAAAGCAATTTATATGGGTAATTAGAGATTTTTAGAGGTAAACTGGCCTTCTGGAAACTGCCCTCCCTCAGTCCAGCTGAAAGTAAACTTGTTCATCTGCTGGCATTTACAGAAGGAGATCCTGGGGTTTGTCTCAGGCAGGATCAGAAAATAAATCACAAAAAGCCAGTGCAAATGTCCCCAGGAGCAGTGACCCAGGGCGAGGTTCAGCATGAAAGCCCACACACATCCTTCCTCTTTGAGAGCCAGGGTAAAGTCCATGGGGGAACAGAATGCAAGGACTTTGTCCTAAGGTGGAGAGTTTTACATCTGACCCTCACCAAGAGAGGAGGTTTCAAAGGGAAGTGCCAGGTAACAAAGGAGAGAGGGGCAGGGAGAGGAAACACAGGGGCAATAACCAGAGATACAGGAACTACTGAGGGGAGAGAGAGGCAGGGAGAGGGAAAGCAGGGGCAATAACCAGAGATACAGGAACTACTGAGGGGAGAGAGGGGCAGGGAGAGGAAAAGCAGGGGCAATAACCAGAGATACAGGAACTACTGAGGGGGGAGAGAGAGGAGGGGGGAGAGGAAAAGCAGGGGCAATAACCAGAGATACAGGAATTACTGAGGGGAGAGAGAGGGGCAGGGTGAGGAAAAGCAGGGGCAATAACCAGATGCAGGGGCAATAACCAGAGATACAGGAACTACTGAGGGGAGAGAGAGGGGCAAGGAGAGGAAAAGCAGGGGCAATAACCAGAGATACAGGAACTACTGAGGGGAGAGAGAGAGGCAGGGAGAGGGAAAGCAGGGGCAATAACCAGGGATACAGGAACTACTGAGGGGAGAGAGAGAGAGGCAGGGAGAGGGAAAGCAGGGGCAATAACCAGGGATACAGGAACTACTGAGGGGGGAGAGAGAGGCAGGGAGAGGGAAAGCAGGGGCAATAACCAGGGATACAGGAACTACTGAGGGGGGAGAGAGAGGCAGGGAGAGGAAAAGCAGGGGCAATAACCAGGGATACAGGAACTACTGAGGGGGGAGAGAGAGGCAGGGAGAGGAAAAGCAGGGGCAATAACCAGAGATGCAGGGGCAATAACCAGAGATACAGGAACTACTGAGGGGAGAGAGAGGGGCAAGGAGAGGAAAAGCAGGGGCAATAACCAGAGATACAGGAACTACTGAGGGGAGAGAGAGAGGCAGGGAGAGGGAAAGCAGGGGCAATAACCAGAGATACAGGAACTACTGAGGGGGGAGAGAGGGGCAGGAAGAGGAAAAGCAGGGGCAATAACCAGAGACACAGGAACTACTGAGGGGGGAGTGAGGGGCAGGAAGAGAGAAAGCAGGGGCAATAACCAGAGATACAGGAACTACTGAGGGGGGAGAGAGAGGCAGGGAGAGGAAAAGCAGGGGCAATAACCAGAGATACAGGAACTACTGAGGGGAGAGAGAGACGGGCAGGGAGAGGGAAAGCAGGGGCAATAACCAGAGATACAGGAACTACTGAGGGGAGAGAGAGGCAGGGAGAGGAAAAGCAGGGGCAATAACCAGAGATACAGGAACTACTGAGGGGAGAGAGAGGCAGGGAGAGGGAAAGCAGGGGCAATAACCAGAGATACAGGAACTACTGAGGGGAGAGAGAGGCAGGGAGAGGGAAAGCAGGGGCAATAACCAGAGATACAGGAACTACTGAGGAGTGAGAGAGAGGAAGGGAGAGGAAAAGCAGGGGCAATAACCAGAGATACAGGAACTACTGAGGAGTGAGAGAGAGGCAGGGAGAGGAAAAGCAGGGGCAATATCCAGAGATACAGGAACTGCTGAGGAGTGAGAGAGAGGCAGGGAGAGGAAAAGCAGGGGCAATATCCAGAGATACAGGAACTGCTGAGGAGTGAGAGAGAGGCAGGGAGAGGAAAAGCAGGGGCAATAACCAGAGATATAGGAACAGTGAGGTGAGAGATGGGCAGGGAGGTGAATAGCAGGGGCAATTACCAGAGAAAAAGGAGCAGCAAGGCGCATGGATGGGGCAGGAGGGGAAAATCAGGGGTAATACCTGGAGACACAGGAGCAGCTGCTGGGGGAGAGAGGGGCAGGAAGAGGGGAAGCAAGTAGAATAGACACTGAAATCTGATTTTCCAAGAAAACCTCTAATACAATTCAAATCTCTGGTAAAGAGGAATGTTGTTCCCATCCCCTGAAAGGCTATGGAGCAAATTTTAGTGCCAGGCAAAAGAAAGCCAGGAAAATGTCAGTTTCATTTGCTCTGCTCGACTGCGGCGCCTGTAAGGAAAACAAATCTACAAAATGAAATTTATAGAAAACTTGGGGTTCTTCTGCCTGCAGTGGTTTCCTTTTGCCCCAGGTTTTTCGCTGGTGCCTTTTGTTTGCAATCCCAATACTTAAATCCCATCCTGCAGTTTTCTGTTCTGCGCTATCTTTCAGCTTAGTGACAGATTCTCATACGTTATCTTAAAGAAATATTTTAAAATCTTACTCACTGCCTTCTGACGTCCTTCAGAGCAAAGCCAGAGCTCTCACACTCAGGGTCTGATGCAGCTGCTGCTGACTACCCTCTTATAACTTTCACTTATTCCCCATCATAATGAACAATTTCCATCATGGGATAATAGCTAATTGCTTTATGATTGTCGCAGGTCCTGGGGGGAGAAGATGTGATTGATAAACAAAGGAACAAAACTTTGAAAAGTAGATTGAAGGGACATTACTGTTTCATGAGTGTGCAGTGTTAAAAGGAGACCTGCCAGTGTCCATAGTCTGGAATCAGCATGAGGGGGGTGCAAAGGAGACCTGCACCTTCTCCTCAGGTTAAGGAATTAGGAGATAAGAAATGCCATGTTGGGTCAGAACCAGGGTCCATCAAGCCCTGCATCCTGTTTCCCAGCCCTGGCCAGTCCAGATCACCTGGAAGTTCCTGGCTAATCCAAATTTGAAAAGCCTGTTTCATGTTGCTCTCCCCAGCAAAGCCTCTCTGGCTAAACGTTTATGGAAATGTCCTTCAGAGATGCTCAGGATAATCAAGGTGCAGCCCCAGCAGGGAGTGCGCGATACAATAGAAATTCCTCCGATTTATTGTGAAAAATCGTAAATCGGGGATTTGGGGGGGGGAAGGCGGAAAAACCGGCACACCAAAACAACCCCTAAATACTAAACCCTTATCTTCCCCCACCCTCCCGAACCCCCCCAAAACTTTTTACGAGTACCTGGTGGTCCAGTGGAAGCCCTGGGACCGATCTCCCGCTCTCGGGCCATCGGCACCATTTTGATGCCACTAATAAAAATGGTGCCGATGGCCCGATAAAAAAAAAACCGACCCTTTAAAAATCGACCCCTTAGGTTCCCCCACCCTCCCGACCCCCCCAAAACATTTTAAAATTACTTTGTGGTCCAGTGGGGGCGTGGGGAGTGATCTCCCGCTCTCGGGCCATCGACTGCCACTAATAAAAATGGCGCCGATGGCCCTTTGCCCTTACCATGTGACAGGGTATCCGTGCCATTGGCCGGCCCCTGTCACATGGTAGGAGCACTGGATGGCCGGCCATGGCCCACACTCACATCTCTAGTAAATAGGGATGTGCATTTGTTGTGAACAAAGGCACAATCCGCAACGTATAGGTCCCTATTTGTTGAATTTGTGGGTTCGCGAAAAGTATGGCAAACCCCCACGAATGCATCGAATCCTGAACGAATAAACTCCCACCCTCCTGACCACCCCAAGACTTGAAAAAGGTCCATGGTGGTCCAGCAGGGGTCCTGGAGTGATCTCTTGCACTCGGGCCGTCGGTTGCCAGTATTCAAAATGGCGCCGATAGCCTTTGCCCTTACTGTGTCACAGGGGCTACCGGTGCCGTTGGTTGGCCCCTGTCACATGGTAGGAGCAATGGACAGCTGGCACCATCTTGTGCTCCTACCATGTGACAGGGGCCAACCAACGGCACCGGTAGCCCCTGTGACACAGTAAGGGCAAAGGCTATCGGCGCCATTTTGAATACTGGCAGGCGACGACCCGAATGCAAGAGATCGCTCCAGGACCCCCGCTGGACCACCATGGACTTTTGTCAAGTCTTGGGGGGGGGGGGGGGGTTGTAGTTAAATGTAAAGGGTTAGGATGGTTTGTTTTGTTTTTTTTTAAACTTTTAATGGGAAACGAATACCATACGTAACTAATGGATGAATCGGGGTCCCCCAAAAATGGATCTAAAGGATTTGGGTCCCAACGAATACTAATACCTAATTGAACGTATCCGTCCCTGCTACACATCCCTAATATTAAACATTACCACAGATAATGTGGACCCTTAAAGTACGCTGGGCTCAATTTTAACTCTGGAAGAGTATACTTATTGATATCTCCCAGACATAAATGAATCAAATTATCTAAATAGTACAGTCCCCAAGAAACCTATTTCCTGAAGGTGAAAAAGCAGCAAGTCATTGTCTATAGCAGTGGTTCTCAACCTTTTTCCAATCGTGACACACTCGACAGACCATGCTCACATGTGTGACACACTGCTCATTACAATTCATGGCAGAAATAAAAAATAAAGGTCCAGTATTATATTTATTGTTAAGAATGACACAAGGAAAAGATACGTATGCTGTCTGAACAGAAATTGCATAAATAGTGAACATCCCACACCAAAACAGCACCAATTTCCAGCACTTAAACAGTAACCACGTTACCTAAGAAAAGGCAACACTGAAAATATTACATCAGGCCTTAAGACACCAATACATCTCCTTTTAGGAAAACGGACCAAGTCAGGCTGCAACAGAGTCCTACACAGAAACTACACGCCAGAAGAAAACCTCACCTGAATCACATGTGCTGACCCTCACCTAACAAATAAAGAGATCAAAATGCTTAACTAGAAACATGCAGACAAAACTGAATTGGAAACCGCAACAAGCCAGAGTCTCTGTATGCAGTGTAACAAAGGAAAAAAAAGAAACATCACCAGTCCTTATAAAACAAATCAAGAAATATAAAATCAGTAGCAGTAAAACCATACTAAACAAAAAGAACAGATTATTTCAAAACATCTGATGAATAGAATATCCAATAATTAAAAAATCATATAAAAATGTCTAGATACCAATATTATATTTCAAAACAGCAGACACAAAGACCCAGTAATGAAAAATAATAAGGATACAGAAACATTTTTTCTCTGCATACCTGGGAACGTTTGATATCCAGGTAACCTGAAATTGTTTTGAATTAGCAGGAGGAGGGATGGTTTGCTTGCAACTTTCTCCTCTCTCTCCCTCACACTGGCTCTCAATCACTCACATATACACATGCTTTTTCTCTCTCACTTATATAGGCTCTTAATTACACATTTACACACATACTCTATCTTTTCACGCTTACACCCACAGGCTTTCAATCACACACATACATGCTGTCTTTTTCTCTCACACACAGACTTTCATTCACATGCTTTCAAGCATGCTCCCTCTCTCTCATTTAAACACAGGCTCTCAATCACATACTCACATGCTCCCTCACCTAAACCAGCTCTCAATCACACACAGACACACATGCTCTCTCTTGTTCACTCATTTACACACAGGCTCTCAATCTCATACTCACATGCTCCCTCACCTAAACCAGCTCTCAATCACACACAGACACACATGCTCTCTCTCTTTCTCTCATTTACACACAGGCTCTCAATCTCATACTCACATGCTCTCTCACCTAAACCAGCTCTCAGTCACACACATACTCTCTTTCACATATACAGGCTCTCAATCATTCACATACAAGCTATCTCACACACACGTTTGCTCATTCACTCACTCCACCCGCCCCTCCCCCCACCCAAACTAGCGGCAGCAACAACCTCCTTCACTTTCACCCCTCATGGAGAAAGGAGTCCCATCGGTTGCGGGGATTGACGCTGTTCCTCGTTTTTCTCTGAGCAGCGCTGCTCATCCTTTAAGGCCGCGCCTCGCTTCTTTTCTTTGGGCCGATGCTGCCCACATTAGGAAGGTCTCTTCTTCCCGCACATGCACCCGCTGCTCACCACTTCCTCTTCCGGGCCATGGGGGGGGGGGGGGGGGAGGAGAAGAGAGCATGCTGGTGCCGCTGTCTCCAGCTGTCCTGCCACGTTCTGCCCGGCTATCAGCATTTTAAGCCCGGGCGGTGGACGACCAGTGAGCAGCTGGGTCAGCAGGGGACCGGGAATTGTGGGGACACACCAGCATGTTCTTGGCAACACACCGGTTGAGAACCACTGGTCTATAGTATCAAAGGAAGAACATATATCCAACTGGACTAACACCTCAGCCTCATCACAATGAAGGATAGCATACGATATGTCTAATAGGAATGTAATAGTAATTCCTCACTATGTGCCTCCTAAATCCATATTGATACTTAGAAAAAACATCCTCTTTATCTAGATATTTTTATTATTTATTATTCATAAAACCATCAACAACCAAAACATCAAGTGGACCAACGACCCTCCCCAACTACTCCACAGCCAGAAAAATCTGCGATCTCAAAACACAGGCCTTCTTATCATCCCTCCCCCCAAACTAGCACACCTCTCCTCCACCAGGCAACGCACTTTCTCTGTAGCTGGCCCCACCCTCTGGAACAAGCTTCCCCCCCAACTCAGACTGGAACTCTCCATCCACACTTTCAAAAAGAAATTGAAAACCTGGTTATTCCTAAACGCCTACCAACACCCCACCTAACCCACCCTCCCTTTAACACCCACCGTCTCTCCTGCTTAATTGTATATACTGGATACATGTGCCCCCTCAAGGCTTACCGCCACTCGTTTATTAAAGTTCGTTCCTATTTTCTTGTTTCTATGTATATGTAGTTCCAACCAGTTTATGTTAAATGTAAAATAGTACGACCTCTTGTCATACTATTCCAATTGTTGTTTTGTGAACCAATGTGATGTACGCCAATGAATGTCGGTATATAAAAGCAAATAAATAAATAAATAAAATGATATTTTAACCAGTTTCAAATCTGTAATTCAACATTGCCTCCTAGTAAGTTGCTTTTTTTAATTTTCTGAGGAGTCTCTAATGTGAGACTTTTTAATATGACTTTTGAAAATCCAGGTGTGTTATACTGACCTGCTCACCCTTCTCCACGTTTATCTATCTACACCTTCAAAGAAATCTAATGGCTTGGTAAGGCAGGACTTAACCGGTGTCACTACGAGGTGGCGAGTTCCACTCCAAAGAAATGGCTAGCTACCCCAGTTTTATATATTGGATTAGGCAGGTCTAAATCCCACCCTCTGGAAAATAGTGGCTCTCTTTTTTATGGCAGCTAAGGTGGCAATTATGTTGTACAATGAGATTTCTAATGTTTCCAAGAAGAAAAACTAAAAGATGAGTTTTAAAAGCCCGATGTTTGCTGGAGTGCGCTTACGGGATTTTAAAAGCTGCCAGGATACGCACATAAACGCCGCTGCATGCACATCTCAGAACTTCTGAAAAAGAGGCGGGGTCTGGGCGGGGCAGGACTTTGGCGTTCAGTGTTTTTAATCTGAAATTTGAGTTTAGATACTTAAGCGCCCTGGTGTGCCCCTTTACCTTTGCTATGGATGATGTGCAAGTGATAAAACGAAAAAACCTAGGCAGATCGTGGGGTTTTAAGGGTTGGTGCTAACAGGGGGGAAGGAAGGCTCTTTAACCAAGGGGTTTGGAAGAGCTATTACTTGAGTGCGTGAACTGGAAAGGAAATGGAAAAACTGGCAATGGTGTCCGGTCATGTCCCCTTTTTAAAAAAAAAAAAAAATTATTTATGAATTTTACAAATCAAACAAGAATTGTTGTGCCAGAAAAAAATAGAAATGTTCCATATAATATATGTTAATTAGCATCATATTAACATAATAAAAATGAAAGTAATAATTTCCACACATTTCGCAAAACATTTATAGGAAAAGGGGGAAACCAAGAAAAGAAAAAGAGCAATTTCACACTGAAATAAGAAAAAGGAAAAAGAGAAGCAGACCAAAACATGATCATTTCCATATTACCATAGCATCTTATGTGTAATGATTTGTGGGTGTGTGGACCCTTGGCCTGATATGCGAGTTGTTGCCACCTGAGGGGAGGAGCCCCACAGGTCCGCACCATTGGGAGGCGAGGTACTGGCACAGCGGGGAGGTCTGGGCACAGTGATGGAAGGTTCCCAAGAGCCAGGAGATTCTCCAGAGGACAGCCCCGAGGGTCGGAGCTATGCAGAGTAGAGATGTGCATTTGTTTTTGCCGAATTGGAAAATTGCAACAAATTTGTCCAATTCGGCATGTTTCAGGGAGCCCAAAAAAAATCAAGATTTTCCCGTTTTTTTGCAAAAAATTCGTTTTTCTGACAGGAAGTCAGTGCGTGCTAACTCCCCGTTAGTGTGCGGCCGAAGAACGACACGAACACAAAAAACGATGCACATCTCTAATGCAGAGTAGAGGTCATAGATGTAGAGATGTAGGCCAACCCGCAAAGTGAGGAAGCCCAAGCCAGAGATCTACTGGTGACGTAAGCGGTATCCCGGAGAGCAGCGGAATACCGGCAGTACGTAGGCGTGACCCCGAGGAGCGGGGAACACTAACAGTCACAGTGAAGTATAAGAGAGTGTTGCATCCATCACTGCTTGATGCCCTCACTCTGCCCTCTTTACCTCTGTGGCGACTCCCTCCGGGTCTGATGGACTGTTAGCTGTCGCGGCGTCTTCTTGCCGTCTCCCCTCCGGCATCCCCGGACCGGGTCGACGCTGCAAATCCACCATGTTGCCTGATGACATAGGGCACACGCTCCGATTGATGGACCAGCAAGGGCGCCAACCTTGGGGGGTGTCTCCCTGAGTTGACGTCATCCGCTTCCAATATTAAAGGTCTCAGTATTTGCTAACGAATCGAGTTAGCAAGGATTGATAGCGGGGATTCATTTGGATTCACTTCTCTCCGCTACTCTGCCTCCTCAGACTTACCAGGGGTACCCACTCCTCAGGGGCCTCGCTCTCTTTTCTTTATTTCAGATTGCAGATAGGAACCTGTACTCGCTCCTTGAGGGCCCATGTTCCAGGACACTCTGAAGATTCTCTACTGCCTGGAAGCTAGCGCAGATACAGACATTTGTGAGTTACCATCGCTTTCTCAAAGCTTTCCCTGGAACCAGGTACTTGCTCCTTGAGGCCCTAATCCTTTCCAGCTACTGAGCTTCCTTAAGACCTTATGTGAGTTTTGTTATCTAGTTCTGGCTATGAACACAGCATACCCTGTCTACTCACTTTCTATAGTTTCTGTACAGCTCAGCAACCCTGGGATCGCTGTTCCAGTATCTGAGGGACTTCAGCCCTGCCGGGCATATCAGCTCACTACTGCCACCTCTGGTGGTTCTACTAACCTGTCTAATAAAGGATCTATCTGTGTCTGTCTCCATACTCAAGCCTAGCCAGTGGTCCCTCTCAGGATATCCTCCTGGGGGCGCAGTCATCTGGCATAGGCCCAAGGATTCACATATCTATATTCCTCTACTGCTGAGTGCCCTCTCCAAGCACTCCTATCTGATTGATCCTCCCATCAGATACCAGTTCCATAACAGATTGCTAACTCCTCCCCTCTTGAGGAGTAGATCATTACAGACTGCTGACTCCAGCAGTCAGAACCATAACAGATTGCTAACTCCTCCATCTCTCAGGTGCCCGCAACTCAAAACCCTAACAGAGAGCTACCCGAAGGAGCGGGAGTGCTCAGAAAGTGTCTTGAACCAATCGTAGATGTGACCCCGAAGAGTGGGGATCAGCAGGTAGTCTTGTGTAGAGCGCAGGCACAACCCCCGAGGAGCGGAAAAGCCCTGTCGTAGAAGTCACAGGTTGCCGCGGTGTTCAAGGAAAGGTCCCGAGAAGTGAAAGGTCTTGCAGGATAGAACCCAGGAGGCACAGAGCCAGTGTGAGGAGCAGGGTAGGCCAGGAGAACGAGTCCCTGTAGGAGCGCACTCTGACCCCAAGGAGCGGGTGCCATACAGGGTCCACGAGCAAGAGGTAGGCAGTGTCGACTCAGAAACACGAAGGCAGAAGTTGTAGACACGTATGGAACTTGTTGCCAAGTCGGCTAGCTGGGCGCAAAGGTGGAGCTTAAATACACAGGTCCAATGACATCATCAACCAGGGACACCCCGAGGTTCCCAAGGTGGAGCCAGTGACGCGCCTGCACCTAGGAAGGACCGAAGTCTTCGTGGGTGGTGGCGGCATCCAAGCCGCCTTGAGGAGTCCCGGGAACGCGGCGGTGTAGGCTGGACTGTGCCGCGAGCAGACTTAGGGCATGCAGGAGAGTGGAGCAGGAAGTAAGTACACACGGTCACAACCGTCTGCGCCCAACGGGCATAACATTAAGGAGCTTCCTGGGCATGCAAATCCCAGAACGGTGTCATTTGAGAAGGTTCAAAATATAAATAGTTAACGTTAAGATATTTCACATAAGATTTACAAGGCTATCTCAATGTAAACTGTGCACCTAAAGACAATACCTCAAACAGGATGGAAAGTAATTTCCTCCTGCAATCTTCTGACCATAGAATGGCAATAATCTGTTACGAAAGAAACATCTGAGAATGGTATTTCTATCATTCAAAAAGGCAAATGTAACAAATAAAGTTCCCCTTTTAGATATAAGAGCATCTTGGGATAGCTCAAGAAAATCCATTAAATTTATAGAAGAAACTTGTTCTTGGTCTTCACGAATACCAATAACCTGCTGTGGCAGATGATACGCTTTTGTGATAACAGGGATTGCCTCCTTGGAAATCTTGTCCCTTTTTAAATTTCCCCACTTATGTGGTAGAAGTTGGGTTTGTGTGCAGTTGTGCTCACCCACTTAATATTCAACACACAACTGCCAGGTTATTTTATAACATGTCCGCATATACATGTGTATGTTATAACGTATCTGTAGCTCTGGGCGCAGGCTGACGAATGCACGCACATGTGTGCACATGGCCTGTTTGAACATTACTGTCTAATTGAGTAGTATCCCAGAGTGATGGCAAGAAAAATAATTCTCCTTTCTGCTGGGTCTCCTGCAAGGAAACGCAGGCCCAGAGCCCCCTCAGCCCATCCTTCAGGGGTAGAGAGGTAAGGCAGAACCCAGAAACAGGAATAAGAGAGTATTAAAGTCGTTAGAGTTCAGCATCAAAACTTTAAGATGTATTTTCAATTCATGCAGTTCTATATTATTATTGACAAATAATTGTAAATAGAACTCCACAAATATGATGCTAATCAAATTTTTTACAACTTTTTCCTTTCCTTTTCTTTAAGAGGATCTTTGTATCAGAACTGGTTCTGCAAAACTGCCTCTCAGATAGGAATATTTTCATGTCTTTCGACTGATGGTGAATAACAATACGATGCCAATAGTCAGTGAATTTAAGAATCTGATTCTTTGATTGAACCTATTTTCGCAGATGTTCTTGTCTTAGCTGTTGAAGCATTGTAAGAAAATAGAAATTATTATTCTGTTGTTGTATGTTTCTGTACTTTACTCTGATTCTCTCTCTTTTGTCTTGGTGTATGCAAGTCTTGTGTTACAGTTTGGTAGGATTTGTAGGTATGTGGGCTCTGGGCTGAGGTGAGAGATGGTACCGCGCACAGGGAGGAGCCCTGTAAGCTTCACTGTCAGGAGGCAAGGTCCCAGCAGACATCAGACACAGCTGTGGAATAGTCTTTATTAGAGAGATAGAGAGACACTGCCCAGGAAGTGGGGAGTACAGGAGAAAGTCTCAGAGTCTGTATGGTGGGGTGTACCCAGGGGGAAACCCACAGTAGTGAAGATCTGGCAGTGGTCCACAGAGCGGGGTACACCGATGAAGCTCCTCTGTAGAGATGATTCGCTAGTAACCTGCAGCGCGGGCTATATTGAAGGGGTTCCTCACTTAGAGATGGTACGGTAGTGGCCCACAGAACGGGGTCCACCAGTAAGGTTTCCTGCTAGAGATGGTACAGTAGAGATCAGCAGCTCGTGGTACACCGATGAGGTATCGTACTAGAGATGGTACGGAAGTGGCCCACAGCGTGGGGTACGCTGAAGAAGATTCCACACTAGCGAAGGGACAGTAGTGGTCCGTAGATAAAGGTAATTACAGTGACGAAGGTCTCAGAAGAAACCCCAGGGAGCGGGGATAGACAGTAGTCCAAGGCAAGAAGTCCCTACGAGGAGTGGATAGCCAGAGATGAGGAAGGGCCCCCAAGGAGCGGATACCCAGATTGTCTCATGCCAAATGTGCAGGAAGTGGAACGGGAAGTCCGTAGTGAGCGAAGAGGATTCAGCAATGAGGGAAATTGTTGCCAAGTCATCGATAGGCAGGGCCAGCCGGCTTAAGTATCCTGGAGGGGACGCCCCCAAGGTTCACGCCATGACTGGCACGTGAGAGAGCATACACCTAAGTGATCCCGAAGGCAAAATGGTGGTCAACAGCACCCATGCCATCCCGGGGATGTCAAGCAGGTCGGCGGTAGCTGGCGGAGGTCACCACTTTCCCCCAATGATGTCAATGCAGCAAAGAAAGAGGTGAGCAACGCAGCAACCCCAGGAGATCTGACACCAGCATGGAGCCAGAAGCAGAATGAAATGAGAAGACACAGCAGTAGGACTGTGACTGAAGACCGCATCAAGGAGTCAAGACTATGGGCAGTTCATAGTGGAGGACATAATTAGTAAGCAGCAGGACAACACAGGCAGACAGTAGACCATCCAGCAAGCCAGCACAGAAACTCTGTAATCAGGATGGGCCCAGCAGATGTCTTCCATCTAACCAGCATAGGAAATGTATATTCATGATGGGCCCAGCAAGCTTCTTCCATATAGCTGGCACAGGAACTCTAAGAACATAAGAACATGCCATACTGGGTCAGACCAAGGGTCCATCAAGCCCAGCATCCAGGCCATAAGAACCTGACAAGTATCCAAAAATTAAGTCTATTCCATGTTAGGGATGTGAATCGTTTTTGAACGATTAAAATCATCATCAGATAATTTTAAAATCGTCCAAAATCGTTAGAGTGCACGATACAATACAAATGCCCCCGATTTATCGTCAGGGGCATTTGTATTGTATCGTTAAATAGGGCACGGGAATTATTTGGGAGAGGGTGGGGAAAACCGGTACACCAAAACAACCCCTAAACCCACCCCGACCTTTTAAAACCAATTCCTTACCCTCCCGAACCCCCCCAAAATGTTAAGTTACCTGGTGGTCCAGTGAGGGGGGGGGGGGTCCCGGCACGATCTCCCGCTCTCAGGCCATCGGCGCCATTTTGGCTGCCACTAATTAAAATGGCACCGATAAAAAAAAAACCCACCCGACCCTTTAAATCGACCCCCCACCTGCCCGACCCCCCCAAAACCTTTTAAAATTACCTGGTGGTCCAGGGGGGACCTCGGGGAGAGATCCAGGGGGGCCTCGGGAAGAGATTTCCCGTTCCCAGGCATCAGCTGTTCTAAAAATAAAATGGCGCTGATGCACCTTTGCCCTTACCACGTGACAGGGTATCCGTGCCATTGGCCGGCCCCTGTCACATGGTAGGAGCACTGGCTGGCCGGCGCCACCTTTAAAGATGGTGCCGGCCACCTTTACTCATCAGCCCCTACTAGAGGCGCGGGCCTCACTTAAAAAAAAAAATTAGCGATGTGAATTGGAATCGGAAACAATTCCAATTCACATATCTTAACGATCAGATTCTTCCCCCCCCCCCCCCCCCCAGCCGAATCTGATCGTTAAGACGATCTGGCACACGATTCACATCTCTATTCCATGTTACTGTTGCTAGTAATAGCAGTGGCTATTTTCTAAGTCAACTTAATTAATAGCAGGTAATGGACTTCTCCAAGAACTTATCCAATCCTTTTTTGAACACAGCTATACTAACTGCACTAACCACATCCTCTGACAGAGGACTGGTCTTGTTTGTTTGGACAAGTCATCTTTGAGTGAAATTTTGAAACCTTTACAACTTGGGGACTCATGGGCCTTTTCCTCTTAAGGGCTTTTGGCTGGTTGGACGTGGAATATCTTTGGGGGCCTACCCCTGGGCCATCCTGAGAGCTGGGGACTGCTGCATGGAGTGGACTCCTGGGATAATGGGAATAGCATAGGTGCAGGCCCTGGCAATGTTGAATTAGTTGGGTTATTGCAATCAACAAATTGCTGATGGAGATGGAGATGGTGTTTAGGCCCTGTGTAAGGGCTGCTGTCTGAGCCTGCATGACCTGGGTGTGGCTGATCTGATCCCTCCTCAACTGCACCACCTCTACTCATATATGGTGCAGGTGGAGCCCATGCCTCCTCTCAGTGCATTCAAGTGTGTACTGGACTGCTCGATCTGTTGCTGCTGGTGGTGTGTGTGCTGCAGGTACTGTGGTTGGTAGTGGCTGATGCACTGTCTGTGGCTCTAGTGCTGGCATATCATGAATGGTGGGCTGAGCTGGCAGGGTGTCTGGTGCATCCCGCTGGTGATGTGATGTGCTGGATGTAGGCGGGGACTGGTCACCTTTGTCCCATGGCATCATGTTGGAGAGGTTTAGGCTGGTGTCAAGTTGTGGGATGAGCCAAGTTTAAGCCATAGCTGGTGCTGTTCTGGTGGCCGCTGCTGCTGTTCCTCCTTCTCTTCCTCACTCCATGTGGTCTGAGCATCAAGTTGCAAGCTGATAGCTGGGGCTGTGCTGCTGGCCCCTGGGCTTCACAGATGGTTCCAGTGGGTTCCAGGGCGAGAGCTGTGGAAACAAAGAAGAAGACATAAGTATGAATTCTTACAAGTTTTCATCTATAGATAACAGCCTATGAAAATGCTTCTATGCCTGAATGTAATCTTCAGATGCTTTCCATTTATAATATAGAATATCAATTCTTTCTATCATCATCAATCCAATCATTTTTGACTGCCACAAAGAGATAGCTGGGGGTGATGCATCAATCCATGTATGTAAAATAC
The DNA here is from genome assembly GCF_901001135.1 of Rhinatrema bivittatum. NCBI lineage: Eukaryota > Metazoa > Chordata > Amphibia > Gymnophiona > Rhinatrematidae > Rhinatrema > Rhinatrema bivittatum. The sequence goes on from NC_042633.1 coordinate 11,027,806, forward strand.
ATTTGCATGCCAGCTGCAATGCCAAATAAACAAACAGATGTATTCCTTTCCTGAGATCAAGATCTATGTTACATCTCCCTACTTAGGAATCGTATCCCTAACACATTTGCCCACAGAAAGCAGTATAACATCCCAGAAAGCAATTAACTTAGACCATGCCAGAAATGTATTCTAACATGTATTCTCTCTCTCACACACACACACACGCAGGTCCCACTCCCTCCCCCACACAGGCTCTCATTCTCACATGCTCACAGACACTGGCTCTCACATGCTATCTTCAATTCCCCCTTCACAAACACACGCACTCTCACTTTTACATGCTGTCTCATACACAGCTTCATATTGCCATACAAACTTACAGGCTCTCACATGCAGGCTCCTGCTCCCATTTCCATACATACGTATACACACAGGCTCTCACTCTCATATGCAGGCTACCAATCTCACACAAACAAACACACACATCCCCAGGCAGACTTCCATTTACACACACACACTCTGTTAGCCATTACACAGCTGATGTACTCTGCACGTTCTTTCAGAGGTCCAGTATGTGATAGGGACACTCCCATGTACTGTAAATCTCCAAGGGAGGTCACTTGTAAATTTGTCCTCTGATTCCCCAGGCAGGGTTCGAACCTCCACTCTCAATGTCTGACTGGCTAGGAGGCAGAAGCTCCCAAACTTTACATCATAGTCCTCTTCTTGTAGAAAAACAAGTCCCAATAAAACAATGTCCAAAAAAACACAGTCCAACAATGTAAATCCAAATTAAGCCCGGTTGGCCTATCTGCCACCTCCCACGTATTTCTGGGCCTTTACCACTCCTCCCAGAGTTAACTCCACCTGCACAACAGTTTTCCTAAAAAAACCAGCAGAAAAGAAAACAATCCAAAACAAGATAGAAGTCTCTGTGTTCCCAAGCTCACCGTTCTTGGCACCACAGTTGTAGTCCTTCCCTCACTCCTCTCCATGATAGACATCACGGTCCACGACCCAGCCTCTTCAGTCCCCAGAAGGAGATTGAGACTGCTCTGGCTGAGGCTCCTCCTCTAGTGGCCAGGGATTGGTTCCTGGTGCTCCACCCGGGTCTCCACCCTCTTCCTCCCACAGCTGTGTCTCCTGGCTCTCTATTACTGGGGGAAGGAACCAGTGTGACTCCCTAACTCTTTGTTTCCTGGTTTTCCTTCCCTCTTAAATCCCTCCCTAGGGTTTTTAGTTTCAGGGATTTTTAGTTCCAGGGGTTTTAACCTTCCTCCCCAGGCTGGTATATAAACCCCATCACTCACATACACACAGACACAAACAAACATAAAACACAGGCAGACTCACCATCAGGAGGAAAAGGGGAGCCTGTTCTCCTGCTGCTCCTCATGTGTCTGCCTGTGGTATTCAAAACTTTTGGGGCTTGCACATCCTCTATACTGATCTCGCAATGCATGAGTTCATCACAGAACACTTACCGTCTGCATGTGTTTTGAATGGCACAGGGCCAGCGCAAGTGGAAGAGAAGGTGAATGGCCACCTTCTATTGAGTTTCTTTCTCTTTGACTACCAGCCTCCTAGTCCTGCTCCTCTTCTCAGCCACCAGTAGGATGGAATCCACTGGCAGCCCCGTGGTTTATTGCATCTATTGCTCCATTATCAAGATGTTCCCTCACTAGGACTAACTAGTTATTATTACACACTGACCCAGAGGACCTGCGAGTAAAAGAAAATAGAGATAACACCAGCTAGAACCACTCTTCTGGGCTGTCTTCCATGAAAGGGGAAGGACTACATGACCATAACAAGCAAATCAGCATTATATAATGTTTTGCCAAAACTTGCTGCCAGTCCATGTGGTCTCCCCAGCTTTTGCAGGGGGACACGTGGGATCCGCAGGTAGAACCAGAATGACGTCTACTGGGATGACATACCATAGAGCCAAATTATGGATTACACAGAAGACGAGCACTATCTTAGCTACTCTGAGTGGGGCATCCATTAAAGCTGCCCCCATTTTGTACAAACAGTGAAATCTATGTTTTTGATCTCCAATGTTGCATTCTGTGACACAGTGGGTAGAACATAAGGCCTCGTTGTACCTCATCTCTTCTACCATGTTTGGAATGTTGATCGGTGTGAGAATCTAGGTCCTGCAACCATAGCCAGAACCTCCTGTGCCAAAGAGAGAGCATCAGATTAACTTGCACCACGTGACTTAGTTATCTCACTGCCAACCCAGGGCATGCTCTAAGACACTAGAAATGAAGCTCCATCTTGACATGTGGTATAAAAAACTATTTCTAAAGCCATGGTCCATGTCACCTTTTAATGTAACACTACATGTACACTATAGCCCTTTGTTATGCTTATCTGATTTTCAGGAATAGAAACATGCATCTGGGGTGCATGCAAAATGTGTACAGGTTACTCAAAAGTAAGCAATCTCTACCTAGTTCTAGCACTCCTGTAACACTGAAGCTGTACATCTCAGCTGCCACACAAGACATTGCATAAAGTCATCAACTTCGTAGTTTGATTGTTCATGTCCCTGGATGTTCAGCAGCATGTCCTCCAGGAGTACACATTTGTTATACATGACACACTGAATAGTATTGTCCCAAAAGACTACTACCAGAGCTTCTATTGAACCCGAATACCCCTGTGATGGTAAAGACAAACTGTGGCTGACATCCTGGCTGTCAGAGTGGAGTACTGCAGACAGGATACAGATATGGGCACCGTTAGCTGATTAGGCACTGAAAGTGCAAGTACTCCCAAGTCAGGTGTGCCCTATCAGGCAGATACAGTACAGTGTGCTCCAACGGAGCGCACTGTTAGCCGGCATTTGGACGCGCGTTTTTGACTCGATAGGTTTACCCATTATTTAGTAAGGGGTAATAGCGTGTCGAAAACAAAGGTAGGCGTTAATTTCTCCGGGCACCGGAAAAGAGCACATAAAAGCAGTAAAAACTGCTTTTCTGTGCAACCTCCGACTTAATATCATGGTGATATTAAGTCAGAGCTCCCGAAAGTTAAAAAAAGTAAAAAAAAAAAAAAAAAAAATTTGAAATAAGCTCGCGGCTTGAAAACCGGACGCTCAATTTTGCCGGTGTCTGGTTTCCAAACCCCTGGCTGTCAGCGGGCTCGAGAACCGATGCTGGCAAAAGTGAGCATCGGCCGTCAAACCCACTGACAGCCGCCGCTCCTGTCTGAAAAGAGGCGCTAAGGATGCGCTAGTGTCCTTAGCGCCTCTTTTTACTGCCGGCCCTAATTTACATAAATTGATTTACTGTATCGGCCCATATGTGACCAAAAAGGATTGGGTAGACAAGTGAATTTTCCACAGCTCCAAGAGAGAGGATGTGAACTGCCATTGTTTTAAGTCGATCAGTTGAAAGTCTGTAGTGTTCAGTCACACACTGGCCTTAGTGGAAAGGGCTTTGTAGTGACATATAATATTAGTAATCCTACAGGATGGAGACCAAACTGTGCAAGCCACTTGTCATATAACTGATGTAATCACATCTCCGAGAGTCCCCGTGTCAGTGCTGTTTGCTATAATCTCATAGCTGGAGAGGAATCATAGAAAGAAGCACCACTCTTACCTATGAGCCAACCATCACCATAGATGCTGTCTTCAAATTGTAAACAGGTTAGATTGCCCAAGTATAAAGGAATCATGCACAGCTCCTCGGTACCTGGTGACCACTTTGAGGATGCACAGCCGAGCATCACAGACCACATGCACATTGATTTAGTGGAAGAGCTTTATGCTGCGATAGATCTCATCTCTGCCACAGGGTGGAATGGCTATGTGGGTGAAGTCAATAGCTCCCAGAACATTTTGAAAGTTCCCAATTGCATAAAAACATCTTCAAATACAGAAAGACCTGTATTTCATGAGGGAGCCAGATGTAATGATTGATGTGGCTATGTACAGCTCTTATGACCTGGCTCAGAGCATAGGAAAAAGAATTTCAGGACATTCTCTCAACAATTCTTACTGTTGTTTGGACTGAACCAGATGCCATAAAATGCAGGGTGCATGCATTTTACCTTAAGAACTCAAGCACCAGATGGCTTGAATGAAGATTTAGACTGGGGGCCGCTACTTTGAAGATACGTGGTTGATGACGTCATTACGTGATCATGGATTGGAGGTTTTATTTATTCAAGCATTCACATTAAATGAACGGTTGGTATTGGGCGTTCAGTAGCATAATTTCGATTCGCGTTCAGAAGGCTTCAGCAGAGCTTAACTCGCAAGGAAAGCTGAGGATTTATATTCGCAGTGTGGCACAGGACTTCATGGTCCGTTGAAAGGAAGGAGCAGCAATTCGAGAAAGAGTATTTAGGCATATACATTGCTACTGAAATATCATATATTTGATTTAGGGCAACATAGCAAATATACCTTGAGAAAAGGTCCTTTGTGATTTGAAATGGGGCCTCGTCGGGCCATTTAACATCAGACAGATAAGTCAGGACGTTGTTGATATTTTTTCATAGCGAGTTATAAGTTTATTCAGCATTTTTCAAGTATAAGAATTATAAAGTTTTTAAAAAATATATTTTTGCACAAGTTTTGCACGTTTCGCGCAAAAAAAAAATATAGTGGATGGAAGGGGGGACGTTAATGATGAAACTTTATTGGCACCTGTTAGAATGTATGATATCCTAGATTTACTAACCTTAGTCTATGTGACTATTTGTAAACCGTTGCGATGGTATATAACTTAGCGACGGTATAGAAAAGTTTTTAAATAAATATATTGAATAACACCTGGGTGGTGTTTTATAATACAAATATGAAATGTTCCCACCATCCCATAAAAGTTTTTTTCTTTTTGATATTGTTGAGAAAGTCTTTTGAAATATATAAAATATCCTACATACCCTTTTTTGGGATTGGTAGGTCTTGTCAATCTTAAAAATTATTCTAATGTGAATTATTTCATTAAGAGGTGATACGTTTTCTACATTTAAAATGAGCCACTGACAGACATACGCATTGGTACCTGTGAGATGTCAGTAGATAACCATTTAGGCGTCCAGGCTGTCCTATTGCTTCTGTCAATGCTACTTTTGTTATGGTTATCACATATTAGGGATGTGAATCGTGTCCTCGATCGTCTTAACGATCGATTTCGGCTGGGAGGGGGAGGGAATCGTATTGTTGCCGTTTGGGGGGGTAAAATATCGTGAAAAATCGTGAAAAATCTAAAAATCGCAAAACCGGCACATTAAAACCTCCTAAAACCCACCCCCGACCCTTTAAATTAAATCCCCCACCCTCCCGAACCCCCCCCCCCAAATGACTTAAATAACCTGCGGGTCCAGCGGCGGTCCGGAACGGCAGCGGTCCGGAACGGGCTCCTGCTCCTCAATCTTGTTGTCTTCAGCCGGCGCCATTTTCCAAAATGGCGCCGAAAAATGGCGGCGGCCATAGACGAACACGATTGGACGGCAGGAGGTCCTTCCGGACCCCCGCTGGACTTTTGGCAAGTCTCGTGGGGGTCAGGAGGCCCCCCACAAGCTGGCCAAAAGTTCCTGGAGGTCCAGCGGGGGTCAGGGAGCGATTTCCCGCCGCGAATTGTTTTCGTACGGAAAATGGCGCCGGCAGGAGATCGACTGCAGGAGGTCGTTCAGCGAGGGTTCCGGCGCCTCGCTGAACAACCTCCTGCAGTCGATCTCCTGCCGGCGCCATTTTCCGTACGAAAACGATTCGCGGCGGGAAATCGCTCCCTGACCCCCGCTGGACCTCCAGGAACTTTTGGCCAGCTTGTGGGGGGCCTCCTGACCCCCACGAGACTTGCCAAAAGTCCAGCGGGGGTCCGGAAGGACCTCCTGCCGTCCAATCGTGTTCGTCTATGGCCGCCGCCATTTTTCGCTGCCATTTTGGAAAATGGCGCCGGCTGAAGACAACAAGATTGAGGAGCAGGAGCCCGTTCCGGACCGCTGCCGTTCCGGACCGCCGCTGGACCCGCAGGTTATTTAAGCCATTTGGGGGGGGGGTTCGGGAGGGTGGGGGATTTAATTTAAAGGGTCGGGGGTGGGTTTTAGGGGGTTTTAGTGTGCCGGCTCATGATTCTAACGATTTATAACGATAAATCGTTAGAATCTCTATTGTATTGTGTTCCATAACGGTTTAAGACGATATTAAAATTATCGGACGATAATTTTAATCGTCCTAAAACGATTCACATCCCTATCACATATGCTCCTACCACTCCCCTCTCAGCTAAGGAAGTTTCCTAATGTCTAGCTCTAGCAGCTTGACTGCCTGCAGGAGGTCACTTCTCCTTGAGTTTTGCCATTAACTGGGAAGTAAAGCCACATCATCCCTTTTCCTATTCTAGGCTGTAGTGCCATTCTCTGCTGGCTGATTTCCTTTTCCTCACTTTGTGTCCCTCCACCATTCCAGGTATTGGTCATATGAATTTCCATAGATAAACTGAACCCAATTCCCTCCATTTCTATATTCTGCCCCTCTCTCCTCTATTTGCTGAATCTGTCTCAAGCTTCTGATTGGTTGAGGGATGCATTCTGTGTGCATGTATGTATGTGTGGCGTGTGTAATCTGGATTTTCATGTTGATTATGTTGATGCTACCTACACCTTTTCATTTTACCTACCAGGGACAGACAAGGGTTGGAAGAAAAGATTTATCATGTCTTGGTGAACCCACAGCCAATCATAGTTAACAAAATCAATTCACTTTAAAATAAAAACATACACATAAAATTTATAATATCATATTCAACATACAAATAAAAATCATATGGCCTAGATTTATCAAACTGCACTAAATATCACATGTGATAAGAAAAGGAGCATCTTTTATGGTAATAGCCTAGTTATCACAATGTACCTGCATAATGTTGAGATTACTACCTGATAATCTCCTTTTCCTTAGTGTAGACAGATGGACTCAGAACGAATGGGATAGTATCCGCGTGCTAGCAGTTGGAGACGGATCTGACGTCAGCACGGGGTATATATATCCCCACAGGAAGCGTAGCAACTCAGTAATCTTCCTTGCAAAAGCTGTTATAGATGTGTGTACTGACGCTCAGTGAAAAGTGAAACAGGATTCCCCTGACCGATTGATAGTAGCTGGAGACCGCCAGCAGTCACAACCGGAAGGCGTTGACACCTGGTATAGTGTACACTCTTATAGAAAAAGATGACATGGCTTACCTTGCATTGGTGAAACCCATGTACGCAGGCAGCTGGGCGGGATGCTGAGTCCATCTGTCTACACTAAGGAAAAGGAGATTATCAGGTAGTAATCTCAACATTTCCTGGCGTGTAGCCAGATGGACTCAGAACGAATGGGATGTACAAAAGCTTTACTCCCAGCCGGGGCGGGAGGCTGCCTGAGGACCATGTAATACCGCCCTCGCAAATGCTGAGTCCTCCCTGGCCTGGACATCCAGACGGTAGAACCTGGAAAAGGTATGGAGGGAGGACCATGTCGCCGCTTTACAGATTTCCGCAGGCGACAGCATACTGGATTCCGCCCAGGATGCCGCTTGTGCTCTGGTAGAATGAGCCTTGACCTGTAGAGGCGGAGACTTCCCAGCCTCTACGTACGCTGCTCTGATAACTTCTTTAATCCAGCGGGCGATGGTGGGCTGCGAGGCCGCTTCACCTTGCTTCTTCCCGCTGTGCAGGACGAACAGATGGTCCGTCCTTCGCAGGTCTTGTGTCACTTCCAAATATCTGGGCAGCAATCTGCCAATGTCGAGATGGCGTAGTAAACGCCCTTCTTCAGATTTCCTCAAACCCGCCATGGTGGGCAAGGAGATGGTTTGGTTAAGATGAAACTTTGAAACCACTTTAGGTAGAAAGGAGGGAACCGTACGCAGATGGATAGCCTCAGGAGTGATTCTGAGAAAGGGATCACGGCAGGACAGTGCTTGTAGCTCTGAGATGCGGCGTGCCGAACATACCGCCAATAGGAACACCATCTTCAAGGTTAGAGAATGGAGAGTCAGTCCCCGAAGGGGTCTGAAGGTACATCCCGCGAGGAAATCCAAAACAAGATTGAGGTTCCATAAGGGCACAGGCCACTTTAATGGAGGACGGATATGCTTGACTCCTTGCAGGAAACGAGAAACATCTGGGTGCTTGGCGATGGTCTTGCCATCCCTCTTGGGACCATAGCAAGACAGCGCAGCCACCTGACCTTTGATGGAGCTGAGGGAGAGACCCTTCTGAAGTCCATCCTGCAGGAAATCCAACACAATAGGGATTGTGGTCGCATGTGGATTGGTGCCGCACCATGCTTCAAATACTCTCCATATGCGAACGTAGGTGAGGGATGTGGAAAACTTACGAGCTCGGAGGAGTGTATCAATCACGGGCTCCGAGTAACCTTTTTTCTTCAGTCTAGCCCTCTCAATGGCCAGACCGTAAGAGAGAATTGAGTTGGATCCTTGTGGAGGATGGGACCTTGACGTAGAAGGTCCTGGAGAGGAGGCAGAGGAAGAGGCTCCCCTGCCAGTAGTCTTCTCGGCCAGTCTGGCGCCACTAGAAGAATGAGGCCCCGGTGGTTCTGAATCTTGTGGATGATGGCGCCCAGCAGCGGCCACGGAGGAAAGGCGTAGAGCAGAGTTCCTGGAGGCCATGGCTGGACCAGGGCATCGATGCCGTGCGAGTACGGGTCGCGCTTGCGGCTGAAGTATCTGGGTACTTGAGCATTGGACTTGTCCGCCAGTAAATCCATGGCCGGAAGCCCCCAGTGATCCACAATCATCTGGAAGGCTGTGGGTGACAGCTGCCACTCTCCCGGATTTAGGCTTTCTCTGCTGAGGAAGTCTGCTGTGGTATTGTCCTTCCCAGCAATGTGGACGGCGGAGATGTCCTGAAGATTCGCCTCTGCCCAAATCATCAGTGGGGTGATCTCCAGAGATACCTGTCGGCTTCTGGTTCCGCCCTGACGGTTGATGTATGCCACCGTGGTGGCGTTGTCGGACATCACTCTGACTGCTCTGTTCTTCAGTCTGTGAGCAAAGCGAAGGCATGCCAATCGGACTGCCCGAGCCTCTAGACGGTTGATGTTCCACGTTGACTGTTCTCTGTTCCACCGCCCTTGCGCGGTGAGTTCTTCGCAGTGTGCTCCCCAGCCGCTCAGGCTGGCATCTGTGGTGAGCAAGGTCCACGTGGGTGAGGATATCTGCGACCCCCTGCTCATGTGGTTGGACTGCAACCACCACCGCAACTGGGTCCGCACTCTGGCTGGTAGAGGAAGGTGCGTGGAATAGTCCCGTAGACGGGGGCTCCAGCGAGAGATCAGGGAATGTTGTAGAGGTCTCATATGGGCCCTCGCCCAAGGCACCACTTCCAGGGTGGATGCCATGAGACCAAGAACCTGCAGATAATCCCAGGCTATGGGCCGACCGGCTCCCATCAAATACTGGATACGCTGCTGAAGTTTCAACTTTCTCTTGGTAGTGAGACTGACTGTGTCTGCCCGGGTGTCGAACTGTACTCCCAGGTATTCCAGTGATTGGGAAGGCTGTAGGCAGCTCTTGCTGAGGTTGATTACCCAGCCCAAGCTTTCCAGAAGGGTGATCACTCTGTCGGTTGTCCGAAGGCTCTCCTCTCGAGATTTCACCCTGATCAGCCAGTCGTCTAGGTAGGGATAGACCAAAATCCCTTCCCGCCTGAGTGCCGCTGCTACTACTACTACCACCTTGGTGAATGTCCGTGGCGATGTGGCCAACCCGAAGGGCAGAGCCCGAAACTGGAAGTGGCGGCCTAGAACCTTGAAGCGTAGGTAGCGCTGATGATCCGGATGGATCGGGATATGCAGGTATGCCTCTGACAGGTCCAGTGCCGTGAGGAATTCTCCTGGCTTACTGCAGCCTTGACGGAGCACAGAGTTTCCATGCGAAACCTCGGTACCCGTAAGTATTGATTGACTGACTTGAGGTCCAGGACCGGCCGAAAAGTACCCCCTTTCTTGGGTACCATGAAATAAGTGGAATAGTGTCCAGAATTCACTTCCCAGGCAGGTACTGGGATGATGGCTTTCAAGGACAGGAGCCTCGCCAGGGTAGCTTCCAATGCTGCCTTCTTGTGCATGGGACAGGAAGATTCCACAAACTTGTCCGGAGGGAGATGATGAAAGTCCAGATAATATTCCTCCCGGATAACAGCGAGGACCCACTGGTCCGACGTGATCTCGACCCATCTGGGGTAGAAGAGGGTTAACCTGCCCCCTATGGCTCCGTCCCCCAGATGAATCGGCGAATTCTCATTGTGAGGCGCGGCCGGGACCCGAACCCGGACCAGCCCCCCTCTTGCACTGCTTGGTCCGAAAGGACTGATTCCGGGTCTGAGGACGTGGTGCTTGGTAGCGACCCCTGTAAGGAACAAAGCGCTGTGAACTCCTGCCCCTGGAGGACCTTGGAAAGGCGCGCTGGCCCCTTCTGAACCGATCTTCCAGCAGTCTAGGCACTGGAGAGGCACCCCATGTACTGGCCAGTTTATCGAGGTCGCTGCCAAATAGGAAGGAGCCCTTAAAGGGCAATCTGGTGAGGCGTGTCTTGGAAGGCGCATCAGCTGACCATCTCCGGATCCAGAGCTGCCTCCTGGCAGCTACGGAGGATGAAATCCCCTTAGCTGTTGTCCGAACCAGGTCAGATGCAGCATCCGTGAGGAATGAAAGAGCTGACTCCATGTCTGCTGCTGGAGCGTTGTTTCTAACCTGTGACAAACAGGCACGCGTCACCACTGTGCAGCAGATCGCAATCTGCAAAGAAAGAGCTGCCACCTCAAAGGTCTGTTTCAGAATGGCGTCCAGGCGCCGATCATGCGGCTCCCTGAGGGCCGTCCCCCCTTCAACTGGAATGGTAGTGCGCTTGACCACGGCACTAATCAAGGCGTCCACCTGAGGGCACGCCAGCAGGTCCTGGATAGCCGGTGCCAAAGGGTACATGCTCGTCAGAGCCCGGCCCCCTTTGAAGGAAGCCGCTGGCGCCGCCCATTCTAAATCTATCAATTGTTGTGCCGCCTGTAAGAATGGAAAATGGCGGGCCATAGGACGAAGACCTTCCAACAAGGGGTTCTGCGCAGAGGGTACCGAAGCACTGGGACCTGTAATATCCAATTCCGCCAGACACTGAGACACCAGGTCGGAGAGATCCTCTTTGGGGAAGAACCGCCTCATGGTTCTATATGGCTCAATCCCTGGGGGAAGGTCCCCCTCGTCCGGGAGTTCGGACTCATCCGGTGAGACCTCCTGGTCTGATTGATCCGGACTGTCCAGCGGCGGGAGGTCCCGGTCACGATAAGGGTGTGAGGGTCCAGGAACCGGATCCGCAGGAGCCGCCACCGCAGCCGCAGAAGCCGCCGCAGCCACCGCAGGAACCACAGGAACCGCTGGGCCTGGACGGGAAGCAGTTTGCATCTGGACGAAGGCATGAATCCCCTTAAAGAGATCCACCCAGGAAATTGAAGCAGCCCCTAATCGCCGGGGTACAAGATCCCCCGGGACTCCCGATTGGTCGAGACTGCCCCCTACATCCAGGGTAGCCCCTGGGGAACTGTCAACATATCGCGGCTGAGACCGGTCCTGGCCTGAGGATCCCACGGTCTCCTCACATTGGGCACATAGGGAGTCTGGGTCTTCACTGCGCGTGGCTCTAAGTTGGCATGCAGAGCAGAGGCCAAGGGCTTTAATGCCTGAGGCAGGCGGCGCCGCCGCTGAAGACGCTGCTGCATTCTGATCCATTGAAATATATGCGCTGAATGCTGAATACAACAAGCGCGCAATAACAATAATAACCGGCAGCAATAGGCGCTTAATACAACAGGCGCTCAATAAGAATAAGATGCGGCAGCAATATGCTCAATATGTGCTTAGCAATAGGCGGCCAAGAAAACAGCCCAATGGTATGCAATATGCACTCAGCAATATGCAGTTAGCAATATACGCTCAATGGCATTCAATAGACTTTCAGCAATAAACGGTTAGCAATATACGCTCAGTGGCAGCCAATATGCATTCAATAACAAGCGGTTAGTAATACACGCTCAGTAGCATATGCTCACAGAAATACGGCAATATACGCACAAGGAGGAATAGAGCCGCGCCTATTATGGGTGCTCAATACCTGAACAAGGCCCCAAAATGGCGTCCTCCACGGCGTGCCACGCCGCCGATCCTCGGTGCTTCGGAGACCAGTAACAAGAGATGTACGCCTTACCTGATCTTCGGCGCTTCCCGGCTGGAACTTGGGCGGTCTCCGGCTGCGGGGGGAGAGGGCAAGTACCTTCACCGCCGCGGTTGAGGAAATGCACCCGCTGCCTCGTCCACGCCGGGACCGAGGCGCCTCGAAGCCTCACCCGAACCTCGCCCGGGGGCTGTGTCCCTGCCGCGCTTCAGCCGGACCGAGGACTTACACGTCCGGGGGACCACGGAAATCACCCCGGGAAGCTCAATTGGGGGAGTGACCCCCTGGGTATCACCGCAGGAGCGCGGGGCTCAATAGTTTTGTAGAAAGGAAAAAGTAGAATCTAGAATGATAAGAAAAGAGAAAAATTAAAGTAGTCTTGGAAAGCACGCTCAACTAGCGTGCAGGCACTCCAAACTGCTTTGGAGACGGAAATTACTGAGTTGCTACGCTTCCTGTGGGGATATATATACCCCGTGCTGACGTCAGATCCGTCTCCATCTGCTAGCACGCGGATACTATCCCATTCGTCCTGAGTCCATCTCCTTCTCGCAGAATGCGCGCCCTCCTCCTGATCCCCGGATACGCGCCAGCCCCATGGGCGATGCGTCAGCTTATATCCCTGGTGGGCTTTGGGATCAACACTGAGTAGAATTGCTCCCACCGGGGCTTCTGCGCACCACCTAGTACCCTCCGCCATGGTGTATCTGGGCAGCTGGAGAGGGTACTCTGATGTACCCAGTGCTGTACCAGGTCATGCAGCGCCATCTTCGGGGTATCCTGAAAAGGCATCTGCTGTAGTGTATCTAGCCTACTTAGGCTGTGGGGTGGGGGACAGGGAGGCCGAGGAGGTCCTTGTTGTTGTGGTGGGCCAATTAGCAGGTCCGGGAGAATGGGGGGGGGGGGGGTGGGCAGAGGTGGGGACTCCCGGCCTGAAGGACCCCCTCAAACGGGCTGGAGGGGCCGAGAGGTAAAAAGGCCCCGTATCTCTTAGCAAATGACTGGCTACGTACGGGTGCCCCATGCCACTACGCTGGGCCAGCACTTCTGGGGATAGCCCACATTGCCGGTCTGTGCTCAGGAGATCACCGACCCACGTGGTCCTGGACTCTATGAGCCATCGGCGCACCTGAGGAGATTCCAGGGCATTCATAACCAGAGTGGGATTGTGAATAAGGGGCTCTCCTCAGTTATCCAAGTTCAGGGGCATCGAGGGGTCCCGTGTTCCAGAGACCACACTCCAGGCTTTGAAAATGTCCTGGTAGAAGCCCGGCAGCGTGCATACACTTCCCTTTAGATCACTAAGAGCTGCCAGTCGTACCGCAACCCGCCCACTTGCTGGAGGAAAAACGCCACCAGCAGGCGCCACTGCGGAGGCGGGTCTGCATACAGGAATCTCCGAAAGGCCTGGAGCCACAGGGTGTGGACTTTGCACCTTATGTCCACCACCCCCTGCCCTCCCTCCCCAAGGGGGGAGCCCCAGGACACCTGCGGAGCCCCAGTGCCTCCTCCCGGTCCAGAAGAAGTCCAGCAATTTCCTCTGAGTCCGGGAGATGAACTCAGAGGGCGGCCTCAGGGCGGCCAGCCGGTGCCACAGCATACTGGACACCAGCTGGTTCACCACTAAGGCCCTCTATCGGAAAGACATGAGCTTAACCAGACCCTTCCATGCCCCCAGACAAACTGCAATCTTCTCCAACTCCTTCCAGTTCGCCAGGGCCGCAGACTTCAGAGGTAAGGTGGACACCCAGATATTTCAGGGTCCCCCTGCCCCAAGAAAAATTATCAACCTGGCTAGGGTGTGGCCCTACCCAAAGTCCGGAGCTTTTGGCCCAGTTGATTTGGGCCGAGGATGTGGATGAAAAAACCCGCTGGCAGGCTCGCACCCTCTCCAAATCAAGTAGGTCTTTGACCATGAGGAGTACGTCGTCAGCATAAGCCGAGAGGGTGATCTGCATCTCCGGTGCCCGCAGCACCAAGCCAATGAGCCGCCTGCGCAGAAGACACAGGAACGGCTCGATGGCCAGGGCGTAGAGCTGCCTGGAGAGGGGGCACCCCTGACGCACTCCTCGACTGAATACCAGAGGCACCTTCAAGGACCAGTTGACCTTAACAAGGCACTCTGCAGAAAAATACAGGACACAGAGAAGACCTACAAAATGGGGGCCGAACCCGAATGCCTGGAGGGTTCCCATGAGGTATGTGTGATCCACCCTGTCGAAGGCCTTCTCCTGATCAAGGGACAAAAAGCCTACAGACAGACCGGCCCTACAGAAAAAATGAAGAAGGTCCCGGACCAAAAAGATGTTGTCAAAGATGGTCCGGCCCGGGACGGTGTAGGACTGGTCGGGGTGAATCACACTTGCCAGCACAGACGCCAGCCGCTGCGACATCGCTTTGGCTACGATCTTCTAGTCTGTGCAGAGCAGGGAGACCGGACGCCAATTCCGAATGTCACGCAGGTCCCCACTCTTGGGTAAGAGGGTCAGCACCGCGTGACGGCTGGAGAGGGGAAGGGCGCCGGCCTCCCAGGCTTCCTCTAGGACCCGCAGGAGGTCAAGTCCTAGGAGATCGAAAAAAATGGGCAAAGAACTCAACGCTCAGTCCGCCGATGCCCGGTGTCTTATTGTTGGGCATCTGACCCGGCGCGGGAAGCCCATCCCATAAGTCCCTACAGGCACTGGGATCAACATGGTCCGGAGAGAAGAGGGCAGAGTAAAAGTCCCGTGCCCTCGCCCTGATCCTTTCCGGCTCCGTGAAGGGGGTTCCGTCGGCGGAGAGTAAACACGTCATCCGCCCCTTCTTCCCCCTCCTCTTCTCGAGTGCGTAGAAGAAGCACGAGCTGCAGTCCATTTCACGGAGGAACTGGACCTGCAAGCGCACAAAAGCCCCCCGGCCTCGCCGCTCCTTGAGGACCCGAAGAGTGCGCATCTTCTCCTCATACTCCGCCTGCAGCTGGCGCTCGGCATCAGAGAACCCCGCCTCAAGTGTGAGCAGCTCCATCTCGCGACGTCGCTCCCCGTTAATGTATTCTATACAGGAACGTCGGTATATAAAAGTTAAAATAAAAATAAAAATAAATAATGTCTCTAGCATATTGTCGACAGAGAAGCCTGAGGCGGATCTTCCCCACGTCCCATCATTCGGCGAGCGAGGGGGAAGTGCAACTCGAGCTCGCGACAGTCTCCCCATAACACCCAGACCGCCGTCACGAGCCATTTCTCCTCTAAAAGCGAGTTGTTGAAGTGCCAATAGGCAGCGCAAGGCTCGACAGAGTCGAACCTCACCTTCATGGTCACCGCATGGTGGTCCGTGAAGGCCGCCACCACATTGGCACTAGAAAGGGCTCGTGACATCAACCCGAAGGAGAAATAAAAACGGTCGATTCGAGAGCGAGACACCTGTCCGAACCGCACTCTGATAAAGTTGTGGCCGTTAGATGCCCCGGGGAACTGTGTTCGCCAGACGTCAGCCAGGGACAGGCGATGGACCACCTCCCTCAGGCCGGCCGATGAGGCGGGATACCATTAGCTCCCCGTACGGTCGCCGCGCTCAAGGGTACAATTGAAATCAACCCCGAGCACGACTTCCTCCTTGGCGTCCAGGGTGTCCAAATGGGCCGACATCTGGCGAAAGAATGCTTCACGTTCAGGTCCGGCGGCCGGGGCATACACGTTAACTAGGTTAATCGTGCAGCCCTCGATCTGGGCCCAGAGGTGAAGCATACGACTGGGCACGACAGGTCGGACATCCAGCACCTCGGCCTGTAGGGATTCCACCAGCAGGATGGCCACCCCGCCGGATTGCCCGATGGAGTGATTGAACTCCACCCTCCCGCACCACCCCAGGAGCCAAGCTGCCTCAGTCTCTGGTGTGGAAAGGGTCTCCTGAAGGAAGGACACCGAGTACCCCCCCCCCCCCCCCACCATGAGGAAGGAGAGCACCCAGTGCCTCCGCAGACCCCTCCTGCAGCTGCAGACGTTCAAATTGCCAAAACGTCAGAGCCATTCTCTGTCAGCAATGTAAATGGTCACATGGGATGGCAATTTACAAGGGGTCGCCTGCCCCATGTCGGTCCTCTTTCTCCAGTCCATCAGGCTGGCCGAGCACCTCCTCAGATGACAGGAGGAGGGTCGGCTCAGCCGAGGGAATGAGCGGTCCTGGGAGGCCAAGGGACTCGACGGAATCCATAGGCCCTCGCTTAGGGGATTGACCCTCATTCCCTACCTTCCTGGGAAGGGAATCAAACCTCCCCCTGGAGCAAGAATCATCGGCCCAGCAGATTGAGGTGTACTCTGTGAATGAGCACCCATATCCTCCTCGGTTCGAAAGCTGTCCACAACTGTAATGGGAGCTCCGGAACACTTGGGAGGGGGCTCAGCACTTCCACCCATGCACTCCTCTACCTGCCGAAATACAGGCGGAGTGTGTGGGATCTCCGTGCTCCTGTCAGTCCCTGGCTCGGACTCCGGAGGCCTTCCCCTTCCCACTATCACAGCACTAACAAACGGATGTACCTCCTGCAGTGGGATTGGGGGGTTGGGTTCAGATGATCTGGCTCTCAACTCATCGGAGTCTTCGCCAGGGAGCGGGCTGTACAGGGGGAGGTCCAGGGCAGCAGTGAATGGGAAGTGGGACTCCAATGGACCGCTGCAGACCAGCTCTAAGTAACTGTCTGCATCCCAGCTATGGATAAGCGCTCCGGAAGCATCTATATTAGGAAGGCCGGGAATAGGCAGTGGGGCCTTCCTCTTTGGGCTGGGTGGGTGAACCTCATCGGTGAGGGACCAAACCGACCCATCCATAGCAGCTCTGTGGTCTGACCCTCTTCCTAGAGGCGATTGGGGGGGGGGGGGGGGGGGAGGTCCTGCGTGGGCATGACATTCTCGTGGTAAGCTAGTGCCTGTCGTTCATCATTGTTCCCCTCACCCACCACTTGGCCTGATGAGGACCTCCGGTTCTTCCTTGCTGAAGAATCCCTGGAGGGGCTAATTGGACATGACGGAACCAGGCCCGATCTATCACCAGCCAGAGTTCCCTTTTTTAGAATAGAAACTCCACTTCCTTTCTTGGGCGGAGGCCCGGCTGCCTCCATCTCGCTGCTGTGAGAGGGGGGAGAAGTGTCTACTCTGCGAGCAAGAAGTGGTCTAGTCTTCCTCTCCTTTCCGAGGATGTTACTTTTGGCCATCAATTCTAGGCCGGATAGTACAGACTGGACGCCCGTGGCCTCTGATGGGTGGGTGGGATCCATCGAGGCTTGCTGAGGCACAGCAGCTTTTTTAGTCTTCTTCTGAGGCTCAGTACGTGGAACAGGTGGAATGGATGGCTCTCCCAGGGGTGAGGGTGCCCTGGTGTCCGGGATACCGCTCGTGAGCTCTGCAGCTCTAGGAGGACCGGCTTCGAGGGCGACCTCGTGCCCTTTCATGGGTTGTCCTCGCCGCCGAGGCTCTCCTTCCTCACATGGCCTACCTCTTTACAGAGGTAGCACCAGTCCTCCAACGTGCTATAATAGACCTTATAGGAATGGCCCCCATCCCACACAGGGAACCATCCCTCGATGCCTTCTGTCCCCCTGGGGAGCACTATCCACACCGGGCATCGGTGGGACTCCACATGCCTCATTGCCTTCGATTTAAAACCTAGGGGAAGGACGAAGATGGAAGACTTCACTTCCCCCAGAGAATCAAGCTGGTGCCTCAGCCCAGCCTCTGTCAGAAAGGGTGGTACGTTAGATACTACTATACGTACCCCTTGAACATCCAGGTGCTCTAGAGAATGAGAAGTGTCCTCTACAACGATCCCGGTGATAAAGGGCCTTATGAACAGCGGCCAAGGATAGGAAGTAAACCTCCGCCTTGCCTCTTTCCCTGCTCGCAGAGTGCAATTTCTCCACCCCCACGACTTTGGCTACAGCCAATGCGTAGTCACGGATGTGATTTGTGGCTAGCATTTCACATCTAGCCGCATGTTTGCGGCTCAGGCCACACCGCCCCCCCATGATGACATGTGATGGGGGGGGGGGGGGATTTGCCTGTCTCTGTGAAGTCCAGTGGGAGGGGTGGCGGGGGGTCCAGCCACAACGGCTGCGTACGAAAGGCCAGTTTGAGTTGGAGTAGCCTGGCTCGGTGCCTGTCTGGATTTATCCTTTTTCTTCTTCCCACCCTGGCCTCCACATTCAGAACCTTGGAAGGTCTGGTCACCTTAGCCATGGGGAAGGGAGGTGGATGGGACGGGCCCACCCCTAGATACGGTGGTATTCGGTGGAGTGTGGACCTTCGGTGGCATAGGAAGGGCAGGAAGTCTCACGGTAGCCTCGCACTGGGGGCTGCTCACAGGGTTCCTGTCGATGATGGTCGGAGGAGGATCACCAATGGAACCGCCCTTAACGCTCTCACCGATGATCCTCATGGTGTGGTCACCTTGGGGATCGCTTGTGGCTGTCACGGGAGCAGCCTTATGTTTCCCCCTGGGTAGATTTGCAATTCCAGGAACTGCCGGCAAGGGAGGGGGATCCTCCACGGCGGACATCTCATTTGGGCGCGGGACGGAGAGAGCTCCCTCCACCCCAGTCTGGCCATAATAGTGGGCCCACTGCACCCGCTGAGCTATGGTGACTTCTCATACCTTCCAGCGACTCGCAGAAGTCCCCTCCCCTGGACTCTCCGGTCCCAACTCCGGACAGGGCATTGTGATCAGTCCGACTGGCTCCTTGGTCTTTCAGAGCTTGGGTAGGGCACTGGAGTCCTTCCTCCTCCATCTAGCTGGTCCTTTCCAGGGCATGAAGCCTTTTAAAGTGGTACAATCCATCGTCAACGCTGCCGTATACGACCAGGGAAGGGGGTCACTCCTCAATGCAGGGGCCCTGTGTGTCACAGTCTGTGAGTCCTTCCTAGGACCCTCAGCCTTCCTGGATTTCAGCATGCCAGTAAACCAAAAACAACAAAGGATGGGGAGGGAAAAGGGGAAAAGCAGGGGGTGGAGTGAACCTAAGCAGTGGAGGGAGTGGGGAAATGGACAGGGGAGGGGGGAACAAGCTCAGGGACCCAGGAACCTTGGAGGAACCTTCCAGAAGTAAATGAGAAAAGGCTGTGCACAGGCCCAACAGGCTCTGAGCACGATATTATTGCCTCTGTGGGGGAAGAACACTTAAATAGGGAAAAGAAAAAACAATGAAACTAAACAAGAAACTAAATCAAACGAACTCAGGGAAACAAAAAAAAAAAAAAAAAAACACTACACACACCCACAAAGGAACAAACAACACACCAGCAAAATCAATTAATCTAACAAAATTAAACAAAAAACTAAATAAGCAAACTAACAAAACTTACAAAATAAACTCTCAAGGAAGATAACTAAAGCAAATGGGGGAGGAGAAAGGGAAAAACTGCAGCCACTCCTGCCCTGCCTCAAGTGCCTTGCCTGGGAAAAACCTCAGCAAAAAGTTTGAAAAAAGGCTTACCTGGAGCGAGTCAGTAGCAGAAGCAGCAGTAAATCCAAGTCCTGTGAAAGCAAACCAAGAGAAAAAGGAAAAGATTCTCCCCTTCTTAGGAAAAAGGAATGAACCAGGGGAAAGAAAACTTTCCCCTGATAAGAAAAACAGCTCCTCTCTGCTCAGTGAGAGCTCAGAACTAGCAGCCTCCAGACAACAGAAGAGGCCTATTTCAGACCGTACGAAAGTGCCCGGGAGAGGGGCACCAGCCCGCTCTCCCACCGAAAGAGACAAAGTAACTGTGCCCTGCATCCCGCAGGGAGCACAGAAGAGAAGGCAGACAACAGAAGAGGCCTATTTCAGACCGTACGAAAGTGCCCGGGAGAGGGGCACCAGCCCGCTCTCCCACCGAAAGAGACAAAGAAACTGTGCCCTGCATCCCGCAGGGAGCACAGAAGAGAAGGCAGACAACAGAAGAGGCCTATTTCAGACCGTACGAAAGTGCCCGGGAGAGGGGCACCAGCCCGCTCTCCCACCGAAAGAGACAAAGTAACTGTGCCCTGCATCCCGCAGGGAGCACAGAAGAGAAGGCAGACAACAGAAGAGGCCTATTTCAGACCGTACGAAAGTGCCCGGGAGAGGGGCACCAGCCCGCTCTCCCACCGAAAGAGACAAAGAAACTGTGCCCTGCATCCCGCAGGGAGCACAGAAGAGAAGGCAGACAACAGAAGAGGCCTATTTCAGACCGTACGAAAGTGCCCGGGAGAGGGGCACCAGCCCGCTCTCCCACCGAAAGAGACAAAGAAACTGTGCCCTGCATCCCGCAGGGAGCACAGAAGAGAAGGCAGACAACAGAAGAGGCCTATTTCAGACCGTACAGAAAAATGCCCGGGAGAGGGGCACCAGCCCACTCTCCCACCGAAATAGTCAAATAACTGTGCCCTGCATCCCGCAGGGAACACAGAAGAAAGGCCTGAACAAAATCACAAAGATGTGACGCAGCTGACCAAAGAGGTACACTCCCTGCGCAGAGGCTAGGGAGAAACCCAGCCAGCAGGGGCCTATTTCAGACCGTACAGAAAAATGCCCGGGAGAGGGGCACCAGCCCACTCTCCCACCGAAATAGTCAAATAACTGTGCCCTGCATCCCGCAGGGAACACAGAAGAAAGGCCTGAACAAAATCACAAAGATGTGACGCAGCTGACCAAAGAGGTACACTCCCTGCGCAGAGGCTAGGGAGAAACCCAGCCAGCAGGGGCCTATTTCAGACCGTACGAAAGTGCCCGGGAGAGGGGCACCAGCCCGCTCTCCCACCGAAAGAGACAAAGAAACTGTGCCCTGCATCCCGCAGGGAGCACAGAAGAGAAGGCAGACAACAGAAGAGGCCTATTTCAGACCGTACGAAAGTGCCCGGGAGAGGGGCACCAGCCCGCTCTCCCACCGAAAGAGACAAAGAAACTGTGCCCTGCATCCCGCAGGGAGCACAGAAGAGAAGGCAGACAACAGAAGAGGCCTATTTCAGACCGTACAGAAAAAATGCCCGGGAGAGGGGCACCAGCCCACTCTCCCACCGAAACAGTCAGATAACCGTGCCCTGCATCCCGCAGGGAGCACAGAAGAGAAGGCAGACAACAGAAGAGGCCTATTTCAGACCGTACAGAAAAATGCCTGGGGGAGGGGCACCAGCCCACTCTCCCACCAAAATAGTCAAATAACTGTGCCCTGCATCCCGCAGGGAGCACAGAAGAGAAGGCAGACAACAGAAGAGGCCTATTTCAGACCGTACAGAAAAATGCCCGGGAGAGGGGCACCAGCCCACTCTCCCACCAAAATAGTCAAATAACTGTGCCCTGCATCCCGCAGGGAGCACAGAAGAGAAGGCAGACAACAGAAGAGGCCTATTTCAGACCGTACAGAAAAATGCCCGGGAGAGGGGCACCAGCCCACTCTCAGACAACAGAAGAGGCCTATTTCAGACCGTACAGAAAAATGCCCGGGGGAGGGGCACCAGCCCACTCTCCCACCAAAATAGTCAAATAACTGTGCCCTGCATCCCGCAGGGAGCACAGAAGAGAAGGCAGACAACAGAAGAGGCCTATTTCAGACCGTACAGAAAAATGCCCGGGAGAGGGGCACCAGCCCACTCTCCCACCAAAATAGTCAAATAACTGTGCCCTGCATCCCGCAGGGAGCACAGAAGAGAAGGCAGACAACAGAAGAGGCCTATTTCAGACCGTACAGAAAAATGCCCGGGAGAGGGGCACCAGCCCACTCTCAGACAACAGAAGAGGCCTATTTCAGACCGTACAGAAAAAATGCCCGGGAGAGGGGCACCAGCCCACTCTCAGACAACAGAAGAGGCCTATTTCAGACCGTACAGAAAAATGCCCGGGAGAGGGGCACCAGCCCACTCTCCCACCAAAATAGTCAAATAACTGTGCCCTGCATCCCGCAGGGAGCACAGAAGAGAAGGCAGACAACAGAAGAGGCCTATTTCAGACCGTACAGAAAAATGCCCGGGAGAGGGGCACCAGCCCACTCTCCCACCGAAATAGTCAAATAACTGTGCCCTGCATCCCACAGGGAACACAGAAGAAAGGCCTGAACAAAATCACAAAGATGTGACGCAGCTGACCAAAGAGGTACACTCCCTGCGCAGAGGCTAGGGAGAAAGACGAGGGGGGGGGGGGGGGAGGAGGGGCCAGCCAGCAGGTGGCCTATTTCAGACCATACAGAAAAATGCCCGGGAGAGGGGCACCAGCCCACTCTCCCACCGAAATAGTCAAACAACTGTGCCCTGCATCCCGCAGGGAGCACAGAAGAGAAGGCAGACAACAGAAGAGGCCTATTTCAGACCGTACAGAAAAATGCCCGGGAGAGGGGCACCAGCCCACTCTCAGACAACAGAAGAGGCCTATTTCAGACCGTACAGAAAAATGCCCGGGGGAGGGGCACCAGCCCACTCTCCCACCAAAATAGTCAAATAACTGTGCCCTGCATCCCGCAGGGAGCACAGAAGAGAAGGCAGACAACAGAAGAGGCCTATTTCAGACCGTACAGAAAAATGCCCGGGAGAGGGGCACCAGCCCACTCTCCCACCAAAATAGTCAAATAACTGTGCCCTGCATCCCGCAGGGAGCACAGAAGAGAAGGCAGACAACAGAAGAGGCCTATTTCAGACCGTACAGAAAAATGCCCGGGAGAGGGGCACCAGCCCACTCTCAGACAACAGAAGAGGCCTATTTCAGACCGTACAGAAAAAATGCCCGGGAGAGGGGCACCAGCCCACTCTCAGACAACAGAAGAGGCCTATTTCAGACCGTACAGAAAAATGCCCGGGAGAGGGGCACCAGCCCACTCTCCCACCAAAATAGTCAAATAACTGTGCCCTGCATCCCGCAGGGAGCACAGAAGAGAAGGCAGACAACAGAAGAGGCCTATTTCAGACCGTACAGAAAAATGCCCGGGAGAGGGGCACCAGCCCACTCTCCCACCAAAATAGTCAAATAACTGTGCCCTGCATCCCGCAGGGAGCACAGAAGAGAAGGCAGACAACAGAAGAGGCCTATTTCAGACCGTACAGAAAAATGCCCGGGAGAGGGGCACCAGCCCACTCTCAGACAACAGAAGAGGCCTATTTCAGACCGTACAGAAAAAATGCCCGGGAGAGGGGCACCAGCCCACTCTCAGACAACAGAAGAGGCCTATTTCAGACCGTACAGAAAAAATGCCCGGGAGAGGGGCACCAGCCCACTCTCAGACAACAGAAGAGGCCTATTTCAGACCGTACAGAAAAATGCCCGGGAGAGGGGCACCAGCCCACTCTCAGACAACAGAAGAGGCCTATTTCAGACCGTACAGAAAAATGCCCGGGAGAGGGGCACCAGCCCACTCTCTCACCGAAATAGTCAAAGAACTGCGCCCTGCATCCCGCAGGGAGCACAGAAGAGAAGGCAGACAACAGAAGAGGCCTATTTCAGACCGTACAGAAAAAATGCCCGGGAGAGGGGCACCAGCCCACTCTCAGACAACAGAAGAGGCCTGGGAACTGAGCACAGACTACATTTCCCAGGTTCTTTGAGCCTCAGCTGAACCAATGGGAGAGGATGAAGTTTGATTCCCTAGCTGAGCAGGGCACTCAGGGAAGGCACACACCTGTTCCTCTGATTACAGAGACCTTAGGCTCAAAGGAAGAGCTCAGCTCCTCAGAGGGGGAGGAGGATCCTATGGTAGTAGAGATCCTGGCAAGGGAATCTGATAACAGTGACAAGGAGACTGAGTAAGTGAGGAATTCTCTAAGTTTTAGATATTTTCTTTAACCTGGGAGCAGGTGAGCTTTGTTTTTTGTTTAGGGACTGGGAGGACCGTGGCCTGCAGCACAACAGAGGGGAGTTGGGGAGAGTTGTGCGACTCCCAAGCAGGACAGTTTGGCTGGCTGGGAAAGCCAGATATCTGTATTACTTCCCAAAGAACTGAGGGATTTGGAACTGCATGGGGGTTTTGCCGGGGGCTTATAACCAGATATTGTTTTGGGACAGAAATGTTTTTTTTACCTTGTCAGAGAGCTGGAGTTGAGGAGACTGGCTGTGGGACCTTGAAGGCCCTGCCTTGAGCAGTGCAAGGGCATCCGAATCTACACAGGAGATTGAGGACTAGGATTGCCCGACAGAGGACTGCAGAGGGAAACCACCAGACGGAAGGTGGATCTGCGCCTGACAAAAGCCCAGGAATTCTAGTGACCGCCGGTACGCTACGCGACAATACTCAGCCTATATGTGACTGCTGTCAGGTTTGACTATATTTATTTATTTTAAAAAAGTGATATGGTGCCTATGTAACACAAGTTGTACTATGTTTTATCATTAGGATACTTCAAACAATGGGAGGTGCAAGGGGGGATGTGAAGAAGGTAGTGAATGAAAGGTGGGTCCTTCCCTCATTGGTGATGGGTTTTTGAAGTGGTATATAAGATGGTTCCATGAGTCCTGTGGGAATTATTAAGAGGATTTTTGAAGGCTTTGAACCTGAATCTGGTCCTGAGGAATTCAGGGATAGGGCATGGAGATATTTGATCTATTGGAGAGAATATAAGTACCTCTCTTTCATATCAGCTAAAGAGTAAAGGCCTATGGGAAGGAGTGGAACCCCTAATACATCATCCATATCAGTGAGTTGTGTGGTGAGGAAGAAGACGTTTCCTGTTCTTCAGTGGGGCCTAAAAAATGTAAAATGCCTTACTGGGGACTTGAAAGGGAAAGCTTGTCATTTCTCAAGTGTCATGAGGAAGTCAGTTACTGTTATATGCTTTGGATTATCTCATAAACTATGGAATCTGCTTTGCCTGCATCTTGGATATTTTGTCTTTTTGCTATAAATTCTTTCTTCTTTGAAATACCAAGCTGTATGGACTACATTTTTTTTTTTTTAATCCTTTGGCCTCGCAGGTAATCCTCCTCCCAACAGCAAGAATTCATGTATTTCTCCAGAGGCTCATCATCAATTGGGAGATGCAGATAAATAAAGAGAGTCCTTTACACTTATTAACAAGTGCTTGCACAAAACTTTACTTAACATGGCAACTCCATTGTTTTATAGCAGAAGTAGAACTTTAAATGGGTCCCCCTACATGAACCCGTCTTTCACCGAAAGGCTGCGTCAGGAGGGACGGTAATGCAACAATTTCAAGTCTCTAGTGCAGGGGTGGGCCATTCCAGTCCTCGAGGGCCACAAACCTGTCGAGGTTTTAGGATATCCTAATGAATATGCATGAGAGAGATTTGCATACAACTGAGGCAGAGTGCATGCAAATCTCTCTCGTGCATATTCATTAGGGATATCCTGAATACCAGACTGGTTTGTGGCCCTCGAGGACCGGAACTGCCCACCCCTGCTCTAGTGTATACAGAGGCTGCAATGATTTTGCTGGGGCTCACAATGACCCTTGCTGTCATCTTCTTCACCGCCTCCACAATGCGCTGAATCTTCTCTTGAGAGTAAAACAGGGGGATGATTTCATAGAAGGCTACGCACACCCCAGCCTTGACCAGCTCTTCTTTTAGCATCTGACTCCCAATCAGTCCATAGTCATTGTTTTCTGCGAGGATTCCAACCCACGTCCAACCAAAGATGTTTATCAACCGGGCGATGCACAGAGACTGCAAATCATCACTTGGAACAGTGCGGAGGAAAGAGGGAAATTGACTTTTATCACTAAGAGTGGTTACGGTTGAGGCATAGCTGATCTATAAGAAATTCACCAACAACATTAATTAGTTTTTCTTACCCTTGTTCAGCATTTATGAGAGTGATAACACATTATCCTTTACTTTTTCTTACAGGGTATCTCAAGACACAATAAACCTTTTTCTCCCCTAACCGTGTGCTTTAGATCAAAGATAATCAACTTCTTTACCTCTTCACATCCATTCTCTTTCTTGACAATAAGTAATAGCAACCATAATGACTTCCCATACAATCACATCTTCAGTCTGGCTTTTGAAGTGTAGTAAGCAATATGTTGACACTGACTTTACAACTAGCCAGAGCAGCAGGATATTCCAGACTGACTGGCTCATTCATCAAAATGTGTTTAAGGCATTAATGCATGCAATACTGCATTAACACCATAACCCAACAAGACCAAGATCCTCATCATTTCGCCAGACGAAAACCACGCTCTCCTAAACTCCCAAAGCGCCTCCCAATTCGCTAAAACCTTTATCAACCATTCCCCATCCATCAGAAACTTAGGGGTCCGGATCAACAACCATTTCAACTTAAAGTCATTCGTCCTTAACACAACTAAAGAATGTTTCTTTAAACTTCAAGTTCTCAAAAATCTGAAGCCGCTTCTGCATTTTAGAGACTTCCTCTTAGTTGTTCAGTCAATCATCCTCACAAAGTTAGACTGCTGCAACTCTCTCCTGCTAGGTCTCCCAGCATTAACTATCAAACCACTTCAGATGGACCAGAACGCTGCGGCAAGGATACTTACAAACTCAAACAAGAGAGCCCATATCACGCCCATCTTTCATTGGCTTCCCATAAAATCTAGGATCACCTTCAAAGCCTTAATGATGATCCATAAAGACATTCATGGCATAGCCCATCTCAAACTAAGCTCTCAACTCCGTCCTCACACATCCAACAGACCAATCAGAAACGCTTACAAAGGATCATTATACGCCCCACCAGTCAAATCCTCTCTAAGAAAACGCTCAATTTCGACAGCAGGGCCCACCCTATGGAACTCTCTGCCTCCGGAGCTCCGTCAAGAACCGTGCCACCAAACATTCAAAAAACTCTTAAAAACATGGCTTTTCAGACAAGCCTTCCCGGATCCCCTAGACCACTCTGACACCGGTTAAAGGACTTAACAGGTCACCACTGAGAGCCAAGATCCTTTTCCTTCTCCCTTTCTTAGCCCACATCCTCTTCTTTCGCCCTCCCAACAACACCTTCCTATTCTCACCCCCTCTCCTCCCTTACCTCCCTTGGATCACGTGAATGTTGATTATTTTTGCGTCAAGTTTCAAAGTGCCATTGCTCTTTAGGACCCCCTCATGCTATATTATTTATTTATTTATTTAACAGTTTTTTTTATACCGACCTTCATAGTAAATAACTATATCGGATCGGTTTACATTTAACAAGGGTGTATCGATCTGGAATAGCATCCCATCAAACCTCAGATTGGAGCCTTGCCTTTTAACTTTCAGAAAAAGACTTAAAACCTGGCTCTTTCACCAAGCCTTCACCGACCCACCAGACAATCACTAGATGTCCTTCACTCTGACCCGGTCTGGCATTTATACTCACGAACAATGGACTCTGACACTTACAGGTTAAAGCACCTATTAAGCTTTATCCCGTGCATTATATGGTAACATTTATAGTTATTTCTGGCCTTATCTTCTTTCCAGCTTGTTGCAAGCTCCCAATTTCTCTTTCCCTGTTGATTGTAACTTTGACTTATTCCTACTTATTTTTATCTATCGTATATGCAAACATATGTACAATTAGCATTGTACATATGTTTGCTTATTTATATTTATATTCTTTCAAACACTAAGGTTCATGTTATGCCTTAGCAGCGATTGCTCAGTTGTACTATATTATTTGTTATTAGACGCTTTGTTTTTTATGTTTTTATGTTTTTTCAATGTTACGCCTATGCTGCGATTGTTCTGTTGTATTGTAAACCGACATGATTTGTATATCATACAAGAATATCGGTATATAAGAATCCAAAATAAATAAATAAATATAACAGTAACACATGGCGTGAATGCAAATTTTTGGAAGGGACGGGATCAAGGAGGAGTTTGGGTGGGATTTATTAAAATGAGGGGCAATATCACACCATTTCATAGCATAACACATGCTTTTAACACTGGAAATAACTACACCTTTTTTCCAGGCATTAAGCTATCACAGAACATATAGAAAGACATGGTTTAATGGAACAAAGTCAGCATGGCTTTACCAAGGGCAAGTCTTGCCTCACAAATCTGCTTCACTTTTTTGAAGGAGTTAATAAACATGTGGATAAAGGTGAACCGGTAGATGTAGTATACTTGGATTTTCAGAAGGCGATTGACAAAGTCCCTCATGAGAGGCTTCTAGGAAAAATAAAAAGTCATGGGATAGGTGGCGATGTCCTTTCGTGGATTGCAAACTGGCTAAAAGACAGGAAACAGAGAGTAGGATTAAATGGACAATTTTCTCAGTGGAAGGGAGTGGACAGTGGAGTACCTCAGGGATCTGTATTGGGACCCTTACTTTTCAATATATTTATAAATGATCTGGAAAGATACGACGAGTGAGAATCAAATTTGCAGATGACACAAAATTGTTCAGAGTAGTTAAATCACAAGCAGATTGTGATAAATTGCAGGAAGACCTTGTGAGACTGGAAAATTGGGCATCCAAATGGCAGATGAAATTTAATGTGGATAAGTGCAAGGTGATGCATATAGGGAAAAATAACCCATGCTATAATTACACAATGTTGGGTTCCATATTAGGTGCTACAACCCAAGAAAGAGATCTAGGCATCATAGTGGATAACACATTGAAATCGTCGGTTCAGGGTGCGGCGGCATTCAAAAAAGCAAACAGAATGTTGGGAATTATTAGAAAGGGAATGGTGAATAAAATGGAATGTCATAATGCCTCTGTATCGCTCCATGGTGAGACCGTACCTTGAATACTGTGTACAATTCTGGTCGCCGCATCTCAAAAGAGATATAATTGCGATGGAGAAGGGCTACCAAAATGATAAGGGGAATGGAATAGCTCCCCTATGAGGAAAGACTAAAGAGGTCAGGACTTTTCAGCTTGGAGAAGAGACGGCTGAGGGGGGGATATGATAGAGATGTTTAAAATTATGAGAGGTCTAGAACGGGTAGATGTGAATCGGTTATTTACTTTTTCGGATAGTAGAAAGACTAGGGGGCACTCCATGAAGTTAGCATGGGGCACATTTAAAACTAATCGGAGAAAGTTCTTTTTTACTCAACGCACAATTAAACTGGAATTTGTTGCCAGAGGATGTGGTTAGTGCAGTTAGTATAGCTGTGTTTAAAAAAGGATTGGATAAGTTCTTGGAGGAGAAGTCCATTACCTGCTATTAAGTTCACTTAGAGAATAGCCACTGCCATTAGCAATGGTAACATGGAATAGACTTAGTTTTTGGGTACTTGCCAGGTTCTTATGGCCTGGATTGGCCACTGTTGGAAACAGGATGCTGGGCTTGATGGACCCTTGGTCTGACCCAGTATGGCATTTCTTATGTTCTTATGTACCAGGCCTCATGGCGGGGCCGGTCATCCTCTGTGGTGTCGGCCTCACCCCTAGGCGCTCGCGGACTGCCCAGTCCCTTATAGGGCCAAGGGCGGGTCCAAGCTCCGTGGCATGCCCTGATTGAATGTACTACAAAAGGAAGTGCCTGCCTGCACTTCCTTTACTTGGCAATCGGGTCGACCCCATGTGTGTACTAGTTTGGCTCAGTGTCTCATCGCTTGTTCCAGCCTTGTTCCAGTCGTGTCCTAATGTCCTCGTGTTCCAGGGTTTGTCTGTTCCTGCAGTCCCCCAGGTGGTACCTCTTGGACTGACTCTTTGGTACTGACCTTTGCTTGCCTCCTTGACCACATCTGACCTCTGGAATCTTACTGCTTTGGATGACCACTCACGGACTGATTCTTGGAACTTGACCTCTGCTTTGGCTGACCACTCACGGACTGATCCTTGGAACTTGACCTCTGCTTTCGTTGACCGTGCCTCCTTAATTCTGGCCTTGCTCCTAGCCTTGTCATCACACTGTACTGGCCTTCCTTGATCCCTCAGGCCTCTAGTCAAGACATCGAGCGTGCACCCTTGATTCTGGTGGGCACACCTCTATACTTCCTATATGGGAGACCCTGCGAGGCCCACCTAAGTCCAAGCGGCCCAGGCCCCCAAAGTCTCCACCCGGGGGGACCGTGGACATCCAGTGGTGAAGCTCCAGCTAGACTCTGTCTCCTCCTGTGCTCCACCACCTGGTGGCAGTGTTATAGTTAGTGAGGTTTAGGTGGACCCTTGGACACTGTGGCAGCTGAACATGCCCACGGGGGGGAAGTCCCATGAGGGGGCCACAGGTCAGGCTCAGCTCTGGACACACAAACACAGATAGTTTTTTTATTAGACAGTTTGAGAAGCCACCAGAGGTGGCAGTAGTGAGTAGAAGATGTAGCCCTGCTGGGTAATTATTCCCCATGGCGCTGGAACAGTGGTTCCTCCGGTAGCAGTGCTGTAGTGGAGAGAACTGAGAAAGTGAGTACAATAGAACATTCACAGAGTCCCAATATGGAGAATCCCCGAGATAGGGAGAGCTGGCCCTCGAGGAGAGAGTACCAGATCCCTGGAAGCAGAGAGACTTGTTGGCAATGTACTCACACAGTGGTTCCATGTAGGAGATGGCACTGGTGTTGGAACGGAGGCAGGCCCTCGAGGAGCAAGTACCTGGTTCCAGGGAAACAGCTCTGAGGAGTATATGATAGTAGTACTCACGGATGGTGTTTGTAGTGAATTTTTCCAAATAGAAGAGATAGATGCAGGCAGCGGGTCAGGGAACATGGGCCCTTGAGGAGTGAGTACCGGTTACCTGATAGCGACCTGAAAGAAGCAAAGAGGCCCCCGAGGAGCTGGTACCCCGTTATCAGAAAGCGCCCAATGGAAGTTGGAAGACAGTAGCTGGGTACGGAGAGCGAATCCCATTCGTAGGAAATCCCTTGCTAACTGAACGGCTAGCAACAAACAGTAGGCTTAAGTATCCAGGCAAAGAAGAAATAAGAATGAGGGCCGTGCGGCGCGCGTGCCCTAAGGTACCTCAACGGCATGGAGGGAGGCAGCATCCAAGCTGGTCCGGGGACACCGGAGAGGTTGGCAGATGGATGCCGCGGCAGCCAGGGGTCCATGAAGAGCAGGAGGAGTCGCAAAAAAGGAAAGGTAGGCAGAGTGAAGCCGTCGGAGAGTGACGGTCTCAACAGGCAGGTGCTTCCAGGGTCTGACCAGGGAGCCATCCTACATTGCTCAAGGACAAGGGTCCACCTCCAAGCACAACAGGTTGCCAAGGCCATGGACTCGGTGGAGTCTCCCACCTCCCGGACCTACCAGGGTTGGACGCAACTCTCCAAGAGCATCGACGAGCCTTGGAATCATTAGCCTCTTCGGTTGAAGAGCTTCATTCCCAGTTGCAAGATACAGCTCTGGCCAATCCTGTGGGCCTGTCGGCCTCCCTGCTACCCAGAGCATCATTGGCTCTCCCAGCATCTCCTCGATTCAACGGGGATCCATGCCTCTGTCGAGGCTTTCTCAATCAGTGCTTCATGTAATTTGCACTGCAACCCCCCTTGTTCCTGAAGGAGACCACGAAAGTGACCTTCATCCTTTCCCATCTAGAAGAAAAGGCTCTTGCATGGGCTTCTCCATTGTGGGAATTCTCTGATCCCCATGCTCTCCCAGTTGTCTGAGTTTGTCACTCTCTCTTCAAGCAGACCTTCGGAGACCCGGGCTGCCAAGCAGTTGCCAGCCATAACCTTCTCCACCTTCGTCAAGGGTCTAAAACCCTCTCCGAGTACATGTGGAATTCAGGACCCTGGCTACTGAACTCGGGTGGCAAGAGGAATGTCTGCAAGCCATCTTCCTAGATGGTTTCTCCAGCGCTCTCAAAGATGAACTCGCCGACTGTGAGACTCCCACGTCTCTAGAGGACCTTATCTCCCTCACCGGGAAGATCGACCACTGACTCCGGCAATGGCGCCTAGAAGTAAAGGCATCTCGATCTCCTACTCCACGCCCAATGTGTGCTGGAAGTCCTCCACCCAAGGATTCAACGGCACCACCACCTCCTGCTGAAGAACCCATGCAGGTTAACCATGGGTGACTGTCTTCGACTGAACGTCTGTGTCGGAGAAAGGAAGGTCTCTGCCTTTACTGTGGTGCTTCCAGACATCTTCGGCAGTCCTGCCCAGTTCGACCGGGAAACTGTAATGCCTGAGCCCCGCTGGGGTCCCGAGCTTGGGAGCTACTGTCACCAGTCCCCAACTTCTACTTCCAGTCTCTCTTGGCATCGAGTCTCACTCCTTCACCACCACTGCCCTTGTCGACACAGGGGCAAGTGGCAGCTTCATCATGGATGACATCGTCAAGCTACTGAACATTCCTCTATTGCCACTAAAGGTGAGCCTCCGCATTGCATCCATCTAAGGGGAACACCTTCCAGGACTCATCACCCACCGAACAGTGGCCGTCTGCCTTACCGTGGGCACTCTCCACGAGGAAGAGATGTCCTTCCATGTGCTGAAATGTTCAACACACCCTGTCATTCTGGGGCTGCCCTGGCTCCAAGTCCACGGACCTCAGTTCAGTTAGAATTCCCTGAAGTTGGTGCAATGGGGTCCCAAATGCCACAAGACCTGTCTACAACAAGTATCTCCAGTGGTAACCATCCTGAAGTCCACCACCCTTACTGGGTTGCCTACCCAGTACGCCGAGTTTAAAGATGTTTTCTCAAAGCAGAAGGCAGACATGTTACCTCCACTGCACAAATTGAATTGCCCTATAGAACTTCTTCCAGGCATGACACCTCCCAAGGGCAGAAACTACCCATTGTCTCGTCCAGAAACCCTCGCCATGTCAGAGTATATTTAAAGGAAACCTAGAAAAAGGGTTCATCAGACCCTCCGACTCTCCCGCTGGAGCGGGCTTTTCTTCATCAAGAAAAAGAATGGAGGACTACGTCCCTGTATTGATTATAGAGGGCTTAACGCCATCACCCGAAAAGACCGATACCCATTACCCCTCATCAGCGAGCTGTTTGATCACCTCCAAGGGGCTCGGATCTTTACCAAGTTGGATCTGAGGGGTGCATACAATTTGGTACGTATCCAACCGGAAGATATCTGGAAGACAGCATTCAACACTAGGGATGGTCACTACGAGTACATCGTGATGCCCTTCGGCCTATGTAACACCTCCGCTGTCTTTCAACGTCTCATGAACGAAATCCTCCGAGATCTCCTATATTCCTTTGTAGTCGTATCCTGATCTTCTTGAAAGATCTAGAATCATATCGTGATCATGTCAAGGCAGTACTTCAATGCCTAAGAGAGAACCAACTCTACACCAAACTGGGAAAATGCATCTTTGAGCAAAACCGCCTACCCTTCCTAGGGTATATCATCTCCAACAGAGGATTTTCTATGGATCCAGAAGAACTTCAAGGTATCCCAGACTGGCCCCAGCCAGTTGGCCTCCATGGTTTGCAATGCTTCCTTGGCTTTATGAACTATTATAGAAGCTTTATTGCTAATTACTCTACCCTAGCCACTCCACTCACCGCCATGACAAAGAAAGGGGCCCGTGTCTGGACTCCCAAAGCACAAGCTGCCTTTCAAACACTAAAAGAAGCATTCTGATCCAGTCCTTGCCTACAACATCCAGACCCTAGACGCCCATTCGTCATAGAAGTCGACACATCTGCTATTGGAGCTGGGGCGGTGTTAAGTCAATTTTCTCCTAAGGGTACACTGGTACCATGTTCGTTCTATTTGCACAAGTTCTCGCCTACAGAACAGAACTATACAGTTGGAGATTGGGAACTCCTAGCGGTCAAATTGGCCCTCCAAGAATGGCGCCCCTGGTTGGAAGGGGCACAACACAAATTTACCATTTTCACCCATCCTAAGAATCTCGAATACCTAAAAGAAGCACAACTCCTGAATCCAAGGCAAGCCTGATGGGCGCTGTTCTTCAAGAGATTTAATTTTGAATTACCCTACCAACCGGCCTCGAAAAACCTCCGCACAGATGCGCTCTCCAGATCCTTCGAACCCGAAGACATTCCCAATGTCCCAAGACATATCATTGACCCTGTCTATGTATCCCTCGCAGTGACCACCACAGTCCCTGCCGGAAAAACCATCATTCCACTTAGATTACGTGAGCGGGTTCTCAAAAGGGCCCATGAGTCTAAGCTGGCTGGACATCTGGATCGTACCAGAACCCTTGAGATGTTGAGGAGATTCTACTGGTGGCCAGTATGGTGTAAGTCTCCCGCAACTACGTAGATTCATGCCCCGTCTGTGCCCAACAGAAATCCCCTACAGGCAACCTTGCGGCCTCCTCCAACCGCTTTCAACTCCCACCGAACCTTGGTCAAGCATATCCACGGATTTCATCACAGACCTTCCACCGTCACAGAACAATACCGTAATCTGGGTTATCATTGACCGTTTCTCTAAAATGGGTTGCTTCATCCCTCTGTGAAGCCTTCCATCGGCCCCAGAATTGGCTAAATTGTTTCTAAAGCATGTCTTTCGCCTCCATGGTCTCCCAAAAGAGATTATCTCAGACCAAGGACCACAGTTCGCTGCAAGGTACTGGCACTCTTTATGTAAAAAGTTCAACATCACCTTGAATTTTACATCTGCCTATCACCCCCAGGCCAGCGGCCAAGCAGAAAGAACCAACCGAACCCTGAAGATATGTGAACAACCAACAGGAGAATTGGTCCGATCTGCTGCCTTGGGCAGAATTATCGCATAATACCCACGTTGCTGCTGCCACTGATGTATCACCATTTTCCGTGGTATTTGGTAGACAACCACGTTTACTGCTGCCAGTACCCCTCTCTGTTCCTTCGCCAGCCTCTCAGTTAATGGCCCACACCATTTATCAGGTGTGGAACCAAGTCAAGGAACGCCTCAATCAGGCTGCAGAACGTTCCACTCTTCCATCCTGGCCAGAAAGTGTGCTAAGCACTCAACATATATTTAATTATTTAAAGGTTTTTGTATACCGACATTCGTTAATAAAACATCACATCATAAGACTGTGACTCCCTTCACACCGTCTAGCACCAAAGTTCATCTGCCCATTTCCAGTCCTACGGAGAGTGGGAGCAGTGTCCTACCAATTACAACTGCCACGTGTCATGGGTATTCATAACACTGTCCATGTTTCCCTGTTGAAGCCGCTAGTCCTATCCTGGCCCTCTTGAAGAGATCCGTCGCCACCTCAGATCTCCATAGAACCTGATATGACTCTCCAGGTAAGAGAAGTCCTAAACGTCTGTCGGCATCGAGGCAGATGGGAATACCTCTTATCCTGGGAGGGTTACGGGATCGAGGAGAACTCATGGGAACCTTCTCACAATTTTCTTGACAAGGATCTCCTTAGAACACAATCTTAAGGGATATAACTAGTATAATATCAACCCAACAAAATCAACTAGTTAATAATGAATGTGGGCACCCATAAGGTCACCAATTCTAAGTGTTGCTATTCCGAAAAATTTTCTGGCTCAAGTTTACAAGATAAGTTGTTGCTAGCCAATAAGACATTTGGCCAAAGTTGTTTAAGTTTGTTGGGACAAGAAAGTCGGGATATGAAAGGCTTACTGCCTTCCTTTGAACAGGTCACTGTTTGAACTCTGTCGGGTGGCACCATTTAAACATCACTGCAGTTGTTTTGAGATCATCATTGGAAGCCGTCCGAGCTCTAAGGTCAAGTCAACACAAGTTTATGACCACTGCAGTTGCTTTAAGTCACATTATCGGAAGCCTGTCAGGCTCTGAGTTTGAGTTATCAGAATTGAGAAGTTGCTTATTTGGACTATTCGTAGTTTGGTGATGCACGTATCATTGAAGAGTCTGAATGGAGTTTCTTGCATGAATTGAGAGCAAATTGAATCTACTGGTGCGAAAATATCACAATTTGAAATATAAAATTAGAATATAGCTAATTGGCACCATATTATGGAAATCTCCAACAATCTTGACTGTTAATTAAAATAGTTGCATTACCAGCTTAGTTTTAAGTAACATTATTAAAGTAATATTTTAATTCTTTGAAAAGTTTAAAATACACACAGGTTAGGTAGTAGACCAGTGATTGTACCAACACGGCTATCAAATCACAATTTTCTGTTAATTAACAGAATTATTGGGCCGGTGCTGAGGTCTACTCCTCCCCACATAAAAATTAAAAAATTTATTAATATTCAATTATATCAAATCAAAATTTTTTTTTCGGAATAGCAACACTTAGAATTGGTGACCTTATGGGTGCCCACATTCATTATTAACTAGTTGATTTTGTTGTAAGGATCTCCTTAGAGCCTTCCACAGGGCTCATCCTGAAAACCTCGCCCGTGTAGAGGGAGGCCTAGAAGGAGGTTACTGTTGCGCACCCTGTCCGCAGTTGGCCCGTGCACGGGCCTGCTCACCTTTCCAACTCCACTGCAGGACCCGGGTCAGCCTCCTCAGCAGCAGCTGCAAGCTCCTCCAGGCCTCGGCGTCCCACGGTGGTGGTGGTTGCCGGGCCTTCCTCAGTGCACCAGGCCTCATGACAGGGCTTGGCGTCCTCCTTGGCATCGGACCTGCCCCTAGGCACGCGTGCGCAGATCGCCCGGTCCTTTATAGGGCCAGGGGTGGGTCCAAGCTCTGCGGCGCACCCTGATTGAACGTACTACAAAAGGAATTGCCTGCCTGCACTTCCTTGCCTTGGCAATCGGGTTAATACCATGTGTGTACTACTTTGCCTCCATGTCTCATCGCTTGTTCCAGTCGTGTCCCAATGTCCTCGTGTTCCAGCGTCTGTCTGTTCCTGCATTCTCCCGGGTAGTACCTCTTGGACTGACTCTTTGGTACTGACCTTTGCCTGCCTCCTTGACCACGCTGATCACTGTCCGGATTCTGACCTTGCCTGCCTCCTTGACCACATCTGACCTCTGGAACCTGAACCCTGCTTTGGCTGACTACTCTTGGACTGATCCTTGGAACTTGAACTCTGCTTTTGTTGACCATGCCTCCTTGATTCTGGCCTTGCTCCTAGCCTTGCCATCACAGACACTGTACTGGCCTTCCTTGATCCCTCAGGCCTCTAGTCAAGACATTGAGCGCGCACCCTTGATTCTGGTGGGCACACCTCTATACTTCCTATCTGGGAGACTCTGCAAGGCCCACCTTAAATCCAAGTGGCCCAGGTCCCCAAGGGCTCTACTCGGGAGGACTGCAGGCTTCCAATGGTGAAGCTCTAGCTAGCCTCTGTCTCCTCCTATGCTCCGCCACCTGGTGGCAGGTGCTTCCTGGGCCCGACCAGGGAGCCGTCCTACACTGCTCCAGGACAAGGGTCCACCTCCCAGTGCAACACATGGTATTGTTCAAACTGGCTGCGGGCACACGTGTGAGGATTCATCCACCTGCATGCAGGGCTGTGGCTACTTTATAACATAAGCGCGTATATGCATGCATGTAATAAAATAGCCTGGCCATGCGCACATGTACAAAGAATTTTAAGTGGGTGTGTGCAAATAACGCTTCTACCGTGTAAGTTGGGAAATTTTAAAAGGGATATGTGCCGACACCATTGCCAGTTTTCCCATTTCATTCCCTTCTCCCCTGTTAGCTTTGACCCCTAAAACCCCACTGATCTGCCTAGATATTTTTTTTGTGTTCTCACATGTCATCCATCTCAGACATAAAGGGGAGTGCCAGTGCATGTATTTAAGAGCAAATTTCAGTTTAAAATCCCGGACTGGCCCACCCATGCCCTGTCAAGACCACACCCACATCCTGAACCTTTTACAGCAGTTCCAAGATGTGCACACAGCAGCACCTATTCACGTATCTGGGTGACTTTTAAAAACCTGTCGGCGCGCACCAGCCCAACATATTCGTGCATCCCCTGATTAATTCATGCACTGGACTTTTAATTCACCTTTTAGTGTTTCTACTTGGAAGGCAATCTCATTAGGAGTTACTACCTGGGGAGAGGATCTTTTTTTGGGGGGGGGGGGGAGTCAGTGTGGGCAAAACACTGAAATCTATAACTCATGGATATTGACAGCCAAAGTGAAAATGGAAGGTTAGGGAATAGAAAAGGAAACTGGGAATGCAATGAGGCCCTCTGTATTGCTCCCTGCTGGGGCTGCACCTTGATTATCCTGAGCATCTCTGAAGGACATTTCCATAAACTTTTAGCCAGAGGCTTTGCTGGGGAGAGCAACATGAAACAGGCTTTTCAAATTTGGATTAGCCAGGAACTTCCAGGTGATCTGGACTGGCCAGTGCTGGGAAACAGGATGCAGGGCTTGATGGACCCTGGTTCTGACCCAACATGGCATTTCTTATCTCCTAATTCCTTAACCTGAGGAGACGGTGCAGGTCTCCTTTGCACCCCCCTCATGCTGATTCCAGACAATGGACACTGGCAGGTCTCCTTTTAACACTGCACACTCATGAAGCAGTAATGTCCCTTCTATCTACTTTTCAAAGTTTTGTTCCTTTGTTTATCAATCACATCTTCTCCCCCCAGGACCTGCGACAATCATAAAGCAATTAGCAATTATCCCATCAAGGAAATTGTTCCTAGTGATGGGGAATAAGTGAAAGTTATAAGAGGGTAGTCAGCAGCAGCTGCATCAGACCCTGAGTGTGAGAGCTCCAGCTTTGCTTTGAAGGACGTCAGATGGCAGTGAGTAAGATTTTAATATATTTTTTTAAGATAACATTTGAGATTCTGTCACTAAGCTGAAAGATAGCGCAGAGCAGCAAACTGCAGCATGGGATTTAAGTATCTGGATCGGAAACAAATGGCGCCAGTTAAACACATAGAAACATAGAAATCATGGCAGAAAAGGACCAAACGGTCCATCCAGTCTGCCCAGCAAGCTTATGTTAATATCCACCCCACCAATCAAGTCACCCCCATACTTATCAGTTTACCAGACTGTCAAAGTCACGGCCCGGGTTGATTGCTGTCAGAGTCCAATTCCCCGTTACCTCTTGTCATTGAAGCAGAGAGCAATGTTGGAGTTGCATCAAAAGTATCAGGCTTATTGGTTAAGCAAAGTAACAGCCACATCAGCGAGTTACCCCCATGCTTATTTGTTTTCCCAGACCATAAAATGTAATGTCCTTGTTGGTTGCTGTCTGAATCTAATTCCCCTTTTCCTCTTTTTCTCTTGCCGTTAAAGCAGAGAGCACTGATGGAGTTGCATCAACAGTATGAAGACTTATTGGTTAAGGGTAGTAACCGCCGCACCAGCAGGTTACCCCCATGCACTCTTTTCTTCATTTCCAAAACCTCTGCAGACAGAAGGCCCCCCCCCCCCCAGGGTTTCTACAAAGTTATTTTTGTAGATTTTTTTTCCCTTCCAGAAGATACAGTCATGAACAGAGCAAATGAAACAGGATTTCTTGGCGTTTTTTTGTCTTTGCCTAGCTATTCAATCTAGTCCATAATCTTTCAGGGGATGGGAAAAGCATTCGTCTTCACCAGAGATTTCAAATGTTTTCTAGGTTTTCAAGTAAAATCAGACTTCTGGTGTATATTCTACCTGCTTCCCCTCCCCCTGCCCCAAGCAGCAGCTCCTCTTTCACCAGGTATTGTCCTGCTTATCTCCTCCTGCACCTAATCTCTCCCCTAAGTAGTTCCTGTCTCTCTGATTATTGCCTCTGCCTTTCCCCTTCTGCCCCTCTCTCTCCCCTCAGTAATCCCTGTATCTCTGGTTATTGCCCCTGCTTTTCCTCTCCCTGCCTCTCTCCCCCCTCAGTAGTTCCTGTATCTCTGGTTATTGCCCCTGCTTTTCCTCTCCCTGCCTCTCTCCCCCCTCACTAGTTCCTGTATCTCTGGTTATTGCCCCTGCTTTCCCTCTCCCTGCCTCTCTCTCCCCCCTCAGCAGTTCCTGTATCTCTGGTTATTGCCCCTGCTTTCCCTCTCCCTGCCTCTCTCTCCCCCCTCAGTAGTTCCTGTATCTCTGGATATTGCCCCTGCTTTTCCTCTCCCTGCCTCTCTCCCCTCTCAGTAGTTCCTGTATCTCTGGATATTGCCCCTGCTTTCCCTCTCCCTGCCTCTCTCTCCCCCCTCAGTAGTTCCTGTATCTCTGGATATTGCCCCTGCTTTCCCTCTCCCTGCCTCTCTCTCCCCCCTCAGTAGTTCCTGTATCTCTGGATATTGCCCCTGCTTTCCCTCTCCCTGCCTCTCTCTCCCCCCTCAGTAGTTCCTGTATCTCTGGTTATTGCCCCTGCTTTCCCTCTCCCTGCCTCTCTCTCCCCACTCAGTAGTTCCTGTATCTCTGGTTATTGCCCCTGCTTTTCCTCTCCCTGCCCCTCTCTCTCCCCTCAGTAGTTCCTGTATCTCTGGGTATTGCCCCTGCTTTCCCTCTCCCTGCCCCTCTCTCTCCCCTCAGTAGTTCCTGTATCTCTGGTTATTGCCCCTGGTTTTCTCTCCCTGCCCCTCTCTCCTTTGTTACCTGGCACTTCCCTTTGAAACCTCCTCTCTTGGTGAGGGGCAGATGTAAAACTCTCCACCTTAGGACAAAGTCCTTGCATTCTGTTCACCCATGGACTTTACCCCGGCTCTCAAAGAGGAAGGATGTGTGGGGGCTTTCATGCTGAACCTCGCCCTGGGTCACTGCTCCTGGGGACATTTGCACTGGCTTTTTGTAACTTATTTTCTGATCCTGCCTGAGACAAACCCCAGGATCTCCTCCTGTAAATGCCAGCAGATGAACAAGTTTACTTTTAGCTGGACTGAGGGAGGGCAGTTTCCTGAGGGCCAATTTACCTTGAAAAATCACTAATTAATCATACAAATGGCTTTGAACCCTGACCTGCCCATGTTTATAGTTTTTGATGAATGATATTTGAAAAGCATTGGAGCAAAGTTAGTTCTTTTATTTGATTACTCAAGTATTTTTTAAAGAAATTTCACTCCTGTTTTTTAATCTTTGGTATAAAAGCTTTATAAATCAGGTCCCTATGTAATGGAATCCTTCACAATAACCATGACTAACCCTAATAATAATTGTAGCCCTATCCGAAAACCTAACCTTAAGCCTTACAATGATCCTTAT
Organism: Rhinatrema bivittatum; assembly: GCF_901001135.1. Lineage (NCBI taxonomy): Eukaryota > Metazoa > Chordata > Amphibia > Gymnophiona > Rhinatrematidae > Rhinatrema > Rhinatrema bivittatum. The sequence goes on from NC_042633.1 coordinate 11,068,815, forward strand.
CTTAACCCTAACTTTGACCCTAACCCCAGTCCTAAACTTCTCTCAAACCCTACCTCAAAATCTAACCCTAACCTTTACACTGACCATTATCTTATCCTTAACCTTTATCCTAACCTTCACTCTAACCCTAATCTTCTCCCTAAAATCTATCTTTCACCCTGACCCTGATTATAACCCTAAACTAACCCTCACTCTAATGCTAACTTTAATCCTAACTCTATCCATAGCCCTTTACGTTCACATGTGATAATCTGGTTTATTTTTCACTCCACCCAAGGTAAAAGCTGAAGGAAAGACAGGTTGAGACCAGCACAGCTCGATGCAGGAAATTATGCTGATGGCTCTGACTTTTTTCCTAATAGTCTCCGTCACTGTTAATAAAACCACAAATGTCAGCTGTCGATTCAGCAGTGTGAATGTGACTGGATATATAAAGCAGGGAGACATCATTATAGGGGGAATCATCCCTGTTCATATTGCTAAAACCTACCCCCCAATTCCTTACATTGAGGTCCCCAGCATCCAGCATTGTGACACGTAAGTGACAGATTTTTTCCCCTGTGATTTTTATTTCTCATTTCCATGCTGTTCTATATAATTTCAATTTAGCATCATTGCAAAGTTAACTCTCTATATTTCTACTCCCTTATTCATAAGAATATAAGACATGGTATGCAGGAGATAAGAAAATGCCATACTGGGTCAGACCAAGGGTCCATCAAGCCCAGCATCCTGTTCCCAAAAGGGGCAAATCCAGGCAATAAGAACCTGGCAAGTACCCAAAAACTAAGTCTATTCCATGTAACCATTGCTAATGGCAGTGGCTATTCTCTAAGTGAACTTAATAGCAGGTAATGGACTTCTCCTCCAGGAACTTATCCAATCCTTTTTTAAACACAGCTATACTAACTGCACTAACCACATTCTCTGGCAACAAATTCCAGAGTTTAATTGTGCGTGGAGTAAAAAAGAACTTTCTCCGATTAGTTTTAAATGTGCCCCATGCTAACTTCATGGAGTGCCCCCTAGTCTTTCTACTATCCGAAAGAGTAAATAACCGATTCACATCTACCCGTTCTAGACCTCTCGTGATTTTAAACACCTCTATCATATCCCCCCTCAGTCGTCTCTTCTCCAAGCTGAAAAGTCCTAACCTCTTTAGTCTTTCCTCATAGGGGAGCTGTTCCATTCCCCTTATCATTTTGTCAATGGACCAATGGTCCATCAAGCCCCGCATCCTGCCTTCAACAGTGGCCAGTCTAGACTGAGACACCCACGGTTATTTGGTTACTATTTTTTGTTTTATGGATCTCTCATTTAGAAATTTGGTAACAAATTCCATAGCTTAATTGTTCATTGACTGAAAAAAAATGCTTTTTAAAATGTAATTTAAATCTGCTACTTGCTGATTTTGAGGAATGTCCCCTAGAACATAAGAACAGCCATGCTGGGTCAGACCAAAGGTGCATCGAGCCCAGAATGGCTGTTCCCCAACAAAGGCCAAGCCAGATCTCTAGGAAGTACTTGGCAGAATCCATAGAATAGAACCATTTCTTGTTGCTCACCCTGAGGGTTAACCACTGACTTTTCCCGAGTCTACTTGGCTAATTGTTAAGAAATGTGGACCCTTGGGCCGAGGTGGGGTTGTTGCTACCTGAAGGGATGGGGGCCCCACAGGTACCCACCATCGGGAGGCGAGGCTGGAACTTCACCTGTGCTTACCCTTGTTCCCCGCAGTTGAGCCCTTGGGTGCCGGGGCCGGCAGGACTTAGGAGTGCCTCCATGTGGCTGGTCCCGGAGAGAGTAGGCGAGTGAGTGTGGAGAGCGTTAGAGAGGTTAGGCACAGTTTGAGACAGGAGCACTCTCGCAGGGAGGAGGTAAAGGAGTCTCAGGGGGTGCAAGGCCACTGCAGCTCTGAAGGGAGTAGAGCAGCACCACATGGGAGTGGCCTCGAGGAGAGGAAGTGCAGCTGCAGAGACACAAACTGTAGTACGCTTGAAGAGGGCTGGAGTGGGAAACCCGCTGTAGCAGGAGTCTGATGAGTAGCAGCACGGAAGTACTGCCTGGGACATGGCAAGCCTGGTGGCAGCAGGGGGGCCCTGAGAAGCAGGGCGTCTAGACACAGTCTGGTGGAGTACTGCGCTGAGCCGACTCTTGAAGTCCTCAAGAAGAAGTGCCGTGGGGATGCCAAGGAGCAGCCGGTACTGCGATAGGGACTCACAACTGAAGTAACGCGGAGCCTGGCCCCGAGGGGCGGGAAGCGCAGAGAGAAAGTCCAGGTAGTTGTGCTGAGCCAGGGCCCACGGAGCGGGAGGCATTACAAGAGAGTCCAGATGAGATTGCGCTGAGCCTGGCCCCGAGGAGCGGGAAGCACTGAGAGAGAGACCCAAAGGAGTAGCGCTGAGCCTGGCCCCATGGAGTGGGAAGCGCTGAGAGGGTCCATGTAGAATAATGCTAAGCCAGGGCCCGTGGAGCGGGAAGCGTTGAGGCAGGAACCCGGAAGGAGAAGCGCAGAGATCCAACGACAGGAACAACTGGTCCGTAGAGAGATGATGGCAACAAGAAGGAACCAAGGAACTCATTACCAAGTTGGTTAGTAGTGGCTGGAGGTGAAGCTTACGTACTCCAGGCCAGTGATGTCATCAGCGGGGATGAGCCCGGAGTTCCTGCTGTTGGCCCTTTAAAGGCAGATAGATGGCGCATGTGCCTAGAGAGGCCCAGGATCAGGACGCTGGTCAGCGGCATCCCAGCTGCCACGTGGAGTGCCGGGAGCTAGAAGGAATGCGGCGGCAGCAGCTGGCCACCGCCGCGAGAATAGAGTTTCTGTGCATAATAGAACTCTGTGTTTTTTATTATTCCTCTACTGGTGCTCTGATTCATAGTCTCTGAGCTCTGTGTAAAAAGAAACAGTCTCTCAATAATCCTTCTTTCTAGAGCTCTGACTCATAATTTCTGTGGTGCTCTCTCTGGGAGAAAAAAACAAAAACAAAACTGCTGTGTTTTCTTTCACTATTCCTTCTAACATTGCTCTGTGATCCATTTATATCTGGGCTCTCTGTGTAGTAGAACTGCTCTGTTTATACCTTTCTCTAGGTCTCTTATTGTATATTAGTTGTTTTGGTTCCTTGCTAATTGTTTGCCTTAAGATTCAGTATACCTGCATTTCTCTTATTGTATAGCTGTTCTTTAATAATCTGTTTAATATTGGCACATAAGTGCTGAGGGATCATTTAATAGCTAAAGGACTATTAAAGTTCCAGAAAGTGTCCTGCTCTACCCAGCTTGTCCCAGGTTAAACTGTTTGATACCCACCCCTGGGGTTTGTTTTCTAATGTAGACTGCCTAACTTAACATTAGCAACAAGATAAATTAGTAAGTTGTTAACAGCAAAGGAAATACCAATCAAAAAATTTACCAAAATGAGGACTATCCAATGTAACTGTTGTGGAGCCTTTATTCTGAGGAAAAGCATCTGGAAACTTAGAGCTTGCCCAATCTGTGCACAACTCTCTTCTTTGAAAAAGGAGCTGACTGAGGTTAAAGCTCAATTAGCTTCAATTACAAGAAATACACCCACATTGCATTACTCAGAAAATAATTCACCAATACCACAGAATAACCAGGAGTCAAGAAAAAGAAATACAGTAGGCCAGGTAGGATAACACATGTGTCCCACAGTCACCTATTCTTGACAGATGGGCAGCCAACAAGTATACACCCCCACTCAAACAGGTCATTAAGGAATCCATTAAAAACCAGGATTACAGTGGGCTCTGGTAGAATTAGACCTGTGACGAGGAGACACACACAGTATCAAGTGCAACAAGAACAAAAAGCCTTCCCTATATTAATAACTGAAGAAGTTCTAGAGAAAAACATTGAAGTGTTACCAGAAAAGAGAAAAAAAAACCCAATGCATGCAGAATTTCAAGATCCATAACCAAAGGATAAAGCAAATTGAGATGGATGACTCTGTCATCAGTGGCAAAACTGCAAAAGGAAAGAGTGAAGTGAATAACAAATCTCAACTAAAGTCTCATAAGGAGTCCAGGAAAAGCAATAACCTTAAAGAGGGAACCTGGAAAGCTATGACCACAAATGCTCATAGTTTGGGAAATAAAATCCCAGATCTGCAGGCCCTAATGACGGAGGCAAAATTGGACATTGTTGCTATCACAGAGAACATGGTTCACAGAATCTCATGATTGGGATACAGCAATACCAGGCTATAACTTGTTAAGGAAGGACAGAGTGGATAGAAAAGGGGGAGGTGTGGCTCTTTATGTCAGAAACAATATCCAAGCATCTGAGCTGCAAGGAAGTTGGGGCAAGGAAGAAACACTATGGGTCAACCTAAAAAAAGATGATGGAGCGTCCATTTATATTGGAGTGGTTTACAGGCCTCCAAACCAAAAGGAAGAGCTGGACAGAAACCTGGTTGAAGACATCCTTAAGATAGGAAAGAAGGGAGAAGTGGTGATCGTTGGTGACTTTAATATGCCAGATGTAGAAATCCCATCTGCAGAATCATAAATAGTAGAGCGATAGTGGATGCCATGCAAGTAACTTTGTTCAAACAAATGGTAATTGAACCCACTAGAGAAGGAACTATACTCGACTTAGTGCTCACTAATGGAGATAATGTCTCTGATGTCCAGTTGGGCGCCCACCTCAGCACCAGTGATCATCAAACGGTATGGTTTAATATCACTAAAGAATATGGAAAAGAAGCACAAAGACCCGAGTTTTACAGTTCAAAAACACGGACTTTGAAGAAATGGGGAAGTACCTAGAGGAAGAACTAAAAGGCTGGGAGAACGAGAGAGATGTGGATCAGCAGTGGACCAATCTAAAAGGAGCAATTACCAAGGCAACTACTCTATATGGTAGAAATGTAAAGCAAAAGAAAAATGAAACCTATCTGGTTCTCAAAGGAGGTGGCTGACAAAATTAAGGCTAAAAGAACAGCATTCAAGAAATATAAAAGATCCCAAAGGGGGGAGCACAAAGAACAATATTTGAGTCAACTGAGGGAGACGAAGAAATTAATCAAGTCGGCAAAAAGTCAAGCGGAAGAGAGGATTGCCAAGGAGATAAAGAATGGTAAGAAAACATTTTTCAGATACATCAGTGAAAAGAGAAACGTTCAAAGTGGTATAGTGAAATTGAAAGGTGGAAATGATCAATGCGTGGAGAGAGACGAAGAAATGGCAGAAAATATTAAACGAATACTTCAGTTCTGTGTTCACTAAAGAAGACCCTGGAGAAGGATCATCTCTACACAACAAGAAACTGGAAGGAAGTGGAATAGACGAAAACCCTTTTACAGTAGAAAATGTATGGGAAGAGCTAAAGAATCTGAAAGTGGACAAAGCCATGGGACCTGATGGGATTCATCCAAGGATACTGAGGGAGCTCAGAGATGTGCTGGCAGGTCCGCTGTGTGACCTGTTCAATAGATCCCTAGAAACAGGAGTGGTGCCAAGTGATTGGAGAAGAGTGGTGGTGGTCCCGCTTCACAAGAGTGGGAACAGAGAGGAGGAGGCTGGTAACTACAGACCGGTTAGCCTCACTTCAGTGGTGGGAAAAGTAATGGAGTCACTGTTGAAAGAGAGAATTGTGAACTATCTACAGTACGGAGAATTACTGGACCAGAGGCAGCATGGATTCACCAGGGGAAGATCCTGTCAGACAAATCTGATTGACTTTTTTGGCTGGGTAACCAAGGAATTGGATCAAGGAAGAGCGCTCGATGTCATCTACTTAGATTTCAGCAAAGCTTTTGATACAGTTCCGCACAGGAGACTGGTGAATAAAACGAGAAGCTTAGGAGTGAGTGCTGAGTTGGTGACCTGGATTGCAAACTGGTTGACGGACAGAAGACCATGTGTGATGGTAAATGGAACTTTCTCTGAAGAGAGAGTGGTTTTAAGTGGTGTACCACAAGGATTGGTGTTGGGACCGGTCCTGTTCAATATCTTTGTGAGCGACATTGCAGACGGAATAGAAGGTAAGATTTGTCTTTTTGCGGACAACACTAAGATCTGCAACAGAGTGGACACGCCGGAAGGAGTGGAGAGAATGAGAGAGGATTTAAGGAAACTGGAAGAGTGGTCGAAGATATGGCAGCTGAGATTCAATGCCAAGAGAGTCATGCATATGGGGAGTGGAAATCCGAATGAACTGTATTCAATGCGGGGGGGGGGAGGGGGGGAGGCTGATGTGCACGGAGCAGGAGAGAGATCTTGGGATTATAGTGTCTAATGATATGAAGTCTGCGAAACAATGTGACAAGGCAATAGCAAAAGCCAGAAGAATGTTGGGCTGCATAGAGAGAGGAATATCGAGTAAGAAAAGGGAAGTGATTATTCCCTTGTACAGGTCCTTGGTGAGGCCTCACCTGGAGTACTGTGTTCAGTTCTGGAGACCGTATCTACAAAGAGACAGAGACAAGATGGAAGCGGTACAGAGAAGGGCGACCAGAAAGGTGGAGGGTCTTCATCGGATGTCATACGAGGAGAGATTGAAGAATCTAAATATGTACACCCTGGAGGAAAGGAGGAGCAGGGGTAATATGATTCAGACTTTCAGATACTTGAAAAACTTTAACGATCCAAAGACAACGACAAACCTTTTCCGTCAGAAAAAAATCAGCAGAACCAGAGGTTACAAGCTGAGGCTCCAGGGAGGAAGACTAAGAACCAATGTCAGGAAGTATTTCCTCCCAGAGAGAGTGGTGGATGCCTAGAATGCCCTTCCGGAGGAAGTGGTGAAGTCCAAAACTGTGAAGGACTTCAAAGGGGCGTGGGATAAACACTGTGGATCCATCAGGTCTAGAGGACGTGTATAAAGAGGAGGCAGCAAAACACTGCACGGAGCGGCAGTAGCCACAGAGGCATTCACGGAGCTGGATGCCAGTGGCCAGTGGTTGGTGTTCCACCTTCACGGAGCGGAAGGATGGAGGGCTGCCATCTCCAAATTAAAAAAACAAAAACAAAAAAAAACAGGGGTGGGTAAGAGTATGTAAAATTAACGGCGAGTTCATAGGCTATAGGTATTACCAATTATTAGGCTTATTCAATATTTGTTGATAGTTAATGTTGCTTTCAATGCATACTTCACTTTCAATGCATATCCAGCATAGCTCTCTGCTTCAACGGCAGGGGAGAAGAAAAACTAATACTTCACGCATATCCAGCATAGCTCTCTGCTTCAACGGCAGGGGAGAAGAAAAACTAATACTTTACGCATATCCAACATAGCTCTCTGCTTCAACGGCAGGGGAGAAGTAAAACTGATATTTCACGCATATCCAGCATAGCTCTCTGCTTCAACGGCAGGGGAGAAGAAAAACAACCAATAAGGGCTGAATAACATAGTCTGGGTAAAACAAATAAGCATGGGTGTAGCTTGCTTATTGTGGCGGTTACTACCCCTAACTAATCAAGCTTGATATTTCACTTGGATGCAGCTCCATCCCTGCTCTCTACATTAATGGTGGGGGTGAAAGGCAAATAGAACCAAAGGTTACTAAGAGCCAAGAGAAACAGATAAGTATGAGAAAAAAGAAGTGTGAAGCTTGCTGGGCAGACTGGATGGGCCGATTGGTCTTCTTCTGCCGTCATTTCTATGTTTCTATATAATAGCGGGGGTAGAGAACCAGGCATGACATGACATAAGTTGAGCCTGCCAAGGACGGCTGTGGCCGGCTGCGCTAATAATTGCTAATTCCAGGAACTTGTCCAAACCCTTATTAAAGTCAGCTATGCTCTGCCTTGACCACATCCTCTGACAACAAATTCTACAACTGAATTGTGCAGAGGAAGCATCATGGTGTGGTTGCACCATAGATCTATATGGTGGTATTATAATGTTCTCCATTTTATTCTTTATTCCCTTCAAAAACATTCCTACCTTTCTCTTTGCTTCTTTGAATACCAGCATGCAGTTAACTGAGAATTTCAACATATTGTTGACAATAGCAGACCAAGATCGTTTTCTTGGGTGGTGACTCCTAATACAGAACCCAGCATTATTTTTCTCTATGTGATTCACTTTGCATACAATTGTATCTCAAATTTAGATACCCATTTCTTGAGTCTGGCAAAGATCTTCTGTAGATCCTAACAGTCTGTTTGTGTTTTAACTATTTTGATTATGTATGTGTCATTTGATCATTTGGTTCACTGCTCCCTTTTCCAGATAATTAATGAAGTTAAATAACACTGGTCCCAGTACGGATCCCTTTGGTGCTCCACTATTTGCCTCTTATTATTGGGAACACTGACCATTTAGTCCTACTGTTTGTTTCCTATCATGTAACCCATTACCTATCCACAGCAAAACCTCTCCTCCCATTCCCTGACTTCACTTTCCTGAGGACTCCCTTGTAAGAGACTTTATCAAACACCTCCTGAAAATCCAGTCCTAGTATTGTCTGACAGAGAACATAACTGTTCCCTTATTGATTGTTCTACATCACTCATGATTTTGTAAGCTTCTGTCATATCCCCTCTCAGAGGTCCCTGCTTCAAGCTGAAGAGCGCTGGCCTGCCAAGCTTTTCCTTGTAAGGGAGCCCTTCCATCCCCCTTAACATTTTGTTGTCCTTCTCTGCACTTGTTCTAGCACTGCTACATCTCTCTTGAGATGAGATGAGACCAGAATTGAACACAATATTCAAAGTGAAGTCTCAAAATGGACTGACACGGAGGCATTATTTTATTCTATGTTTTGTTCTCTCTTCCTTTCTGAGCTGTTAGTAGCTTTCCATTTGCTTTTTTGACTGGTGCCACACACTGAGCTGAGGATATCAATCTGCTTTCCACATGAACTCCAAGATCCTATTGCTGAGTGGTAACTCCGAATGCAAAACCTGACATGTATGAATCATAAGGAATTTTCCCCAAATGCATCATTCTGCTCTTGTCCACATTGAATTTCATATGCCATTTAGATGCCTTGTCCTACAGCAGTGGTTCTCAACCTTTCTAATGCCGTGACCCCGCAATACAGTTCCTCATGTTGCGGTGACCCCTCGCCCCGCCCTCGCCCCGTGAGGGTGGGGTGAGGGCGGGGCTTTGGTCATATGGGGGCGGGGTTATGGATGGGGTTGGATTTTAGTGCACACTTATCATTTAATTATGACATTTATAATGTGAATGTAACTCAACTCACCATAGGTTCTCACATGCATGGCACACTGACCCATGATCGTCACGGGGCTAGATGTAAAAGTACAGTTTGTATCCACAGGAACCCCCCTGACCCACAATAATGGATGTAAAGCAGAATTATGACATTCCCCATACAACTCACCCTACAAAAAAGATATTCTGGTTCTAGTGACATCTCAGTAACAGCAACTCAAACTCCTTCTATTTCCAGGCTCAATAGCCCTACTTATGAAAAGACAGCAGTTTACCACCAATGCATGTCCTCTGAGAAAACACAACAAATAAGACCGATACAAACGCTTACATGCTAGCAAAATATCTCATCTCGGTAACAGACACAGAACTGACCTAACATACTCCCAGGATCTGTAGTAATGCACATAAACTAATCCGCACACAGTTACACCTGTATTATGGAATACACTCAAACAGGAGCAACCCTATCTATGAAAAGGCAACACTACAAATATTAAATCAGGTCCTAAAAACCAATACACCTCTTATTAGGAAAACAGAACTAGCAAGCAGCTATAGATCCCCACACAGAAATAATTGTAAAACTATACTATACTAATAAGCAGAATAAATGTTTCAAAACAGCTATGAACATCCAACAATTAAAAACTATTAAACATTCTCCAAACACCAATAAAATATTTCAAAAAAGCAGACATCACACAATTAAAATGGCAGTCAAAAAAAATAAACTTAAAAAGCCACCTTTACTTACCCCCTCCAGTAGCTCTCCTACTCCCCTTCCCTGCAGGCCGTGGCACTCACCAGAAGCAGCAGTAGAAGCTAAGCTCTATACTTATGGTCCTCTTCCTTAGTGCCCATGTCTCTCACACACACACACCATACCAGTCATGCCCCCATGACCAGTTTCTGTCTCTCACACACCAATCATCTCCCAAACAATCTTTGGCACACACACACCAGTCACCTTCCTGAACAGTTTCTCTCATGCCATACACACACACACACACACACACAGGCTTCCCACTCCCGTGTTCTACTTACATATACGGGCTTCTCACTCTCATAATCACTTTCTCACACACACACACACACACACACCAGTCACCTTCCTGAACAGTTTCTCTCATGCCATACACACACACACACACAGGCTTCCCACTCCCGTGTTCTACTTACATATATGGGCTTCTCACTCTCATAATCACTTTCTCTGTCTCTCTCTCACACACACACACTCACTCACTCACCAGTCTCTCACTCCCATGCTTGTTCTCTCCACATGCACAGGCTTCTCATTCCCATAATCACTTTCTCTCTGTTACACACACACCAGTCTCTCTCATTTCCATGCTCACTCTCCACGTGCACAGGCTTCTCATTTCCTGAATCACATTCTCTCACATTCACACACACACACCAGTCTTTTTCTCTCACACACACCATCACCTTACCAAGCAGTCTCTCTCTCTCATGCATGCACACTCACCCTGGTTTCTCACTCCCATGCTTTCTTTCACCCCCACAACACCAGGCTTCTTACGCCCATGCTTTCTCACATACCCAGACTTCTCCCTTCCATTCTTTTTCTCTCTCTCACACACACACACACACATCAGTCACCTCCCTGACTAATGTCTCACACTCTCACACACACATCAGTCATCTCCCTGAGCAATCACTTTCATTGTCTCTCACATACACACACACACACATCAGCTCTCTGACCAGTCAATCACACACAGGCTGGCTGGCTGCTTCTCTCTCTTTCTCTCACTCACTTCCTCTTCTCCCCCAAGCACAAATGGGAGCTGCAGCAGCCTCGCTGGCCAAGAAAGAAGAATCCCATCGGCCGCGGGAGGCTCGTGCTGCTCTCTCCTTTCTCCATTACCGGCTGCTTCAACTGCTCGGGGGCCGATGCTGCAGCCGCCGCTGCTACTTTTTCGCGCGGCGCGGCTCTCTCTCCTTCCCGCGCACCACGATTCACTTCCTGTTCCGGGTCACGGGAGGGGGGGGGGGGGGCAGGCGCAGGAAGAAGAAAAGGCCCAGCCGCGGGTGCAGAGCTTCTTCTAGCGCCGCTGCCGTTCCCGCTGGGCTTGAACGTGCTGACAGCCCGGCGGCAACGGCAGCGGGAGAGACCGGGAGCGCGCGACCCCTGCGTTTTGGGCGTTCGACCCCCGCCGGGGTCGCGACCCATAGGTTGAGAACCGCTGTCCTACAGCCTCACAAGGACTTCCTGCATCTCTTCACTTTCTGCTTGCATTTTGAATACTTTTTGTCATCTTCATGGCTCCCTCTTCCTGATCATTAATGAATAAGTTAAACAGAACTCAACTATTCACCTCTCTCCATTGGGAAATTTGACCATTTAGTCCAACTCTCTGTTTCTTGTCTTTTAACCAGTTACCAATCCTCAGTAGGATATTGGTTCCTATCCCATGACTTTTTAAATTTCATGAGGGGTCTGTCATGATGGACATTGTCAAATGTCTTCAGAAAATCTGGATGCACTATATCAACCTGCTCATCCTTATCCACATGTTTATTTACACCTTAAAACAATTCTAGTAGATTGATAAAACAAGACTTCCCTTGCTAACTTCTTATTAGCTCTTTCCCATTAGCTCTATCTATGTGTCCAGTAATTCTGTACTTAGAAATAGTTTCTATCAGTTTTTCCTGCACCAATCTCAGGCTCACTGGTCGATAGATTCCTGGTTCACCCCTGGAGCCTTTTTAAAAACTGGCAATAAACTAGACACACTCCACTCTTCAGGTACATTGGTTGAATTTAATGTTATATATTACTAACAATATGTCTACAATTTCATTTTTTAGTTCATTTAGATCTTTAGGGTGAATTCTGTCAGGTCCTGGTGATCTTGCATTTGCTACATTACATCTTCAAGTTTCACAATTATTAGCTTCAGTGCCTCTGAATCATCAACTTCAGAAAAATTTGGCCTGTTAAGATCTACACAACAACCTAGCTTTGCAGCTTGGATAAGTTATTTTTTTCAATGATAGTAATGCAGTTGCAGATTTTTGCTATTGTCTTATTCTATTCTTGTTTGCTTGTGTTTTTTTTCTTTTTATTATTATGAATGTCTTTATTGTACATTGCTTAGTGCTTTGGCTTAAGAGATTAATCAGTTTTAATACACTAAACTAAATTAAACTATACTTCTGGAATTTTATTTTAACTGCAAAATATTGCTTGCAAATTCCTGATTACAGTATCTGTCTATTAATCTACACTGGCTTGGTTTTAAATCTGGTTTTTGTTTTGTTTTTTTTTTTCAAATATCTGTTTAGAATCATTTTCTGGAGGGTTTTTTTTTTTTTAACTTTAAGTTTTTAAAGGGATTTTAAAAGGGACTTGAATCTAAAGGAGTTTTTTCATTCTTTCCCACCCTACCATTCACCCACTTACCCCAATGGTCTATTCTTCCTATATAGTTATTCCAAGTACATAGGTCAAATGTTGTTTGCATAATAAATGACTGCTATAAGGAACAATTGGTTCAGGAACCAACAAGAGGGAGCTATTTTAGATCTAATTCTTAGTGGATCGCAGGATTTGGTGAGAGAGTTAATGGTGGTGGGACCACTTGGCACTAGTGATCATGACATGATTACTTTTCAATTAATGACTGGTAGGGAGACAAAACGTAATTCTACAGCACTAGCACTAAAATTTCAAAAGGGAGACTGATGAAATGAGGAAGATAGAACAAAACTGAAAAGTCAGCTACAATTCTTAAGAGTATAAAAGTATCAACGTTAACACAAAAAAAAAAATCTTAGAAGTGCAGTCCAGATGTATTCCATGCATTAAGAAAGGTGGAAGGAAGGCCAAACGACTGCCAGCTTGGTTAAAAGGTAAACTGAAAAATGCTATTTAGGAAAAAAAACTTCCTTCAAAACTTGGAAGAATGATACCTCTGAATAGGAGAAAGCACAAGTATTGTCAATGTATAACATTCATAAGACAGGCTGAGAATTTGAAAAGAAATGGGTCATAGAAGCAACAACTCATAATACTTTTTAAAATATATCCGAAGCAGGAAGTCTGTGAGGGAATAAGTTGAACCGTTAAATAATCAAGGGGTTAAAGGTGCACTTAGGGAAGATAAGGCATTCACAGAAAGACTAAACTTATTGGGCCAGATTTTCAAAGCCCTATGCGCATCGCCGGGACTATTTTATATAGGCCCGGCGATGCGCGTAAAGCCCCAGGACATGTCTAAGTCCTGGGGCTTTATTAACGGGGTGGTCTGGGGGCGGGGTGGTCCCAGAGGCCTCTGGCACAGTGGCCATTTGCTGCTGTGCCGGGGAATCGCGTGCCAGCCGGCTGCCGGCGTGCGCAACCTGTGCCTGCCTCCAGGCAGGCGCAAGAGGTACAATAACAATTTGGGGGGTTAGAGTAGGGCTGGGGGGGGGGGGAAAGGTTAGGGGGAAGGGGTGGGAATGTTAGTTTAGGGGGAAGGGAAGTTCCCTCACCGCTACGATTTCAGAGCGGCCTGGGAGGGAACGGGGGAAGCCCGTGGGCATTGGCACGTGCAGGGTGCACAATTGTGCACCCCCTTGCACGCGCCGACCCCCGATTTTATAACATGCGCGCACCTATGCACGCATGTTATAAAATCGGGCTTACATGTGTGCACGCCGGGTAGCGCGTGCGCAGGTATGAAAAATCTCCCCATTCTTTGCTTCTGTGTTTACAAATGAAGATGATGTGGAGATACCTGTTCCAGAGATGGTTTTCAAGGGTGATGAATCAGATGAACTGAACCAAATCATGGTAAACTTGGAAGATGTAGTAGGCTAGATTGAGAAACCAAAGAGTAGAAAATCCCTGGTCCAGATGGTATATACCTCAGGGTTCTGAAAGAACTAAAAAATGAAATTTCAGATATATTTGTAACCTATCAGTAAAAATGTCCATTGTATATGAAGACTGAAAGGTGGCCAAAGTAACCCCGATATTTAAAAAGGGATCCAGGGTGATTCGGAAAACTATAAACCATTGAGCCTGACTACAATAACAGGAAAAATCATAGAAACATTTCTAAAGAACAGAATCATAGAACATAGACATAGTTTAATGGGATACAGCCAGAACTGATTTACCCAAAAAAAGCCTTGCCTCACAAATATGCTACATTTTTGTAAAGGGGTAAATAAACATGTGGATAAAGGTTAGATGGTAGATGTAGAGTATTTGGATTTTGAGAGGGTGTTTGACAAAGCCCCCTCCCCCCCCCCCCCCCCCCCCCCCCCCCACGAGAGGCTTCTAAGCAAATTAAAAAGTGACCGGATGGGAGGTAATGTACTTCTGTGGATTGCAAACTGTTACAAGACAGGAAACAGAGAGTAGGATTATATGTTCAGTTTCCTTAGTGGATCTATACTGCAACTGGTGCTTTTTAATATATTTATACATGATCTAGAAAGAGAAATGAGTGAGATGATGAAATTTGCAGATGATACAAAATAATTCAGAGTAGTTAAATCATTGTGATAAATTGCAGGAGTACCTTATGAGACTGGAAGACTGGTCATCCAAATGGCAGATGAAACTTTATGTGGACAAGTTTAAGGTGATGCATATAGGGAAAAATAACCCATGCTGTAGTTACACGATGTAAGGTTTCATGTTAGGAGTTACCTCCCAGGAAAAAGATCTAGGGATCCTAGTGGACAATACATTGAAATTGTTGGCTCAGTGTGCTGCAGCAGTCAAAAAAACAAACAGAGTGTTAGGAATTATTATAAAGGGAATCGTGAATAAAACTGAGAATGTCATAATGCCTGATGAGACTGTATCTTGAGTGCTGTGTTCAATTCTGGTCACCTCATCTTGAAAGATATATAGATGCAATATAGAAGGAAAGAGAAATGTAACCAAAATGATAAAGGGGATGGAATGGCTCCCCTATGAGAAATGACTATTGAACATAGGGCTGTTGAGCTTCGGGACGAGATGGCTGAGGTGGGATATTATAGAAGTCTTCACAATCATGAGAGGCCTTGAATGGGTAAATGTGAAATGGTTATTTATTCTTTCAGATAATACAAGGACTAGGGAGCACTTCATGAAGTTATCAAGTAGCTCATTTAAAAGCAATCAGTCAAAATTATTTTTCACTCAACACACAATTAGGCTTTGGAATTCATTGCCAGAGCATGTGGTTAAGGCAGTTAGCTAAGCTGGGTTTAAAACAGGTTTTGGACAAGTTCATGGAGGAGAAGTCTATAAATTGCTTTTAGTCAAGTTGACTTAGGGAATAGCCACTGCTTATTACTGATATTAGTAGCGTGGGATCTGTTTAAAATGTGGTTACTTGACAGGATTGGCCAATGTTGGCAACAGGATGTTGGGCTTGATGGACGCTCATTATGGCCTAGTATAGCAACTTCGTAACCATTATTATTATTAATAAGGTAGAGTTGCAGAAATCAACTGCTTATCTCTGGGATAAGTAGCATGGAATCTATCTATCCCTTGGGATGCTGTCAGGTACTAGTGGCCTGGATTTGCCACTGTTGGAAACAGGATATTTTCAGTGCTTAATTTCTTATTAATCATAATAAGTTTGTGTGGTTTTGTTTTACTTTATAATGTGCTCTATTTTATATTTTTTATTTTACTATTGTCATATTTTTTATGCTTTATTGTAAATTGTTTTGATTTATCACAGTAAGAAATAGCAATTAATCATGTTAATAAACTAAACTAATTCTGGGCTTGATGAACCTTTGGTTTCACACATTATGGCAATTCTTATGTTCTTATGTAAATTAAAGACAAATCTAACAACTTGTTGATTAGCCACATTAATAAATGTGATCCTCATAGACACAGTGTAACAACTATAGTGCTTTAGTCCTAAGGCATACCATCTTGAAGCATAAGACTTTTTTCCTTTTTGCCTTCAGCTGTCTGTAATAAAAAATAATTTGACTCACCTGAAAGATGAATTGTCAATGATTAAAAATACCTCTCAAACTTTCAGCATCCAAGATATATGCCCCTACTTCTAGAGAGAATTCATAAATCCAGGAATAAATGTTCCCCAGTTTCTATTAAATCTAAAACCCTATTCCTTGTACTATCATCTCGTCCACACTTTGAGACTTGAGAGCTGAGCCTGCCTCTGGGGTTCTTGTGGGTACTTGGAACATTTCTGAAAATAATTCCCTGGGGGCTCTGGATGTTAATCTCCTACATTAAAACATTATTTTGGCTTTCAGAACTTCTCTTCGGCACCCTCCTATGTCTTTGGTACCCACATGTACTCTGACAGCTGCTTCCTCCACACATTCCCTAAAATCCTTTTTAGATGACACAAGGTTTGCTAACTTATCACCATGCAGATAAGTTACCAAGTTATCCTCATGTTTACCAGTCATCCATCTATCTACATTCCTGATGATCAATTCACCACTATTAATGAGAATCCTAAATCATCCTACCTATGCAATCACCGATAGAGGCACTTCCTCAATGTGACAGGATAATTCATCACGTGTAGTGTAGATCCTAGCTTAAGGATACATTCCTACCACACCAAGGTGATGATCTCCTTTCTGGTGAACTTGCACTGCTTGAGTAGCAAAGGGGCTACCAGTCTATACATCCCCATTCCAGCTTCTGAACTGTTGTCTGTATCATTTAAATTCCTTAGATGTATTTGGTTCATTTTTGTTTGCTCTACAAAGGATCCATAATTGACCCATGGGATCTTAAATTTTAGTCAGGGTTAATTTTTCATTTTGAGTAAGGATACCACTGGCGAAAATAATTGGGCAACAGTCTATATATATATATAAAGAGTTGAGTGTGGGATGTGTAGAAGGGACAAACAAACAACTCCCACCAAAGACACAAGGTTATTTTTTTAACAGTTTAAAGAAACAGTTTCAATCAAATAAATAATATGTCCTACAGTTTAAGCACATTCCTATCGGCCGACAAAATACCCCTGATGATAGTCAAATCCCAGCACTTTCCCAGTGCAAAGTCCCATATTCCCCAGCAGCTTCCCTTGTGTTGAACCAAGAGAGTCCAGAATCAATAGATCCATCTTTTCTCTATCTTACTGTCCTGATGGAAAGTGAACTGGATGGCCCAGTGAAGGTACTGGAGGCAAAAAAATTTCATGATAGTCTGGGATAAGCCCAGAGGATCCCTCACTATAGAGAAATAATCTTGCTAGCTCAACTCAGTAATGTAATGTATTTGTATTTTAACAATGTATTGTAACAATATTATGTATGTTTTTATTTTGTAAACCGCCTAGACGGATAGACCCCTACCCCATTGTGTGGTATATAAAAACTTTTAAATAAAATAAATGAGAGGAAAGCTGGAGATGAACTGAAGCTCTGTGGAATGCATCAAGAATTAAGATTTGATGGACCTTATAGTTCTTATCTTCCATCATATTCTGTTTTGCTATGTACAAAATGGGGACTTTGGCCATTATTGGTGATTTAACCAGGGATTTGATTTGGAGGCATGTTCCAAAGTTAATGTGCATAAATGTATCCACAGAATAAGTATGTATTTAAACTCAGTGTATGTGAGTATCTTGTGTTTGTAAATCAGCTGGGTTTGTGCATTGCCAGTTGGGTGCTGTATTGAAAATATATCCTATGGAAATAATTAAAAAAAAAAAAAGATTTATGCACTTAAAAGGCTGTTCCAAATTGCTACTTTTGCACTTATAACCCCTTTGAAAATTCACTCCATTGGGCTAAATTTTCAAAAGGTTTAACAAACTAAGGGCTGGATTTTCTTATACCGCAGACCTTTTTGAATTCGGCGGTAACGGGGGGCGGGCCTGCGAAAGCCGGCAGCGATCACACCACCGCGGTGCAATCGCTGCCGGCTTTTGAAAACCAATTGTGCCACTGTGAAAGGTGGTGCTATGGGGTGCGTTACTGACGGAGATATGGGCCCTTACCTTTTCGCCGTCAGCAATGTCTTCGTGGCGTCCGCCCCGGTGCCACACCGACTCCTCCCCTTCCAGTGCTGACGCTGCACAGAACCTGCCCCGATCAAGGTATTGCATGCGAAAAGTCCCTTTTCGTGTGCGATCCCATTAGAAAATGACCCTCTAAATTGCTGTGATATATGCTACTTTTACCCATGTAACTTCTTTGAATATTCATTCTCTGCTGTACATTTGCTTATCTTCAATGTATATTTTCTATAATTTATTTAGACTACAATTATTGTTTTACCAACATGTGAATGTCATGGCATTTGCCTTGAAAGAAATTAACAAAAACAGCTACCTACTGCCTAACAACACTTTGGGGCTCTGGATATACGACTCCTGCAATGCCCCATCCAGGTCCCTGCAAGGTACAATGTGGCAACTCACCGGAAACAAAGACCCAATTCTCAATTATGCCTGCAGGGGGATATCTCCATTAGCTGCAGTGATTGGAGATAACCAGTCTTGGATGTCAATAACCATAGCTCAGCTACTTGGAGTCTATAAACAGACACAGGTATGGATCAGTTATAACAAAGTCAGAAATATCTTGCTGCTCTGGCTAGTTGTAAAGACAATGTCAATACATTGCTTGCTACCCTTCAAAAGCCAGACTGAAGATGTGGTTGTATGGGAAGCCATTATGTTTTCTATTACTTATTGTCAAGAAGGAGAATGGATGGATGGAGATGAAGAGGTTGACCATCTTTGATCCAAAGGACATGGTTAAGCAGGAAAAGTTTATTGTGTCTTGGGATACTGTGTAAGAAAAAGGAAAAAAAAATGTGTTTTTACTCTCATAAATGCTGATCAAAGGTAATAAAAACTAATTAATGTTGTTGGTGAAATTCTTCTAGATCAGCTATGGCTCTACTGTAGCCATTCTTAGTGATAAAAGTCGATTTCCCTCTTTCCTCCGTACTGCTCCAAGTGATGATTTACAGTCTCTGGGCATCGCCCGGTTGATCACCTTCTTTGGTTGGACATGGATTGGAATCCTCGCTGAGAACAATGACTATGGACTGATTGGGAGTCAGATGCTAAAAGAAGAGCTGGTCAAGGCTGGGGTCTGCATAGCCTTCTATGAAACCATCCCCCTGTTTTACTCTCAAGAAAAGATACAGCGCATTGTGGAAGTGGTGAAGAAAATGTCAGCCAGGGTCATTGTGGTCTTTTCCACTGCCGAGAATCTCTATCCGGTGATGCTGGCAATTGCAAAGAGTGACATATCTGGGAAAGTCTGGATTGCTTCGGATGGCTGGTCTGATTTTCCAATATTTAATGAAAAGGATTTCTTTAAACTTCTGAAAGGAACCATTGCAATCTCTGTTCCTACAGGCAACATTCCAATGTTCAAAGAATACCTCTATAATATTCATCCTTTAAGAGCTACAGAAGACATCTTTGTTGGGCAATTTTGGGAAGAAGCCTTTGGCTGCAGGTGGGCTGACCCCAACATGGACCAGGCCACTCTTCAAGAACTAAGCAAAGAAAGGAAACTCTGCACAGGGAAGGAAGACTTGAGGACCCTTAATATCCGTTTCTTTGATACAACAAACTTAAGGTCCGTTTATAACAATTATAATGCTGTGTACACGGTGGCCCATGCCCTACATGCCATGTATACCTGTGAAACTGGAAAAGGACCTTTCTTCAATGGGACGTGTGGTGACATCAAACACTTTGAGCCTTGGCAGGTATGGGCCAATTTTTGTTTGAGATTTGTGATCGTAAGTATGCATGACCTGTAGAGTTCACTAAATTTCAATGAAATGCAGTATGAAGTAAATTTTTAAAAGGGCATTTAAGTGCAGAAGAATGTGTACTATAGACTTTTCAGTTAACAGAAACTTTACTGGTCTTAAGACACTAGCTACTTGCATACATTAATGAATATAGGATTTGCTAAGTGGCTAAAAGTTTGTGTGGATACTTAAGTGGTATTCAAAAAATATTATTATTAATAGTTAATGTTCTTTATATACTGCCATGTCAAACTGGTGCTGTGTGCAATTTGCATCATATATACAATGTTATAAGAAATATATTTAACCAGCCCTTTTTCTCCCTGCTGCTGAAGCCTCTGGAAAATGCTTGGATTCATGCTGAGGGGAGCTGGATTACTCTTAGAGTCCAAGGAATTTAAAGAAAAAAAAAGGTAGTCCCCAGAACTTGGCATTCCAATGAAGAAAGAATTTAATGCAAAAGGACAGAATATTGAAGATGTAAGCAATGCAGAGTCTACAATTCATGAGCTAGTCCAAAAGCACAAAACATTAACTCATTTTCTCACAACACTTGAGTACAGTCCAAATGAAAAGTTTTCCCTCTTAGGTCCCCAGTAAGGCCTTTTCCTTCCATTAGGCCCCACTGAAGAACAGGAAACGTCTCCTCCTTCACCACAAAACTCACTGAAATGGATGATGATGGATTATGTATTAGGACTTCTGCTCCTACCAGTAGGTCTTTACTCTTTAGCTCATATCATGGAAAGGGACTTGTATTCTGTCCAGTAGATTGAATGTCTCCACGCAATATCTCTGATCTCCTCAGAACCAAATTCAGGTTCTAACCCTTCAGAAATCCTCTTAATAACTCTCCCCATGAGTCATGGAACCATCTTCTATACCACTTCTAAAAGCTTTGGGGGAAGGACCCATCTTTCACTCACTCCACTATCTCCTTCAACCCCCATTGCTGGAAGGTTCCTAATGATAAAGCATAGCACCATAACTTGTTGTACATAGGCAGCATATAAATAAATAAATAAATACATATAGTCAGATCTGACAGTAGAATCATATAGGTTGAGATAGATTAGGTACAGTAAATCAATCCAGGTGTACAGCAAGGATCAAATAAATATGGTGGCTCAAGAAATAGGTGGGAAATAAGCAGTACATATCAACACAAGAATAGTTTAGAGGTAGCTGCATATGGCAGGTGTTCTGTCTATTCTTAGGAACTCTCTGGATTTGTCCCAGGGACTCCAGAATTCAAAAGAAATTGCTGCATCTCTGGTTCAACATCCAAAACCTCCAGGTTCTGCTGCAGAAACAGGCCCCAGCATTGAAAGTTACCTGGGCCATGCAGGGAGGAGAGGAGGAGGGTCAGACTCAGGCCATATGGCCAAAAGAAGAAGGAGCATCAGCCTTCATGGGGAGGAAGAAAAACCTGATCAGCCAGGACCCCATGTGGGAGATGAAAAGTGTAAAATAACAATCAGCTCCTTCACAGGGGAAGAAGATCAGGACCAGTCTGGGTCCCATATGGGGGAAGGAAAATGAAAAATCCACATAGACATACTCAGCAAAACCACCAGAAGTTCTGTGCAGAGATACTGACCAGCTCCTTGAAAATGCCCCTAATTATGTTTACCAAAACTTGTCTTTCTTTGTGTTGTAATAATGCACTGACTTTTAAGAAAATTCAAGGCTTCTCTGTGTCATTGCATGTTGTGATAATCTCTCTTATGTAAATATAAAGTTTATCCAAAGAGGTGACTATACATCAGCTTTAGAGACACAAGAACCTTTGTCAGACAATCTGACAAAAGGAATCACAACCTGCAAAGAACCCAGTTTGCCAGGACATATGAGATGACTGAGACTCTATGCAAATGTCTGCAAAGAAGCCATAGGAGAAACCTACTCTAGAGAGCTGTTTACAAATTTCTTCTGAAATGTCAGTGGTCTGTGGAGTGTTTCAAGGAAACAAAATCAATTACAGTGAGCAAACAATGAGAAACACCATCCTCCTGTCCCTTCTCCCCTTGGATCTAACCTCAGCACTGCAGGAGTTCCTCAGTTAGAGTCATTGGATCCATCTTATATAGGCTTAAATGCCAACCATCCCCTTAACCCCTCCCCCCAAGATGAACCTACTTTGTCCTGTGAACCACAGATTTGGCCAAGAAGGTAAATTCAGCTCCCTTGGAATTATATCAGCTGACCTTCTTTAAGGAGTGCTTAACCTTGGATGGTTGAAGTCATTGTTTTTAAAGATAGGCTTCCTGGTCTGTCCCATATCTGCTGATCAAGTTCTGGTTTTACCACATTACATGTGAAGACCTATTCTTATTTAGCTTAGAAAAACACTGATACCAGGGACCCACACAGAGAATGAGAGTAAAACCAGAACTGGAGCGTCTTAATTGGCAGTAACTGCTCCAATTCAAAACCTTATGTGCTGGGCACAGGGTATTATTATGGGAAAGGAAGTATATATATATATATATATATATATATATATATATATATATATACACAAAATTACCTCCAAACCACAATTTGGAGTTAGGAAAAAAGCACTTTCAACTTACAGAAAAAATCATACAACAAATCTTTCTATAACATAAAAACAATATATTTATTTCAAATCTACTAAAACATCCTTTCCTTCCCAATATTAACTTATTATGTAAAATCACTCATAATAAACATTCCTCTCAGAAAGTATTGAAGACCTGCTCTCTTGGAACTCCTCAATGTTGTGGGAGTCTAAGTTGAGTGGACCCTTGGGCCGACCTGCTGGAGACTGGGAATAGATGGTCAATGTCTCTAATGAATAGCAGGCCGGGAGGCAGATGTTCAGGCGGGACATAGATGCTCTTCACCCTGGAATCTGGTACTCCCCTGGGAGAAGCCCGTAGGAGCCCAACCGCTGGGACTTAGGTGGCTTCACCCTTGGAAGCCGAAGCCCCCCGGGAGGAGCCCATAGGGGCCCGGCTGCTGGGACTTAGGCGGGTCGTGGATCAGGACAGGTAACTGGAACCAGACTAGGACAGTAGCAATACTGTAACTGGGTTCAGGTTCTGTAACCAGGCAGGAACTGTAGCAGGACTCAGGTACTGGAACCAGGCAGGTACTGTAGCAGGCAGGCAGGAACCAAGCATGTACTGTAGCAGGAATGGAGCGAGGGTGAACCGATATAGTATACTTGGATTTTCAGAAGGCGTTTCACAAAGTTCCTCATGAGAGGCTTCTAGGAAAAGTAAAAAGTCATGGGATAGGTGGCGATGTCCTTTCATGGATTGCAAACTGGCTAAAAGACAGGAAACAGAGAGTAGGATTAAATGGGCAATTTTCTCAGTGGAAGGGAGTGGACAGTGGAGTGCCTCAGGGATCTGTATTGTGACCCTTACTGTTCAATATATTTATAAATGATTTGGAAAGAAATACGACGAGTGAGATAATCAAATTTGCAGATGACACAAAATTGTTCAGAGTAGTTAAATCACAAGCAGATTGTGATTAAATTGCAGGAAGACCTTGTGAGACTGGAAAATTGGGCATCCAAATGGCAGATGAAATTTAATGTGGATAAGTGCAAGGTGATGCATATAGGGAAAAATAACCCATGCTATAATTACACAATGTTGGGTTCCATATTAGGTGCTACAACCCAAGAAAGAGATCTAGGTGTCATAGTGGATAACACATTGAAATCGTTGGTGCAGTGTGCTGCGGCAGTCAAAAAAGCAAACAGAATGTTGGGAATTATTAGAAAAGGAATGGTGAATAAAACGGAAAATGTCATAATGCCTCTGTATCGCTCCATGGTGAGACCGCACCTTGAATACTGTGTACAATTCTGGTCGCCGCATCTCAAAAAAGATATAATTGCGATGGAGAAGGTACAGAGAAGGGCTACCAAAATGATAAGGGGAATGGAACAACTCCCCTATGAGGAAAGACTAAAGAGGTTAGGACTTTTCAGCTTGGAGAAGAGACGGCTGAGGGGGGATATGATAGAGGTGTTTAAAATCATGAGAGGTCTAGAACGGGTAGATGTGAATAGGTTATTTACTCTTTCGGATAGTAGAAAGACTAGGGGGCACTCCATGAAGTTAGCATGGGGCACATTTAAAACTAATCAGAGAAAGTTCTTTTTTACTCCACGCACAATTAAACTCTGGAATTTGTTGCCAGAGAATGTGGTTAGTGCAGTTAGTATAGCTGTGTTTAAAAAAGGATTGGATAAGTTCTTGGAGAAGTCCATTACCTGCTATTAAGTTCACTTAGAGAATAGCCACTGCCATTAGCAATGGTTACATGGAATAGACTTAGTTTTTGGGTAATTGCCAGGTTCTTATGGCCTGGATTGGCCACTGTTGGAAACAGGATGCTGGGCTTGATGGACCCTTGGTCTGACCCAGTATGGCATTTCCTTATGTTCTTATGTTTCTTATGTTCTTAAGCCAAGCGAGTCACTCCAGGGCACAGCGCAACAGGAAACCGGGAAGCTAACCCGTTGCAAGGCGAGGACTGGATGGCCGCGGCCGGTTCACCACTGGCGGGAAACGGGCTAGAAAGGCACCTGTGGCACGCGCGTGCCTAGGAGCAGGGCGTCCTCAGGCATCTTCGCGGCGGCGCAGCCCCAGCGGGGATGCCGCCAAACCGGCCACAAGCCAGGGCTCCGGAGGTGGGAGCAGGTCCGAGAACAAGGAGGTAAGGGCCTGGTCGCGGTGCTCGCAGCCAGGACTGCAACACTCAACACATGTTATAGCCCTTCACATCAATATACATAACCCTTACCACTATTCTATTACTAAACTCAATCTCTCCCTGAGATATAATATTTTATACATTAATCACTGTTGATTATTAATAACAGAAAAACACTACCCTTCACTTAGTTCTTAAATACATACATACGATAATGTTATCATTGTTATTGAACAATACTTCATTACAATGTTGAAGCCACTATTGTGTGGTCTACAGTATCATATGTAGATATCCCAGATGTATTTTCAAAATCCCTCATCTGTAGTGTTTCCCCGAATTAACTCGGAAGGAAACAATCAACAGTGTGTAAATCCCCAATTCTCAATGCTGAACATTGGAGAGTGAGTCAGAAAAATCACTGGGTGTGGTATTGCCTCACGGCTCTCTTATCACTCTAGAATCACAATCCTTTTCTTTGATCCCGTACCCTTGTGTTCACTAACTCGACCGCTGTCCACTCGCTTCCATATGTTGATAGGAGGATCTCGCGAAAGAATTTAATTGGAGGCATACAACCTCTCTATGGCAATTGTTTGAAGATTGTCTTAATCGTAAATAGATCAACTTCCAAATCCTCAAGAAGTATCGAAGCTACAACTGATGTTCTTTACCAGCCATCTCGGTCATCACGGGCTGAGCGTTTCAACACAAACTCTGTTCCCGAATCATCCCGGTTAACCGTCACCTTACTAGTTTTTTTTATAAATACCTTACCGCCATCTTCTCAGCGTTTACTCGGCTCAAAAAGTCGACATAATAAGTTAATATTGGGAAGGAAAAGATGTTTTAGATTTGAAATAAATATATTGTTTTTATGTTATAGAAAGATTTGTTGTATGATCTTTTCTGTAAGTTGAAAGTGCTTTTTTCCTTCAAATTGTGGTTTGGAGGTAATTTTGTGTAACACATAAGCACAAGCTAAGACATACACATTGCCAATTTTTGGGAATATATATATATATATATAAGTGATACCAGACTGCTATACTAAAAATGAGCAGTGCTGAACACATATAGGGGTAGATTTTAAAAGGTGTGTGTCCATCTGCACACGTTTGCCGGCGCGCAGACATGGACGTGCCAATTTTATAATACTTGCGCAAGCGGGGGAGAAATTATGCAACCTCCGCATGGCAATGAGATCAGGCCTCTCCCAGTTCCCTCCCAGTCCGTTCCAATTGAGGAGTGGACTGGGAGGAACTTTTCAACCCATCTAACTGACCTTCCTCCCTCTTCTCCTCTCCTTCCTGCCCCCTATCCCTATCCTATCTAACCCCATATTTTTTATTTTACCTCTTGCTCCACTTCAGAAGCAGTAGCAATTTTCGGGCGCTGGCAGGCTGCCGGCGCGTGCTTCCCTGGCACAGCGGCAAATGGCTGCTTTACCAGCCGCCTCCAGCCCCACCCCTGCCCGGCACTTCTGAGTATAATGGGGGTTACGCGCGTGGCTGGGCTCCTTTGAAAATGCGTGCAGCGCGTGCAAGGCCCGACCACACACATAACTCCTGTTTTTTTTTAATGAGCGGGACCATTTTAAAATTCGGCCGATAATTATCTCAATTTCTAAAGGGAATCAGCCATACAGAAATACTTGTGAGAACAAATATAGAGAATACATTTTAATCTTTATTACAAAAATATATGTATAAAATATGCACACTTAAAAACTGAGGGGGGATTTTACAACATTTTTCAACTATGAATATACATACATCTTACCATAGAATATACATGCACACAACACTCATAATATAACACCATTATAACAAATATGTGTGTACTGTTCAGTGGCTCAACTGACACAATATCTTTGAGGTTGAGTCAAACTTCTTCACAAAAATCATCCATATTGAAATCAGACGCAATGTAAATATTCAAACTTGAAGAAAATATATAATTAATTTAAAAATCTTGTCATACCTCAACTCCTTATTTAGCCTTTCAAGGAGCCCAGCAGCCTGGATCCATAGCCTGGTTAGCAAAGAATGAAGTGGGATAAATGTAGTCTGTGTTGCTGAAGGATATTTTAAGCCACAACTAAGTGTGTAGGCTTCAGTGATTATCAGCATATTTTATACTTGGGTAATAAGCCTGTTTCTCAACTAGAAATGCATTACAAATTCTCAATATGAATGGTAAGTCTGAGACACAACTGTATACTCTGAAATCAGGCTATCACTGTATAAAATCACTGCGAGCATGTCTCCTTTTCTCTGCCAGCTCCTGCATTATGTATGGAAGGTGCGTTTCCAGAACACCATGGGACGGGAGATTTTCTTTGACCAAAATGGAAACCCACCAGCTGCTTATGACATTCTTAACTGGCAACTGCCTTCAAATGGCTCCTTTGCCTATGTAAAGATTGGCCACTATGACTCAGGAGCCGCCCGTGGCCGAGACATCATAATCAACACCAGTGCCATCACGTGGAGTGAAGACTATGCACAGGTTAGATGATCCCCCTGCCTTCATAAAAACTGATTAACAAGGTGCTCAGAAGTAGTGATGGGAGGAACCTTCTTTGATCTGAATGAAGTCCAATTTCAGAAACATTAATATTTGACTTGGATCTTTTCAATCAATCAAATTCAGCTTCAGATTGCTTTGAATCTGAATCTGATATATTTTTCATTAATTAGAAGCTGTCTGGGACCTTTAGCTCAGTAGTAGAGTCACCACCCCAGAATCCAGCGTTTGGCAGTCTGTATCTTGGGAAATCTTCTATTGGAAGAAACATTGCAACATTCAGAACTAATTTTTATTTATCTATTTTCCTCCTTTCATTATACTTCAGAGTGGATTACATTTAGGTATTGTAGATATTTTCCTAGCCTAGAAAGTTTACAATCTAAACAAGTTGTTTACTAAGCCATGGTATTTTTTCTTGAGGGGGGAGCTTACTGCTGCTTTGTAAATCCCGTGGTATTTTTCAGGCAATAAAAATACTGCCAGGAAAAATGCTGTTGGGTTACTTCATCCCAAAATTTCACACGAAGACTTTGGGGACTACCACCTCTTAAAGGGGCTGATCGGCCCAGGCTAATATCCTCCTAGGTGTGTAAAAGACTCCATGAAGGCAGCCAATATATAAATAAATACTTTATTGAAAGGTTTAAATCTCTGGGGTCAGACCCCACCTCAACCCTTACCCGTTGATTTAAAAATCAACTCTCCTCCCCAGAAGCCATCCCTCCCTCCTATCCCATCATCCAGTCCTCGCTGGACTTACAATAGAAGTCGTGCTGGTGTACTGCTGGTCAAGATTGGCTCCTAAGCTCTGGACCTAGCAGTGGATATTTTCCAAAATGGCGCTGGCAGCCCCTATCAGGTAAAGTTTATAATGCCCCTTATGCAGGCACGAACACAGAAATGTGCCTATGTCAGGTTCTTTCCAGACTATGTGCTTTTCAGTCTTTATGCCTATCAGCTGATCTATTAAAGATTTGGAATAGCAGCCTGTGCAGTCGTCAGTCTGTTATAAATTTATAGTTTATATATTTACCTTAGATACATTTTATGATATATTCTTTTGTAATACACATATATATTTTTATGATTTTACCAGTTTATTTGTCCAAAATGTTTTAGACACATAGAATTATTGCTTATTTATTGTGTATTCCATGCTATCTGCCTGCTGTTTTTTAGATATTTCCCTCTTGTGGGAGATTGCCTTTCTTTATTGTGCTCTAATGTTCCATAAACGTATCTAACCCAGGGGAATGTGGAGATCCTTGTCAAGCCGCTTCCTCTGAAATCTTTCCAATAACTGCTGGGGGGCAGTGGTGGGGAGGGTGTTGTCTGGTTAAAAACATGGTTTTGTTTAACCAAAGGAAACTACAAATAAGTTTAATGTATGTCTTTTCTCTGCAAACTCATCTGTTCTGTTATTAAAAAATAAATAAATAAAAGGACTTTTTAATCTAGGAGAAATTTATCAGGTCTCCAGCTTATATGTATGTTTTTGTAGCTCTGAGCTGCCATTCTCAGAAGCAGACCACTCTTTCTTATATAGTGATAGGCAATCTCAGAGATGGCGTGGGTGTTTTGGATTCCTCTAAATGTTGCATAAAGCATTTTAGGATACAGGGAATAATTTTGATTGCTGAAAAATTATATTACCTATATTACTTGTCCAAGGATATTTGCAAGGAGATTAACAGAACTTGCAACGAAGTACTATATTATAATGTGAAAAATAAATATCTACCATCCACTTCTTATCATAACTATCTCGATGTCCTTTACACCCATAGTAATAACCAACAACCTGACTCCTCCTAGCATTCCTCAACTCACAGTAATATCATTAAGCTATTCTCGCCTATCATTCCTAATCCAAATTACTTCTTATCTCATAGTAATGTAACCCTTACTGAGGAGGGTATTTATTCTTTGGGGCACGCGTCCAGTTAGCACTTCAAGTTCAGGCTGTGGTTGGAGGCAGGCAGAGTTCAGAGAGTTTCATGGTCCTGGAGGGGTCAAGGTAGCAGAGTTCATTCAGAAACAGTGAGAAAGCAGTGGTCAATGGCAGGTGGTGATCAAACAGAGGTGAGGTCCAGTCCGAGGGTCAAGCCAGAAATGCAATCCAAGTCAGAGTCAAGCTGGTCCAAGGGGGATGGAGAACAAAGAGGAAGATGGTGGACCACAGGAGCAGGAGTCGATGAATACTGACAAAGGGAGACCTGCCACGAAGACAAGCACTCAGTACAAACCAGACTGTCAAACAGAGTTCTGAAGGAATTAAAAAATGAAATTTCAGACCTATTAGTAAAACTTTGTAACCAATCATTAAAATCATCCATTGTACCTGAAGACTGGAGGATAGCAAATGTAACCCCAATATTTAAAAAGGGCTCCAGGGGTGATCCGGGAAACTACAGACCGGTTAGCCTGACTTCAGTGCCAGGGAAAATAGTGGAAAGTGTTCTAAACATCAAAATCACAGAACATATAGAAAGACATGGTTTGGTGGAACAGAATCAGCATGGCTTTACCCAAGGCAAGTCTTGCCTCACAAATCTGCTTCACTTTTTTGAAGGAGTTAATAAACATGTGGATAAAGGTGAACCGGTAGATGTAGTATACTTGGATTTTCAGAAGGCGTTTGACAAAGTTCCTCATGAGAGGCTTCTAGGAAAAGTAAAAAGTCATGGGATAGGTGGCGATGTCCTTTCGTGGATTGCAAACTGGCTAAAAGACAGGAAACGGAGAGTAGGATTAAATGGACAATTTTCTCAGTGGAAGGGAGTAGACAGTGGAGTGCCTCAAGGATCTGTATTGGGACCCTTACTTTTCAATATATTTATAAATGATCTGGTAAGAAATACGACGAGTGAGATAATCAAATTTGCAGATGACACAAAATTATTCAGAGTAGTTAAATCACAAGCAGATTGTGATAAATTGCAGGAAGACCTTGTGAGACTGGAAAATTGGGCATCCAAATGGCAGATGAAATTTAATGTGGATAAGTGCAAGGTGATGCATATAGGGAAAAATAACCCATGCTATAATTACACAATGTTGGGTTCCATATTAGGTGCTACAACCCAAAAAAGAGATCTAGGTGTCATAGTGGCTAACACATTGAAATTGTCGGATCAGTGTGCTGCGGCAGTCAAAAAAGCAAACAATGTTGGGAATTATTAGAAAGGGAATGGTGAATAAAACGGAAAATCTCATAATGCCTCTGTATCGCTCCATGGTGAGACCACACCTTGAATACTGTGTACAATTCTGGTCGCCGCAGCTCAAAAAAGATATAATTGTGATGGAGAAGGTACAGAGAAGGGCTACCAAAATGATAAGGGGAATGGAACAGCTCCCCTATGAGGAAAGACTAAAGAGGTTAGGACTTTTCAGCTTGGAGAAGAGATGACTGAGGGGGGATATGATAGAGATGTTTAAAATTATGAGAGGTCTAGAACGGGTAGATGTGAATCTGTTATTTACTCTTTTGGATAATAGAAAGACTAGGGGTCACTCCATGACGTTAGCATGGGGCACATTTAAAACTAATCGGAGAAAGTTCTTTTTTACTCAATGCACAATTAAACTCTGGAATTTGTTGCCAGAGGATGTGGTTAGTGCAGTTAGTATAGCTGTGTTTAAAAAAGGATTGGATAAGTTCTTGGAGGAGAAGTCCATTACCTGCTATTAAGTTCACTTAGAAAATAGCCACTGCCATTAGCAATGGTTACATGGAATAGACTTAGTTTTTGGGTACTTGCCAGGTTCTTATGGCCTGAATTGGCCACTGTTGGAAACAGGATGCTGGGCTTGATGGACCCTTGGTCTGACCCAGTATGGCATTTTCTTATGTTCTTATGAGACACAGGAACCCATGAACACACAGCTGGAACAGGAACCAGGACCAAGAACCAGGAATGTGGAGGCAAAGCACTTTTTAAAGCGAGGCAACCTATTGCCAAGGAACTGAATGGGAGTCAGACTCAGCTTTTTATAGGGCTAGCTGAGTGATGTCATTAGGGAGGCTGCCTGGCCATTCATGCCACTGGCCATTTAAATGTGGGGAATCGGCTGCATGCACGCTTAGGAGGGGCTGGTGATTAGGCGTCGCAGAATGCAGGTTAGGCCCAGCATCCTGATGTGGGCCGCATTGGGCTGAAGCAGCATGGAAGTCTGTCGTGCAGAGGAATGGGGCTCTAGGCCAAGGAGAGTGGGGAAGCACAGCAGTCTGCCACATTGAGAAGAGGAGAGGCGAGGTCAGAGTCTGGGAAGTAGGTGAGAGTAGTGTTCCATGGCCTTCCCATGTGGACTGCCAATAGTAACACCTCCCCACAAAGCAATTGTCCAAAAATACTTTTTAAAGGTGAAGCTGGATATATGTTCAGCAAAACTAATTTCTCTCAGAAGGAGTTTTCACCAGTTTTGCCCACTTAAGGAGTAGAGTGGTGCCCATGGGTCTTCAGTCCTCTGGATTGAAAGCCCGAAAAGGAATATGGCTCAAAATCCAGCTCTCTGAAATTAATAGATGCAGGACCCTTTGGCAGGGAATGCACGATGAGAAGGTCCCTTCAAAATTAAGTCATAAGGTGAGGCTGGGAAGGCCTAGCCAGAATGTAACATCAAGGCATCTGTTGGTTTCATGGACTCTTGGACCAAAGTGGAGTTGCTGAATCCTGCAGGGAGGAGCCTTTAGATCCTCACTGTCAGCAGGCTGATTTGGATGATGCAGAGGCCCAACTGAAGTTACATGTTCCCCTTGGGTTTTGCCTTTGGATGCCAGGGCTGGTAAATCTTAGGTGGGGACCTCTGCTGAGGAAATAGAGATTCATCAATGTCACTGAATCATGGTAGAGATTTCATAGGCAAATCCGGAATCAGGCAGGGGTACATGGCAGGTGGCATTGAAGAGAGTAGTCCAGGAGTCATACTGTGTGTTATAACCCTTGGTCGCGGCCGTCCGCGGCTGCCTCAACTCACCTCATGCCTTGCCTGGCTCTCCACTCCTGGTGAACTCATGGCTGTGGCCAGCCACTACCTCCGCATTCCTCCTGGCTCTCCAGGCCCCACGTGGTGGCTGGGATGCTGCCGACCATCGCTCCGACTCCGGGCCTCCTTAGGGGTGCGTGCGCGCCGTCTGTCCTCCCCTTAAAGGGCCAATGGCAGGAACTCCAGGGTCATCCCCGGCTGATGACATCACAAGCCTGAGATATTTAAGCACCTCCTTTGGCCTACACTAACCGATTTGGCAACGAGTTCCATGAGCTCCTCTGGAGCTTGTTCCTCTTCTCCAGACCTGCGGTTCCTGCCTAGGATCTCTGCTCTTTGTGGACTCTGGTTCTGGGTATCTGCTCCTCAGGGGCCTGCCCTGCGCTTCCATTCCTGGAACTCTGTCTCCACGCTTTCCCACTCCTCGGGGTAGCCTCAGCGCTACTACACCAGAGATCCTGCCTCCAGACTTCCCCACTTCTCGGGGTAGCCTCAGCGTTACTACACCATAGATTCTGTCTCTATGCTTCCCTCAGCATTACTACACTAGAGATCCTGCCTCCACGCTTCCCCACTCCTCGGGGTTGCCTCAGCATTACTACACCAGAGATCCTGTCTCTACGCTTCCCTGCTCCTCGGGGTTGCCTCAGCATTACTACACCAGACATCCTGTCTCCATGCTTCCCCACTCCTCGGGGTAGCCTCAGCACTACTACTCCAGAGA
Organism: Rhinatrema bivittatum; assembly: GCF_901001135.1. Lineage (NCBI taxonomy): Eukaryota > Metazoa > Chordata > Amphibia > Gymnophiona > Rhinatrematidae > Rhinatrema > Rhinatrema bivittatum. The sequence continues at coordinate 11,101,664 of NC_042633.1, forward strand.
CCCTGCCTCCACTCTTTCCCGCTCCTTGGGGCAATCTCAGCATTACCACTTCAGGGGTCCTGTCTATGCACTCCCCGTTCCTCGGGGCTTGCCCTGCGTGCTTCTGCATTGGAGATCCTTCCTCTGGTATATACCCTCTCCAGACCTGCCCAGCACTGCGATATCATTGATCTGTCTCTCTCAGTCCCCATTCCTCGGGACAGCCCGCAGTACTGCTCTGTGCAGGCACCTGCGATCACGTGACTGTGACACAGACAGTTCTTCTACACCTCCTCTCTCCTGTTGCCTTTGTTTCCAGTCAACCTCACCTCCCGAAGTTGGGGACCTGTGGGGCCCAACCCCTCAGGTAGCATCAACCCTCACCTTGGGCCAAGGATCCACGAAACCTACAAAATTTACTGGCAAGAGGCATTCATGACAGTAGTACAGGTCATGCAAAGATCAATACCAGGAGTCTGTCTGAAAGGAAGACAAATCAGATAGGCAGAGCAGGACCGATGGGAAGAGGTACAGAAGGCAAGGTACTATGAAGAACAGAAGACACAACCACAGGAGTTGATGGACAAAGACAAGGACCACACTGACTGAAGAACAAAGGCACTGGGAGTGAGGACGAAGGTACTGGAGATGGAGGACGAAGGTACTGGAACTGGGGAATGAAGACACTGGAACTGGGGAACGAAGACATTGGAACTAGAGAGCAAAGGCACAGGAACTAGAGAATGAACACACTGGAACTGGAGACCGCAGAGAGGGAATGCTGTCAACCATGCACTACTTAGTAAAAAGGAGATGCACCAGAGGCCTTTTATAGACTTAACCCTGTGAGGTTATCAAGGGGTGCTGCTGGCCTTTTCTTGATAATGGGCCCTTTAAGAGAGAGGATGTTGGGTACATGCGTGCCTTAGAGGAGTCTGGTGTGAATGTCAGCATGTCCTGCTGTGAAGAATATTGGTGGCATCTTGTCATGCCGAGACACAGAATCCCACTGTGCTAGAGGGGAGATTAGAATGGCAGCATTGGGGAGCATCAGGCGAAGCCTGGTCCGAGGGGTAAGTGCGGTGGTTCATGGGAGGAGCCTGTGGACTACCAAATGCAACAGCATCCCCACTGTTACAAGGCTTTCTAACACTGACTCCCAAGAATACTAAAATGTCTGGGCTAGATAAGGTGAGTCATCCAATCCAAGCCCTCCAGGTTGGGAGGGGCAGAGGGGGATGGAAGGCTCATAGATATTAAAGGCAAGATTTTAGTACCTACGCGTGGGCGTAGATTTGTGCGCGCAACCCGGCACGCACAAATCTACGCCTGATTTTATAACATGCGCACGCAGTGGGGTGGGACCGAGGCCTCCGGCACAATGGCCATGCGGCCTCGGAGGGAACTTTCCTTCTGCCACCCCTACCTTCCCCTCCCTTTCCCTACCTAACCCGCCCCACAGCCCTATCTAACCCCCCCCCCCCCCCCCCCCCCCCCCCAACCTTTGTTTAATAAGTTGCACCTGCCTCCGGGCAGGCGTAGGTTGCGCGCGCCGGCCGAGTGCCGTCACGTGATCCCCTGGCATGGCCACTGTGCCGGAGGCCTCGGTCCCGCCCTGCCCCCACCCCGCCCCGCCCTGGCCCTTTCACAAAGCCCTGGGACATGCGCACGTCCCGGGGCTTGCGCACGTCGCCGGGCCTATGCAAAATAGGCCCGGCGACGTGCAGGAGCATTTACGCGTGTAACCCTTTGAAAATCTGGCACTAAGGTTCTAAGCAGGGACATAGGGCAATCTAGTGACCAATCCAAGGGGGCACCACAGTAACAACCATCAAAGCTCCCCTTCCTATCATTCATCATCCCCATGACTTCTCAACTCATAATAATAATAACCATCAAACCTTCCCTTGTTACAGTTCCTCACCCCATTTCCTCAACACTCATTTGTCCCTTTTGTCATTATTCAACACATATCCACTAAACGCACAGTAGCAACCATCAATCTGCTTCTTCCTATCATTCCTCACCTCATGTCCAGTAGTCTCCCAAAAAATAGTGACACAGTAGATGTTAGAAGATAAAGACAAATTGAGCCATTGACTGCTTGGCTAATATTCTCAGCAGTGATAATAAGACATCACAGTGCCTGCCATATAAATCTGATCACTTGTAGGATGCTGTCCCTTACACAAGTCAGTTTTATTGTCTTTCCTTTACTTCTCTACCATCCTGGATAAATGAGTATACGTCTTTGAGTTTGCATTCTTAATTTGACACCCATTCTACCGTATCTTACCACCAAGCCTTGCAGCAATCTAAACAGCTACCAAAACTAATGAGACTGTTGACTAAAAGTATTGAAGGTGCTCCTGAAATATTTGACTGCCTTGGCTCTGAGACCTTGCTATATGTTATATGACCAAGACCAACCTGCCAGCATCAACCTGTTTGGATTCTGGAGAGTGCGACCATATATCCCGTGGAATCATTAGACTGTGCTCCCTCTATCCATCCTTTGTTTTTTATTATCATCTAACCTTTTGCCTCTGCCCTCAAGAGAGTGAATAGTGGCTTGTTGGCAATACTGCAACTCCCAACTCTGTTCTTACCACTACCCTCTGTTTCTGTCCCAAGCGTGCTTGAATTCAGTCACTGTACTGGTTTCCCCTACCTCCTCTGGTGTCTTATTCCAGACATCTTCCAATCTCTTACTAAAAAAGTATTATCTTATTTTTGATCTGAATCTTCCTCCCTCCAGCTTCATTTCATGACTCCTTGTCCTAATGTAATAGGGTACCCTTAAGTAAATAATATAATAAAAATAAATTAAAAAAGGGAAATGATTACTTTGGTCTTGGTTTGCAGAGCCATGGCCTGTGAGAGAAGACTCAGTGGTGGTGCTGGTCCTGGTTTGCCAATCGTGGTGGGAACTCTGGTAGAGAATGCCAGCTGGGCTAGGGCACTGAGAGGAGGCCTGCAAAAGCCTAAGAATCCTGACCCAGCTAATGAAAGAATTGTTAGAATAGGTTTAAAAAAGAAATGTTAGCACCAATAAGAGACAGACATCGGCTCCCCTGCCTCCCTGAGGTGAAGATGGATGCCTGCACGGGCGAAAGCGGCCCCTGTGCGTGCAATTGGGCCGCTCAAGGCGTGACGTCACGACGTTTGGTGTCACCGCATGTGACGTCACGTCTTGAGCGACCCAATTGCACGCACAGGGGCCGCTTTCGCCCGTGCGTCCATCTTCTCCTCCGGGAGGCAGGGGAGCCGATGTCCGTCTTCGGAGGAGAGCTGCGAAAAAGTAAGTCGTTGCTTTACACTGCCAGTCCTGTCTCCCCTCCTCCCGAAGCAAGGCTGCTTTTCGCGCCTTGCTCCGGGAGGAGGGGAGACAGGACTGGCAATCTCGAGCGGCTGTGAAAAAAAAAGTTAGTCGTTGCTGTACACATGGGACTGTGAAGAGGCCTTAGCTGCTGGGGGGAGCAGGGAATTGATGTGGTAAAAACGAGAGTCCCCCTAAAGAAAACAGGCAAAGTGCTGGAAGAAAGTGGAGGGAGGGGAAGAAAAAATATGGGAAAGCTTCAAAGCGTGTCAGGTCAATCCAGTAAAGTAAAGCAGCCTTGCTTCGGGAGGAGGGGAGACAGGACTGACAATCCTGACTGTCCACTTCATTGCTACTTTTTTTTTTTTTTTTCGCTTTTCGCTTTTTAGATTTTTTTCAGCTTTCGTTGCTTCGGGAGGAGGTGGGGAGAGGACTGGGGCTGCCCCGGAGACCAGCAACCATTGACGCGGCCAGGGCAGGTGAGCGTAGGAGAACCATCCACTTCCTGGTACCTGTCATTTGAAATGACATTTGAAATGACAGATACCAGCGTGTCCGTGAAGCGTTAGGCCCGTGCACCCAGGTTACTGTATAGGCGCTGTATAGCGCTCTATACAGTAAAATGGGTTGCGCGGGCCTAACGCTTCATGGACGCTTCTTAGACGCAGCTTGCATTTGCAAGCTATTTACATACAGGATCGAGCGGTAGGTGAGCTGCACTGTGCGTGCGGCAACCGCGGGTGCGCCGGGCACTAACGCAGCTCTTCCTACCACTCGTTACTGGATTGACCTGCTAGAAAGACAATTTCTCTGATAAATGGCTCAGAGAAGTTTGAGAAAAGAGCTTTCACTTTCCTTCTGCAAGGACTGGTTAGAGCTCATGACTTCTAACCGGGGGTTCTAAGAAAAGTAAATTGGTTACCCACTATTGTTCCTGACCAGAATTTGGTTAGGGAAAACATAATTATCCATTGTTTTTCTGTAGTTAGTGTAAAAGTCCAACAAGCCATCAAAGACACAACATCCTGGGGAACATGTTTAGCTTTCAAAAGAATTGATGGTGCCATTGAGTCCATTTTTCTTATTGATTTTGTAAAGAGTGAGGTAGTAGGTACAGAGGTGTGAGAGTCAAGAGGAACATAAATAATCAACACACCCCAGAAATGAACTCAAAATGCCAGACAAGTCCAAAAACAAAACAAAAAAAATGTTAGGAGTGTGCACTCCAGCTAAAAAAAAAAGACAGGCCTGTTTATTAGAGACAAGAGAACACATCCGAAAAGAAAGAACAGTTAAAGAAAAAGTATAAAAAGCAAAGATACTTACCCAGGAAGGCTTCTGAAGGAGGAGAATGTACTCACATGTGATCAAGGGAAACATTAAAGAGAGAGAAAAACACAAATAATAAATTCCTCTGAGTTCCTTTATGAAAATGACATAAAAGAAACAAAAGTTACAATTGCATAGACAGACACTTATCTGACTGTGTTACTTAGTAGAATCCTGGAACCGCTGGAGTTCTTTGCTCCATGTTCTTGGAATAGCAGGGTCTAGGAAAGAAATGAAAAGTTATAGAATTTATTGTTATGTATGCATTGAATGTGATTAGAAAAATGTATTGTTTGCTAAAACTGAAGTATTTTTTAAACACATTTTTGTTGCGTTCAGCGGTCTACAGGCCTGCCCCACCGACCTCCACCCTTACCTCAAGTACTGAGCCCAATGTGACTCCTTCAGACACCAGGAAAGGCCCCCGGGTAGATGCACGACAGGCTGCCATGTTTCGTCTGCATCGGCTGCTAGTCCCATTGACGCCAGTGAAGGTTCCGAACTTAACATGATACAGGCCGCCACGTTCAGCCTGTCTCTGATACCACCACTTCCCTTGGTACCCCAAAAGTAAGGTGCCCAACCTCGTTCTTCTTAAAGGGCCCATGGTGAGAAAAGGACATCACCAGCATGGGCCTATAAAATGCCACTTCAGTAACTGCTCCCTGCCTTGGCATTAGATCGACTACCCTTGGTAGAGCAAATTGCCTCAGTGATCTTCATTCCTGTGTTCCTGGTCTTTTTCTCTGCAGTCCCTGGTCTTCAGTCTCTAGTTCTTCATCTTCATCCTGTGGTCAGTCTTCAGTTCTTCATTTTGTGGTCAGTCTTCAGTTCTTCAGTGTTTTCTCCTACCCGCCTGTGCTGTTCCATGCCTCCCTACCTGTCTGTCCATCCCATCTTCCCTCGAACAGATCTCTAGCTTTGACTTTGGCCTGCTTGACACTTGGCTATGACTGAGCTCTGCCTGCCACTGACCATTGCCTGATTGATGATTACAATTGAAGTTCATCTGCCACTGAACCCTGCCTGACTCTCGACCATGCCTGAACATTGCCTGCCTTGACCACTGCTTGCCTCTGACTGTGCTTCTACCTAGACTGCCCCAGACCTTGGCCTATGACTCACCAATCTCCATAGATCTCCACCTCATTACCATAGAGCCACGCCTACGTCCTGATGGCCCTGGCACCCGAGGGCTCAACCTAAGGGGAATAAGGGCTGATTTAGGTGAATCTTCTTTTGGGTCTCTGTCACAGCCAGGTCCACCAGCTGATGATGGGGAATTACAGGGCTCCTCCTTTTAGTTGTGCCAAGTCCACCTCAGTCCAAGGGTCCAACCTGCAACACATTGCTGAGGCCATGGACTTGGAAGATGCTACATCCCTCCAAGCCTTGCTCACAAGCTTCAATGGCAGCAACAGTTCCTCAAACTTCTAGTAGCTTCAATAGCGTGATTCTCTACCCATTTGGACGCAGCTTCAGCATCAGCTACACCAATTCAGCTATTGGCTGCATCACCCAGGCCTCCCACACCAAGTTGCCCCCTTCTGCATGTACCAGCTCCATTCTGATATGCTGGAGACCCTAAACAGTTCTGTGAACTTCTTAATCAATGCTTTACCCAATTCTCACTCTAAGCGGCATGCTTTACGAATGATACTACAAAGACAGCCTTCATCCTCTCCCTCCTCAATGGTAAGGCCCTGGCCTGGCCCCCTCCACTAAGGGGAGAGCACAGATCCACTGCTCCTGAACCTGCAGCACTTCATGTCCACCTTTAAGACAGTCTTTGATGAGCTGGCCACCGTGGATTCCAACTACCTACATTTACTTCAGGGCACCCAGTCTCTAGCAGACTATGCCATAGAGTTCCAGATCCTAGCCACTGAACTCAACTGGAGGCAGCATTGCCTCTGCAGCATGTTTCTGAAGAGCTTATGCTCCACGGTGAAGATGAACTGGCCACCTGTGAACTTCTGGAGTCCCTGGAGGGGCTCATAGACCTGGCTGGGATGATTGACTGCCACCTCCAGCAATAGGCCAGGGAGGTCCATCCTCCTTGTAGCGCCACCCCACTGGCTTTTTGCTTTCAGCACCAATTATTGCCACTGGAGCCAGTGCCCTCCTCCTCAGTGCACTCAAATGAACCCAGGCACAGGTCACCTCCTTGCTCAATGCCCACTCAAACCAGGAAACTTCAGAGCCTGGGATCTGGTATAGAGGTGTTCATAGGCTTCACAACTCCTGCTCCTCAACTGACTCTCCCAGTGACAATCATCATGGACAACAAAGATTTTTCCACCCTAGCATTGGTGGACTCTAACACCAGGGTAAACTTACTGATGGAAGAACTGGTAAATCACCTACAGTTTCCCACCCTACCAAAGAAGTCCTCCCTAATTATTTCCTCCATTTATGGGGATCCTTTGCCTGGCCATATCACTCAACAACATCATTGACCGTACACACTGGCTTTCTCCTCAAGGAATGAATAATCTTCCATGTCATAGCCCAATCGGTCTACCCAATCATACTGGGACTTCCCTGGATCCAGCAGCATTCTTCAAAATTTGACTGGGCCATGCTACAACTGCTGGGGCATGCAATGCAATATTTGTGCCTGGAATGTGTGGAACCCTCACTCCACTTGCCCGTGGATGCCACATTTCCAGGTCTTCTCGTGCTGCACAGTGACTTTGAGAATGTATTCTCTAAAAAGAAGGCAAGACATTGCCACACCATAGGGAATATAACTGTGGAATTAAGTTGCTACTCAACAGCAAACTACCATGGGGTAGAGTCTACCCCCTTGACTCTCCCCAAAACAAAGGCAATGTCAGACTACATCCTGGAAAATCTAGAGTTTTGTATCATCCGACGGTCCACATCTCTGGTGGGGGCCAGCTTTTTCTTTGTGGCCCTCTCTGGCCTTATATCAACTACCATGGATAAAATGCCATTACCAAGAAAGACCGGTATCATTTACCATTAATCTCTGAGCTCTTTGACCAGTTCCAAGGGGCTAGGATCTTTAAAATATTAGACCGCTGAGGAGCCTACAACTTGGTTCGTATGAAACCTGGTGATGAATGGAAGACAGTGGATGGACAGGATGGACATTACGAGTACTTGGTAATGCTCTCTGGGCCTTGTAATACCCTGGCTGTCTTTCAAAAAATGCTGAAAGAGATTTTCCAGGATCTAATCTATGTCTGTGTCATTGTAAACCTCGATGACATTATCACTTTTTACAAGGACTTTAGCTCCCATTGTCATGACATGCATCTAGTTTTCAAGTGACTGAGAAAACAACCTATTCGCTAAACTTGAGAAGTGCTTATTCAAAAAGGAGAGCCTCCCCTTCTTGGGATATATTGTATCCAGAAAAGGCTTTCACATGGACTCCAAGAAGTTTAATATTATCCAGTACTAGCCACATCCAGTAGAAATAAAAGCCCTACAAAGGTTTCTGAGCTTTGCCACTATTACCGCTACTTCTTGTTAATTATTCAAGGATTGTGGCACTGCTTACTGTCCTCACCCATAAGGGATCTAATACAAAGGATTGGCCTCCTGAAGTGGTAGTGGCCTTTCAAGAACTAAAGGATGTTTTCTTAAAGATATCCTGACTTCACCATCTGGACCCTATACACCTATTCATCCTAGAAGTGGACACCTCCACTTTGGGTTTAGGGAACGTACTAAGCCAGTATTTGACAAAAGGAGCCCTCCATCTTTGCTTGTTCTTCTCAAAGAAATTCTCACTAGCGGAGCGCAACTACAGCATCGGGGACAGAGAACTCGTTGCGATCAAGATAGTGCTAGATAAGCGGTATTATTAGCTAGAAGGTGCTCATCACTGTATTGCTATTTACATGGATCATAAGAATCTGGAACACCTTCACAACGCCGAGCAACTAAATACATGACAGGCTCACTGGTCACTGTCCTTTGCGCATTTTGATTTTGTGCTAAGTCTGGCTCTCAAAAACATATGGGCAGATGCCCTTTCATACTCCTTCCAGGCTGAGGACATTCCAGAACCTCCCAGGCACATCATTGATACAGACAGGATCCTTCTAGCCACCTCCATGACTGTCTCTCCAGGGAATATGGTCATTCACAGTAGATTCCATGAAAATATATTGAAATGGTCCCATGACTCCCATGTTACATGTCACCCTGGATGGGCCCGAACACTTGCACTGCTTCAACAATACTATTGATGGCCACAAATTAAGCAAAATATTAAGACCTACATGGATTCTTGCCCCACCTGCACACAGCAGAAAGCTCTGACAGGCTGACCCTGATGGTGGATACAGCCATTGCCAGCCTCCAGGGAACTCTGGTTCCACCTGTCCACCAATTTTATCATGGACCTTTCCCTCTCCGATAACAACACTGTAATCTGGGTGGTGGCTGATCGCTTCTCAAAGATTTCTTACTTCGTCCCACTCCCAGTTCTCCCTTCTACCCTGGAGCTAGCACGCCTTTTTATGCTCCATGTCTTCCACTTGCATGGTCTACCCAAACACATTTTGTCGGACTGAGGAGTACAGCTCACAGCGAAATACTGGCATTCACTGAGTAAAAAATTCTATATCACCTTGGACTTCATGACTGCATACCATCCGCGGGGAAATAGTCACTTCGAGCATACTAACCAAATGTTCAAAACCTTCCTCTGGGTCTAAGCCAAATTACGCCAGGATAATTGAGCCTCTTTTCTGCTCTGGGCAGAATTCTCTGTCTGGAATGCTACCAGGTCTTCACCATTCCAAATGATCTATGGGAAGCAACCCTGTCATCCTCTGACTCTCCCCGTGGCAGTACTGTCACCAGCAGCCCAGCTATCTGTCCAGGAACTTCAGAAGCTCTGGACCTGCTTCAACACCCTTCTTCTAAAAGCAGTTGAAAAGGCCAAGAAGACTACGTGCATGGGAGGTCTGTACCTCAGTTCAAGGAAGGCAGGAATGTGTGGTTAAGTACTCGCCACATACGCCTCAGAGAGCCCTCTATGCATCTCGCTCCTCAATACATTGGACCGTTACCTTCACTTCCTGTCTCATCTAAGAGGTCTCCGGTGACCCTATTGTTCTGTCCCCAGCAGTGGGTACATGTTTGTATCTGTATATATTGTAATTTAACTGTGTTTAGTGCAGTCCTCCCTTCTGAGGATTCTTAATACTGAAACACTATTTGTAACCCATGATAAAAATCTGTGAGCCCTTGCCTTTAAGAGGAGCCTTTGCCTTTAAGAAAAGCTCCTTCTCCCCTCCACTTTCTCTCACTATCGGAAGAGCTTGAATGCCCCTCAATCTAACTTGAGTCTTCCTAGATGCCTTATAGGCTCAAGGGACTGCCCTTCATGATCCCCCTGTGTTACATGGTTCTTAGGCTCGCTGCCATTGGACCTTGCCCCCTGTCCTTAGCTTGTGGAGGCGTTTCCTTTAGCAGCTCTCGACGAGAGTTCAGTCTTGCTCCACGCTTGCTTCTGAGCCAGCAGCGCTCTGTAAAACCCTGTGAAACGATCAGGTTTTTTACCTTCTCTCTTACTGCCTTTGTCTGAAGACTAAATCAGCCTCATATCCCTCATGTTTTCTACCTCTATCATAAACTAACTCCTGCAACACAAGAGACCTCCTTCTCCCTCCTGCTACCCTGAATCCAGTTACCAAAGATCTTTGCCTAGGAGCTCATGTTTGAAATGCAACAATTGTAAGTAGAATTTACCTGTACAATAAATAATTTCAAATTTAAAGAATCTTTGTCTTGAGGACTGATTGGAGAGAAAGTTTAGTTGCCTGAATAGGAAAAAGCATGGATGTTTACCTGATTTAGAACACCTGTCTTCATCAGCCGCGCACCTTTGCTCGTGGTGGGCACACCTCTTCACTACCTCTCTGGGAGACCCTCAGAGGCCCACCTAAGTCCAGGCGGTCCGGGTAACCAAGGGCTTAACCTGAGGAAACCCCGGATTGCTATTGGCGAAGCTTCAGCTAGCCTCTGTCTCCTTCTGTGCTCCGCCTCCTGGTGGCAGGTGCTCTCTGGGTCTGACCAGAAGGCCATACCAATCCTGCACCAGGCCAATGATCCACCTCCAGCACAACAGGTTGCCAGGGCCATGGACTTGGCAGAGTCTCCCGCCTTGCGGACCATTCCTGGTCTGGTTACACGTGTCTGGGAGCAACAACATTTCATTGAAGCATTGGCCACCTCTGTGGAAAGACTGCATTCTCAACTAGAGGAATCTGCTATGGCCAACCCAGGGGCTCTTGCCCACAGCCCGTCCGCTGTTTCATTGCCCTCACGGGCACTGCTGGCCCTCCCATCTCCACCCAGTTTCAATGGGGATCCTAGTCTGTGTCAAGGTTTTATCAACCAATGCTACATGCAGTTCTCACTGCAGCCTACTCTTTTTCCGGATGAAACGACAAAGATCATGTTCATTCTCTCTCGTCTGGAGGGAAAGGCCCTGGCATGGGCCTCCCCACTTTGGGAATGTTCCGATTCCATTCTACAGCAGCTTTCACAATTTATTGCTGCTTTCTGACGCACCTTTGACGACCCAGGCCGAAAGGTGGTCGCCGGCCATCACCTGCTACATCTCCGCCAGGGATCACGCTCACTCTCCGAATACACTGTGGAGTTCTGAACCCTGGCAACCAAGTTGGGATGGCAAGAGGACTGCCTGCAGGCACTCTATCTAGAGGGGTTGTCTCCTATCTTGAAGGATGAGTTGGCCACCCGTGAAATCCCTACATCTTTGGAGGAACTGATATCCCAGGTTGGGTGGATAGACCATCATCTCAGAGAATGGTACCGGAAAGTAAAGTCTCTCTGACCTCCTGCCCTACGACCACCCCAGTCTACAAGCCCCAAGTTGAAGGCTCTACCTGTGAGTTCTCAACTGCTGGAAGATCCCATGCAGATAAACTGCTGTCGCCTTACTCCCGAGGAATGCCTCCAAAGAAGAAAGTCTGGTCTCTGCCTCTACTGTGGGGGTTCCGGCCATCTTCTCCAGACTTGCCCAGTGTGTCCAGGAAACTCTAGAGCCTGAACCCGGCGGGGGTCCCGAGCTTGGGCGCCACAGTTTCTGCTGTTGCCTGTCTCCCTCCTAAGGGAGGCGCATTCCTTTGCCACCACTGCCCTCATAGATACTGGGGCAGGTGGGAACTTCATCCTTGAGGAGATAGTCACTCTCCTCCAGTTACCCACTCAACCGCTAGAGGTACCACTCTGCATTGCCTCCATCCACGGGGAATCCTTACTGGATCGTATCACTCACCATACACTGCCTATCCGGCTGATCGCGGGAACACTCCATGAGGAAGAAATCTCCCTCTTGATCCTCAAACGATCAGTACACCCCAGAGTTCTTGGCCTTCCATGGCTACAAGTATATTCACCCCACTTCAACTGGCAGTCGCTTCAATTAACCCAGTGGGGTCCTAGATGTCATGACCAGTGTTTACAATGGGTGTCCCCATCTGTATCAATACTAACTTCTACAACCCTTCCTGGGTTACCCACTCCTTACTTAAAATACCAAGATGTTTTCTCTAAGCAGAAGGCCCCTATTCTGCCACCACCCTGGAAGTTCAATTGCCCCATTGAAATCTTGCCTGGTTCTACCCCACCTAAGGGAAGAACCTATCCCTTGTCACTTCCGGAGACTCAAGCAATGTCTACATACATAAAAGAAAACCTAGCCAAAGAGTTCATAAGACCGTCCACCTCTCCGGCAGGTGCAGGATTATTTTTCGTAAAGAAGAAAGACGGAAGTCTCAGACCCTGTATTGATTACAGGGGTCTGAACGCCATTACCCAGAAGGATCGTTATCCACTCCTGCTCATCAGTGAGCTCTTTGATCGGCTTCAAGGGGCTCAAATCTTCACAAAGTTGGACCTACGTGGAGCCTACAATTTAATCCGAATCCAGCCGGAAGACATCTGGAAGAACGCATTTTAATACACGGGACGGACACTACGAGTATGTAGTTATGCCCTTCGGGTATGCAATGCCCCCGCCATCTTTCAACAACTGATGAATGAGATCTTTCGGGACCTCCTGTACTCATTCATCATAGTGTACCTGGACGACATACTAATATTCTCCAAGTATCTGGAGTCTCATCGCTCCCACGTCCAGACTGTTCTCCAACGACTCAGAGACCACCACCTCTATGCCAAACTAGAGAAATACCTTTTTGAGCAATCCAGCCTTCCATTTCTAGGGTACATTATCTCGAGTCAAGGGTTCACCATGGACCCAGATAAGCTCCAAGGTATCCGTGATTGGCCCCAGCCAGTATGATTGCAAGCTCTGCAAAGATTCCTAGGATTCACAAATTATTAATGTCACTTACATAGAAACATAGAAATCACGGCGGAAGAAGACCAAGTGGCCCATCCAGTCTGCCCAGCAAGCTTTCACACTTATTTTTCTCATACTTATCTGTTACTCTGACTGCTGAGGTCAGGGCCCTTATTAGTAACTTTATGGTTCTAATTTCCTTCCACCCCCACATTTGTTGTAGAGAGCAGTGCTGGAGCTGCATCAAAGTGAAGTATCAAGCCTAATTGGTTAGGGGTAGTAACCGCCGTAATAAGCAAACTACTCCCACACTTATTTGTATACCTAACCTGTGCAATTTAGTCCTTGTTGGTTGTTGTCTGAATATAAAGCCTTTCTTCATTCCCCCCTGCCATTGAAGCAGTGAGATGCACTGTATATGTATTCAAAGTGAAGTATCAGGCTTGATTGGTTCAGGGTAGTAACCGCCGTAACAAGCAAGCTACTCCCACGCTTATTTGTTTACCCAGCCTGTGCAATTTAGTCCTTGTTGGTTGTTGTCTGAATATAAATCCTCATTTCTTCATTCCCCCCTTGCCATTGAAGCAGAGAACTGCTTGGATATGCATTGAACCTGAAGTAGCAGGCTAATTTGGTTTGGGGTAGTAACCGCCGCAACAAACAAGCTACTCCCACGCTTATTTGTGAATGCAAATCCTTTTTCCCACATTTGACTTGTGTCATGAACATCGGTATGGAAAAGAATTTAAATAAATACATTTCCTCTTTCCATTGAAGCATAGAGCAATGTTGGCGTCGCATTAACCGTATGTTTATTGAATAAGGATATTAATCATCAGGTAGTAGTCATCATTCCCGCAAGCCACCCCTATGCCTCTAGTCTTCATTCACATCCTCAAGACTTTATGGATCCACAGTGTTTATGCCATGCCCCTTTGAAATCCTTCACAGTTTTGGTCTTCACCACTTCCTCGGAAGGGCATTCTAGGCATCCACCATGCTCTCCGCGAAGAAATACTTTCTGATATTGGTTCTGAGTCTTCCTCCCTGGAGTTTTAAATTGTGACCTCTGGTTCTGTTGATTTTCTTCCAACGGAAAAGATTTGTCGTTGACTTTGGATCATTAAAACCTTTCAAGTATTTGAAAGTCTGAATCATATCACCCCTGTTCCACCTTTCCTCCAGGATATACATATTTAGATTCTTCAATCTTTCCTTATAAGTCATTCGATGAAGACCCTCCACCTTTTTGGTCGCCCTTCTCTGGACCGCCTCCATTATGTCTCTGTCCCTTCGGAGATACGGTCTCCAGAACTGAGCACAGTACTCCAGGTGAGGCTTCACCAAGGCCCTGTACAAGGGGATAATCACTTCCTTTTTCTTACTTGATATTCCTCTCTCTATGCAGCCCAGCATTCTTCTGGATTTAGCTATCGCCTTGTCACATTGTTTTGCCGACTTCAAATCCTAAGACACTATCACCCCAAGGTCTCTCTCCTGCTCCATGCACATCAGCCCTTCACCCCCCATCGAATGTATTTCTTTCGGATTTCCACACCCCATATGCATGACTCTGTACTTCTTGGCATTGAATCTCAGATGCCATATCTTCGACCAGTCTTCCAGCTTTCTTAAATCCCATCTCATTCTCTCCACTCCTTCCGGTGTGTCCACTCTGTTGCAGATCTTAGTATCATCCGCAAATAGACAAACCTTACCTTCTATCCCGTCTGACTACTCCACGCTGGCCGCTCCACTCACTGCCATGACGAAAAAGGGGATTGACCTTGGGGTCTGGAGCCCCAAGGCACAATCTGCGTTCCAAGCTTTGAAGGAAGCCTTCCGTACCGGGCCGTGTCTCCGTCACCCGGATCCTATCCACCCCTTTATTGTTGAAGTCGATGCATCCACCATTGGGGCTGGGGCAGTACTGAGCCAGTACTCTACCAATGGAGCTCTTGTTCCATGCTCATTTTATGCCCACAAATTCTCACCTACTGAACGGAATTATACGATCGGGGATCGTGAACTACTGGCTGTGAAGCTCACCCTCCAGGAATGGCATCCCTGGCTTGAAGGGGTGCAACATAGGTTCACTATTTTTACTGACCATAAGAATCTAGAACGCTTGATGGAAGCCCATCTACTCAACCCAAGACAAGCCCACTGGGCCCTCTTCTTGGCACACTTTAACTTTGAGCTTTGATATCGCCCAGCGGCAAATAACCTCCATGCAGATGCGCTCTCATGTTCCTTAGAACCAGAGGATACTCCAGAGAGCCCGGCACATATTATTGATCCATCTTGCATATCCATAGCAGTCATGACCATGGTTCCAGCCGGTAAGACAGTCGTGCCCCGTCGCCTTAGAGAGCATGTACTCTGTTGGGCTCATGACTCCAAACTGGCTGGCTATCCCGGCCGAGCCAGTTTGGCCATCCCGGCCGAATGCTCAAGATGCTCCGCCGACACTATTGGTGGCCAAGCATGGTCAAAGACTCCAGAGACTATGTGGCCTCCTGCCCCATTTGTGCTCAACAAAATCCCCCCACTGGGCGTCCTCTGCGGCTTCTCCAACCGCACCCTGCACCCATTGAACCTTGGGCTAGTATATCTATGGACTTTGTCGTAGAGTTGCCTCCTTCCAAGAGGCATAAGGTATTTTGGGTCATAATAGACTGTTTTAAAAAATGGCACACTTTGTCCCCTTACCGGGGCTCCCATCCTACCTGGAATTGCCTCGCTTTTTCTTGACCCACGTCTTTCATCTCCATGGACTTCCACAAGAGATAGTCTTTGATTGTGGCCCACAATTTGCTGCAAAATACTTGAGGTCTCTCTGTAAAAAGTTCAATATATCTTTGAAATCTGACTTCGGCATACCATCCCCGGGCTAATGGCCAGGCCGAGAGGACCAATTGGTCCCTTAAAGCATTCCTTCATTCATATGTCAATGATCAGCAGGACAACCCTAATCTGTGCCTTTTTGTAAACCTTTGTGATGGTTAATAAACTTAATGATGGTATAGAAAAATTTTAAAATAAATAAATAAATAGACAATTGGGCCGACTTCCTCCCATGGGCAGAACTATCCCACAACACCCACGTCACCTCCACTACTTTAGTTTCACCATTCTCAGTGGTCTTTGGTCACCAACCTCGTCTACCTCTACCAATTCCACTCAGCGTGCCTTCACCAGCAGCCCAGTCCACAGCCCAGACCATTTACCATCTATGGGACCAAGTGAAGCAACGCCTCAGTCAAGCTGCCGACCCAGCCAAACGTGTAACAGATGCCCATCGCCGTGCTGCACCAAAATTCCTGCCTGGCAATGAGTCTGGTTCAGCACCAGACATATTCGTCTCTGGTTGCCTTCTCAATGGCTGGCTCCCAAATACATGGGACCATTTCCCATCATAAGGCGGGTGGGAGCGGTAACATGCCAATTGAAGTTACCGGTGAACCTGGGCATCCATAACACATTCCATGTGTCTCTGCTCAAGCCTCTAGTACTGTCAATGACCTCTCGAAGACCTCCACCACCGACACAAATATCAACAGAGCCTGAAAATACATTCCACGTACAAGAGGTTCTGGATGTCAGACGCTGAAGAGGCCACTGGGAGTACCTCCTGTCATGGGAGGGCTTTGGCCCAGAAGAAAATTCATGGCAGGTGAACCGGTAGATATAGTATACTTGGATTTTCAGAAGGCATTTGACAAAGTTCCTCATGAGAGGCTTCTAGGAAAAGTAAAAAGTCATGGGATAGGTGGCGATGTCCTTTCGTGGATTGCAAACTGGCTAAAAGACAGGAAACAGAGAGTAGGATTAAATGGGCAATTTTCTCAGTGGAAGGGAGTGGACAGTGGAGTGCCTCAGGGATCTGTATTGGGACCCTTACTGTTCAATATATTTATAAATGATCTGGAAAGAAATACGACGAGTGAGATAATCAAATTTGCAGATGACACAAAATTGTTCAGAGTAGTTAAATCACAAGCAGATTGTGATAAATTTCAGGAAGACCTTGTGAGACTGGGAAATTGGGCATCCAAATGGCAGATGAAATTTAATGTGGATAAGTGCAAGGTGATGCATATAGGGAAAAATAACCCATGCTATAATTACACGATGTTGGGTTCCATATTAGGTGCTACAACCCAAGAAAGAGATCTAGGTGTCATAGTGGATAACACATTGAAATCGTCGGTTCAGTATGCTGTGGCAGTCAAAAAAGCAAACAGAATGTTGGGAATTATTAGAAAAGGAATGATGAATAAAACGGAAAATGTCATAATGCCTCTGTATCGCTCCATGGTGAGACCGCACCTTGAATACTGTGTACAATTCTGGTCGCCGCATCTCAAAAAAGATATAATTGCGATGGAGAAGGTACAGAGAAGGGCTACCAAAATGATAAAGGGAATGGAACAACTCCCCTATGAGGAAAGACTAAAGAGGTTAGGACTTTTCAGCTTGGAGAAGAGACGACTGAGGGGGGATATGATAGAGGTGTTTAAAATCATGAGAGGTCTAGAACGGGTAGATGTGAATCGGTTATTTACTCTTTCGGATAGTAGAAAGACTAGGGGACACTCCATGAAGTTAGCATGGGGCACATTTAAAACTAATTGGAGAAAGTTCTTTTTTACTCAACGCACAATTAAACTCTGGAATTTGTTGCCAGAGGATGTGGTTCGTGCAGTTAGTATAGCTGTGTTTAAAAAAGGATTGGATGAGTTCTTGGAGGATAGGTCCATTGCCTGCTATTAAGTTCACTTAGAGAATAGCCACTGCCATTAGCAATGGTTACATGGAATAGACTTAGTTTTTGGGTACTTGCCAGGTTCTTATGGCCTGGATTGGCCACTGTTGGAAAAAGGATGCTGGGCTTGATGGACCCTTGGTCTGACCCAGTATGGCATTTTCTTATGTTCTTATGTTCACCACATCCTTGAAAAAACCTCCTCCAGGAGTTCCATCGTCAACATCCTGACACGCCCAAGCCGGTAAGGCCTAGAAAAAGCTAAACTACAGCACTTAATTTTTTCTCTAATGGTTAAAACAAACTAACTGGAGAGGTAGGGAAAGGATAACAACTGCTGAAGATATCTCTTCTTCAGAAACATTGGAAGTCCTCCCCAGTCCGGGAATCTGCTCTAGTGAGGGAAAGAGATGTGACTTTCATTGCAGGAGCTGCCCAAAATCTCTTTTTCCTAATGGGGCCTCAGCTCCACAGCATAGAAGCTCCTTCCAGTTGCAGACAGAATACTGGCAGACTGATGTCAGCACAGATAAATATAAGGGGTGATGACAGTCTATGCTGGTAAGGGAGCATAACCCATTTGGCTGAATTGGTCTGACTGGATGATGAGGAAGTAAGAGTTTATAAAGCTGGTTGCCTGAAGGTGAAGGAAGGGCTCTGTGATCATGCTGTGCTGCAATACATTAAATAGTGAATGTGAATTCCTATACAAGGTCTAACATGTTCCTTTTAGGCTTTAGCTTCCAAAATTCTTAACTATTACACTGTCAAAGTATAATTCCTTGATCAGTAAAATAATGCAAGCAAATAACAGCTCTGACTTAAAATCATTAAACTCCTTGTACAACAGTCGTGGGTAAAAGCTTTTATTATCTAATGATATAGCCAGTCTTATCTTAAAAGAGAAATATTGGTTCTGCAGAACTGTTGTCAGTAGAATGCCATGGTAGTATTTTCCCATGTTTTCAGAAGTGATGATTATGATGGTTTTATGACCATGTTAATCATCGGAACGAATGAATTTCTTTTTTTTTTTTGTTTTGTTTTAAAGAGCCTTAACCATTGGCCTGCACTTAATATAGTCGCCACATGAGAGTGCACAAATCTAGAAGCATGGCATGGAATTGCTGAAAATATAAAATGAAAAATATAACTTCACAATGTGTTAACTTTTTTTTTTTTACTAGAGTTTGTACCTTAATACTAAGTACCATAATACAAAGAGGCCAGTGTAAAAAGCTGAGCATTAAAACTGCTGAAATTCAGAGAACTGCTTCCAAACGCAAGCTAATTTTCTAAACTCCTAGGGGCAGATTTTAAATACTTGTGCGAGCGGTACTTTTGTTCGCGCAGCAGGCGCGAACAAAAGTACGCTGGATTTTATAAGATACGCGCGTATCTTATAAAATCCGGGGTCGGTGTGCGCAAGGGGGTGCACATTTGTGCAACCTGCGCGCGCCGAGCCCAGCGCGCGCTGCCTGTTCCCTCAGAGGCCGCTCCGATTTCGGAGCGGCCTCAGAGGGAACTTTCCTTCGTCCTCCCCCCACCTTCCCCTTCCTTGCCCTATCTAAAAACCCCCCTTACCTTTGCGCGCGTCAGCCGGCTGCCCCGCTCCGTGGTCCGGTCCCGGGGGCTGTTCCGGAGGCCGCGGCCACACCCCCGGAACGCCCCCGGGCCGAAACCACGCCCACGTCGCCGCCCCCGACAGGAAGCCCCGGGACTTACGCGTGTCCCAGGGCTCTACGCGCGCCGGCGGCCTATGCAAAATGGGGTAGATTTTAAAAGAAGCGCGATCAGCCTACTTTTGCTTGCGCATCAGACTCAAGCAAAAGTACGCTGGATTTTAGTAGATACGCGCGGAGCCGCGCGTATCCACTAAAATCCTGGATCGGCGCGTGCAAGGCTATCGATTTTGTATAGCCTGCGCGCGCCGAGCCGCGCTGCCTCCCCCCGTTCCCTCCAAGGCCGCTCCGAAATCGGAGCGGCCTTGGAGGGAACTTTCCTTTGCCCTCCCCTCACCTTCCCCTCCCTTCCCCTACCTAACCCACCCGCCCGGCCCTGTCTACACCCCCCCCCTTACCTTTGTCGGGGGATTTACGCCTCCCGGAGGGAGACGTAAATCCCCGCGCGCCAGCGGGCCTGCTGCGCGCCGGGCCGCGACCTGGGGGCGGGTACGGAGGGCGCGGCCACGCCCCCGGGCCGTAGCCACGCCCCGTACCCGCCCCCAAAACGCTGCCGACCCGCCCCCGGAACGCCGCGACGACCGGGCCCGCCCCCCGACACGCCCCCGACACGCCCCCCTCCGAGAACCCCGGGACTTACGCGAGTCCCGGGGCTCTGCGCGCGCCGGGAGGCCTATGTAAAATAGGCTTCCCGGCGCGCTGGGCCCTGCTCGCCTAAATCCGCCCGGTTTTGGGCGGATTTAGGCGAGCAGGGCTCTGAAAATCTACCCCAATAGGCGCGCGTAAATCCTTACAGATTTACGCGCGCAGGGGTTTTAAAATCCGCCCCCTAATGCAGTAAGTTAATGGTATGCTAATGCAGCAAGAGTACAAACCAGAAAATGTGTGCAAAAAAAATTAGAGCACAGCAAAACATAAATCATACCCTCTGAGGAAAACATGGTGTGTGTGCAGAAAATGATTTAACCCTGGAAACTTGACTTCAGCTTAGACTAGGAGTCAAGTTTCCAAGGTTAAGAAAAGATGAGGTAAGCCAGCACACCATTCTACATGGGGAGGTAATAGCTAATGCCATCAAGATGGAGTTTCCATGCAAGGAAGCTAACCAATGCCCATTTTTGTGGGCATGCTTTTGTGCGCATGACTGCATCAGTAGTAAAATTTGCACACAACTGCAGGTTAAACTGTGCACGCTGCTGAGCACACCTTGTGCCATTGGCCTAAAAATGAGGTCAGGTTTACAGCTCTATATAAATATTACACACACTTCTCTCTTGGAGGAGAAGTCCATTAATGGCTATTAATCAAATTTACTTGGGGAATAGCCACTGCTATTAATTGCATCAGTAGCTTGGGATCGTCTTAGTTTTTGGGTACTTGCCAGGTTCTTGTGGCCTGGTTTGGCCTCTGTTGGAAACAGGAGGCTGGGCTTGATGGACCATTGGTCTGACCCAGCATGGCAATTTCTTAAGGGAGGGTACTGTTGCGCGTCCCAGCCGCATTGGTGCTGCAACCGGGCCTGCTCACCATGCACTCCTTTCCACCAGCTCCGGCTCCTCGTCTCTGGCCACCTCAGCCAGCTCCCACTCTCTGTGGCGATCCCAGGCTTCCCCAGGCCTGTTGGGGCCTTTTGACTCTCAGCACTCCTCACGCTGGGACTTGGCGTCCTCCATAGCATCGGCCCCTCCCCTAGGTGTGTGCGTGCGTGCGTGCAGACTGCGCATCCCTTTAAAGGGCCCAACGCAGGAACCCGGTCCGCAGCGCCCGTTGATGACATCACATAGTTCCTGTATATAAGGTGAGGTCCCGTCCCCAGAGGCTCGCCTTGGCAATGGGGTCGACACTTCAGTGTAGCTAGTTTGCTGTTCCTTGTGCCTGTGTTCTCCTGCTTCCTCGATCCAGTTTCATTCCAGTGTTCCTGGGTTCCTGTCTTGTTCCAGTGCTCCAGTGTTCCTGTTTTCTGGTCCTGTTCCAGTGCTCCTGCGTTCCTGTGTTCCCGTGGTCCTCCTTATGTTCAAGCGCCTCTCCTGATCCCTGCTCTTTGTTCCTCCTCCTATCGTACATTCTCTGATTGATTCATGGTACTGACCTTTGCCTGCCTTCTGACTACGTTTGACCGCTGCCTGGAACCAACCACTGCCTGTCTTCTGACTGTGCTTGACCGCCACCTGGAACTGACCTTTGCTCATCTTGACCACGTATGGACTGATCTTGGAACTGACCCTTGCTTTGGTTGACCACCCTGAGATGGATACCCTGGCTCTGACCCTGCGCTACATTCAGACTCTGTTCGCTTCCGTGACCACCAGACTAGCCTGCTCTGATACTACCCACGGCCTCTCCTGGATCAGACCAATAGGCGCTGCCTATCTTGCCCGGAGGACCTTCACTTCCTGTCTCATCCAAGAGGTCTCCGGTGAACCTATCTTCATCAGCTGTGGACCTTTGCTCATGATGGGCACACCTCTTTGCTACCACTCTGGGAGACCCTCGGAGGCCCAACTAAGTCCAGGCGGTCTGGGTACCCAGGGGCTCAACCTGAGGAAACCCCGGATTGCTATTGGTGAAGCTCCAGCTATCCTCTGTCTCCTTTTGTGCTCCGCCTCCTGGTGGCAGGTGGCCAAGGGTTTACCTCCAGAGCATCAGGTACACAAGTTGAAACATCCGAAAACATCAAATTTTCATACTCAACCAATGGAACTGGACGGTCGCCACAGACAAAGGGGGGGGGGGGGCAGGGGTTAAATTTGAAGTTATTTTTCAATACAATTTTTCTCCACCCTGTACTAATGAAGCCTGACAAATATTTAATGTTTCCATCAAATCCCCTATTTCCCCTCTTTCCACCAGCATACTCATTTTGCATCTCTTAAGCCCTTCTTTGAAGATTTTCTGTTTCAGGCCTTGAATCATTTTAGTAACCCTTTTCTCAACAGCTTCCATTTCCTCACTGTTCTAATGGAGGAACAGTCTCCAGTTATCAACAGAGTACTCAGGATGGCGTCTCACTAGTAAATGATACATAGGCAATATGACCTCCTTTCTCCTATTGATAATACCTCTGCTTTTGTAACTGAGGATACAGTTAACTCTTCCTGTCATTTTATTATATTGACTAGCTACTTTCAAGTCAATGCAGATGATAACTCCTAAATCTCTTTGTTCTCAAAATGATATGTACTTTATGGAGTTTTCTCCCTCAAAAACATTTTTTACTATTCACATTTATGTTCAGAGCATTTTTCCAAGGTACATTTTTTTCTCGTTTTCCAGTGTATCTAATCTTATGCACCACTCTTTCCTAAAATAGAGAGTCCCTTGGTTCATTATTAATAGATAAATTTGCTCTGTCTCCCTCCACACTTCTCTCCATTAAGGCTCCTGCCTCTGCCTGCAGTGAGAGCTGTGGTCCTGGGTTCCGGAAGGCCATTCTAGAAGGGCAACCTGCCTGCTGCTTTGACTGTGTCCCCTGCTCTGAAGGAGAATTTAATAACCAAACAGGTAAGCTCTATGATTTCCACTTTGTAGTGAGCATATTTTGTAGGATGAAAGGTTTGTATTAGAGGTACAATGGTTCTGTATAGGTCAGTTTAATGGACAACAACATTACAGAGTATTGCAGTTTCAATTCTGATCAAATGTTTATTGACAAACATGTTCTTCTATATATATTAAAATCTTAAAAATTGGATTTCCTAGTAAAGACGTGCTTTGCATTTTATTTTTTTACTAGCGGTACCCGGCCACGCGTTGCAGTGGCAGAGTCAGGTTCTTTACCCTCCCTCCCCCTTCCCCTTGCTCATTTACCTCAGTCACTCATCCTCCTCCCCCTTGGTCACTCACCCCCCCCTTCCCTCCCCTGTCCCCACTCCAACTCTCTCCCCTCACACTCACCTCCCCCCTCATTCTCCCTCCCCTGACACTCACCTCCCCCTTCATTCTCCCTCCCCTGACACTCACCTCTCCCCTCATTCTACCTCCCCCCGCCTACTGCCTACCCTTCGGATCAGAAAACCTTTGTCTTTCTATTTCTGTGGGAACCCCCTCACCCCAACCCCCCCCCCCCAATCCCAACCCTTTAAATCAAATAATAACCCCCCCACCCTCCTGCCCCCTCCCAAGACCTGGGAAATTATAATTGTTGGTGCTATATGTGGTCTGTCCCTGGGCGTCTGTGCACGTTATGTAGCCAAATAGGGGAGTGCCTAACCAAATTTGCACTTCCAAATTTGTTTTGTGGTCTGGGGAGGGCTATTTTGGTGCGTTCCCGAGATCGTGCAAGTTTAGTGTATGTATTTGTGTGTGAACCTCCCCCTTCCCCCAAAAAACAACCCTATGAGAGAAGTTCTCGTAAACTAACCACCCCAAACTCACCTGCCCCCCCTCGTGACCCCTCCTCAAGATGTTCGCAATAAATTCATTATCAGCCCCCACCCTCCAGACCCCCTGATAAAAATGTCAGTCGGTGGAGCGGGCGTTCAGGAGAGGTCCGGGAGCGATGTATTGGCGTTGGCCCGTCGGCTGTGAGCACTGAAACGGGTTCCGACGGCCCTTTGCCCTTACTATGTCAGTGGGGTGGAGCAATGGCAGCGGTAGGTCCTCTGACATAGTAAGGGCAAAAGTCCGCCGACTGCCAGTCCTGAAAATGGCGCCGAGGGGCCCTCTCCCTTACTATGTCACATGGGCTACTGCCGCCATTGGGGTCCCTGAGTGGCATAATAAGGGAAAGGGCCGTCAGCGCCATGTTGATTGCTGGCAGCCAACAGCCGTAGGGCAGGAGATGTGTCCCGGACTGGTCCTGGCCCCCCGCTGGAGCCTCCTGGATTTCTGTCAGGTTTTGTGTGTGTTGTGAGGGCCTGGGAAGTAAATAAATTTGGCATGTGTGTGGGGGGTGTGAGGAGGGTGGTTTTGTGTGTGTTGGGAGGCTATGGGAAGTAAATCAATTTGGCATGTGTGAGGAGGGTGGTGGGTGTATTTTATCTGTAAAGGAAATAGTTATCTTCCGGCGAAAAAAGAGCACAAATGTGTTAAAATGGAAGTGAAACGTAGACCTGGACTGGCGAAATGATTAGTGTAGCGTGTGTTAGTGTAAGGTGTAACAGATGGCGCTTACGTCCAGCAGATGTCGCTATTTTCTCGAAAATTTTTTAAAACCTATTTTACCTGTCACAGGTGTGACATATCTATAATGTAAGTACAGAAGAACCTTCCTGTATGCGAAATGAAGGTTGTGTCCAAATTTGAAAGCAATCGGTTCAGTGGTTTCTGAGAATAGCGATTTTGTCCAAACTATTTAACAATTTTATTTGTATAGATTGGAAAAACATTTTACATGCACAAGCCAACATTGGTAGGGTACAAGAAACATACTGACACCCCCCCCCCCCCCCAGTAAGATGTGGGTCTGAATGTGGATAAGTGCAAGGTGATGCATATAGGGAAAAATAACCCATGCTATAATTACACAATGTTGGGTTCCATATTAGGTGCTACAACCCAAGAAAGTGATCTAGGCGTCATAGTGGATAACACATTGAAATAGTGTGTGTTGCGGCAGTCAAAAAAGCAAACAGAATGTTGGGAATTATTAGAAAGGGAATGGTGAATAAAACGGAAAATATCATAATGCCTCTGTATCGCTTCACGGTGAGATCGCACCTTGAATACTGTGTACAATTCTGGTCGCCACATCTCAAAAAAGATATAATTGCGATGGAGAAGGTACAGAGAAGGGCTACCAAAATGATAAGGGGAATGGAACAACTCCCCTATGAGGAAAGACTAAAGAGGTTAGGACTTTTCAGCTTGGAGAAGAGACGACTGAGGGGGGATATGATAGAGGTGTTTAAAATCATGAGAGGTCTAGAACTGGTAGATGTGAATCGGTTATTTACTCTTTCAGATAATAGACTAGGGGGCACTCCATGAAGTTAGCATGGGGCACATTTAAAACTAATCGGAGAAAGTTCTTTTTTACTCAACGCACAATTAAACTCTGGAATTTGTTTCCAGAGGATATGGTTAGTGCAGTTAGTATAGCTGTGTTTAAAAAAGGATTGGATAAGTTCTTGGAGGAGAAGTCCATTACCTGCTATTAAGTTCACTTACAGAATAGCCACTGCCATTAGCAATGGTAACATGGAATAGACTTACTTTTTGGGTACTTGCCAGGTTCTTATGGCCTGGATTGACCACTGTTGGAAACAGGATGCTGGGCTTGATGGACCCTTGGTCTGATCCAGTATGGCATTTTATGTTCTTATGGTTAAAGAGCATGCAAACATTTACATGAACTGCAGCAGAGAAAAAAAAGGACAATGCAGCTATGTAACATGATCTACCCGGGAAGAGACAGAATGACATTGAAAAGGATGCCAGACCTTTTACTGTGAAGATATTTAAATAACCATTGAATAGGTGAGTCAGAAACTCAGGTAGGGGAATGGCATGTCACAGTCCCCTGGACTACTGTTGATAAATTTCAGTGAAATATCACTTTAAATCAAAGGATAGGAAAATCATAAATACAGAACTATGACTGGAAATGTCCTACATTGGAGAATTCTGAATGAGAGAGAGATTTATGGGAGTCAAGTACTAAAAAACTGTTCTAAGAAGCAAACAGATTTTCACCCTGACTAACAAGGGGAGCCAGACCCTTGGTTCCCCAGTTCTCAGACAACAGTAAAAAAGCTAGTCAGGATGGAAGGGTGTGCACATATTCTCTTTCCATGGTTCTGCCTTGGTCTTAGCCTTTTGCCTGAGACAAGGTTACTCATCCAGGCTGGTTAACAGTGAATAACTGGCCTTGAGGTTAGCAGAGATAAGATCACTTAAAGATAAGACTTCAGTAGACCTGCATCATTGAACACTAAACAAGTCATGAGCCTAGTGGAACTGTAAACCTAAGCCAGGAAAAACCATCCAACCAAGGGAGAACAACTGAAGTACAGAGCAGATCTGGAGGTGGAGCAGTCCCCCAGGAGGGTATGGACCCCAGAAGCAGATTGAGTGGTTCCCCAGGAGGAAGGGGTCACCAGCAGCAGATTGGGAGGTGAGCCTGGGTCCCCCTTGAGCAAGAGAACCCCAG
This sequence comes from Rhinatrema bivittatum, assembly GCF_901001135.1. Classification (NCBI taxonomy): domain Eukaryota; kingdom Metazoa; phylum Chordata; class Amphibia; order Gymnophiona; family Rhinatrematidae; genus Rhinatrema; species Rhinatrema bivittatum. Next base: position 11,128,151 of record NC_042633.1, read on the forward strand.
CGGCAGATCAAGCAGTGCCCCAGGAGGAAGGGGACCCCAATGGCGGATGAGGAGGTGACTCTTGGTCCCCCTTGAGCAAGAGGAATCTAGCAATAGATCAAGTAGTCCTGCGGGAGGGTGTAGATCCAATGTCAGATCTAGTGGTCCCCCAGGAGGTTATTGCCTGTAGCAGAAGATTGAGTGGACCCCAGGTAGAAGAGGACCTCAATAGCAGGTCCAGAGGTGCAGTTTGGTTCCCCAGGAGGACATGGACCCCAGAAGCAATCCAGGAGGTGGAATCAGGTCCTCCAGAAAATGTGGATCTCAGCGACAGATCGGGAGGAGGAGTCAGGTCCCTAGGAGGGCGTGGACCCCAGCATTTGCATGTTTCAGCAGAGCATAAGCAGCACTGAGGAGATGGCAGCAGTTTAGATACAACAGATCCCCCCCCCCCCCCCCCAGGCAAACACTGCCCACCAGCCCAGTTGTTATGTTATGAGTAAAGTCAATAGTGGACCCTTGGGCCGGCTGAGGTGGACAGCGTCCACAGGAGTTAATAAGCCGGGAGGCGGCACTCAGCTGGAGCGGACTGGTGGCGTCTTCACCCTGGAAACCCGAGACCCCCCCAGGAGGAGCCCGTAGGGGTCCGAGTCGCTGGGACTTAGGAGAATCGTGAAGAAGACCAAGGTTCGTGGCTGGCTGAAGACAAAAGAGAATCGTGAAGAAGACCAAGGTTCGTGGCTGGCTGAAGACAAGGAGAATCGTGAAGAAGACCAAGGTTCGTGGCTGGCTGAAGACAAAGGAGAATCGTGAAGAAGACCAAGGTTCGTGGCTGGCTGAAGACAAAGGAGAATCAGGAACCGGAGCTGGAGTCAGGATATGTAGACAGCAAGTGGAGCCCAGAGCTGGAGCCAAGGCACAGCAGGACCAAACCGAACCTGACCTGGAAGCAAGGCACGGCTGGAACAAGCAGGAACCAGAGCTGGAAGCAAGGCACGGCTGGAACAAGCAGGAACCAGAGCTGGAAGCAAGGCACGGCTGGAACAAGCAGGAACCAGAGCTGGAAGCAAGGCACGGCTGGAACAAGCAGGAACCAAGGCTGAAAGCAACGCTGGGAAGCAACTAAGCACTCAGGAGAGCGACCTCGTTGCAAAGGCAAAGCAAGGAAGTCAGACGATGGTTTAAATAGCCAGCCAGCGTCTGACGTCAGGAACAGGGCAGTTCAGCACTTCCGGGTGCTGGACCTTTAAGAGCCCCCTGCTCACGCACGCGCGTTGCCTGGCAGTGGGAGGAGTCAGAATCGTCCTTCGGCAGCGTCTCCACGTGGAGAGAGACTCTGCCATGCGGCCCTGCAGGCCCCAGGAGCAACGGATTGCAGCGAGACCGGGGGAGGCAGGAGAAAGGTAAGGACCCGGTCGCTAGCCTAGCGACCGGGACTGCAACAGTACCCCCCCCTTTACGCCCCCTCTTCAGAGGGCTTGGCCTGTCAGGATGGTCCAGATGATATTGCTGCAGAAGAGTCTTGTCCAAGATGTTGCGGGCAGGCTCCCACGTATTGTCTTCGTCTCCACAACCTTCCCAGGCTAGCAAATATTCCCAACGTCTGTTGGCGAAGCGAGCATCCAGGACCTCTCGTACCTGAAACGTAGGATCCTCATCCGTAGTGATGGAAGCGTCTTCAAGAGGCCTGGGGTGGAATCTGGAAAGAATCACTGGTTTTAAGAGGGAGACGTGAAAGACATCATGAATGCGTAAAGTGGTTGGGAGTCGTAGACGGTAAGAGACCAGCCCTACCCTCTCTGCAACGCGGAAAGGGCCACAGAACTTGGGTGAGAGCTTCTTGGAAGGTTGCCTCAGATGAATGTTCTTTGTACTAAGCCACACTCGATCGCCTGGGAAAAAAGCGAATGCCGGTTTTCGGTGTCGATCATAGTAGCGTTTAGAAGTGCGTGCGACTTTCTGAAGTCGGTGTTGAGTAGAGGACCAAAGTTTACTCAATTGGTCCGCGGTCAATTGAGCAGCTGGTGAGGAGGTTGGTACTGGTAGAGGTAACGGTGGTTTGAGCTGTTTACCGTACACAATTTGAAAAGGGGATTTCCCCGTCGCCGTATGTATTTGATTATTATAGGCGAATTCTGCCCAAGGCAAAAGCTCCACCCAATTATCTTGTTTGTGGTTAATGAACGCTCGTAGGAACAACTTTAATGAACGATTCATGCGTTCGGTTTGCCCATTACTTTGCGGGTGGAAAGCGGAGGAGAAACTCAGCTGGATCTTAAATTTTTTGCATAAGGCTTTCCAATACCTGGCTGTGAATTGAGGGCCTCTGTCAGATACAATGTCCTGAGGCAGACCATGAATACGGAATACATGGTGTGTGAACAGAGAAGCCAGTTCAGTGGCGGAAGGTAATTTGGGCAAAGGCACAAAGTGAGCCATTTTAGAGAAGCGGTCCACCGTGACCCATACCACAGTCTTGCCTTGCGAAGGCGGGAGTTCCACCATAAAATCAGTAGCAATATGTGTCCAGGGTTCCGTGGGTATAGGTAACGGTTGTAGAAACCCTCTCGGAGGGCCATTAAGCGGTTTCTGCAGGGCGCAAGTGGGGCAAGAATTCACGTAAAGGGAAACATCACGTCGAAGACCAGGCCACCAATAGAAACGATTTATAAGATCCAATGTTCTTAGTCTACCAGCATGTCCCCCGGTCAAGGAGTCATGGCCCCAAGACAAGACTTTCCTCCGAAGCCTCTTAGGAACGGTAGTCTTATTTGAGGAAGCAATGGAAGTGGTAGCTATTTGAACACAGGCAGGATCCAGGATGGTTCGTGGAGAGTCGTCCTCTTCTTCCGGCTGATAGGTACGAGATAGAGCATCGGCTCGAACGTTCTTCTCAGCTGGTCGAAACTTGAGGATGAAATTGAAACGACTGAAGAAGAGTGACCATCTTGCTTGCCGCGAGTTTAGTCGTTGAGCTTGGGCCAAGTACAATAAATTTTTGTGATCAGTGTACACTGTCACCGGATGATTAGCCCCCTCCAGCCATTGCCTCCACTCCTCGAAGGCCAACTTGATGGCTAAGAGTTCTTTGTCTCCGATGCCATAGTTACATTCAGCAGGCGAAAACTTTTTAGAGAAGTAAGAACATGGCATCAATTTGCCCGAAGTATCGTGTTGACTGAGCACCGCTCCAACAGCCAGATTCGAGGCATCGACCTCCAGGATGAAGGGTCGTTGTGGATCTGGGTGTCGTAGGCAGGAAGCGTCTAGGAATGCTTGTTTTAAGTCTTCAAAGGCAGCCGAGGCGGTGGTGGACCAATCGTGAGCGTTAACCCCTTTGCGAGTAAGCGCCGTGAGAGGAGCTACCTTCTGGGAGTAATGTGGTATAAAATGCCTGTAAAAATTGGCGAATCCAAGGAATCGCTGTAGCGCCTTCAGGCCAGACGGGCGAGGCCATTTGACAATGGCCGCCACCTTCTCTGGGTCCATCTGGAAACCGGACGAGGAAACAATATATCCCAAGAACGGAAGCGACTCGCGCTCAAACTGACATTTTTCAAATTTAGCGTATAGATGATTGTCTCTTAGAGCCTGTAAGACCTGTTTGACGTGTTGGCGATGGGAGGAGAGATCTTGGGAATAGATCAGAACGTCATCAAGGTACACTATGACGAAAGAATGAAGCATCTCTCGGAGTACCTCATTCATCAGATTCTGGAAGACAGCAGGGGCATTACATAAGCCGAAAGGCATTACTAAGTATTCGTAATGTCCATCTCGCGTGTTGAACGCTGTCTTCCACTCGTCACCGGGACGAATACGAACCAAATTGTATGCTCCACGTAAATCCAATTTTGTAAAGATCTTGGCCCCCTGAAGTCTATCGAGCAGTTCTGGGATCAGAGGCAAGGGATAGCGATCTTTCTTAGTGATGGAGTTCAGACCTCGATAGTCTATGCACGGCCGGAGGGAGCCATCTTTTTTGGACACAAAAAAGAATCCTGCTCCTGCAGGAGAGTGCGAAGGGCGAATGAACCCTTTGGCAAGATTCTCCGTAATGTAGTCTGACATTGCATGGGTTTCTGGCAGAGAAAGAGGGTATACCCTACCCCGCGGGGGAGTGGAACCAGGTAGTAAATCAATGGCACAGTCGAAGGGCCGATGGCATGGAAGCAGTTCAGCTTTTTGTTTGGAGAACACGTCTGCGTAATCCTGGTACGGCAAAGGAAGGTCCAGGGCAGAGTGAGAGAGTAATATCTCCGGTCTAGGAACGAGATCCAGGCAATTCTGGAAACAGGAAGGACTCCATTGCGCAATTTGGAGAGAGTCCCAATGGATCACCGGAGCATGTTGTTGCAACCAAGGGAGTCCCAGGACCACAGGGTGCACCGATTTATCCAGTAGCAAAAAGGAGATTGTCTCAGTGTGAAGCACTCCCGTCCGTAAAGTGAGAGGCATCGTGGTTTCAGAAATGGATCCAGGTAGAGGGGTTCCCCGGATAGAGGTAACCCGTAACGGAGGTATCCGGCGCTTAGTAGGTAGACCTAATTGGTGTACCAGTTCTCTCCAGATAAAGTTCCCTCCGGCTCCGGAATCAATGAAAGCTAGAGTCTGCAAGGAGCCACCTGGATATTCCAGCGTTATAGGAACTGTACATTGAGGAGTAGCATGAACATAGCCTAGGGGAACCTCCTCATCTCTCCCTAGACTCGAGCATTTCCCGGTCTCGCAGGACATTGACCCAGGAAATGACCCTTAGTGCCGCAGTATAAGCACAGGCCCAGAGTGCGGCGTCGTGTCTTCTCCTCCTCGGTTAGCGGTGCCCGTCCAAGCTGCATAAGTTCCTCTGAGGAGCTGTGGGAGGCTGATGGTGTCTTGTGAGGTACAGTCAGAGACCTGGAGAAGGAGGGTGCCAATGAGACAGGCCGACGAGGAACTCGACCCTCCTTAGCTCGTTGCTGCAATCGCCGGTCAATCCTCCCGGCCAAGTCTATCACCCCGTTCAGAGTGAGGGGCAGGTCGCGAGCCATCAGCTCGTCTTTGATACGACCTGCAAGACCTTCCAGGAAAATACCCCGCAAACAGTCATCCTGCCAGCCGAGTTCCATCGCCAGAGTACGAAATTCAATAGCGTACTCCGCCAGAGAGCGGGATCCTTGTCGTAGCTGTAGAATTTCAGTGGTAGCAGTGGTAGCACGAGCTGGCTCATCAAAAGTCTGTTTGAAGTGAGTCACGAAATCCTGCAAGTTGTGCAGCATGGCGTCCTGTTTCTCCCACATGGGAGAGGACCATAGCATAGCCCTCCCATCGAGCAGAGACAAAATATATGCTACCTTGACGGCATCAGACGGGAACTGCCCTGGTAGCAACGTGAAGCGGATGAAGCACTGATTCAAAAACGCCCTGCACGATCTGGCATCCCCGGAGTATCGAGTAGGCGCTGGAAGCTGAGTCTGTGCGGGAGCTTGAACCGCCAGTGGAGGCGGGGGTGGTGCCAGCGGTGGAGGATTGGCGTCCAAGCGACTGGCTAGGCGATCCACCGTAGCAGCCAAGACTTCCAGACATTGCTGTTGCTGCTGGATTCTTTGGGCCATGCCAGGGATGGCCTGCATAGGAGCGGAGTCCGCCGAGTCCATGGCCTTTGCAAACTGTTATGTTATGAGTAAAGTCAATAGTGGACCCTTGGGCCGGCTGAGGTGGACAGCGTCCACAGGAGTTAATAAGCCGGGAGGCGGCACTCAGCTGGAGCGGACTGGTGGCGTCTTCACCCTGGAAACCCGAGACCCCCCCAGGAGGAGCCCGTAGGGGTCCGAGTCGCTGGGACTTAGGAGAATCGTGAAGAAGACCAAGGTTCGTGGCTGGCTGAAGACAAAGGAGAATCGTGAAGAAGACCAAGGTTCGTGGCTGGCTGAAGACAAGGAGAATCGTGAAGAAGACCAAGGTTCGTGGCTGGCTGAAGACAAAGGAGAATCGTGAAGAAGACCAAGGTTCGTGGCTGGCTGAAGACAAAGGAGAATCAGGAACCGGAGCTGGAGTCAGGATATGTAGACAGCAAGTGGAGCCCAGAGCTGGAGCCAAGGCACAGCAGGACCAAACCGAACCTGACCTGGAAGCAAGGCACGGCTGGAACAAGCAGGAACCAGAGCTGGAAGCAAGGCACGGCTGGAACAAGCAGGAACCAGAGCTGGAAGCAAGGCACGGCTGGAACAAGCAGGAACCAGAGCTGGAAGCAAGGCACGGCTGGAACAAGCAGGAACCAAGGCTGAAAGCAACGCTGGGAAGCAACTAAGCACTCAGGAGAGCGACCTCGTTGCAAAGGCAAAGCAAGGAAGTCAGACGATGGTTTAAATAGCCAGCCAGCGTCTGACGTCAGGAACAGGGCAGTTCAGCACTTCCGGGTGCTGGACCTTTAAGAGCCCCCTGCTCACGCACGCGCGTTGCCTGGCAGTGGGAGGAGTCAGAATCGTCCTTCGGCAGCGTCTCCACGTGGAGAGAGACTCTGCCATGCGGCCCTGCAGGCCCCAGGAGCAACGGATTGCACCGAGACCGGGGGAGGCAGGAGAAAGGTAAGGACCCGGTCGCTAGCCTAGCGACCGGGACTGCAACACCAGTTGCATCTTTACACATGTGTGAGACTTGGCATAAAGAGGGAGGATAATAATAATACTTGATTAAGCTGGAATATAAGAGGTCCCTTCTATATGGTGGTATACTGTGGGGGCCAATATTGCAAATATTAAATGTTCTTGCTACCTTGTAAAAATGTATATAGTTGTGTGGTCTGATACTATTAACCACAAGTAGATAAGTGTGCTGTTTAACATTCTATGTATATTCTTATATTGTCTAATAAGCCTGTATATATTTGTACAAACTTCCAGTCTTGTTCACAGTCCCATTTGTTTCCTGGTATGAAGGGAGGGAAATCCCATCCACTAATACCTTCTTCCCCAGGTTGAGGTACCAGGTGCTAAAAACGTGAGGACCGATAGTGTCTGGTGGGGTCCCGCCAGGTCAGTCCTGGACTCAGGAATGCCCCGTGAGGTAAGCAGTCAAGGGGGCATTACCATACATAACAAAAGGAAAAAGATATCTGATGTACAGATCCTTATCCCCATTCAAAAAACCCTCCAAGAATCCCTGCAATTTTGGGAATCTTGTCTTGTATCTATCAATTCCCTGCTATCCAACCTCCACCTAGCACTAAATGCATCAAAAACTGAAATCCTCATCATCTCTAATCAACAAGCACATACATCTCAGTCCACCTCTCACAACTCTACCTTAGCCCATATTCCCCTGCATTCTGTAAGAGACCTAGGCGTCTTACTAGATCAACTCCTAAACGTCAAACCCCACATTAAGTCCCTGCTAAAAGGAGGCTTCTACAAACTCCACATCCTTAAAAAACTTATGCCACTCCTCCACGCCCAGGACTTCCGCTTAGTTCTGCAGATGACCATTTTATCGAACTGGACTACTGCAACTCCCTCCTCCTAGGCCTCCCGTCTTCCACCATTAAACCCCTTCAAATCCTGCAGAACGCCACGGCGAGAATCATATCCAGCACCCGTAAAAGGGACCATATCACCCCCGTACTAAAGGATCTACACTGGCTAATCATCCCCTTCCGTATTCAATACAAAATACTTACCATCCTACACAACATGCTTTACAATAATAGTCCCGCCTGGCTCGAGGAAATGCCTCGTTTCCGTTCCTCTAACCGTCCAACCAGAACTTCCCTAGCAGGTACCCTTCATATCCCATCCCTTAAAACTGCACACCTTTCCCTCACTCGAGAAAGAGCCTTCTCCATTGCCAGCCCTACCCTCTGGAACTCCCTACCACTGATCTCCATCTTGAACCTTCCTTACACAAATTCAAAAAAGGTATCAAGACATGGCTTTTCAAGCAAGCCTACCCGGATGCTAATCAAACCTAGACAGTGTCTCCCCCAGCCCCCCAGAACCCAGTATATTTGTGCACGGCTAACCCAGACTCAGTATGTATTCCTTCCCCACAATGTGATATTGCATTAAGTTATTATGGTTTTTATGGTTACTCTCCACTCTCTGTTTTCTTACCTTCTTTCCTATATCTCTTCTTAGTCTTTACTCGCCCCCTGCCTGCTCTTCTCTCCCTTTTCTTACCTGCTCCCCTCTCCCCCCTCCTCGTTGAATGTAATTTTTCCTCTTTTTTAGTTAATTGTAAACCGGCGTGATGTGCTCTACGAATGTCGGTATATTAAAATTGTTAAATAAATAAATAAAATTAGTAAGTTGATATCAATAAATGAACAGATTGCATCTCATACTAAACATCAGCCTTAATTGATCTTAGTAGAAGCACAGACATTATCAAATGAAACCATGTCTATAAATCCAGATGGTTAAAAGAAGACTGCAGGAAGGTGCTATTCCTTAGTTACTAACCGGAAATTAATCCCTCTTCATTGCCAAAAGCTTGCCTGAAAAATAAGGCTTAAACCGTCTGAAGGTTTGAATGCTTACAGCTCCTGTGATGTTTTCCTGAGTCAAAGTCCCTCAGTAGTTTGTAGATCTTAAATAATTTATGGTGTGACATCTTTAAGAAGAGACCTATACAGACCTGGAAGCTAACAAGGTATGTCTTTCATCTGCATGATGATGTCTGTCTGTTTGAAGGGAGCTGACTGGTGTGTCCTGATCCACAAGTAGCCACCAGGGAGTGCTGTCCATTACCTGATGCACATGTGAAGCAAAGCTGCACAAACCTGGAAAACACAGTGGCAATGACTGATAGATTAAAGAGGCCTGGAAGACTACATGTGAGGGGACGTCAGAAGACTTGCAAATATGTGGGGAGACAGGGAATGAGTCTGAGGTTCAGAGACTACTCATGGTCAGACAGGGAGGATGGACAAAGAGTGCTGGATGTTGGGATTTCACCTGCTATGCAGCCACGTTGTACCCTGACTAAGACACCTCCATGCCAGAAGAGGTCTCCTCAGAGCTCCATTCTGTGCTATCCCCATCAGCTCCTCATAAATCATCAAACTCAGCCTGTGGTGCAGCTTCCTTGCCACCAGAAGTCCACAACAAAACATTTCTCCAGCTTTGCTAAACTTCTCCTCCATACCTGTATCACACGCAGGCATTAGCCCTACATAATCCAGCCTTGGCAAACCCTCCTCATTTTCACATCCAGTCGCTCTTGTCTCCTTGCCCTATCCACTGTTGCATTTCGGCCTATGTAGGTCTATCCTTGTCTTGACTTGTGGCCTTCTTCCTCCATGCCTTGCCTTGTGGCTTAAGGGCCTTCCTGTTCCTTGCCTTGCCTTGTGGTCTAAGGCCTTTTGCTCCTTACCTTGCCTTGTGGCCTTGGGGCCTTTCTGCTCCTTGCCTTACCTTGTAGCCTAAGGGCTTTCTTGCTTCTTGCCTTGCCTTGCGGCCTATGGGCCTTCATATCTGGCCTATATCTATGCCTTGTCTTGCTCTCTATGGTCTACACCTTTCCATTGTCATGACCCTCAGGGCCTTCTCTGCCTAATGCTGACTTTGGGCCCTTAAGTTCCATGTTCCGTGTTGTCCTTGGCTTGCCTTATCCTGTCCTGTGTTAGTCTAGTTCCTGTTCCAGTCCTTGCCTGCTCTCAAGCCTCAGTTCCAGTTCTTTCTTGCATTCAAGATCCAATTCCAATCCTTGTCTACACTCAAGCCTCAGTTCCAGCCATTATCTGTACTCTGTTCCTGTCCAAGCCTTGGTCCAGCCGTACTAGCCTGTCCAAGCCTTGCTCCAGACTACCATGATGTACTGCTATTGCAGAGATCTGCCGGCCACCAGAACCCAAGGACTCAACTTGCAGGGGAGGGGCCTGGTAAGGTAGAAGATCTTCCCTACCCTTGCCCTGCAATTCTGCACCACTCTGAGGGTGGTGTTCCCTACATCCAGCCATAACCTGAGACATTACAATGGGTTCAATCATAGTTATTTTCTTTTGAAGTTTCAATGGGTGTCAGAAGGTAACATTAATTATTTCAACTCTTTTGGATGGCTGAATAGAAGATAACACAACTTTGAAAGTTTTCTGCCTTTCATGGGACTGGTGAGGGAACACATTTTGCAAGCCATATTTATTTGAAGTCCTATGGTAAAAAGTATCATATTCAAGAGATAATGTGTCAATTTAGAGTTTATTGTATAGCTTTCACCAGGCTGGACAATAAGCCTTTTTTTCATTTACCATAATTTAATTTAGTTTATTGATTTACAAACTGCAATTCCATTCATAAATGACTACTAAAGGCAGGATTCAAAACTGCAAAGCTTCCACAAGCAAGTTACATTAAAAAATAAGTACAACATTAATGCAATCATAACAAATTATGCACAAAATAATAATGCTTCCAAAAACAGGCTACATACATATATCTTTTAATTCAACAAGATGATAGATACAAAGAAGATGGGAAAAGATAAATAATATCTAAAGGTAAGTGATACTCACATTCTGGTTTTCCTCATCAAGGCCGCATATGGAATTGTTTCTTTCTACAGATGCCACAGAGTGCATTAAGTGCCCTGATGACCAATGGCCCACCAAGAGACAAGATGTATGCCGGAAGAAAACCATTGAATTTCTGTCCTATCAAGAACCCATGGGTATGGTTCTGGCTATTATCTCTGTACTTTGTTCCTTGATGCCAACTACTATACTTGTTGTCTTCATCCAGAACCGCCAGACCCCAGTTGTGAAAGCAAACAACCGTGAACTCAGCTACCTCCTATTATTATCCCTCATCCTCTCCTTCTGGTGCTCATTAGTATTCATAGGCCACCCCATGACACTGACATGTATGTTGCGTCAGATGGTATTTGGCATTGTATTTGCCATCTGCATCTCTTGCCTGCTGGCCAAGACCATCATGGTGGTCATAGCTTTCAAGGCTACCAAGCCAACCAGCAACCTAAAGTTACTGGTGGGGCCACGACTGCCCAATGTCCTAGTATTAGCCTGCAGTCTGGTCCAGGTCCTCATCTGTGTTTCTTGGCAGGTCATAGCTCCCCCATTTTACCAAATGAACATGAAATCCCAGATGGGAAAGATAATCCTTGAATGCAATGAAGGGTCATTTGTTGCATTCTGCCTCATGCTGGGATACATGGGCTTGTTGTCTACTATCAGCTTCATTGTAGCGTTTTTAGCTAGAAAGTTGCCTGACAGCTTTAATGAGGCTAAGTTCATCACCTTCAGCATGCTTATATTCATTGCTGTCTGGCTTTCTTTCATTCCTGCTTATCTAAGCACAACAGGGAAATACACAGTGGCTGTGGAAATATTTGCAATTTTGTCCTCCAGTGCTGGGTTGCTGGGTTGTATATTCTTCCCCAAATGTTATATCATCCTAATCAGACCAGACATGAACACCAAGGAATTCCTAATGGGGAAAACCACAGGGAGCCTCAAGAAAACAAAGTAATTGCATTGTAAAGTATTGATTATTAAATATGTGAGTATGTGTGATATAATCTTGTTTTCTGAAAATACTTTTTCAGGAAGCAGCAGCCCTAGAAAATAAGAAAAGGACTTGGTTGACAGCTGATCTAAAAAAAAATCTCCCCCTATGAAATTGAACAGTAAAACTTAGAAGTAATATGGCTGAGTCATCACATGACCACCTCAGCCAATCTGGCGCTACCAGAGATTGCAAACACATCACTTAAAATTTATGAAGCATGATGGCATCTTTAAAAAGAAAGATCAATCATAATCAAAAGTCTGTTTGAGACGGATTACATCCTGATATTCACTTCAACCATCTTCACAGCCAGTTCTCTTTCTCATCCTGTAAACCAGTCATGGTGACCTTACAGCCCATTGGGTTTTCAGAATTTCCACAATGAATATGCATGAAATAGATTTGTATATGCAAAGTATGTAAATTTATATCATTTATAGTCATTGTAAGTATTGCACACAGGTCAACCAACATATTTTTCTTATCTTCTAATGCATTATTCTACTTTATAATTATTGAGTTCTTCCAAACAGGGTTCATTAAGACTATTTTCACCTACTGAGATGTGTTTAGAGACCACTCGACAAACCGCTTTTAATTATGAGGCATCACTTGAGATTAAGCTTGAGTTAGATTATTTAAAACTTAGGTAGAATGATGGAGATTGTTTTTTTTCTCTCATTGTTTAAATCATACATTAGTTTGGGCCTGTATTTCTCAATAATAAAATGATAACTTTCAAACTGGTGCACGAGTGCTCTTTGGTACATGGGCTTCCATGCGCACCCAGATACGCAGCCTTTTTATAACTTTTATGCATATATGCACGCATGTTACAAAATAGCCTTAGGGGCAGATTTTAATATCTACGCGCAGGCGTAGATTTGTGCACGCAAACAGGCGCGCACAAATCTACGCCTGATTTTATAACATGCGTGCGCAGCCACGTGCATGCCACGGCGCTCGCAAGGGGGTGCACACTAGTGCACCTTGCGCATGCCGAGCCATAGGGGAGCCCCAATGGCTTTCCCCATTCCCTCCGAGGCAGTTCCGAAATCGTAGCAGCCTCGGAGGGAACTTTTCTTCGGCCCCCCCCACCTTCCCCTCCCTTCCCATATCTAACCCGCCCCCCAGCCCTACCTAAATCCTCCCCTACCTTTATTTTCTAAGTTGCGCCTGCCTCCGGGCAGGCGAAGGTTGCACGCTGGCCAAGTGCCGGCACACAATCCCCCAGCATGGCCGCTGTGCCAGAGGCCTAGGTCCCGCCCCCACTACACCCCTTTCACAAAGCCCCGGGACATACGCGTGTCTCGGGGCTTGCGCACGTCGCCAGGCCTAGGCAAAATAGGCTCGGCGCGTGTAACCCCCCTACGCGCGTAAATCCAGCTGGATTTACGCGCAGAGGGCTTTTAAAATCTGCCCCTTACTGCGTGCATAATTGCACCCAATTCTGTGGGCAGAAGCCTCCATGCATAAATCCCTCTTCTACCATATAAATTGGGGAATTTTAAAAGAGGCATGCTTCCATGTCATTGCCAGTTTCACCATTTCATCCAACAGTTCACCCAATTAACAGCTAGGACCTCTAACCCCCATGGTTTGATAGACTGCACTCCCTCCACTTATCCCAGACACTTTAAACACCTGACAAATGACTCTTCCTGTTTAAATTTTAGCTTACACCTCATCCCTAGTTGAAGTAAACTTACACACAACTGGACCTGGGCATGCACACATATGCGTAAGTATTTATGTGCACAACTCTTGGCCATGCTCCAAAACTCCTACACGCCACCCAATCTATGCCCATACCCCACTCTTTTTGGAAAACATTTGATATGTCTGCAGCGTGGGAGATACACGCGTATCTGATGCGGCTTTTAAAATTTGGTTGGCACACACCAGCTCGAATAATAAGCCCATCCCCCAACTGATGTGCGTGCTGGACTTTTAAAATTCACCTTTTAAGTTTTTAACTTTCATAGTTTTTGTATTTGAGTGTTGAATGTGATAGAAGTCTTATGTGTGTATTTTATTGTAAACGGCATTGATTTTGTTAATTATTTAATATTCCAAACTAAATATACAGTACATGATTGGCTGTAGGGTCACCAAGGCAAGACTAATCTTTTCTTCCAACCCTTGTCTGTCCCTGGTAGATAAAATGAAGAAGTTTAGGTAGCACCAAATAATAAACATAAAAATCCCTAATACACACACCACTCATTCCTGCACACAAACAGATTGCATCCCTCAACCAGGCAGAAGCTTAAGACAGATTCAGCAAATGGTTGAGGGGCAGGGGCAAATAAAGAAATGGAGGCATCTGAGTTCAGTATAACTATGGGAATGCATATGACCAATACCTGGAATGGTAGAGGGACACAAAACATAGAAGGGGAAATCAGACAGCAAGAATGGCACTACAGCCTAGAATAGGCAAAGGGACGACATGGATTTACTTCCCAGTTAATGGCAAAACTCAAGGAGAAGTGACTTCCTGCAGGCAGTCAAGCTGCTAGAGCTGGAAACTGGGAGACTTCCTTATCTTGCAGGGCAGTGATAGGAGCAAGAATGATACCCATAACAAAAGTAGCATTGACAGAAGCAACAGGACAGCCTGGACGCCTAAAAGGTTGTTATCTCCTGACATCTCCCAGGTACCAATGTGTATGTATGATGTCAGTGACTCATTTTTAAATATGGCTGCTCACAAGAATGTAGCAGAGTTGCATTAAAAAACCTAGAAAAAAGGGCTACAATTGATTGACACCACATGACATGGGATGTGTCCTGTTGAAATGCTGTATACATAGCAAAAGGAGTGTGCACCTTACTACTGAATACTCTGCATAATTAGGCTAATGTTGTGTCCGATAATGTTTAAGAACATAAGAAATTGCCATGCTGGTTCAGACCAAGGGTCCATCAAGCCCAGCATCCTGTTTCCAACAGAGGCCAAACCAGCCCACAAGAACCTGGCAATTACTCAAACACTAAGAAGATCCCATGCTACTGATGCAATTAATAGCAGTGGCTATTCCCTAAGTAAACTTGATTAATAGCCGTTAATGGACTTCTCCTCCAAGAACTTATCCAAACCTTTTTTGATCCCAGCTATACTAATTGCACTAACCACATCCTTTGGCAACAAATTCCAGAGCTTAATTGTGCATTGCGTGAAAAAGAATTTTCTCCGATTAGTCTTAAATGTGCTACTTGCTAACTTCATGGAATGCCCCCTAGTCCTTCTATTATTGGAAAGTGTAAATAACAGATTCACATCTACTCGTTCAAGATCTTTCATGATCTTAAAGACCTCTATTATATCCCCCCTCAGCCGTCTCTTCTCCAAGCTGAACAGCCCTAACCTCTTCAGCCTTTCCTCATGGGGGAGCTGTTCCATCCCCTTTATCATTTTGGTTGCCCTTCTCTGGCAAATTCAAAATAAAATAGCAGGGTGAAAAAGAAAAATATAATAATAAAAATAAACAATTACCTGCTAATAAGGACTGAAGTGGTTCTAGCTTGGAGGCTGGCAGTGCTTTCATAGTCCATGGCAAAGAACGCAGTGTTTGGATGGTGATATGGGTCTGTCTTTGATGGGCTCAACCCTGTGTTGGGTTCTAGAGGTGGGAATTGCAGCAGGGAGGCTGAAGCATATTTTTCCCTCTCCCCTGTGTTGTGTGCCAATCCTGATGAGGCTAAAGAATAGCTGTATCCCATTGTGCTGCAGGAGGTGGGTTGCAGAAGAATCAAAGAGTGCCATGGGTCTTGTTTATTTTTGGTGTGAAAGCCATGGGGACACTGCCACTACTTTGGGATGCCTTATTTTGGTGTCTGACGGTCCTTGACAACCTCCAAATGAACAAGGAAGTGTGGACTGCATGGTTGGAGGAAATGATGACATCACTTCCTGTTTCATCTGTCTGCTGCAATCAAAAATCAATGTTTAAAAATAGATTAAATAAAAAAACAAATATATCCAAAGAACTGAGGTTGAGGAGGGTCCCATGAAAAGTTCAGAGTTGTAATTTAAAATGGCAGCCATGGCAATTAATGTCTTTAAATATTCCAAAATAGCCAAAATTATAACAAAATGAGTATAGGGGGATATCTGGGGCGTTCTGCACACCCAGATTGGCCTCGGAGTTTTTGCATATAGGGAGGTGATGCATATAGTTGGAGGTGATGCATATAGGGAAAAATAATCCATGCTAGGGAGGTCAGAGCAACGGTGCAAAGGCCAACTGGAGCTTGGCCCTGGAAGCCCGCGGTCCCCCCAGGAGGAGCCCGTAGGGAACCGGGCTGCTGGGACTTAGGTGGGCCCTTGGAGACGGAGTCCTGGAGGAGTCCTAGGTCGAGTGCCAGGGGGTCGTCATGCACCAGAGAATCGCCGCTTGCCAATCCGAAGTCAGGAACCAGAGAATCACCCTAAGCCAATCCGAAGTCAAGAACCAGAGAATCACCGTAAGCCAATCCGAAGTCAGGAACCAGGAACACCAAGACGTAACAGGAGCAAGAAGCAGGAACTCACCGAGGCAAGCAGACTCAAACAACACTCGCAAGAGAACATAAGAACATAAGAAAATGCCATACTGGGTCAGACCAAGAGTCCGTCAAGCCCAGCATCCTGTTTCCAACAGTGGCCAATCCAGGCCATAAGAACCTGGCAAGTACCCAAAAATTAAGTCTATTCCATGTAACCATTGCTAATGGCAGTGGCTATTCTCTAAGTGAACTTAATAGCAGGTAATGGACTTCTCCTCCAAGAACTTATCCAATCCTTTTTTAAACACAGCTATACTAACTGCACTAACCACATCCTCTGGCAACAAATTCCAGAGTTTAATTGTGCGTTGAGTAAAAAAGAACTTTCTCCGATTAGTTTTAAATGTGCCCCATGCTAACTTCATGGAGTGCCCCCTAGTCTTTCTACTATCCGAAAGAGTAAATAACCGATTCACATCTACCCGTTCTAGACCTCTCATGATTTTAAACACCTCTATCATATCCCCCCTTGTGGTAAATTTTGAATGGAAGTATTGAGGCTTCTACCCTTAGCAGAATTTAAAACCAGGGAATCCTGCCTTGATAAAATATCCCACTTCCACTTCTATTTCCCTACCCTTTCTGCCTTGAGACAAAAAGTTTACTTTCAGAGGTGTGTTCAAATCTACCACAGAAATTTTTTATTAACCATTAATTCATGCATCACATCATGCATAAATAAACCAGTCAGTTTATTGTAAAAATATTTTCTTTATTTCACAGATAAAGAAAGGCATGAATAAATATCTCTAAATGACTAAGAAACACTTTTATGTTCAAATCTTAACTTTACCAGAGTATATCCTACAATCAATGCAAGAGCCATTAATAAGGAAATTGAAATTATTAATATCAGATAAATGTCTATTAATGTCATCTTTTTAGAAATTAATACATTTCTAATACATCTGCCAATGTAGAAACAATAGCAATTTAAAGGTTCTCATATACTTGAATAAAAAATTATATTTACCAATTATCTGAAGCACCCCGCTTGTGTCTCTCTCAATCACATGCGAAGAAAGTCTAAGTAGCACCTCTCCTTCCCTTCTAACTGCTCTCAGTTTTATACACTTAAGACCCTTTGATCCAGGGTCGCTGTTACACTTCCATCAACACATCTATATTTTAGCCTTTGAAGAAGACCTTGACTATGGTTCAATCAATTTTTCATATCAGAACAGTAAAATATAGGATTTATTCTTATTCTGTTTATAGCTTCGCCCATTTTTGATTTTTAATTGGATTTCTTTTGTAGTTCTAAGAGAAAATCTTTTTCACTCCCTTCTGTCACAAGATTCACGCTTAATTGGCTGGCCATCTGTTTTTAGGGTGGTCAATCATGACACCTGCGTTAGGATGCTCAATGTCATAAAATGCAGGTGCTTTCTTACTTGAGATAAGAGAAAGTGGTAAACAACTGTACTCTCAAAGTCTGAAAGTGGGACAAAGGTGAAATCTTGAGGTCTTAAGTAGGGTAAAGGTGAAAGCTATGTGCTGGAGCTTTTTCAGCACAGCCATGACTGATGTCATGGCTTTTAAAAGTAAAGGCTTATGGGTATTAAATGCTAACATGTTTCTTTATGGCTAATTGATTACTGACTTCACTAAATATAAGTAATTATCAATAAAGCACAAAATATTAAGATATTTTATGACACCCCCCCATGGAGTCAGTAAAACAAATAGTAGACATAGCTAGATACATATAAATCAGTAAGGCACTAATAAGCCTGGGGGGAAATAATCACACAATAAACTACATATAATAAGTTGTGTCAGTGCTCAACATTGCATAGATACAAGTGAAAATCAAATGTAATAATACAAGTGTAATAAAAATTGGTTACATTACCAAATTGATTATAAAGAGATATGAGTTGACAAATCTGAGTTAGTTTCTAATAATAACCAGATATAAAGAATTTCACAATATTTCCTTATGGGAAATAGAGAACATTCATACCCAGGGAATGTAAATTTCAAATTTGAAGCTGCTCATCCAGTCAAGTAAGATGAGGGTTCATAATTAAAATAATCTCTATGGGTCAGAAATCTGTGATGTGACATCACTGATTCCATCATGTGTAGGGATCTGTGGGCATTAAATGCCTATTATACTTACCAATTGACGAGCAACGATCCTGAAATGGCAAGGTGCATTTTGAATAAGACACATACCAGTCCAGTCAATAATAGACAGTTATTCACAGTTCTCAGTAGATCCAGCCGGATCAGACGTTTCAGATATCTGTGAAGTCAGTCTGACTAATTATAGATATTGGAATCTGTTTGCTCGCCTTCCACTGCTGGTCTAGTCGGAGCAGAATCTTGAGTAGGATTTGGTTGCTGATGTTGGAGAATGACTGATTGATCATCCTCAGAGGAGAGAGCTGCATTCAGCCAAAGCACAAAGTCTTGTCCTTCATCTGTTAGAGAATTAGCCGGAGCAAGGTGCATTGGATCCAATTCTTCATCCGTCGCAAAAGACTGTGGACTAGGTACTGGAAACCAATTCGAGCTTAACCCCGGGCTGGAGGCTCTTGAATTTCCATCTGAAGCAACAGGATTGGCATTTGATAGGCTTAGGGATGTGAATCGTTTTCCATATCGTCTTAACGATAGAAATCGTGTGGCAGGGCAAGAAAATCGTCTTAGGCACGATTTTTTAGTTAAAAAATCGTTAAAAATCGTTTTTTCCGATTAGTGCGCACTAACTCGAGTTAGTGCGCACTAACGGGAGTTAGTGCGCACTAACTGGGAGTTAGTGCGCACTAACTGAAAATGATAAAATTTGACACTTTTCAGGTCAGTTAAGGTCAGTTTAGGAATGAATATGTATTCCTATTGGCTGCCCTCTTATTTATTCATGTTACCAAGTTTCCTACTGACAGTATATGGGGGATGGGAAATGGAAACAGTTGGTAGCTTGACAAAACAAGTAATGTGATCAGTCAATGTGACTAGAACTTGTGCCCTAACCCTGATACCAGGGGTATTGTGATCTTCCTGCACACAGTGCCCTATCCCTATTAATACCAGGAGTGTTGTGATCTTCCTGCACACAGTGCCCTATCCCTAATACCAGGGGTGTTGTGATCTTCCTGCACACAGTGCCCTATTCCTGATACCGGGGGTGTTGTGATCTTCTTGCACACATCCCGGTATCAGGGATAGGGCACTGCATGCAGGAAGATCACAACACTCCTGGTATTAATAGGGATAGGGCACTGCATGCAGGAAGATCACAACACTCCTGGTATTAATAGGGATAGGGCACTGCATGCAGGAAGATCACAACACCCCTGGTATCAGGGATAGGGCACTGTGTGCAGGAAGATCACAATACCCCGGAGGAGTGAGGGTCAGGCAGCTCCCCCCTGTCTGTGAAGCCAGCCTCTCACTAGTAATGCAGGGAGGGAGCTGTCTCAGACTTCACCATCCTTCCCCCCCCCCCTCACCCACACACCATTCACTAGCTGGGACATGGGGGAAGTCAGGAGTGAGGGTCAGGCAGCTCCCCCCTGTCTGTGAAGCCAGCCTCTCACTAGTAATGCAGGGAGGGAGCTGTCTCAGACTTCACCATCCTCCCCCCCCCCCCCTCACCCACACACCATTCACTAGCTGGGACATGGGGGAAGTCAGGAGTGAGGGTCAGGCAGCTCCCCCCTGTCTGTGAAGCCAGCCTCTCACTAGTAATGCAGGGAGGGAGCTGTCTCAGACTTCTCCATCCTCCCCCCCCCCCCTCACCCACACACCATTCACTAGCTGGGACATGGGGGAAGTCAGGAGTGAGGGTCAGGCAGCTCCCCCCTGTCTGTGAAGCCAGCCTCTCACTAGTAATGCAGGGAGGGAGCTGTCTCAGACTTCACCATCCTCCCCCCCCCCCCTCACCCACACACCATTCACTAGCTGGGACATGGGGGAAGTCAGGAGTGAGGGTCAGGCAGCTCCCCCCTGTCTGTGAAGCCAGCCTCTCACTAGTAATGCAGGGAGGGAGCTGTCTCAGACTGGTATCAGGGTTAGGGCACTGTGTGCAGGAAGATCACAACACTCCTGGTATTAATAGGGATAGGGCACTGTAAGAGATGACTGTAGTAGATTGAATAAAGATCTGATGTTTCTGCTCTCCTCACACCAAACAAAAACAACACACAAGCAGAGAAGCCCTTCTTACAAAGCTGAGCTAGTGAGTTAAGTAGGAGGAAAAGTAAACATACTTGTGCCATTGTGGCTACTTAAAAAATACACTTACCAACAATCAATTACATATATTTGAACTGTGTACAGTTCCAGCCAGGACCACCTTTCTAAAATGCACAGTGATTGGCAAATTCAACATGCACTAGCATTTCAGGTGCCTGCTAACAAAAATAATAAACAAACAAGTTCTAGTCACGTGAGTGCTGATCATTACATTACTTTTTTTGTCAAGCTTCCAACTGTTTCCATTTCACATCCCCCCAACCATTACCTCAGTATTAGCCTTGGTAACATCAATAGATAAGAGCACAGCCAGCCAATAGGAATACATACATACATATTCATTCCTAAGTGACCTTTACTGACCTGGGAAGTGTGAACACTTTGTTTCATTTTCTGTTGGTGTTCGTTAGTTTCCAGTTCCATTTCCCATCCCCCCAACCATCACCTCAGTGGTAACCTTGGTAACATCAATAGATAAGAGGGCAGCCAGCCAATAGGAACACATATTCATTCCTAACTGACCTTCAGTGACCTGGAAAGTGTTTATTTGTATCATTTTCAGTTAGTGCGCACTAAATCGAGTTAGTGCGCACTAACGGGGAGTTAGTGCGCACTAACTCGAGTTAGTGCGCACTAACACGATTTAACGATTTTTAACGATAAATCGTTAGAATTTCTATTGTATCGTGTTCTATAACGATTTAAGACGATATAAACATTATCGGACGATAATTTTAATCGTTGAAAAACGATTCACATCCCTAATGTCCATATCCTAATTGATATTCTGCCAAAGAGTAGATATTGAAGTAGCAGGGCACAAGTTCCCAGGGAGCACACTGACAAATGTGAGCACTCAAGGTTCTTCGTAGTGCTTCACGAACAGATGCCAGTCTTCTTGGCCAAGTCCAGCAATAGGAATATTGTGGGAACTTAAATAAAATATCACAGTTTTTATGCAGATAATAAGGTGCACATGTATCAGGATTGTTTTCTGAATACATCCAGCTTCCATAATCAGCATACTCATTTATGAGATCAGGTCCCAGGCAGACAATCATCGCATTCTTCCTAGGATTAGCTGGAATATGTATCTTTGAGTTTACACCTGCCATTTCTGGTTCGCTGCTCTTCGTTCTAATTTCTCCTAAGACAGAAGAAAAGAACACCAATTATTACTACGATTCCCAAGATTAATGGGAATAAATTGATCCCTAAGTCATGAAGGAGTCCACCTGCCCCTTCCATTATGGTTTTAACTACACCAACAGCTGTTTTAGCTATTCCACCCACTAATCCAGAAAAAGCACGACCCAGGGCATTTGAAAATACCTCTGGCTTCAGTAGCTCGTCTAGGATCAGCTCCCATTCACTAGCTGTTAGTTCTATCATTCTCAGATGTTGTAAAAACTCATCCTCTGACATTAACCAAAGTGAAGACAAATTCTTCTCCAAGCTGAAAAGTCCTAACCTCTTTAGTCTTTCCTCATAGGGGAGTTGTTCCATTCCCCTTATCATTTTGGTAGCCCTTCTCTGTACCTTCTCCATCGCAATTATATATTTTTTGAGATGCGGCGACCAGAATTGTACACAGTATTCAATGTGCGGTCTCACCATGGAGCGATACAGAGGCATTATGACATTTTCCGGTTTATTCACCATTCCCTTCCTAATAATTCCCAACATTCTGTTTGCTTTTTTGACTGCCGCAGCACACTGAACCGACGATTTCAATGTGTTATCCACTATGATGCCTAGATCTCTTTCTTGGGTTGTAGCACCTAATATGGAACCCAACATTGTATAATTATAGCATGGGTTATTTTTCCCTATATGCATCACCTTGCTCTTATCCACATTAAATTTCATCTGCCATTTGGATGCCCAATTTTCCAGTCTCACAGGGTCTTCCTGCAATTTATCACAATCTGCTTGTGATTTAACTACTCTGAACAATTTTGTGTCATCTGCAAATTTGATTATCTCACTCGTCGTATTTCTTTCCAGATCATTTATAAATATATTGAACAGTAAGGGTCCCAATACAGATCCCTGAGGCACTCCACTGTCCACTCCCTTCCACTGAGAAAATTGCCCATTTAATCCTACTCTCTGTTTCCTGCCTTTTAGCCAGTTTGCAATCCACGAAAGGACATTGCCACCTATCCCATGACTTTTTACTTTTCCTAGAAGCCTCTCATGAGGAACTTTGTCAAGTTGCCAAGTCGAGGAATGAGCAGAGGAAGCCTCCCTATATACTTCCTCTGCTCTGGATCATTGGAAGCAGGTGGGTCTAGTT
Organism: Rhinatrema bivittatum; assembly: GCF_901001135.1. Lineage (NCBI taxonomy): Eukaryota > Metazoa > Chordata > Amphibia > Gymnophiona > Rhinatrematidae > Rhinatrema > Rhinatrema bivittatum. The sequence continues at coordinate 11,150,684 of NC_042633.1, forward strand.
AAAGGGACCAGGTCCCTTTAAATGTAAATCATTTGACGGCGGCCATCTTGGATCCCATGGCGGTGGCCATCTTGGATTCTCCTGGCAGTGAGACACTGAGCCCCGGGGAGGCTAGGAAGGTTCCTGGCGCGTGGGTACCCCGTGGGCCCACTTCAGCCTGCAGGAACGACTGCCCTGGGTCCGGGCTTCCTTCGGGCTGTTTGTTGCGGCGGGTCACCACCGTGGCCAGGTAGGGGGGGTGCGCCCGCGGCTGACCGCGGGCGCGAAACACAACAGTACCCCCCTCTTTAGGGCGCCTCCCTGGAGGTCTGGGTTTGGACGGGTGGTCTCTGTGAAACTGGTCCAAGAGACTCCGGTCCAGAATGTTAGCCATGGGCTCCCAGGAGTTCTCTTCGGGACCGAAACCCTCCCATGCCAGCAGGTATTCCCATTTCTTGCAATGTTTTCTCACATCTAGGACCTCCCGAACCTGGTAGGTGAGGTCGTCTTCAGAGGCGACAGGTTGGGGAGTAGGATGCGTGCTGGAGGGCCATGACAACACCAGAGACTTCAAGAGAGAGACATGGAAGGTATTATGTATCTTAAGAGATGGAGGGAGACGAAGCTGGTAAGAGACTGCACCCACCTGCCGGATGATGGGGAATGGCCCGATGAATCGCGGAGCCAGTCGTGAAGATAGCAGCTTCAAGCGGATAAATTGTGTACTTAGCCAAACCTTTTGGCCCGGGCGGAGAGACGGGTATGGTCTCCTGCGCTGATCCGCGTACTTATTGGCTGCTTGGCCGGCCTTGACCAGGGCGCACTGCGTGGATATCCATAGCTGGTGCAGTTCTTCAGCCGAGAGCTGGGCTGTGGGAGACGTTTCCGTAGTAGGGACAGGCATAGGCGGTCGTGGCTGTCTCCCATAAACAATCTGAAACAGGGAGGACCCCGTAGCCGCGGAGATGTGGGAATTCAGGGCGAATTCGGCCCATGGTAGCAGACTAGCCCAGTCGTCCTGTTTTTCGTTCACGTACAAACGGAGGAACTGTTTCAACGTCTGGTTAGTTCTTTCTGCGAGGACCATTGGTCTGAGGGTGATAGCCTGAAGTATAGTCCAAGGTGACGTCAAACTTTTGGCATAGGGCCCTCCAAAGTGGGCGTGAACTGAGGTCCCCTATCGGACAGGATGCTTTAGGCAGACCATGCAAGCGAAAGATATGCTGCACGAAGAGTTGGGCCAACTGAGGGGCAGTCGGCAGCCCTGGAAGGGGCACGAAATGTGCCATTTTACTAAAGCGGTCCACTACCACCCAGATAACTGTATTGCCGCTGGACAATGGTAGGTTGACCACGAAGTTGGTGGCCACGTGGGTCCATGGCTCCGCGGGCGCTGGTAGCGGCTGGAGTAGACCTGGGGTCGCACCATGGATCTTCTTGTGCCGGGCACATACCTGGAAGGACTCCACGTAGGCCCGAACATCCCGGCTGAGTTTAGGCCACCAATAGTATCGGCGCAGGTTTTGTAACGTCCGAGTTTGTCCAGGGTGGCCCGAGCAACGGGAGTCGTGGGCCCAAGTGAGGATGTTTTTGCGCAGGTGCTGTGGGACCAAGGTCTTCCCAGGAGGGATGGTAGTGTTGGCAGACAGGAGGACCCGAGACGGTTCAATGATGAAGCTTGGTTCCTCCGTGCCTTCTGTAGATTCGAAGACGCGCGATAAGGCATCGGCCTTGACATTTTTCCAGGCGGGTCTATAGTGGAGGACGAAGTTAAACCTCGTGAAGAATAGAGCCCAACGAGCCTGCCGTGGATTAAGCCGTTGAGCCCACTGCAGGTACTCTAAGTTTTTGTGGTCCGTATAGACAGTAAATTGGTGCTGTGCCCCCTCTAGCTATGGCCGCCATTCTTCCAAGGCTACCTTTATCGCCAAGAGTTCCTTATCTCCTATGGCATAGTTCCATTTGGCCGGGGAGAACTGGCGGGAGAGGAAGGCACATGGGCGTAGCTTGTGCCTTTCAGAGGTCTGACTCAGAACGGCGCCAACGCCTTCAGAAGAGGCGTCTACCTCGATGACAAACGGCCGCTGCGGGTCTGGATGTCTAAGGCATGGCTGTAACGAGAATGCCTCCTTGAGGCGATGAAAGGCGGTTTCTGCCGCAGGGGCCATTTCTTGGGGTCCGCGCCTTTCCGGGTCAGGGCCGTCATCGGGGCAACAATGGTTGCATAATGCGGGATAAAAGATCAGTAATAATTTGCAAACCCCAGAAACCTCTGGAGTGCCTTGAGTCCTGACGGCTGTGGCCATTCCCGAATGGCCTTCAGCTTCTGTGGGTCCATGCGGAATCCTTCTTTGGAGACTATATATCCCAGAAAGGGAAGGGATTCCTGTTCGAAAATGCACTTTTCTAGCTTCGCGTACAGATTGTTTTCTCTAAGACGCTGTAGTACTTGAATGACGTGCTGGCGGTGAGCGGATAAGGTATCTGAAAATATCAGTATGTCATCCAGGTATACGACCACACATCGGTACAGGAGGTCACGTAGGATTTCATTCATAGTGTTCTGAAACACTGCGGGAGCATTGCAGAGCCCGAACGGCATTACTAAATATTCATAGTGGCCGTCTCGGGTATTGAATGCCGTCTTCCACTCATCGCCCTCTGATGCGGATCAAGTTATAAGCTCCCCGGAGGTCAAGCTTGGAGAAGATCTGTGCTCCTTGCAAATGGTTGAAGAGTTCCAAACTGACGGATATCGGTCTTTGACAGTTATAGCATTCAGGCCTCTATAATCAATGCACGGACGCAGACTCCCGTCCTTCTTGGCGACGAAGAAGAACCCCACTTCTGCGGGGGACTGGGATTTCCGGATAAATCCTCTCTTCAGATTTTCCTCAATATACTCCCTCATGGCCTGCATCTCGGCCGGAGAAAGGGCATAGGTGCGTCCTCGAGGGGGTTCTGTCCCTGGGAGAAGAGTGATGGCGCAGTCGAAGGATCGGTGTGGTGGCAGTACTTTGGCCTTTTGTTTAGAGAAAACGTCCGTGTATGCAGCATAAGGAGCTGGTAGACCCGGGAGACTGGTGGAAGCTATGGAACAAGATGCTGGCACCACGGAGTGGAGACATTTGCCGTGGCAATTCGGTCCCAACGAGCGAGCTGCAGTGTCTTCCAGTCAAACTGGGGCTCATGATCCTGGAGCCATGGGAGTCCTAGAACAATCGGATGGATGGAATATTCCAGGATGTAAAATGAGATTTGTTCCTGGTGCAGGGCCCCAGCTCTGAGCTGGACGGGAATCGTGGCGTGTGTCACTTGTTTTGGGAGGGGCTTCCCCTGGATCGAGGAGATGACCATAGGAGTAGAAAGGCGGACTTGTGGGGTCTTTAGGTGTTCCACCAGGCCTTTCATTATAAAGTTGCCACCGGCGCCGGAGTCCACTAATGCCAAAGTGTGGAAGTCTCCTTCGGTCGTGGATAGTGACACTGGCAGTGTCAGTGGAGGTGCAGGTGTGGTACAGCCCAGGAAGAGACCTCCGCCAGGTCCTAGGCCCGAGAGTTTCCCGATCGCTCTGGACAGGAGGCTACTCGGTGGCCCGCCGTGCCGCAATAAAAGCAGAGTCCCTCCTTCGTGCGCCGTTGCCACTCCTGTGGAGATACTTTCCCGCGACCCAACTCCATGGGTTCATCGGCAGGTGCCCGAGGGACTTCAGGAGCACTCTTGTGCGGAGGAGAGGGCCTCCTTGCTGTTTTAGTCACCGGGATGCGGAACCTCATGCGACGGTCTACACGATTGGCCAACTCAATCATGCCGTCAAGATCGTCGGAGAGTTCCTTCGCCGCCAACTCATTTTGGAGGGGCGATGCTAGGCCCTCCAGGAAAATACCATGCAGGCAGTCCTCTCTCCAATTTAGCTCCGCGGCCAGGGTGCGGAATTCTGTGCCATACTCGGCCACAGTGCGGGTGCCCTGCCGCAACCGGAGCAGTTCGGAGACCGCAGTGGACTTGCGGACGGGTTCGTCAAACATCTGCCAAAACGCAGACAGGAACTGAGTCAAGTCTCTAAAGATCGGGTCACTTCTTTCCCATAGGTGGGAGGCCCAAATTAGGGGCTTCCCGTCGAGCAGGGACATGATGTAGCTGGTCTTGACCAGGTCACTGGGAAACTGCGCCGGCAGTAAGGAGAAGCAAACCTGGCACTGGCTGAGAAATCCTCGACACAACTTTGCGTCTCCGGCGTATCGAGAGGGCGCTGGGAGTTGTGTGGGAGTAACTTGCCCCCGGTCGCTTCCGGAGGCCTGGACGGAGTGGGGTTGGGCAGGGCGACCTCCTTGTGCCCCAGACGGAGATGGAAGTGCAGGATTCATAGGCCCTAGTGCTTCCAGGCGTTGGGTCAGGCCCTGTACCGCAGAGACCAGGGCGTCGAGGGTCTGTTGTTGGTCTTTCAGACGCTGGGCCATCCCAGGAATGGCCTGGTGGGCAGATACCTCCGCCGGTCCATGGACTTGTCAATCTGTTATGCTCCGGCTTGTGGACCCTTGGCCGACAAGAGAATGGTATACCTTTCGGAAGGTCCGTAGGCTCTCTTGTCGGGTGGCGAGAAAGAACAGGAGGTGGGACCAGCTGACCCTTGGCACTGGAGGCTGAGGCGAATACAGAGGCGATGAAGAGACGAGATGAGGCGCTGAGTCTTCACCACCGGTGGTCTGCGGTCCCCCCGGGAGGAGCCCGTAGGGACCCGACCACTGGGACTTAGGTGGACCTAGGGAGGTCAGAGCAACGGTGCAAAGGCCAACTGGAGCTTCACCCTGGAAGCCCACGGTCCCCCCAGGAGGAGCCCGTAGGGACCCGGGCCGCTGGGACTTAGGTGGGCCCTTGGAGACGGAGCCTTGGAGGAGTCCTAGGTCGAGTGCCAGAGGGTCGTCGCTCAACAGTCCGAAGTCGTGCACCAGAGAATCGCCGCTTGCCAATCCGAAGTCAGGAACCAGAGAATCACCATAAGCCAATCCGAAGTCAAGAACCAGAGAATCACCGTAAGCCAATCCGGTCAGGAACCAGGAACACCAAGACGTAACAGGAGCAAGAAGCAGGAACTCACCGAGGCAAGCAGACTCAAACAACACTCGCAAGAGACGTTGCCAAGTCGAGGAATGAGCAGAGGAAACCTCCCTATATACTTCCTCTGCTCTGGATCATTGGAAGCAGGTGGGTCTAGTTAACGGGACCAGGTCCCTTTAAATGCAAATGAGTTGACGGCGGCCATCTTGGATCCCATGGCGGCAGCCATCTTGGATTCTCCCGGCAGTGAGACGCTGAGCCCCGGGGAGGCTAGGAGGGTTCCCGGCGCGTGGGTACCCCGCGGACCCACTCCAGCCTGCAGGAACGACTGCCCTGTGTCCGGGCTTCCTTCGGGCTGTTCCCCTATGAGGAAAGACTAAAGAGGTTAGGACTTTTCAGCTTGGAGAAGAGACAGCTGAGGGGGGATATGATAGAGGTATTTAAAATCATGAGAGGTCTATAACGGGTAGATGTGAATCGGTTATTTACTCTTTCAGATAATAGAAGGACTAGGGGGCACTCCATGAAGTTAGCATGGGGCACATTTAAAACTAATCTGAGAAAGTTCTTTTTCACTCAACGCACAATTACACTCTGGAATTTGTTGCCAGAGGATGTGGTTAGTGCAGTTAGTATAGCTGGTTTAAAAAAGGATTGGATAAGTTCTTGGAGGAGAAGTCCATTACCTGCTATTAATTAAGTTGACTTAGATAATAACCACCACTATTACTAGCAACGGTAACATGGAATAGACTTAGTTTTTGGGTACTTGCCAGGTTCTTATGGCCTGGATTGGCCACTGTGGGAAACAGGATGCTGGGCTTGATGGACCCTTGGTCTGACCCAACATGGCATTTTCTTATGTTCTTATCTTCTTATTGGAATTGGGAATCTTTCAATCTAATAGCTTTTTCTCCTGGATAAAAAGTTTATGGATACACTTCCAAAACGTCCCCAGCTGCAAGACATACTGGGCTTCTCTTTCACAGAAAAATATTGGCATCAGGACAAGGCCAAGACATTGCATCAGATTTGGTAAGTATGGGGGGGGGGGGGGGGGGGGGTCATTGGCAAATTTTCTGGGCACGTGTTTGGGACTTTGCTCAGGTCTTGGCCTAGGCTGAAACCCTGGCATCCCATTTGAGCATAGGCTGTGGCCTATTTGAGCATAGGTTGTGGCCCATGCCTAGGCAAGGTCGAGGCACTAGACTCATGCTAAGGCATAGGCTGGGACCCCGGCTTTGCGTCTCAGCCTACTCCCTTTGTGAGGTCCTGACTTTTGGACTTAGCTCTAGGCCTGACCGGTGACTTTTTAAAATAATTTTTCAAAACTAAACAAGATTTGAATGAAATTTCATTTTGAAAATGATCAGAAATGAAATAAGAAATTCCGTCTCATTTCCTATATCATTTCTGCTGAATGCCCATCCTTAGTAAGTGGTTAAAATATAATAACAAGTAGGAAACAGAGAACAGCTGTAAAATGTGATCAGATTTCCCAGTAGAGAAAGGTAAATAGTGTTGTGCCCCAGGGACAAGGACTGGATTTTACATTATTTTGCATGTTTATAAGTGATCTAGAAATAGGAGCAATGAGAAAGATGATCAGATTTTATAGATGGACACAAAACTATTCAAAGGATCCGTATTTTCTGGTGTATAAGTCGCATTTTTTTTAAAATTTCCATCAGTGCGCCTTATACAACGGTGCGACTTATGTGCTTTTTTTTATTTTATAAATTGCTTCTTTCTCTATTTCTCTTTCTCATTTGAGCCCTGCAAGGAGAAACACAGGTTCATCTTATGCAAATTTGCCACTTGTGTACTAACTGTTTTGTAAATTGGCTGTTTATAGAGGGGTGGACTTATACACCAGAAAATACCATATTTAAATATACTCAAGCTGGGAGTGGAATTGCAGGAGGACTCCATGAGACTGGGGCAATTAAATTTAAAGTCAGCATATAAAAAGTGAAGTAAATGGGAAGATGTAATCCTAACTATGTGTACAAAGTGCTTGCATCCATGTTAGGAGTTACTACCTGGAAAGAGGATCTTTGGGGTCAGTGTGGACAAAACATTAAAATCTATAGCTCAGTGCATATTGACAGCAAATAGAATATTAGGAATTATTCAAAAAGGGAATAGAAAAGGAAACTGGGAATGCAATGATGCCCTCTGTATTGTTCCATGCTATGGCAGCTCCTTGAATATTGAATGCACTTGGCGGGAAGAACAGAATTTTCAAATTTGGATTTTCCGGGAACTTCCAGGTAAGCGGTCTGGCCAGTGCTGGGAAACGGGATGCTGGGGTCAATGGACTGTGGTTCTGACCCAACATGGCATCTCTTATGTCCCAATGGTCTTAACCTGAGGAGAAGGTGCAGGTCTCCTTTGCACCCCACTCATGCTGATTCCAGACTATGGACACTGGCAGGTCTCCCTTTAACACTGCTCACAGTCAAAAACCAGTAATGTTCCTTTAATCTACTTATTTCAAAGTTTGTTCCTTTGTTTTTATGTATTTATTTATTTGAAAGTATTTATGACTCAACCTTTCCAGATTTAAAAAAAATTGCTCAGCAGCCATTTACAGAAATAACACATTATATAAATAAAAATTTAAAGGTTTGTTTGTTCAAAATCTTAAATCTCCCAAGGTTCTTCACCGATTGCTTTGAAATTTTGACACAACGTTGCATTCGATTTCGCGCATGTTTTTATATACCTATATTATATAGATGTCACACCTGTGACAGGTAAAAACATGCTTTTTGCGAAAAACAGCACCATCTGTTGGACATAAAAGCAACACACGCTGTCTACAATATAAATGGGTTCTGACCGTCGGACCGCAAGTGCACAGTAGAGAGCAGCTCTACTGCGCATGTGCGGACCATAGAGCTCTGCGCTATGCGCTGGGTGTCACAGAGGGGAGGAGGAAAGGGCAGACGAGTCTCCGCTCTGAGAAATGGCTCAGCCTGTTCCTCCGCCGCTGGGGAAGGGGGGGAGGGAGTAGGGACTGCCGGACAGTTACACACAGGAGGAGGAAAGGGTAAAAGAGTCCCCGTCCACCGCCGGGGAAGGGGGGAGGGAGTAGGGACTGCCGGACAGTTACACACAGGAGGAAGAAAGGGTAAAAGAGTCGCCGAGCCAGTCCGTCCACCGCCGGGGAAGGGGGGAGGGAGTAGGGACTGCCGGACTGTTACACACAGGAGGAGGAAAGGGTAAAAGAGTCCCCGTCCACCGCCGGGGAAGGGGGGAGGGAGTAGGGACTGCCGGACTGTTACACACAGGAGGAGGAAAGGGTAAAAGAGTCGCCGAGCCAGTCCGTCCACCGCCGGGGGGGGGGGAGGGAGTTGGGATGGCCGGAGCAGAGCTAATGCGCATTGTGAAATTAAACCAGACTGAGCCATGGCAACGCATGGCCGGGTACAGCTAGTAATACAATAAACATATAACTCTTAAACTGAAAAAGAGAACAATACATAAAACAAAATGAAAACATTTGATGCTCTTGCATTGTATATTTAGAAACCAGTTGCTTACACTTAAATTCAGCCCTATAAAGGAAATTTGAATATCCTCTCTTCCTAGGTCATGTTTTTACTTCCTTCTGGAATTTCATCAAATCATTTTCTTCTCTTAATACCACTAGTAATTCATTCCAGAGTTTGGGACCACAGAAATAAAGGTGTAGGGGCATCAATGCTTTCACAGATGGTAAAATTAATTGCGCTCAAAGATGCTCCCTTGGCTCACGTTTAGTATGGTGCCATTGAATATGTCCCCTAAGATGAGGAGGGCATATATCCCTCAATAGCTTAAAAGACAGTACAAAACATTTACATTTACATCGTTGAGATATCGACAGTCATTGTAACCCTAAAAGTAATGGCAGAGCTGGCATGTGATGGCCACTTCCTGTTAATAAATGTGCTGCCACTTTCTGAATTACTGCAGTCTTCTGAGCAATTTTTCAGGTAACCCCAGGTAGAGAGCATTGCAATAATCACATCAATAATTTATCAATAACACCTTCTCCCCCCAGTGCCTGTCACAAGCATAAAACAATTAGCAATTATCCCATCATGGAAATTGGTCCTGGAAATAGAGAAATGCCTGAAAAGCAGCTGCGTCAGACCCTCCCCCACATGTGAGAGCTCCGGCTTCACTCTGAAGGACGTCAGATGGCAGTGAGTAAGCTTAGAAAGGATTTCTTTAAGATAACATTTGAGATTCTGTCACGAAGCTGAAAGATAGCACAGAACAGCAAACTGTAGAATGGGATTTAAGTAGGGATGTGAATCGTTTTCCATATCGTCTTAACGATAGAAATCGTGTGGCAGGGCAAGAAAATCGTCTTAGGCACGATTTTTTAGTTAAAAAATCGTTAAAAATCGTTTTTTCCGATTAGTGCGCACTAACTTGAGTTAGTGCGCACTAACGGGAGTTAGTGCGCACTAACTGGGAGTTAGTGCGCACTAACTGAAAATGATACAATTTGACACTTTTCAGGTCAGTTAAGGTCAGTTTAGGAATGAATATGTATTCCTATTGGCTGCCCTCTTATTTATTCATGTTACCAAGTTTCCTACTGACAGTATATGGGGGATGGGAAATGGAAACAGTTGGTAGCTTGACAAAACAAGTAATGTGATCAGTCAATGTGACTAGAACTTGTGCCCTAACCCTGATACCAGGGGTATTGTGATCTTCCTGCACACAGTGCCCTATCCCTATTAATACCAGGAGTGTTGTGATCTTCCTGCACACAGTGCCCTATCCCTAATACCAGGGGTGTTGTGATCTTCCTGCACACAGTGCCCTATTCCTGATACTGGGGGTGTTGTGATCTTCCTGCACACAGTGCCCTATTCCTGATACCGGGGGTGTTGTGATCTTCTTGCACACATCCCGATATCAGGGATAGGGCACTGCATGCAGGAAGATCACAACACTCCTGGTATTAATAGGGATAGGGCACTGCATGCAGGAAGATCACAACACTCCTGGTATTAATAGGGATAGGGCACTGCATGCAGGAAGATCACAACACCCCTGGTATCAGGGATAGGGCACTGTGTGCAGGAAGATCACAATACCCCGGAGGAGTGAGGGTCAGGCAGCTCCCCCCTGTCTGTGAAGCCAGCCTCTCACTAGTAATGCAGGGAGGGAGCTGTCTCAGACTTCACCATCCTCCCCCCCCCCCCCTTACCCACACACCATTCACTAGCTGGGACATGGGGGAAGTCAGGAGTGAGGGTCAGGCAGCTCCCCCCTGTCTGTGAAGCCAGCCTCTCACTAGTAATGCAGGGAGGGAGCTGTCTCAGACTTCACCATCCACCCCCCCCCCCCTCACCCACACACCATTCACTAGCTGGGACATGGGGGAAGTCAGGAGTGAGGGACAGGCAGCTCCCCCCTGTCTGTGAAGCCAGCCTCTCACTAGTAATGCAGGGAGGGAGCTGTCTCAGACTTCACCATCCTCCCCCCCCCTCACCCACACACCATTCACTAGCTGGGACATGGGGGAAGTCAGGAGTGAGGGTCAGGCAGCTCCCCCCTGTCTGTGAAGCCAGCCTCTCACTAGTAATGCAGGGAGGGAGCTGTCTCAGACTTCACCATCCTCCCCCCCCCCCTCACCCACACACCATTCACTAGCTGGGACATGGGGGAAGTCAGGAGTGAGGGTCAGGCAGCTCCCCCCTGTCTGTGAAGCCAGCCTCTCACTAGTAATGCAGGGAGGGAGCTGTCTCAGACTTCACCATCCTCCCCCCCCCCCCTCACCCACACACCATTCACTAGCTGGGACATGGGGGAAGTCAGGAGTGAGGGTCAGGCAGCTCCCCCCTGTCTGTGAAGCCAGCCTCTCACTAGTAATGCAGGGAGGGAGCTGTCTCAGACTTCACCATCCTCCCCCCCCCCCCCCTCACCCACACACCATTCACTAGCTGGGACATGGGGGAAGTCAGGAGTGAGGGTCAGGCAGCTCCCCCCTGTCTGTGAAGCCAGCCTCTCACTAGTAATGCAGGGAGGGAGCTGTCTCAGACTTCACCATCCTCCCCCCCCCCCCCCTCACCCACACACCATTCACTAGCTGGGACATGGGGGAAGTCAGGAGTGAGGGTCAGGCAGCTCCCCCCTGTCTGTGAAGCCAGCCTCTCACTAGTAATGCAGGGAGGGAGCTGTCTCAGACTTCACCATCCTCCCCCCCCCCCTCACCCACACACCATTCACTAGCTGGGACATGGGGGAAGTCAGGAGTGAGGGTCAGGCAGCTCCCCCCTGTCTGTGAAGCCAGCCTCTCACTAGTAATGCAGGGAGGGAGCTGTCTCAGACTTCACCATCCTCCCCCCCCCCCCCCCCTCACCCACACACCATTCACTAGCTGGGACATGGGGGAAGTCAGGAGTGAGGGTCAGGCAGCTCCCCCCTGTCTGTGAAGCCAGCCTCTCACTAGTAATGCAGGGAGGGAGCTGTCTCAGACTTCACCATCCTCCCTCCCCCCCCCTCACCCACACACCATTCACTAGCTGGGACATGGGGGAAGTCAGGAGTGAGGGTACAGGCAGCTACCCCCTGTCTGTGAAGCCAGCCTCTCACTAGTAATGCAGGGAGGGAGCTGTCTCAGACTTCACCATCCTCCCCCCCCCCCTCACCCACACACCATTCACTAGCTGGGACATGGGGGAAGTCAGGAGTGAGGGTCAGGCAGCTCCCCCCTGTCTGTGAAGCCAGCCTCTCACTAGTAATGCAGGGAGGGAGCTGTCTCAGACTTCACCATCCTCCCCCCCCCCCCCTCACCCACACACCATTCACTAGCTGGGACATGGGGGAAGTCAGGAGTGAGGGTCAGGCAGCTCCCCCCTGTCTGTGAAGCCAGCCTCTCACTAGTAATGCAGGGAGGGAGCTGTCTCAGACTTCACCATCCTCCCCCCCCCCATCACCCACACACCATTCACTAGCTGGGACATGGGGGAAGTCAGGAGTGAGGGTCAGGCAGCTCCCCCCTGTCTGTGAAGCCAGCCTCTCACTAGTAATGCAGGGAGGGAGCTGTCTCAGACTTCACCATCCTCCCCCCCCCCCCTCACCCACACACCATTCACTAGCTGGGACATGGGGGAAGTCAGGAGTGAGGGTCAGGCAGCTCCCCCCTGTCTGTGAAGCCAGCCTCTCACTAGTAATGCAGGGAGGGAGCTGTCTCAGACTTCACCATCCAACCCCCCCCCCCCCCTCACCCACACACCATTCACTAGCTGGGACATGGGGGAAGTCAGGAGTGAGGGTCAGGCAGCTCCCCCCTGTCTGTGAAGCCAGCCTCTCACTAGTAATGCAGGGAGGGAGCTGTCTCAGACTTCACCATCCTCCCCCCCCCCCTCACCCACACACCATTCACTAGCTGGGACATGGGGGAAGTCAGGAGTGAGGGTCAGGCAGCTACCCCCCTGTCTGTGAAGCCAGCCTCTCACTAGTAATGCAGGGAGGGAGCTGTCTCAGACTTCACCATCCTCCCCCCCCCCCCTCACCCACACACCATTCACTAGCTGGGACATGGGGGAAGTCAGGAGTGAGGGTCAGGCAGCTCCCCCCTGTCTGTGAAGCCAGCCTCCCACTAGTAATGCAGGGAGGGAGCTGTCTCAGACTTCACCATCCTCCCCCCCCCCCCCTCACCCACACACCATTCACTAGCTGGGACATGGGGGAAGTCAGGAGTGAGGGTCAGGCAGCTCCCTCCTGTCTGTGAAGCCAGCCTCTCACTAGTAATGCAGGGAGGGAGCTGTCTCAGACTTCACCATCCTCCCCCCCCCCCCCCCCACCCACACACCATTCACTAGCTGGGACATGGGGGAAGTCAGGAGTGAGGGTCAGGCAGCTCCCCCCTGTCTGTGAAGCCAGCCTCTCACTAGTAATGCAGGGAGGGAGCTGTCTCAGACTTCACCATCCACCCCCCCCCCCCTCACCCACACACCATTCACTAGCTGGGACATGGGGGAAGTCAGGAGTGAGGGACAGGCAGCTCCCCCCTGTCTGTGAAGCCAGCCTCTCACTAGTAATGCAGGGAGGGAGCTGTCTCAGACTTCACCATCCTCCCCCCCCCCCCCCCCCACCCACACACCATTCACTAGCTGGGACATGGGGGAAGTCAGGAGTGAGGGTCAGGCAGCTCCCCCCCTGTCTGTGAAGCCAGCCTCTCACTAGTAATGCAGGGAGGGAGCTGTCTCAGACTTCACCATCCTCCCCCCCCCCCCCCTCACCCACACACCATTCACTAGCTGGGACATGGGGGAAGTCAGGAGTGAGGGTCAGGCAGCTCCCCCCTGTCTGTGAAGCCAGCCTCTCACTAGTAATGCAGGGAGGGAGCTGTCTCAGACTGGTATCAGGGTTAGGGCACTGTATGCAGGAAGATCACAACACTACTGGTATTAATAGGGATAGGGCACTGTAAGAGATGACTGTAGTAGATTGAATAAAGATCTGATGTTTCTGCTCTCCTCACACCAAACAAAAACAACACACAAGCAGAGAAGCCCTTCTTACAAAGCTGAGCTAGTGAGTTAAGTAGGAGGAAAAGTAAACATACTGGTGCCAGTGTGGCTACTTAAAAAATACACTTACCAACAATCAATTACATATATTTGAACTGTGTACAGTTCCAGCCAGGACCACCTTTCTAAAATGCACAGTGATTGGCAAATTCAACATGCACTAGCATTTCAGGTGCCTGCTAACAAAAATAATAAACAAACAAGTTCTAGTCACGTGAGTGCTGATCATTACATTACTTTTTTTGTCAAGCTTCCAACTGTTTCCATTTCACATCCCCCCAACCATATTGGTAACATCAATAGATAAGAGCACAGCCAGCCAATAGGAATACATACATACATATTCATTCCTAAGTGACCTTTACTGACCTGGGAAGTGTGAACACTTTGTTTCATTTTCTGTTGGTGTTCGTTAGTTTCCAGTTCCATTTCCCATCCCCCCAACCATCACCTCAGTGGTAACCTTGGTAATATCAATAGATAAGAGGGCAGCCAGCAATAGGAACACATATTCATTCCTAACTGACCTTCAGTGACCTGGAAAGTGTTTATTTGTATCATTTTCAGTTAGTGCGCACTAAATCGAGTTAGTGCACACTAACGGGGAGTTAGTGCGCACTAACTCGAGTTAGTGCGCACTAACACGATTTAACGATTTTTAACGATAAATCGTTAGAATTTCTATTGTATCGTGTTCTATAACGATTTAAGACGATATAAACATTATCGGACGATAATTTTAATCGTTGAAAAACGATTCACATCCCTAACCTGAATTTAACGATAAATCGTTAGAATTTCTATTGTATCGTGTTCTATAACGATTTAAGACGATATAAACATTATCGGACGATAATTTTAATCGTTGAAAAACGATTCACATCCCTAGATTTAAGTATCGGGCTCGGAAACAAACAGCACCAGCTTATAACCTAGTGTTAAAGAAAACCACGGCGGGCAGAAATCCACCAAGGTTTCCACAAAGTTATTTTTGTTGATTTTTTTTCCCAATTCCCAGGGCTGTCAGTATGAGAGCGCCTGACTCATCTGACGCACTTATTGATCAGACTGGTGACTCTGATCTGACAGAGTCACCAGCAGAGACCCTTCCAGTATGGACACTGCCATAGGATAGAGACTTACTTCCAGGAAACACAACATTCTGATCCTGACCTGGAAGATCTGTGGCAGCGGGCTGGTCAACCATCAGATGCAAACCATAAGACTGTATCCTATGGAAAGGGGGCTTGTTGTATAGGGAGACTAATCCTATTGATGCTAATAGGCCCTGAACAGCAGGCAGGCAACTTATAGTGCCCAAAGCATACAGGGAACAACTCCTGTAGATTGCACATGGCATTGCATTAGCAGGACACCAGGGAGTGACATGCACCCGTACTCAACTGACACAGAACTTTTAATGGCAGGTAACAGCTGGAAACAATATAAAGAACGCAAGGTACTGGTATATACTGTAAAGCACCCTACCACCAGCAAAACTTTTGTTGGACCCTCCAATCTGGAGGGTCCAACATCTGGAGCCATAGCTGTCAACTGTTGAATGTGTGATGCATACCAGAGGGTGGGTAAGCCACAAGTTCATCATGTGCACCCCTGAAACTCCTACCAATTACAAACATAAGAAATTGCCATGCTGGGTCAGACCAAGGGTCCATCAAGCCCAGCATCCTGTTTCCAACAGAGGCCAAACCAGTGAACCATTTGAGAGAATAGCAGTGAATATAGTAGGGACTCTAGCTGTCCCAAGCCAGACTTGGAAAAGATATATTCTAACAGTGGTGGGTTTTACTACCAGGTAACCTGAAGCAGTAGCCTTATCCTCAACAGAAACAAAGTTGCCACTGCTCTGCTAGAGATATTTTCCCAAGTAGCATATCCATGAGAAATATTCTCAATCAAGGAACACAGTTTATATCAGAGCTGATCCAAAATCTTTGGACACACTGTGTAAAATCTGTCTCTACCACCCCATATCCTCTGGAAAGTAATGGGTTGGTGGAGAGATAGCAAGTTTGCTTACCGTAAACGGTGTTTCCATAGATAGCAGGATGAATTAGCCATGCTGTCATGGGATCTGTCCATCAGGTCCAGGAGGCGGAGCTTGATAAAGCAGAGGTTAGACTTTTAGTCCCTCTGCGGCTGCGCGTGGGTTCCCGCGCAGGAAGTACAGATTCTCCTCAGTCTGTGATTAAGCTGTAGTAGTCGAAGACTTATTGACTGCCAGGGAGGACGGTGGGTCAGCATGGCTAATTCATCCTGCTATCTACGGAAACAGCGTTTACGGTAAGCAAACTTGCTTTTCCCGTCGATAGCAGGGCTGAATTAGCCATGCTGTCATGGGAGTCCAAAGCATCAGATCACGTTATTATCAGATTTAGCTGTACGTGATCTCAGCACAGTGGCAGTCATTGAGGATTAGATGATAAAGAATGTAGTACTGCCTGTCCGATCTTTGCATCCTGAGAGGTTTTCTGGTTAAGGCAGTAATGAGAAGTGAAAGTGTGGAGAGAAGTCCACGTGGCTGCTTTACATATGTCCGTAGGGTGAACATTGTTAATATGAGCCCACGAGGTGGACCAAGCTCGTACTTGATGAGCGTTAGGAGTAGAGGATAGAGATTTGTTACTAGTCCTGTAACAAAACTGGATACATTGGACAATCCAACTAGAAATGGTCCGTTTGGAAACTGGCAGACCCGGTGCTTTAGGGTCAAAGGACAGAAACAACTGTGAAGGTCTGGACACGGCCTGTGTTCTAGACAGATAACACTGTAGTACCCGTTTGCAGTCCAGGGTATGAAGCAGTTTTTCCCTATCACTGGTATGAGGTGATGGAAAAAAGGTTGGAAGCTCAATGGTTTGGTTAAGGTGGAAGGACGAGACTACTTTTGGTAAAAAAGATGGATGGGTCCTGAGCACTACTTTGTGAGGGTAAAACTGTAAGTAAGGAAAATAGTGTACCAGTGCTTGCAATTCACTCACTCTTCTTGCTGAAGTTACGGCTACTAGGAAAACCACCTTCCAGGTTAAGTATTTAGGGTGGGCTAAGTCCATTGGTTCAAATGGAGGAAGCATGAGACGTTCCAAAACCGTGTTAATGTCCCATGGTATGGGCGGTTTGGATATGGGCGGCCGTATACGATACAGTCCTTTTATGAAACGGGAAAGGAGTGGATGAGTGGAGATAGTAGTGTTGTTAACAAATTATGGTAAGCTGCGATGGCACTGAGATGTAGTCGAATCGAAGAGGCGGCTAGCCCAGTGTCAAAAAGTGTGCATAAATAGTCCAGTAGTTTTTCTGGAGGACAGTTCTTCGGCTATAAGCCGTTGTTAGTACACCAAATCGCATAGCGGTGCCACTTATATCTATAATTACGTCTGGTTGATAACTTCCTGGATTCTAACAGAATTAGCTGTGCACGTTCTGAGACCTTGTAATCGGTGAAACAGCTCCGTTCAATAGCCATGCTGTCAAATGAAGAGAGGCATGCATGGGGTGTAGTAAGGTTCCCTGGTCCTGAACTAGGAGATCGGGACGTTGTGGAAGGTGGATGGGAGGCTGCTGCGACAGGTGGAGGAGAAAGCTGTACCACGGTTGGCGAGGCCACGCAGGGGCGATTAGGATTAGCAAGGCTTTGTCCTCTATACATTTCTGAATGGTTTTGGAAATGAGAGGGATTGGCGGAAAAGCGTACATTAGATCTTGGGACCATGACAGCAGGAAAGCATCCTGCGCTTCCCTGTACAGGCTGGGTCGGATGGAACAAAACCGAGGAACCTGTGCATTGGTCTCCGTTGCGAAAAGATCGATTGTGGGGGTTCCCCACTGTTTGAATACATGTTGGGCGACTTCTATATGAAGAGTCCACTCGTGGGGATGGAATATGCAGCTTAGTCTGTCCGCTCTCGTGTTGGCTACTCCCGGCAGGTATGTTGCCTGGAGATGAATGCAATGGAGATGAGCATGCTGAAAAATCAATAACGTTTCCCTGCATAGGGCCCAGGATCCAGTTCCTCCTTGTTTGTTGATATAGAACATGGCCACCTGATTGTCCGTATAAATCATCACTCTGTGGCCCTTTAAGTAAATCTGAAACGCTAAAAGTGCTTTTCTGATCGCCCTGAGTTCCAATAAATTGATTTGAAGTTCCTGTTCTGAGGGAGTCCAGAGACCTTGTGTCTCGTATACCTCCAGATGAGCCCCCCAACCTTTCCTTGAGGCGTCCATGGTCAGAACTAAGTCGTGAGTTGGAGTGCGAAATAATGCTCCTTTTGTTAGAACAGTGGGTTTCATCCACCATGAAATGTCTTGGTGCATGGCTGCAGTAATTGTGATCGTGTGTCAGTGGTTGAGTGTGTTGCTTCCATTGACGCTTTAACCCCCACTGCAGCTGTCGCATGTGGAGCCTGGTGTTGGGAACCATGAAGTTGGCTGCCGCCATATGTCCCAAGACTACTAACATTTGTCTCGCCGTCGCTGAACGACTTTTGGAGAGATGAAGGAGAAGAGGTTGCATATAGTGATTTTATAGTGATAGTGATTATAGTGATTTTTGCTGTTCTCAGTTTTATGTAAGGGCCCTGCCCAAAAGTTAACCTGTTTGCAATGTTATATGTAAGGGTTCTGCCCAATGGTTCCTGTTTAATTGTAAACCGATACGATGTGTGAACGGCTATCGGTATAAAAAAGACATTAAATAAATAAATAAATAAGAGAAGTTGTCTCTCCACTGGAAGGAAAGCTCTGCAACATGTGGTGTCGAGCTGCGCTCCTATGAAAGTTAACTGCTGTGTCGGCTGAAGGTGTGATTTCGAAAAATTGACGATCAGTCCGAGTTCCTGAAGAAACGGTATTATCGTTTGAAGCTGGCTGAGTAAAGTGTCCTTTGATGAGGCTACTACTAACCAGTCGTCGAGATACGGGAAAATCGTTATTCCCTGTTTTCGGAGGTGAGCCACCACTACCACCATGCATTTGGTGAATACTCTGGGGGCCGCTGAGAGCCCGAAGGGAAGTACTTTGTATTGATAATGCATGCTCCGATGTTCGAAACACAGGTATTTCCAGAATTCGGAATGGATTGGTATGTGAGTATAGGCTTCTTTGAGATCGATGGAGCACATCCAATCGTTGGGTTGCAGTAAGGGAAGAATGGTCTTTAGAGACACCATCTTGAATTTTTCCTTCACAAGGAATTTGTTGAGCTCTAGTAAGTCTAAGATGGGGCGATGTCCTCCCGTCTTCTTTGGCACAAGGAAATATGGGGAGTAAAACTCCTGGTTGACTTGGGATTGTGGAAGTTCCTTGATGGCTCGTACCTGAAGTAGAGAGGAGATTTCTAATTGCAGTTGGCTTTCTGAACTCGGAGACCGAATTGGGGGGAGAAACGGGAGGCCCGGTTTGCGTTGAAATTGTAACTGATAACCGTTTTGTACTATCTGCAATACCCACTGGTCGGACGTAATCCATTGCCATTTTGGAAAACATGCTTGAATCCTTCCTGGCGGAGCATGGAGGGAAAGTGGTGGCAGCGAAATCAAAAAGACTGTGTGGTTTTTGTAGTTGTAGCGGAAGGTTGTTGCTGAGAGCGTTGGTTACGGGGGCGCCCTCGGCGTGACTGTTGAGTTTGCTGAGACTGTTGCTGTGCTCTTTGATACGCAGGATAGGTAGGAGGCCTATAAGGTTGGTAAGACCGATAAGGTCTACGACTATAATTTGAACGGCGACTAGTTGTGAAAGTACGCCTGGGATACTGAGTTGAAGTAGAGGACTGGAGCGATTGTACCGCGAGTGCCTCATCTTTCAATTTTCCCACTGTTTCTTGGAGTTTGGCCCCAAACAGATTATCTCCAACGCATGGAAGATTGGACAATTTCTGATGGTCATCTTCCCTAATGGAGCTGGAATGAAGCCATGCGGTATGACGAGCCGCTATGGAAATTGCGGACGCTCTTGAGGAAGTTTCTATTCCTTCATATATGGATCGGAGCAGATGCCTAGTACACTCCTCCATATCATGGAGAGTTTGAGGGGAAGTTGTGGCCGAAGTAGTCAAAAGGCCTTTGGTTGCTTGGATACATTCGTATAGATATTGAACCATATAGAACTGGTGATTCAATATCCTGGTACTCAACATGGAATTTTGAAAGATTTTTCTTCCAACTTCATCCAAATAACGGTTGTCTTTATTTGGTGGATAAGAAGAATGGGATCTCATTTTCCGAAAGCGCTGCATAGCAGACTCTACCACAATGGACTCATGTGGAAGCTGCGGAAGAGAATAAGGTGGTTCCTTCTTCACACGGAATTTCAGATCGGACTTTCGCGAAACAGCCGTAATAGACTGGGGTGTTTCCCACGACTTTAGTAGAACTTGGTGTAGTAACTCGTGGGGCGGTATAGCAAGAGGTTCACCAGGAGTATCGAAGATACGAAGGAGACCCAGGGTTTCAGCACGTGGATCAGCTTCTTTCTGTAATGGTAAATTCAAAATCTTTCCTATTTTCTCCAGAAATCATGGATATGTGAGATCTTCTGGCGGCGAATACGGTTCTGAAGGTAGATCCAGTGGGTCTGAAGGATAACCTGTTGAAGAGGAAGGTGAAAGAGATGGAGACAGTGATGGAGAACCCTGACATGTATGGGCGCTGAGCGAAGGCCAGAGTCTGCGAACCGAAGCAGGAGACTCTGGTTGCTGTTGATGTGTGTCAACTTTCATTGGAGATTTAGTTACAGCAGTTGCCGGGTCATCCTGAGCAGGCATCATAAAGGCGGATTCGATGGTTTCATAGAACCCTGTCAAAGACTGGGAAAGTTGAAAAAATGCTTCCTTAGCATGTGCCGGCATTTTTGGTCTTTGACCACTGTGGCTCCTAGGTTGCGGCGGAGGAGATTTAGATACCGGAGTAAGAGATCCGCTTCTAGGTAACGAGTGTTGAGAAGCTGAAAAAGAGGTCGTTGACTTCGTAATAGATTTTGAGCGAGAAGACGAAGCTGATGATGAAAGCTTTCTTGTACTGGGTTTAGGTGTTGTCGGGTCAGTAGAAGAACGATGAGTATGGGTTCTTTCACGATGTCGATGAGTCCGAGGAACTGGACTACGACTCCTTTTTCGTGTCTGAGACGAAGTTTTGGAAGGGGGATGAGAACTAGATGAATTAGCGGAGTGAGAAGAACGACGCTTACGCTTTCGATGTATCATTAGAGATTGAACTCCTTGTGCAGTGTCCTCTGAGATGGATTTCCCTGATAGAGAGTACCAATCCCTTCTATGAGATTTCTCTGTAACCCTTATTTTGCGGGGAAGGTCTTTTGTAGAGACTTCCGTGTTAAGCGTACTTCTCGCGGATTCTTTTGGAACGTGCGCAGATTTGGAAATCTGTTTAGAAATACTCTGTGGCGCCGTTGCGCTTAATGGATGTAACACCGATGGCGCCGGTGAGTGCAAAGCCAATTGGTAGGGCGCCAACTGCGCCGAATCTGATGGCGGCGCCGGTTGCGCTGGTGCTGATTGCGAAAACGACTGCGCCGAAGAATGTTTTTGCGGCGCCGTCTGCGCAGATGATTGTATAGACTGCGCAGGAGGTTGCTGCGCAGAGTGCGCCGACTGCGCCGAATGATGCTCTGTCTGCGTTAGGTCCACGACCGGTGCCATCTGCGCGGTTAAAGGTTGAGATGTTGACCGCGCCGTGGAATGCCTATGCGCCTTCAGTTTCTTTTTCTCTTGCGCCGAAGTAGTCGGCGCCGGTCGGTCCTGCGCCATAGTATGGCGCGAATTGCCATGCGCCGACTTACTTGGTCGGGTGGAGTGGTCTGCGCCATGTTTGGCGTGCTTTGAAGAAGACGGCTGTGGATCTCGGATAGGCGACCGGCCTCTTTGAAAGTTCGGGCCCTGACTTTTATCCGATACATTCCCACATGAAGTGGGTCTCCTCTTTTTCTGCTGATTTGTCTTCACCGGTCCCGGTGAAGACTGAACTTCGAAAGGATCCGAGGTAGTGAGTAATTCCTGAATGTGGTAGGCTCGTTGTCTTAACGCTCGAGGCGACATTTTCGCACAAAACTCGCATTCTTTTGTTTTATGATTAACGCCGAGGCAGCGATAGCAGCGGTCATGACCGTCCGTTTTTGCCATCACTCTGCCGCATCGGCAACGTTTAAATCCAGATTTTGACGACATTTTATTAGAGAGTGCAAGCTCCGCGTGCGTTCTGGCGCGCAGAAAGAACAGACTGAGGAGAATCTGTACTTCCTGCGCGGGAACCCATGCGCAGCCGCAGAGGGACTAAAAGTCTAACCTCTGCTTTATCAAGCTCCGCCTCCTGGACCTGATGGACAGATCCCATGACAGCATGGCTAATTCAGCCCTGCTATCGACGGGAAAATAATGGGACCTTAAAGCATATGTTAAAGACCTTTGTGGAATCAGGAGACTGGGACTGGGAAAGGTATTTACCCTACTTACAGTTTACTTACAGAGAAGTATCCTAGGAGTCTACTGGACTTTCCTCTTTTGAGTTGCTCTATAGCTGGAGGGTAAAAGGGCCCCTTGACCTAATGAGAACATTGGTAAGGGAAGATTGACACCTCAAACTCTCCTGTAATTGAGTATGTAGTCAATATGTGATAGTGATTAGAAGCGCTCATGGGCTTTGTCAGAGATAATTTGCAGGTAGCCCAGACTAAGCAAAAGACATTGTATGATTGCAAAGCCTGAAGCAGTTTTATGAGGGTCAGCAGGTACTTGTCTTAGCCCCAGTACATTAGAATAAACTTCAAGCTAACTGGGTGAGACCTTATCAAGTTATACAATGCCTGAATGACACCAACTATGTTATATCCATGGACTCTCAAGATATAAGGCTTATGCAGACTGCACAGCAATGGTGCTGGCTGTATGTAACCCATCAGAGGATAGTGAGCCCTTACCTGATCTCCTAGAAGAGACACTAACTGAAGGATCTATACATAGTGGCATACCGAGGGGGGGGGGGCAATGCCCCCAGGTGCTGGGCTTAAGGGGGGGGGGGGCGCAGCAGCTTCCAGTCTCAGTTCTTCCTATCTCCATATCTAATCCTTACCTCCTCAACCAATAGTTTACTGCCACTGATTAAGTTCTGATGTGGCCAATGCGGATAGGCTCAATCAGGCAGGCTGTTATGGAGAAAGCATGCTGCACGTGCAAACTAGGCCCATAGCACAGTGACTGTTTCAGCCAGTAGCATCTCTTTCAGGAGCTGGCTGCCCTAATCTGTGCACTGTCTGCCAGAGTTTCTTAGCGTCAGTGCAGTAGGTATGGGGACACATTGGGTTGGAATTGGCCGCATGTTTTCTCCTGCTGTGGTGGCACTGATCTCTGTGCAACTTGGGCCTTCTCCTCATACTCCTGTGGTGTGGACCTGACATCGGCCTCCTCCTCCCTCACGTGCGACTCAGCAGTCATTGAAACCTTAAAGCAGCACCTCCTCTCCTCCGCCACTTCAGTGTTTGGATCGGCATCTTCCTTCCTCCCGCGCAGTCCCGCAGTAAGGAGCAGCGGCTCCGGCTCCACCCAATCTGTGTTGAGAGGGTCCTGCTGCAGGTCATTGTGGAACTCATCCCATGGCACGATCATGACCCAAGACTTTAGCTCCTGCCTCTAATGCCTGCCCACCCGCTCTCCTCACTGTTTAGCCTTCATGCCCCACTGCTGGCTGCCTGGCCATCTCAATTCAGATTCCTAATCTGCATCCTGCCTGCAGCACTCCCTTGGACATTCCTTGAGTCCAAAGCAGCTCCTGATGACCTGAGAAAGAGGCCCAGTTGATGTCCTGACACCAGTGCGGATCAGGATGCCTGGAGGAAGTCTGCCATTATTCAGCCAGAGAGAGATTTTGTGTATGGGACTCAACATGGCGGCCAGTGGGGTTGCTACTCAAGCACTCGCGAGGGGTAACTGACAATGTTGAAGTGAACCATAGCCTTGGCTTGGCTTGTAGTACTGTGTTGGGGACAACAATGCCGCTGGATTTGAACCTCAGGGAGGAGAGGAGAAGGGGCATTGTGTGTGCAATGCTATTGTGCTTGGGCCTGGGAAGGAGGCACTGGAATATGGGCAGTGCTGCTGGGCTTGGTTTGGGGGTGTCGGGAGGGCATAGGCTTTGGAATAGGGTGGTCCACCTGGGAATCTTTCCTCACCAAGATCTCCTGCTGCTGGGCTGCTGAGGATCTTCAGTGTTTTGACCTGTCCCACAAACTGATAATTCTAGCACGGTGCAGCACTCTGACTCCCAGCTGCATAGATGCCTGTACAAGCACTGAGCTCAAATTCTCAGCATGCAATGGAGGTGTTTGCATAGCTTGAGCTCATAGAGAACTGCTTTATCCCAGCTTTAGCTGTTTTGGGAGAACCAGCCAGGATGTTGCAGATCCTTGATGGCCTAGTGGCAGGGAAAACATGAAGCAAGCAAGCAGGGTATGATGACTTGTTGGATAGGGAGTTAGAGAGAGTAGTGGATGCAGCACAGGTCGGCCATCCATTACTCCTACCATGTGACAGGACCTGGCCAATGGCACGGATACCCTGTCACATGGTAAGGGCAAAGGGCCATCGGCGCCATTTTTATTAGTGGCAGCCGACGGCCCCGAGAGCTGGAGATCGCTCCCGGGACTTCCACTGGACCACTAGGTACTTGTAAAAAGATTTTGAGGGGTTCGGGAGGGTGGAGAAAGCTAAGAGAACAGTTTTAAAGGGTCGGGTGGGTTTTTTTGTTTATCAGCTCGGGCGCAGCCAATAAACAAAACCACAATCGGGCCGCACAAAAAATAATTAACGATGTGAACCGGAATTGGAACCGATTCCGGTTCCGATTCACATCTCTATTTTAGAGGGCTTCTTTGATATATTTTCCTGTTTTTGTGTAGTGCTAGCCTTCTCTATATTTTTCTAGATATTGATATTGCTGAATTAAATTGCTGTGTGTTTGTTTAAGCAAAAAACAAAAAAATCCAAAAAAGGGATTTGGCTATTCAGCTTTGGGCAGCTGAATAAGGCCGGATTTTAAAAGGGTTATGCACCTAACCAGATCTACGCGTGCCGGGTCTATTTTAAAAAGGCCCGGCGACGCACGTAAAACCCCGGGACATGTGTAAGTCCCGGGGCTTTATAAAAGGGGCAGTCCAGGGGCAGAGCAGGGGTGGGACCAGAGGCCTCCGACATAGCGGCCATTGCTGCTGTGGCGGAGGATCGCGTGCCGGCAGGCTGCCGTCGCGCGCAAAAGGTAAGACAAGTCAGTGGGGGTTACAGTAGGGCTGGGGGGCAAAGGTTAAGGGAAGGGGTGGGAATGTTAGGTTAGGGGGAAGGGAAGTTCCCTTCCAGGCCACTCCAATTTCGGAGCGGCCTGGGAGGGAACGGAGGAAGGCAGCGTGGCTCAGTGCGTGCAAGGTGCACAATTGTTCACCTCCTTGCACGCGCCAACCCCGGATTTTATAACATGGGCTCGCCTGCGCGCGCATGTTATAAAATTGGGTGCACATGTACGTGCGCAGAGTAGCACGCGCACATGTACGCCCGCACACACCTTTTTTTAAATTCACACTTTATTGATTTTTCATTAAAGGAAGCGTAAAGAAAAAATGAAAATATGATGAAACTACAGAAATAGAAACTTAATTCTATTAACAGAAACTTTCAAGTTACATCACTTTTCAAAACAGGCAAAATTTAAAATAGGGCCCTGAAATATTATGGGAGATAAAGAGAAATAAAAAGAAACTGGCTTAGCGTTACGGTGGTTTTCTAATACTGATTATCTTGTAGTTTAATCTCCAGGAATAGCACTCAAATTCCTGGCATTAAGGAAAGATTTCAGTTGTTCTGGAAATATGAAAATGAAACTTTCTCCATTACCTTTAATACAACATCTACAGGGATATTTTAACACAAATGTATACCCTAAAGATAACACTTGAGATTGTATTGTTAAAAAATCCCTCCTCCTCAATTGAGTTTCCCTAGATAGGTCAGGAAATATTCTCACAGGTTGTTCATGAAAATTAAGACTAATATTTTTAAAATATCTTTTCATTACTTCATTTCCATCACTTTCAATTATAAAGGAAACAGAAAATGTAGATCTTTCTATAATTTCTACTGATGAATTTTCCAGAAATTAGATCAGGTTAGAAAGAGCTTCTATTTGTCCTGGTTTGTCCCTTTTGTTGGTGTTTGGAATAAGGAAAACTTTGTTCAGCGTTGGAATCTTCTCATTCTCATATTTCAAAATTTCAGAAAAAAATCTTTTCAAGGTAATGTATATATCCTCTCCCATTACTCTTGGAAAATTCAAGAATAGCAAGTTTAAATGTCTTGCTTGATTTTCTAAATGTTCAACTCTCCTTGATAAATATCTGTAATCTTTTACCAACTTTAAGTTACAAGCCGACACTTGTGGTGTTAACTGCTCCACCTTTTCAGTCCATTTTTGTATTTCCTGAATCTGGCCGCCCAATTTTGAATTAAGAGACTGTACTTTTAAAGTTGAACTTTCATATTTATTCTGGGAATCCTTCACTAAGCTTCCCAGGCTTACTACCAAATCCCACATTGCCTCCAAAGTAACCATTGCAGGTTTAGGAGGATGGAACAATCCCACCCCCTTTCCTACTGTGACCACACGCGGGATTTCCAGCACCATTGCCTCCATGATCTTCCATTCTGTTGCAACCATCGCTGCCCAACGTCTCCACTCTGCCCTCCTTACCTCCTCGGCGACTCCCTCTTGCTCAAGTGGAAGGTTGACTGCCGTAGCATCATTCTGCCGACTCCTCCCGGCGTCCCCGGAGCGACTCAACACTGCAATCCTCCATGATTCACAAGTGCCTAAGGTCGCACACGTGGCGCGGCCCCGATTGATGTACCAGCAGTAGCGCGAACCTCAGGGGCGTCCCCCTGAGATGACGTCATCCGTACCGGATATATAAGGTCTCAGAAATCACTAACTAATCGAGTTAGCAAGGACCAGTTTCGCACTCTCCTAGCTACTCTGCCTCCTCGGACTTACCAGGGGTACCCGCTCCTCGGGGGCCTCGCTTTCTCTTTGTTTTTCAGGTCACAGCAGGAACCGGTACTCGCTCCACGAGGGCCCATGTTCCCAGACTGGTTGCTGAATACTTACTCTGCCTCGAAGTCATCGCTGCCTACTACACCAGTGAGTTACCATCTCTCTCTCAGAGCTTTCCCTGGAACCAGGTACTCGCTCCTCGAGGGCCTAACTCATTCCAACATCTGGACTACTTCTAGAGACTATTGTGTGAGTGTTACCATCAAGGTTCTGTTCCTGAACTCTGCATACTCTGCCACCGGCCCAAGGATCCACCCACAACTACCTCAAACACCAACAGATTGCTAAATCCATGGATCCGGCACAACTCAGTGCTTTGCAGGCCATACCGGGCCTGGCCCAGCGCATTGTGGAGCAGCAAGATGCCTTGGAGAAACTTACTTCAGCGTTTCATCAGCTACACACACAGAAGATTCAAGGCACAGCTTACAACCAAGAAGGTCAGTTACAGGAGGTAACTTGAAAAACTGCTGTACCACTGGCGACTCCTATCCGCTTTTCCGGTGAAATTCAGAAGGCCTGGGGCTTTTTAAACCAGTGCTGCATGCACTTTGCCTTACAGCCATCTTTATTTCCAACGGCTCTTTCCAAGACCACCTACATCCTTTCATACCTGGATGGTGGGCATCTACCTTGTGGGAACGCAAGGACCCTATTTTGCAGGACATGGAAGGATTTATGGACTTGTTTAAATCCGTCTTCAATGACCCTGCTCAAACTGCTGTAGCTGGTTCTACTTTGGTGGAATTGAAGCAAGGCAACAGATCCTTGGCTGAATTTGCCATAGAATTCATAACTCTGGCGGCAGAACTCCGCTGGGACCCCGAATGTCTCAAGGCTCTCTTTTGCAGAGGCCTGGATAACCGTTTAAAGGATGATCTAGCTGCTCATTCCAACACCTGGACTACATCTAGAGACTATTGTGTGAGTGTTACCATCAAGGTTCTGTTCCTGAACTCGGCATACTCTGCCTACTCACTATATTCAGTTTCTCTACATCTCAGTTATCCAGGATCACTGTTCCAGTACCTGAGGGACTACAGCCCTGCCGGGCACTTCCAGCTCACTACTGCCACCTCTGTTTAATAAAAGAACTAGTGTGTGTCTGTCTCCATACTCTGAGCCTGACCAGTGGTCCCTCTCAGGATCTTCCCCTGGGGGCGTGGTCATCTGCCACCAGCCCAAGGATCCACCCACAACTACCTCAAACACCAACACATTCTTCCTCCAGAGAATTCTCCGTTGAAAGAAACCGCTCGGGTCCTGCAGTCTCCCTTGGCAGTGCTGTTTCCAGTATGCTTGAGGACATTTGCGGCAGCAGGTTTAGTCCTCCATTTCGGGTTCCCCCTCCCGTCATGGGGCTGATGTCATCAACCTCAAGCACGCACCTTTTTAAAATCTACCCCATAGTGCATTGCAGGGGGCTGATGTCATCAACCTCAAGCACGCACCTTTTTAAAATCTACCCCATAGTGCATTGCAGGGGGCAATCAAGTCTGCTTTGAACTTCAAGGAGACAGCTATAAGTACGATTCTGTTGGATTCGTGGACCCTTGAGCTGACTGAGACAGATGTAGACTCACCGTGGGGAGGCCCACTGTGGATGTCTAAGCTGGGAGGTGGCACTGAGCAGGAGACCGGAGGGATCTTCACCACTGGAAGCCCGAGGTCCACCCAGGAGGATCCCGTGAGGACCCAAGCCGCTTGAACTTACGTGCGGTCTCCTGAAGGCAGTGTCGGAAGAGGAGTTCCTGAAGATTGAGACAAGAAGGGCTGAAGCCAGGAGGCCAG
The DNA here is from genome assembly GCF_901001135.1 of Rhinatrema bivittatum. Lineage (NCBI taxonomy): Eukaryota > Metazoa > Chordata > Amphibia > Gymnophiona > Rhinatrematidae > Rhinatrema > Rhinatrema bivittatum. Next base: position 11,179,182 of record NC_042633.1, read on the forward strand.
CTGGAACTTCACCACTGGAAGCCCGTGGTCCTCCCAAGAGGAGCTTGTGAGGACCCTAGCCGCTTGTACTTAGGAGGGGCCTCCTGGACAGGAGCCGGAGTCAGGAACCAGTGGAGCAAAGCCGGTATCAGAAGCCGTGGATGAACCGAGGTCAGAGGGAGTAGTCAGAAGCTGAAGACAGAAGCCAGAAGTCATAAACCGGAATCAGAAGTCAGTATTCCAAGCCGAGGTCAGAAGCCAGTAGTCGGAACCCGGAATCAGAAGCCAGTAGTCAGAAGCCAAATCAGAAGCCGAGGTCAGAAGTCAGTGGTCAAAAATCGGGGTCGATAGCCAGAAGATGAAAGCAGCAACTTGCAGCTCTCAAAGGAGAGTGAACCTTGTTGCATGGCAAAGGCACAGGCCTAGCTATAGGGTTAAATACCCTTACAGCATCTGATATCATCAGGAGGCTGTCTTGTAACTTCCCGCACTGGCCCCTTTAAATATAGAGCCCCTGCGCGTGTGCGTGCCTAGGGGGTGGGGCCAGACGTGACGGATCGGCGGCGTCTCCCTCAAGGAGGGAGCGCCACGGCAGAGGCCAGGACAGGCCCTGCTGGCCGGAGAGGCGCTTCTGCAGGCCAGGCCGGGCCCCAAGGTGAGTGGAGAGACCGGGGCATGGCCCGGGACCATAACATATTCTTGGGGAGAGCTAAGGAATAAGTTTAATTTATCCTTATTTTAGAGGGCTTCTTTGTTATATTTTTCTATTTTTGTGTAGTGCTAGCCATATCTCTATATTTTTCTAGATATTGATTTTGCTGCATTAAATTGCTGTGTGTTTGTTTAAGCAAGAAAAAAAAAAATCCAAAAAAGAGTTTTGGCTATTCAGCTTTGGGCAGCTGACTCAGTGCATTTCAGGGGGAAATCAAGTCCTCAGTCTGCTTTGAACTTCGAGAAGACAGCTATAAGTACAGATTCTTGGCGAGAGCTGAGGAAAAAGCTTAAATTAGCTAGCCAAATCTGTGGGAGGGTCTGTTCAAAATCAATAATAGATACAGTGTCCAGTGAACAGCCCTGGCCAAGTGTTACTGTTTAACTCCCTCCCACCCTTCCCCTCTACCCACCCACCCCTAGGTTTGTTTTTCTGATATAGTCTGCCTAAATACATAATTGGCAACAAGATACACTGGAAATTTGGTAATTCCTCATGTGTTATCCATCAAATAAATTTACCAAAATGAGGAATATCCAATGTAAATATTGTGGAGCCTTTATTCTGCGGGAAATCGTCTGGAATCTTAGGGCTTGCCCCATTTGTTCAGAACTCTCTTCCTTGAAAAAGGAGCTGGCTGAAGTTAAAGCTGAATTAGCTGCAAAAAAGAAAATTTCACCCACTTTACAGTATTCAGGAATTAATTCCCCATTACAACAGAAAAACCAAATGTCAAGGAAAAAGGGGTTTACAGTGGGCTCAGGTAGGATTTATTTATTTATTTATTTATTTATTTATTTATTAAAGGCTTTTATATACCGACTTTCTTGATACAAATCAAATCAACTCGGTTTACATCGAACTAAGCGGTAACTATATCCAACCAAACAACAAGAGACAATTTGAAGGAGCATAAAGTTACCTTATAACAAGGATGCCTTAACTGGGAGTAGGAAATAAAGAAGGGAGAACGAAGATAAAGTACTATATTCAAGAGGGTATGAGTGGGAGGCAAGGAGCCACCCTCATGATAACTTGTAGGCGTGATATAGAGTTTGTTTATTTACATAAGTGATGGAATAATTCTAAGTCAAGCTGTTGGGCTAGTAGTGGGGAAGGTTCGGCAGAACAGCCATGTCTTGTCATTTGGGTCACAGGATAAGACCTGTGACCCACAGACACCCGTTCTTCACAACTGTGCAGCCCACAAGTCTACCCCACCCCCCCCCCCCCCCACCCCCACTCACACAGGGTGTTAAGGAACCCACAAAAACAATGGGATTACAGTGGACTCTGGTAGATTAAGACCTGTGATGTGGAGACACACGCTGTTTCAATTGACACAAGTACAAAACTCCTTCTTTGTATTAGGTAATGAAGAAACTCTTGTGAAAGAGACTGAAGTGTTATCTGAAATGAAAGAAGAAACCCAATGCTTACAGAAATTCCATAATACAACCAGTAACCAAAGGAAAAAGCTCATTGTGCTGAGTGACTGTCATCAGAGGCACTAATCTGGGAACTCTTATTGAGGGAAACACTACAGTTAAAAGCCTCCCAGGATCATCGGCCAGCAGAAATGCTATTCAAATAGTCAAAGTGATCAAAGAAGAAAGCAGAGACTCTAAAGTTGATTTATCATCCATCTGGGAACCAACGGCCTTGCTAGAAACAACATCCAAGCGGTAAAGAGAGATTTCCAGTCTCTAGCGAAGCAGATTAGTCACAAGGCGACAACCATTGCCTTTTCAGAAGTGTTACCTGTTCATGGAAAGGGGAAGGAGAGGCTAACCCATATTAATAATTTCAGCATATGGCTCAAATCCTGGTGTAAGGAACAAAGCTTTGGATATATTGGGGGCTGGGGCCGGGTATGGAACAGTAAAAATCTTTTGTCAAAGATGGCTTACATCTGTCTGTGGCAGGAAAACGGATCCTAAGAAATTCAAATCCTATGTCATAAGGTATTTAAACTAGATGCTGTGGGTGGCAGAAGGAAATTAGAATGTCACCCCCCAAATACAAATACAACGGAAAAGGGTGAAGTGGATAACAAAACTCAACTAAATAAGTCACAAAAGGAGTCCAAGAAAAGCAGTAACCTGAATGAGAAAAGCTGGAGAGCTATGAGCACAAATGCTCGTAGTTTGGGCAATAAAATCCCAGATCTGCAAGCCCTAATGGTGGAGGCGGACTTGGACATTGTTGCTGTCACAGAAACGTGGTTCACGGAATCTTATGATTGTGTTATGGCCATACCGGGCTATAACTTGTTAATGAAGGACAGAGAGGACCGAAAAGGGGGAGGAGTGGCTCTTTATGTCAGAAACAATATCCACTTATTTTCGAAAAACTGTTGAATTATGATGTAATCTTAATATCAATTTCTAAATAAAATCATATAAAGCCAACATTCTTTGCCATTGCCAAAGTAGTATTATAAATTAACGAGACCTCATAAGTGTGGCGGGCTATTCATACACAAGCCCTACTGCCACTATTAGAAAGGAGTGCGGTGATGTTAATAGCTTTTGCACCGTCTTAGTATTATAATCATTGGTCTCACAGAAGATGTAGGTATGTAACTGCAACTTGTGTCAGTTTACAATGCAGTAAGGGGTTTTAGCACTTATCGTAGCGAAGTTCGCAGCTGGGGTGTAACGCTGGCTCTGGCCCGACACGGCTCGTGTTTCTGTGAACCTTCCTCAGGGGCCGCTCTATGCCATTGGGTTCCCAATACTGCCAACCGGTTCCGCTACTAGGCTGCAAATGTGCTGCCTGAACACCGCACTCCTTTCTAATAGTGGCAGTAGGGCTTGTGTATGAATAGCCCGCCACACTTATGAGGTCTCGTTAATTTATAATACTACTTTGGCAATGGCAAAGAATGTTGGCTTTATATGATGTTATTTAGAAACAATATCCAAGCATCTGAGCTGCAAGGAAGATGGGGCAAAGAAGAAGAACTATGGGGCGACCTAAAAAAAAGATGATGGGGTAACCATTTTTATTGGAGTGGTTTACAGGCCTCCAAATCAAATGGAAGAACTTGACAGAGATCTGGTAGAAGACATCCAAAAGATGGGAAAGAAGGGAGACGTGGTGATTGTTGGAGATTTTAATCTGCTGGATAGAGACTGGAGAATCCCTTCTACAGAATCTAACAGTAGTAGAGAGATAGTGGATGCCCTGCAAGGGGCTCTGTTCAAACAAACGGTGATGGAACCTACGAGGAAGGGAGCTGTACTTGATTTAGTGCTCACTAATGGAGATAATGTCTCTAATGTCCGGGTGGGTGCGCACCTCAGCACCAGTGATCAAACGGTATGGTTTCATATCACAAATAGGATACGGAGACGTAGCACGAAGACCCGAGATTTGCAGTTCAAAAACACGGAGTTTGATGAAATGGGGAAGTACCTGGAGTAAGAACTAGAAGGCAGGGAGAACAAGAGATGTGGAACAACAGTGGACCAATCTAAAAGGAGCAATTACCAAGGCAACTAATCTATATGTTAGAAAAGACTAGAAAAGCAAGCGAAAAATGAAACCTATCTGGTTCTCGAAGGAGGTGGCTGATAAAATAAAAGCTAAAAGAACAGCGTTCAAGAAATATAAAGTATCCCAAAGGGAGGAGCACAAGGAAGAATATCTGGTGGAATTGAGGGAGACTAAGAAAGTAATCAAGATGGCAAAAGGTCAAGTGGAAGAAAGGATTGCCAGAGGTAAAGTGAGGTGAGAAAACATTTTTCAGATACATCAGAGAAAGGAGAAAAGTCCAAAGTGGTATAGTGAAACTGAAAGGTGAAAAGGATCAATGTGTGGAGAGAGACGAAGAAATTGCAGAAATATTAAACAAATACTTCAGTTCGGTGCTCACTAAAGAGGACCCTGGAGAAGGACCGTCGCTAATTAGCAAGAATCTGGAGGGGAGTGGAGTAGATGTAACTCCATTTACAGAAGATAATATATGGGAAGTGCTAGAAAAACTGAAAGTGGACAAAGCCATGGGGCTTGATGAGGTTTATCCCAGGATACTGAGGGAGCTCAGAGATGTGCTGGCGGGTCCGCTGTGTGACCTGTTCAATAGATCCCTAGAAACGGGAGTGGTGCCGAGTGATTGGAGAAGAGCGGTGGTGGTCCCGCTACACAAGAGTGGGAGCAGAGAGGAGGCTGGAAACTACAAGCTGGTTAGCCTCACATCGGTGGTAGGAAAAGTAATGGAGTTGCTGCTGAAAGAAAGAATAGTGAACTATCTACAGTCAGAAGAATTGCTGGACCTGAGGCAGCATGGATTCACCAGGGAAAGGTCCTGTCAGACAAATCTGACTTTTTTGATTGGGTGACTAGGGAATTGGATTGAGGAAGAGCGCTTGATGTCGTCTACTTGGATTTCAGCAAAGCTTTTGATACAGTCCCACACAGGAGGCTTGTGAATAAAATGAGAAGCTTAGGAGTGAGTGCCGAGGTGGTGGCCTGGATTGAGAACTGGTTGACGGACAGAAGACAATGTGTGATGGTAAATGGAAATTACTCTGAAGAGAGAGTGGTGTTAGAGCGGAGTGCCACAAGGATCGGTGTTGGGACAGGTCCTGTACAATATCTTTGTGAGCGACATTGCAGACGGGATAGAAGGTAAGGTTTGTCTTTTTGCGAATGATACTAAGGTCTGCAACAGAGTGGACATGCTAGAAGGAGTGGAGAGAATGAGACAGGATTTAAGGAAGCTGGAAGAGTGGTCGAAGATATGGCAGATGAGATTCAATGCCAAGAAGTGCAGAGTCATTCATATGGGGTGTAGAAATCCGAAAGAACTGTATTTGATGTGCGGTGAAGGACTGATGTGCACAGAGCAGGAGAGAGACCTTGGGGTGATAGTGTCTAATGATCTGAATTTGGCAAAACAATGTGACAAGGCAATAGCTAAAACCAGAAGAATCCTGGGCTGCATAGAGGAATATCTAGTAAGAGAAAGGAATTGATGATCCCCTTATACAGCGCCTTGGTGAGGCCTCACCTGGAGTGCTGTGTTCAGTTCTGGAAACCATGTCTCCAAAGGGGCAGAGACAGGATGGAGGCGGTCCAGAGAAGGGAAACCAAAATGTTACGCTCGCCGCCCGCAGCAGCCCCGCGGTATGGTCATCTCACCTCTCTGCACATGCTTCATGCTCCAGCTCCTCGTCACTGGCGGCAGTGGGCCGCCAGTCTCGACCTCACACTCCCGCCAGCACCTCCGGCCTCCTCCGATTCCCGGGATCTCCAGCCAGGATGCCTTCACTCCTCGGGCCTCTCCATGGGTCTCGCAGAGAGATGCCGCTAGCAGCGCTGCGCCCCTCCCTAGGCGCATGCACATCAGTGAATGATTTAAAGGGCATGCAGCGGGAACTTGGCCGCAGAACCGGATGCTGACATCAGATCCTTCAGCACATAAATAGGCCGCGCTCCTCAGCATTGCCTTTGCAACAGGTCTCCTTGGTCTCCTGTTCCTGGTTTCTGAGTGCTCATTGCTGTAGTACTTGTTTGCTTGCGTTCCTGATTCTCCAAGTTCCCGGTTCCTGGTTCCTGTTCCACTGTTCATCTCATCTTGTGTTTGATTGACTTCCTGGATTTGATCACTGCTTTGCCTGACTTCGCCTACCCGCCTTCTCTAAGCCTGACCACTGCTTCGCCTGACTTCGCCTACTTGCCTTCTCCAACCCTGACCACTGCTTTGCCTACTTGCCATCTCCAAGCCTGACCTCTGTTACACCTGACCACGCTTGCCTTCACCGTGCCTTGACCATTGCTACACCTGACCATGCCTGCTTTCTCCATACCTTGACCATTGATACATCTTACCATGCCTGCCTTCTCTGTACCCTGACCATTGCTATGTCTGACCATGCTTGTTTTCTCCGTGCCTTGAACTTTGCTATGTACAACTTCGCCTCAGACTCTCTTGGGTCCAGAGTTCCACGTTGCTTGATACACCTTCCCAGTGCCACTCGCTTCTACTTAAGTTTGACAGTGATGCCTCTCTCCCTATCCTCTGGACACAGACTATTAAGGCTCCAGCCTTCCTTTTCTCAGGCACCTTCAGTATCCTCCTGTTCCTTGGTGCTTGGGTTTCCATTCTGCCGGGATAGGATCCCTGTCTGGGATAGGATCATGCCACCTGCTGGCTACTGTCTCTGGGCTGAACCAGCTACTACTGATACCCAACCTCTAGGTCCGCCTAAGTCCTGCCGGCCCCAGCACTCAAAGGCTCAACCCTAGGGGAACGTGGGCTGGTATAGGTGAAGCTCCAGTGGCCTCCAGGTTCAGCCCACTCTGCTTGCTGATGGTGGGGACCCATAGGTCCTCGCCTATGGTTTTGTCAACCCCACCTCAGCCCAAGGATCCACCTCCAACGCAACAGGTTGCAAAGGCCATGGATTCGGTGGATCTGTTTGCCCTCCAGGCCATCCCAGGCCTGGCTTCAAAGGTGCAAAAACAGCAGCAGTTCCTCGAGGCATTGGCCTCATCTATGGATCGTCTTCATGCCCAGGTCAACGCTTTCGTCAATGACTCGGCTTCTCCTCCTTTAAAGGCACCCCCATCGGCACCACGTGCCTTACTGGCACTTCCAGCGCCTTCACGTTTCAATGGCGACTCCAAGCTCTGCAGAGGGTTCATAAACCAGTGCTATATGCAATTTGCTCTGCAGCCCTTATTCTGTCTTCCAGGATGACCTAACTAAGGTCATGTTTATCTAGACTCACCTGGCCTGGCCTGCGCTCCCCCCCTGTGGGAATGCTCGTATTCCTTGCTAAGAAAACTGGTTCGATTTGTGGCTGTATTCAAACGGACCTTTGATCCACGGTGGCATGCTGCAGCAAGCACCAGTCTAATACATCTTCGTCAAGGACAACAAAGTCTTTTTGATTATACAATAGAGTTTCAGACTTTAGCTACTGAGCTCACTTGGCAGGAGGACTGCTTTTTATCTACTTGGATGTGGTCTCTCCTCGCAGTTAAAAGATGAGCTGGCTGCTCAGGAGCTCCCCTCCTCTTTGGAGTACCTTATAGATTTGACAGGCCGTATTGACCCCTGTCTTCAAGTGCATCACCGGGAGAGTCAGATGCCCAAGAGGCCCATGCAGGTTCGCTCCCACTCACCACTCCCCACCCAAATGTGTGACATTTGGCACTTACTGATTTAGCAGCACTAACAGACTTGCTGCATCTGGAACACTGCCCACCGCTTCGACAGCGAGAACCAATTGCATTGGCAGCAGATTAGTAATGGCAGCCAGTCTTTCACGAATCAGGGTACTAAGCCCTTATTCTTAATTAGGCCTCACATCTGGATCGCTTTTATGGCCAAGTCTGGGGACAGTCAGTTTGTACTGTATTGGCATTATGGCACATTATGTGGGCTGGTCACCCCCCAAAATAAGCCTTGGATAGGTGGCTTGGAATGTTGCAGTGATCTTTGACTGTTATGCTACAGCCTCATTATAGCTCACTAAATAGAGTACAGATAAAGTTTTTATTCAGAAAAATATTAGTTGGCCTTTGTCTTGTCATTTTATTGCCTAAGGGGGTATATTTCACACATACGAGTCTCTCCATCTGCATATGATACTACTCAATTAGTGACACTACTGGAAACATTAGAAACCCCAATATTCATAATTGCCACCTTAGCCTCCATAAGTGGGAGAGCCACTGTAATCCAGAGCAGTGGGGTTTAGATATGCCAGATCCAATGTATGAAACAGGGGTGGGAAGTGGGTGGCAAGCAATTTTTTGGGGGTGAAACCTGCCACCCCATGGTAACACCCCATGAAGTCATGCCTTACCAATCTATTAGATTCTCTGAAGGTGTAGATAAACATGTTGAGAAGGGTGATCAGGTCAGTATAGCACACCTGAATTTTTAGAAGGCATTTTAAAAAATCCAAATTGTCCCCTGACATGGGCCATGTTTCGTGAAAACTGCATCGGGAGGGAGCCCAGAGGTTGTGAGAAACTCGAATGAGATTAAGAGTTACAATGAAACAGCATTTAATCCCCAAAACACAGTTCACCCAGGATTGCTAATAATCTCATAGAAACCTAGCCAGTTCATTCCATGAGGCAGACAAGATGATGATGACAGCTCTGTCATCATTTCATCATCTCATCTGCCCCGTTTCAAATCTTGAACTGGCAACATTTCTATAAAATTGTTAGCAATTCTGAGTGAACTGTGCTTTGGGGATTAAATGCTGTTCCATTGTAACTCTTAATCTCATTTGAGTTTCTAACAATCTCTAGGCTCCCTCCAACGCAGTCTTCATGAAACATGGCCCATGTCAGGGAACATTTGATTTCTTGATATGAACTTTCTGGCTTGATGCTGATACATTAAATATTTTGCTTACCTAAACACAATAAAACATTGATCTATATGTACATTATGATACTTTTTATATAAACATAGAAATGATGGTAGAAAAGAACCAAATGATCCATCCAGTCTGCTCAATAAGCTTATGGTAATATTTGCTGCACCTTGTAGGTTATCCCGTGCTTATCAGTTTCCCACACCATAAAAGACAGGGTTCTCATTGGTTCCTTTTTGAATCCAATTCCCCGTTATGCCTTTGCTGTTGAAGCAGAAGGCAATGTTTGGGTTGCATGAACAGTATCAAGGCTTATTGGTTAAGGGTAGTAACCATCACATCAGCAAATTACCCCTATACTTGTTTCCCCAGACCGTAAAACTCAGGGCCCAAGTTGGTCACTGTATGAATCCAATTCCCCTTTCCTTCTGCCATTGAATCAGATAGCAATGATAGAGTTGCATCAACAGTATGAAGGCTTATTGGTTAAGGGGCGGATTTTAAAAAGCATTTACATGCGTAAATCTGGGTTTTACGCATGTAAATGCACTTTACTCGAGTAAGTGGGCTTTTGAAAATTGCTACAATATATGCCATTGAATCGTCCATAGGATTTATTCACATAAGTGCACTTTACGTGAGTAAATGGCTTTTGAAAATTGCTACAATAGTAGTTACATTTATGCGCGTAACTCCTTTGAAAATAACCCCCTAAGGGTAGTAACCGCTGCACCAGCAAGTTACCTCCATTCACTCTTCTTCATTTCATCCTCTAGCTTTAGGGGTCCACAGTGTTTATCCCATGCCCCTTTGAATTCTTTCACTGGTTTTGTCTTCACCAGCTCCTCCAGGGTATTCCAGGCATCTCCCACCCTCTCCGTGAAGAAATATTTTCTGACGTTGGTTCTGAGACATCCTCCCTGGAGTCCGTCCTCATCGTATTGATTATTCACCTTTGATGGTTGGATTTTCACCTATTATTGTTTGCCTATTTTAAAAAGTCCCACATCAGAGACTTCTCATGAAATTACAAAAAGGTATGGAATAGGAGGCAATGTCCAACTGCAGACTGGTAATTGTTTAAAATATAATCTGGTAGATTTTAAAAGGCCTACGCGTGCCAAAGCCGGGAGAAACACATGCGTCTTAGACACGCACATGCCTCACAGATTTTAAAAGGCCCGCGATGATGCGTGTATCTCCCATTCCTCACACAAAACGTTTTTCAGGGAAAGGGGGTTGGGTGTGGGCATGATCTAGGTGGGAGCATGGGTGAGCCGGGGCTGAGGCATGATTTCTGTGCGTACCTATTTACACGAACAAGCACACACCGGAGTCCCCTACCCGTGTAACTTTACTTCTGCTATGGATGGTGTGTAAGTAATAAAATTAAAATAAAGGCTACTTAGCGAGGTTTAGGTGGTCTGACCCAAGAGGGTAAAAGTAAGCAAAATAACAGGCAGTGGGGGGTAGGAAAGCCGAATGGTTAATTGGGTGAACTGGGAATGAACTGGGAAAATGGGATCTAGTATCAGCGCATGTGTCTAGTAAAATCCCCTCTACTTACGTGAGCAAGGCAGCATTTGCATGCCCATGTGTGCATCAATATGAAATCATGCGCACATCTCCATGTGAATAGCCAATTTGAAAATACGCACATATGATTAAAAATTGCTGCATCCATGTGCGCACACAGATCTTAATATCCTACGAATACTGGGAAACAATGTCCAATTCCAGATTGATAACTGGATAAAATATAATAAAAGGAATGAAACAGAGAACGGGTGTAAATGGTGGTCAGTTTTCCCAGTAGAGAAAGATATATAGCGGAGTGCCCCAGGAATGAGGACTGGGACCTGCACTGTTTAACAACTTCCTAACAGGCCGATACAGTAAAGTCCGCGGGAGAGCGGGCGAAAGCCCGCTCCCGCCGGTGTGCGTGATTCAGTATTTAAATTAGGCCCGGCGGTAAAAATGGGCAAAAGGAGGCCCGCTAGGGACCCTAGTGCGTCCCTAGCGCCTCCTTTTTGACAGGAGTGGCGGCTGTCAGCGGGTTTGACAGCCGACGCTCAATTTTATCAGTGTCGGTTCTCGAGCCTGCTGACAGCCACGGGCTCGGAAACCGGACGCCGGCAAAATTGAGCGTCCGGTTTTTGGCCCGATGGCCGCGGGCCGAATTCAATTTTTTTTTTTTAAGTTTTTTTTACTCTTCGGGACCTCCGACTTAATATCGCCATGATATTAAGTCAGAGGGTGCACAGAAAAGCAGTTTTTACTGCTTTTCTGTGCACTTTCCCAGTGCCGGAAGAAATTAGCGCTAATTTCTGAAAGTAAAATGTGCGGCTTGGCTGCACATTTTACTTTCTGAATCGCGCGCGAATACCTAATATCGCCCTCAACATGCATTTGCATGTTGAGGGCGATATTAGGTTTGGCAGTTGGACGCGCGTTTTCCACCCCTTACTGAATAAGGGATAAGGGAAAACACGCATCCAACGACAGGCTAACAGTGCGCTACGTCGGAGCGCACTGTACTGTATTGGCCTGTAAGTGATCTAAAAAAGAAACAACGAGTGAGATGATCAGATTTGCAGATGGATACAAAACTATTCAAAGTAGTTAAAACCACACAAGCTGTGAGAGGAATTGCAGAAGGACTCTTCGAGACTGGGGAGATGAAATATAAAGTGAGCAAGTAAAAGGTGAAGCCAATGGGAAGATATAATCCTAACTATGCATACAAAGTGCTGGCATCCATTTAGGAGTGACTACCTGGAAAGAGGATCTTTGAGGGTCAGTGGGGACCAAACATTAAAATCTATAGCTCAGTGCATGTGGACAGCCAGAAAGGAACTGGAAGTGAGGGAAGAGGAAAGGAAACTGGGAATGCAGTGAGGCCCTCTGCATTGCTCCCTGCTGGGGCTGCACCTTGAATATTGCATGCATTTGATGGGGAGAACAACATGAAACAGACTTTTCAATTTAGAATTTGCCAGGAACTTTCATGGACCTGGAGTGGCCAGTGCTAGGAAAAGGGATGCTGAGTTTGATGGACCCTGGATCTGACCCAACTTGGCCTTTCTTATGTCCTAATTCCTTAACCTGAGAAGAAGGTGCAGGTCTCCTTTGCACCCCCCTCATGCTGATTCCAGACTATGGACACTGGCAGGTCTCCTTTTAACACTGCACACCCATGAAACAGTAATGTCCCTTCAATCTACTTTTCAAACTTTTGTTCATTTGTTTATCAATCACATCTTCTCCCCCCAGGGCCTGCGACAATCATACAACAATTAGCAATTATCCCATCATGGAAATTGGTCCTTGTGATAGGGGAATAAGTGAAAGTTATAAGAGGGTAGTCGGCAGCAGCTGCATCAGCCCCTGTGTGTGAGAGCTCCAGCTTTGCTCTGAAGGACGTCAGATGGCAATGACTAAGCTTTCAAAGTATTTCTTTAAGATAACCTTTTAAAATCTGTCACTAAGCTGAAAGATAGCACAGAACAGAAAACTGCAGGATGGGATTTAAATATCGGGATCGGAAATAAATGATGCCAACGAAAAACTTGGGGTAAAAGAAAACCTCTGCAGGCAGACGTTCTCCAGGGTTTCTGAAAACTTAGTTTTCTAGAGTTTTTTTCTTTCCTATCCAGAAGCTGCAGTCAGGAGCTGTGCAAATGAAACTGAGGATTTCTTGGCTTTCTTTTTGCCTAGCACTTAAATCTGCTCCATAGACTTTCAGGGGATAGAAAGAATATTCCTCTTCACCAAAGATTTTAAATGTGTTTTATATTTTGTAGCAAAATCAGCTTCTATGGTCTATTCTACCTGCTTCCCCTATCCCATTCCTTTCTCCCCCAGCAGTAGCTCCTATGTCTCCATTTATTTCCCCAGCTTATCTCCTTCATGCTGCATCCTGGCCCATCACTGCTCCTATATCTGATTATTGCCCCTGCTATTCCCCTCACTGCACCTCTCTCTCCCCTCAGTAGTTCCTGTATCTCTGGTTATTGCCCCTGCTTTTCCTCTCCTTGCCCCTCTCTCTCTCCCCCTCAGTAGTTCCTGTATCTCTGGTTATTGCCCCTGCTTTTCCTCTCCCTGCCCCTCTCTCTCCCCCCTCAGTAGTTCCTGTATCTCTGGTTATTGCCCCTGCTTTTCCTCTCCTTGCCCCTCTCTCTCTCCCCCTCAGTAGTTCCTGTATCTCTGGTTATTGCCCCTGCTTTTTCTCTCCCTGCCTCTCTCTCCCTCCTCAGTAGTTCCCTGTATCTCTGGTTATTGCCCCTGCTTTCCTCCCCCTGCCCCTCTCTCTCTCCCCCCCTCAGTAGTTCCTGTATCTCTGGTTATTTGCCCTGCATTTCCTCTTCCTGCCCCTCTCCCTCCCCCCTCAGTAGTTCCTGTATCTCTGGTTATTGCCCCTGCTTTTCTCTCCCTGCCCCTCTCTCTCCCCCCTCAGTAGTTCCTGTATCTCTGGTTATTGCCCCTGCTTTTCCTCTCCCTGCCCCTCTCTCTCCCCTCAGTAATTCCTGTACCTCTGGTTATTGCCCCTGCTTTTCCTCTCCCTGCCTCTTTCTCTCTCCCCTCAGTAGTTCCTGTATCTCTGGTTATTGCCCCTGCTTTCCTCTCCCTGCCCCTCTCTCTCCTCCCTCAGTAGTTCCTGTATCTCTGGTTATTGCCCCTGCTTTCCTCTCCCTGCCCCTCTCTCTCCCCCCTCAGTAATTCCTGTACCTCTGGTTATTGCCCCTGCTTTTCCTCTCCCTGCCTCTTTCTCTCTCCCCTCAGTAGTTCCTGTATCTCTGGTTATTGCCCCTGCTTTCCCTCTCCCTGCCTCTCTCTCCCCTCAGTAGTTCCTGTATCTCTGGTTATTGTCCCTGCTTTCCCTCTCCCTGCCTCTCTCTCCCCTCAGTAGTTCCTGTATCTCTGGTTATTGCCCCTGCTTTTCTTCTCCTTGCCCCTCTCTCTCCCCCCTCAGTAGTTCCTGTATCTCTGGTTATTGCCCCTGCTTTTCCTCTCCCTGCCCCTCTCTCCTCTGTTACCTGGCACTTCCCTTTGAAACCTCCTCTCTTGGTGAGGGGCAGATGTAAAACTCTCCACCTTAGGACAAAGTCCTTGCATTCTGTTCACCCATGGACTTTACCCCGGCTCTCAAAGAGGAAGGATGTGTGTGGGCTTTCCTGCTGAACCTTGCCCTGGGTCACTGCTCCTGGGGACGTTTGCACTGGCTTTTTGTGACATTTTCTGATTCTGCCCAAAACAAGTCCCGGGTACACCTCCTGTAAATGCAGCCAGATGAATGCATGTTCTTTTAACTGGATTGAGGGAGGATAGTTTCCAGAGGGTCAATTAACTGGAATAAATTGCCAATTCCCCATAGAAAATGCTTTGAAACCTGTACTACCCATTTTTTTTTGTTTTTGATGGATGATTTTTGAAAAGCATTTCTGGGAATCAATTTAATTCTTTTATTAGATTTTGCATGTGATTTTTAAGAAATTTACCTCCTGTTTTTTAATCTTTGCATAAACATTTTATATATCAGGTCCCTTGGTAATGGAATCCTGCACAATAACTTTGGTTATCCCTAAAACTAATTCTTTCCCTATCCCAAAATCTAACCCCTAACTCTTAAACTGGCTGCTATCTTAACCCTAACCTTCACTCTAACCTTACCCTTCTCCATAACCCTATCCCAAAATCTAATCGTAAACCTAACCCTGATTATGTCCCTAACTTAACCATAACTCTAATGATAAATTTTATCCCTAACTTTAACCCATAACCTTATACATTCATGTGTGATAATCAGTGTTATTTTCTACTCCACCCAAGGTAAATGCTGAAGGAAAAACAGGTTGAGACCAGTACAGCTCGATGCAGGAAATTATTCTGATGGCACTGACTTATTTCCTGATACTGTCAGTCCCTGTTAATAAATCTGCTAAAGTCAACTGTGGATTGAGCAGTGTGAATGTGACAGGATACATAAAGCAGGGAGACATCATTATAGGGGGGATCATCCCTGTTCACAATGCTAAAACCTATCCCCCGATTATCTTCACTGAGGCACCCAGGGTCCAGCTTTGCAACACGTAAGTGACAGATTATTTCCCCTGTGCTTTTTATTTCTCATTTCCATACTGTTCTATATTATTTAATTATAACATCATTGCACAGTTCTTATGGTTACCCCTCTATATTTCTACTCCCTTATTCATAAGAATTTAAGACACCCCATGCAGAGGCAGACCAGTGGTCCATCAATGGTGCTGTCTTCAAAAAGTGTCCAGTCTAGGTCACCTGAAAAAACCCAACAGATCCAATAGGAAATGTAATTCCCAGAAGCTTAAAGTGAAGACACTCAAATCTATCTGGCTAAATTTTTTTAAGGATCTGTCCTCTTGAAATTTTGTAACAAATTCCACAGCTTAATTGTTCATTCACTGAAAAAAAACTGCTTATTAAAATGAAATTTAAATCTGCAGTCCATGGTTCGGAGGATTGTATCCTTGAAAAATACTAATGAAATATGAGAGTTAGGGCATCCCAACAGAAAGGTTCCAATAAAAGCAAATGTAGTCCATGTGCCTATATGTAAAAAAATCACCTGAGCTAAAGATTTCCAAATTATCCCTAACAACTGAAAAGCAGGTTGTTAATACAAACAGAAAACACACTTTGAAATGTCTGTATGCCACTGCCAGAAGTCTAAGAAGTAAGATGGGAGAGGTAGAGTGTATAGCAGCAAATGATGAGATTGACATAATTGGCATCATAGAGACCTGGAGGAAGGAGGATAACCAATGGGACAGTGCTGTATCAGGGTACAAATTATATCGCAATGATAGGGAGGATCAACTTGGTGGGGGTATGACACTTTATGTCTGGGAGGGTATAGAGTCCAAAGGATAAAGATCATACAAAAGACTAAATGCTTAGTAGAATCTATATTGGTAGAAATCCAATGTGTGTTGGGTAAGAGTATAATGATAGGAGTATACTACCATCCACCTGGAAAAAATGGACAGTCGGATGATGAAATGCTAAGAGAAATCAGGGAAGTTAATCAATTAGGAAGTGCAATTACAATGGGAGATTTCAATTATCCTAATATTGACTGGGTAAATGTAACATTAGGACTTGCCAGAGACATAAAATTCCTGGATGTAATAAATGACTGCTTCTTGGAGCAATTGGTTCAAGAACCAATGAGAGAGGGAGCCATTTTAGATTTAATTCTTAGTGGAATGCAGGATTTGGTGAAAGAGATAACGGTGGAGGGGCCACTTGGCAATAGTGATCATAACATGATCAAATTTAAACTAATAACTGGAAAGGGGACAATAAGTAAATTAACAGCTCTAATACTAAATTTTCAAAAGGGAAATGTAGATAAAATGAGGAAAATAGAAAAAAACTGAAAGGTACAGCTGCAAAGGTTAAATGTTCAACAGGCATGGACATTGTTTAAAAATACAATCCTAGATGTGCAGTCCAGATGTATTCCACGCATTAAGAAAGGTGGAAGGAAGGCAAAACAATTACTGGCATGGTTAAAAGGTGAGGTGAAAGAGGCTATTTTAACTGAAAAAAACATCCTTCAAAAATAGGAAGAAGGATCCATCTGAAGAAAATAGAATAAAACATAAGCATTGTCAAGTTAAGTGTAAAACACTGATAAGAGAAGGGAAGACAGAATTTGAAATGAAGTTGGCCATAGAGGCAAAAACTCATAATAAAAACTTTTTAAAATATGTCCAAAGCAAGAAACCTGTGAGGGAGTCGGTTGGACCATTAGATGACTGAGGGGTTAAAAGGGGCTCTTAAGGAAGATAAGGCCATAGCAGAAAGACTAAGGGCCTTATTTTCCAATATTGCATTGGTAACACATTAGGGGGTGTTACCAATGCAAATGAGGCTTCTTTCGTGCAGTGGGGAAACATCACGTGCAGCAATGTTTTCCCAGTGCACGATGATTCTTTCAGTCGTTTATCACCGTGCACAATATTTGCTGGTTGTCAAGCATCACAGGCCACGATAGTCCCAGACAGCCTGTTTCAGGCTCCTGGGGGGGGGGGGGGGAGGAGAGAGAGGAGAGAGAGAGAGAGAGACGAGAGAGAGGAGAGAGAGAGAGAGAGAGATGAGAGAGAGAGAGAGAGAGAGAGAGAGAGAGAGAGAGAGAGACTTACTATAGTGCCTATGCCCTACATAGGTATTTGAATCCCTATGGGAGGGCCACCTACTAACTCGGGGTGGGGATTAGGTATGAGCGTCGGGGGTTGGGGGCCACTTTCGCATTCCACATGAGACCTACGGACAGAACAGTGGTCTCTAGTGCAGATTTGCTGGCCGTCGGAGTGAGGACGCTCACTCCAAGAAGTGGTTTGGGCAACGTTCTCTCTACCTAGCTTGATGGACACTCTACCTGGGCAACAACATGCTAGGTGGAGAGAATGTTGGCCAAATCTCCTCTTGGAGTGAGCGTCCTCACTCCGACGGCCAGCAAATCTGCACTAGAGACCACTGTTCTGTCCATAGGTCTCATGTGGAATGCGAAAGTGGCCCCCAACCCCCGACGCTCATACCTAATCCCCACCCCGAGTTAGTAGGTGGCCCTCCCATAGGGATTCAAATACCTATGTAGGGCATAGGCACTATAGTAAGTCTCTCTCTCTCTCTCTCTCTCTCTCTCTCTCTCTCTCTCTCTTCCTCTCTCTCTCTCTCTCTCTCTCTGTCTGCCTCTCTCTCTCTCTCTCTCTCTCTCAGCCTGTCCGGAACTATTGTGGATGGTGATAATCCTTTTCTGGCCCGTAGCGCAGTCCATAACGCGAAGTTGGAGTTGTAGTTAGCAGCCGCGCTAACACTGCGGCTGTTTCGCCGCACACGATACACAGGTTCCCGCTTTACATATACTCCGCCCCTGAATACCAAATGACTAAATCGCGTTAACAGCTGTTAATGCGATTTGCGAATTTATCGCAAATGAGGCCCTAAATGAATTCTTTGCTTCCGTGTTTACTAATGAGGGTGTTGGGGAGATACCAGTTCCGGAGGTGGTTTTCAGGGGTGATGAGTCAGACGAACTGAATGAAATCACTGTGAACCTGGAAGATGTAGTAGGCCAGATTGACAAACTAAAGAGTAGCAAATCACCTGGATCGGATGGTATGCATCCTAGGGTACTGAAGGAACTCAAAAATGAAATTTCTGATCTATTAGTTAAAATGTGTAACTTGTCATTGAAATCATCCATTGTACCTGAAGACTGGAGGGTGGCCAATGTAACCCCAATATTTACAAAAGGCTCCAGGGGTGATCCGGGTAACTATAGACCAGTGAGTCTGACTTCAGTGCCGGGAAAAATAGTGGAAACTATTCTCAAGATCAAAATCGTAGAGCATATAGAAAGACATGGTTTAATGGAACACAGTCAACATAGATTTACCCAAGGGAAGTCTTGCCTAACACATCTGCTTCATTTTTTTGAAGGGGTTAATAAACATATGGATAAAGGAGAACCGGTAGATGTGGTGTATTTGGATTTTCAGAAGGCGTTTGACAAAGTCCCTCATGAGAGGTTTCTAAGAAAACTAAAATGTCATGGGATAGGAGGCGAGGTCCTTTCGTGGATTACAAACTGGTTACAAGACAGGAAGCAGAGAGTAGGATTAAATGGTCAATTTACTCAGTGGAAAAGGGTAAACAGTGGAGTGCCTCAGGGATCTGTACTTGGACCAGTGCTTTTCAATATATTTATAAATGATATACATTTATATTCAATATATTTATAATTCAATATGTTTATAAATGATATAAATGATAAAGGAGTAGAGGAGTAGCCTAGTTGTTAGAGCAGTGGGCTAAGAACCAGGAGACCAGGGTTTGAATCCTGCTGTTGCTCCTTGTGACCTTGGGCAAGTCACTTTGCCCGCCTTTGCCTCAGGTGCAAACTTAGGGGGTCATTTTCAAAGGCTTATCTCGTGCGACAAGCCTCTATAGCACGTGAAAAGGGCCTTTTCACGTGCTATAGCATGCTGGGGGGCGGTGAGGAGGCAGACTTTGCAGTGTCTTTGCTGGCGGCGATAAGGTTAGTAATGTTATCGTCACAAGTAGTGCACCCAGTAGCACCACCTTTCACGGTGGCGCTATTGAGTGCAAAAGCCGGCAGCAAAAACACTGCGGTGGAGCGAAGGCTGCTGGCTTTCACAGGCCTGCCCCCCATTTTCGCTGGATTCACCATTCTGCGATAGAATGGTGAATCCAGGCCTTAGATTGTAAGCCCTCTGGGGATAAGAAAATACCTCCAGTACCTGAATGTAATCCACTTTGAAGTGCTGAAAAAAGTGTGAAAAGCGTAATATAAATCTAAAAATAAATAATAAATAAATAAATGATCTGGAAAGGAAAATGACAAGTGAGGTTATCAAATTTGCGGATGATACAAAATTATTCAGAGTAGTTAAATGAAAGTGAGACTGGAAGATTGGGCATCCAAATGGCAGATGAAATTTAATGTGGATAAGTGCAAGGTGATGCATATAGGGAAAAATAACCCTTGCTGTAGTTACACAATGATAGGTTCCATATTAGGAGCTACCACCCAAGAAAGAGATCTAGGCATCATAGTGGATAATACTTTAAAATCATCAGATCGGTGTGCTGCTGAAGTCAAAAAAGCAAACACAATGTTAGGGATTATTAGGAAGGGAATGGTTAATAAAACGGAAAATGTCATAATTCCTCTGTATCGCTCCATGGTGAGACCACACCTTGAATACTGTGTTCAATTCTGGTCACCGCACCTCAAAAAAATATAGTTGTGATGGAGAAGGTACAGAGAAGGGCAACCAATATGATAAGGGGGATGGAACAACTCCCCTATGAGGAATGGCTGAAGAGGTTAGGGCTGTTCAGCTTGGAGAAGAGTTGGCTGAGGGAGGATATGATAGAGGTCTTTAAAATCATGAGAGGTCTTGATCGAGTAGATGTGAATCAGTTATTTACACTTTCAGATAATAGAAGTTAGCAGGTAGCATATTTAAGACTAATCGGAGAAAATTATTTTTCACTCAATGCACAATTAAGCTCTGGAATTTGTTGCCAGAGGATGTGGTTAGTGCAGGTAGTGTAGCTGGGTTCAAAAAAGGTTTGGATACGCTCTTGGAGGAGAAGTCCATTAACTGCAATTAATCAAGTTGACTTAGGGAATGGCCTCTGCTATTACTGGCATCAATAGCATAGGATCTTCTTGGTAATTGGGTAGTTCCCAGGTTCTTGTGGCCTAGGTTGGTCTCTGTTGGAAACAGGATGCTGGGTTTGATGGACCCTTGGTCTGACCTGGCATGACAATTTCTTATGTTCTTATGATTTTGAGGAATGTCCTCTAGAACATAAGAACAGCCATGCTAGTTCAGACCAAAGGTGCATTGAGCCCAGAATGGCTGTTCCCCCAACAAAGGCCAATCTAGATCTCTAGGAAGTTCCAGGCAGAACCCACAGAATAGAAACATTTCTTGTTGCTTTCACCCTGGGGTAAACAGTGACTTTCCCAAGTCTACCTGGCTAATAATTGCTAATGGACTTTTCTTCCAGGTTAGCTATGCCTTGACCACACCCTCTTATAACAAATTCCACAACTTAATTGTGCAGGGGAAGTATCATGTTGTGGATGCACCATAGATCTGTATGGCAGCATTATGATGACCTCCATTTTATTCTTCAGTGCCTTCCAAAAATTCCTAACATTTTCTTTGCTTTTTTGAATACCACCACGCAGTAAGCTGAAAATTTCAACATATTGTCGACAATGACAAAGCAGGATCCTTTCCCTGGGTGGTGATTCCTAATACAGAATCCAGCATTGTGTACCTGCAGTTAGAATTATTTTTCCCTAAGTGCTTCACTTTGTATTCAGTTGTATCTGTATTTAGATGCCCAGCTCTCGAGTCTGGCAAGGTTGTTCTGTGTATCCTAACAGTTTGTTTGTGTTTTAACTGTTTTGATTATTTTTGTGTCATTTGTCACCTCGTTCATTGCTCCTTTTTCCAGATCATTTCTAAATTAAGTTAAACAATGCTCGTCCCAGTATAAATCCCTTTTGTGCTCCACTGTTTACCTCTTTTCATTGGAAAAACTGTCCATTTAGTCCAAATTTTTGTTTCTTATCTGGAAACCCATTACCTATCCACAGCAAGACTTTGCCTCCTATTCCAGGACTCCAGTTTCCTGAGGAGTCCTTATAATTACCTGAATGTAATCCGCTTTGAAGCACTAAGAAAAGTGTGAAAAGCAGAATAGAAAAATCTAAAACAAATAAAAATAAAAAAGAGACTTCTGAAAATCCTTCTGAAAATCCATTCCTAATATTGTTTGATAGAGCATATTGCTGTTCCCATAATTTTGTAAGCTTCTGTCATATCCCCTCTCAGAGGTCCCTGCTTCAAGCTGAAGAGCGCTGGCCTGCCAAGCTTTTCCTTGTAAGGGAGCCCTTCCATCCCCCTTAACATTTTGTTGTCCTTCTCTGCACTTGTTCTAGCACTGCTACATCTCTCTTGAGATGAGGAGACCAGAATTGAACACAATACTGAAAGTCCCGTCACACAATAGATTGATACAGAGGTATTATTTTATTCTCTGTTTTGTTCCCTTTTACTTTCTGAACTATTTTTTGCTTTCCATTTGTTTTTGGTTTTTTTGACTTGGTGCCACACACTGAGCTGATGATATCAATCTGCTTTCCACATGAACTCCAAGATCCTATTGCAATGCTGAGTGGTAATTCCTAATGCAAAACCAGACATTGTGTATGAATCATAAGGAATTTTTCTCCATATGCATCATTCTGCTCTTGTCCACACTGAATGAATGTCATATGCCATTTAGATGCCCTGTCCTGCAGTCTCACAAGGACACCCTGCATCGGCTCACATTCTGCTTGTATTTTGAATAATTTTTGTCATCTTCATGGCTCCCTCTTCCTTATCATTAATAAATCTCCTCTCTCAATTGAGAAAATTGACCATTTAGTCCAACTCTCTCTTTCTTGTCTTTCAACCAGTTACCAGTCTTCAGTAGGATATTGGCTCCATCCCATGACTTTTTAAATTTCATGAGGAGTCTCTTATGAGGGAAGTTGTCAAATGCCTTCTGAAAATCTGGATGCACTATATCTATCTGCTCGCCCTTATCCACACGCTTATTTGCACTTCAAAACATTCTAGTAGATTGGTAAAACAAAACTTCCTTTTGCAAAATGCTTATCTATTTGCCTAGTATTTTTGTTTTTAAGAATAGTTTCTATCAGCTTCCTCTGTACCAATCTCAGGCTCACTGGTCTATAGTTTCCTGCTGCACCCCCAAACCCCTTTTTAAAAATTGGAATTAAACTGGCCACACTCCTCTCTTCAGGCACAGTAGCTGAATTTAATGATAATTTACATATTACTAGCAATACATCCACAATACCATATTTGAGTTCTTTTAGATCTCTATGGTGAATACTATCAGGCACTGGTGATTTGCTACCCTTTTGTTTTTGCAGTTGATCCATTGCCGCTTCAAGTTTCATAGTTATTAGCTTTAGTTCCTCTGAATCATCACCTTCAGAGAATGTCTGAGTATGTTAAGATCTACACAACATGAGCTTCTTTAAAAAAAAAAAGTAAATAAATTAATAATTTTTTAATTTTGAGAGGAAAGGACCTCAACACTGGTTGAAAACATCATGAACTGAATTCAAGTCCAGTAGTTTGCTATCATGGGTCAAAAACCTCTCACTTTTATTATATTTATTAAAAGTCCCATACTTCTCTTTATTATTTATAATTCTTCTTAATTACTAAAATCTTCTCTTTCTGATTTATATCCTCTTCAAAAATCATATTATATAATTCTTAATCAAGGCAATACAGCCTATTTTTTCTTTAGCTAAAAGTTCAATCGTTATATATGTTGATTCTTGGCTGTATCTGATCAACCTGGAAAATGCCCACTTGATTTGGCCAGATTTTAAAACCCCGATGTGCGTGGCTAGGCCTTATGCGCGCCAGGCCGATTTTCAAATGGGCTCGGCCATGAGCGTAAACCCTGGGAATCGAGTACGTGCCGGGGCCTGAAAAGGGGGTGGTCCAGGGGACGGAGCAAGGGGCTTTGATTAAGAATTATTTAGTATGATTTTTGAAGAGGATATGAATCAGAAAGAGAAGATTTTAGTAATCAAGGAGAATTATAAATAATAAAGATAGGTTTTGGACATTTAATAAATATAATAAAAGTAAGAGGTTTTTGACCCAAGATTGCAACTACTGGACTTGAATTCAGTTCATGATGTTTTCAACCAGTGCTGAGGTCCTTTCCTCTCAAAATTAAAAAATTAAAAAATTATACTTTTTTTTTTTTTTTTAAAGAAGCTCATGTGAGAAAACCTTTTTGAGAAATTCAATGAAAGCTGAATCTGAATAACAATTATACTTGAAAACACTAGGTTTTTGTTGAATGATCTATACAACAATCTAGCTTTGCAGCTTGGATAGGTTATTTTTTCAGTGATAGTAATGCATTTGCAGATGTTTGTTATAGTCTTATTGCATTCTTGTTTACTTGTGTTTTTTCTTTTTTATTATTATGAATGTCTATATTGTACATTGCTTAGGGCTTTTGCTTAAGTGATTAATACATTTTAAAAATGAACCTTAGTTTCTGGAATTTTATTTTAACTTTGCCAAAATATATTGCTTGCAAATTCCTGATTTCAGTTTCTGTCTATTAGTCTATACTGGCTTGGGTTTCAATCTTTCTCTTTCAAAAATCTGTTTAGAATCTTTTTCTGGGTTTTGTTTTTTTTTTTTTTTTTTTTTTTTAATCTTTGTTACGTTTTTTAAAGGGATTTTAAAAGAGACTTGAATATAAGGGAGTTTTTTCATTCTCTTCAGCCCTACCCACTTACCCAAGAGTCTATTCTTGTATAGTTGTTCCAAGGACATAGGTCGAATATTGTTAGCATAATAAATGACTGCTATATGGAACATTTGGTTCAGGAACCAACAAGACTGAGATATTTTAGATCTAATTATAGTGAAATGCAAGATTTGTTGAGAGAGTTAACGGTGGTGGGACCACTTGGCAATACAGAGCTTATCATGAATACTTTTGAATTAGTGACTGTAGGGGCCAATAAGTAAATCTATAGTGCTAGCACTAAAATTTCAAAAGGGAGACTGACAAAACGAAGAAGACAGAAAAAACTGAAAGGTGCAGCTACAATGGTTATGAGTGTACAAAAGGCATGGAAATTGTTTAAAAATACCATCCTAGAAGCACAGTCCAGATATATTCTATGCATTAAGAATGCTGGAAGGAAGGCCAAATGATTGCCAGCTTGGTGTTAGCGCCGTCAGCCCCAGCAGGCTGCGGGCACCTCCTCTTACCCGTGACCCAACAGCCAGCATCCCTCAGGGCACCTAAGCCACTGTCTCTGCACACCACTAGCACTGGCCTCCCCACAGCCGTGAGTAGTAGAGATGTGAATCGTGTCCTCGATCGTCTTAACGATCGATTTCGGCTGGGAGGGGGAGGGAATCGTATTGTTGCCGTTTGGGTTTTAAAAATATCGTGAAAAATCGTTAAAATTGTGAGCCAACCCCCTAAAACCCACCCCCGACCCTTTAAATTAAATCCCCCACCCTCCCGAACCCCCCCCAAATGCTTTAAATTACCTGGTGGTCCAGAACGGCGGCGGTCCGGAACGGCCCCCTCAATTGAATCATTTTGTCTTCAGCCGGCGCCATTTTGCAAAATGGCCGCCGCAAAATGGCGACGGCCATAGACAAAAATGATTCGACGCAGGAGGTCGTTCCGGACCCCTGCTGGACTTTTGGCAAGTCTTGTGGGGGTCAGGAGGCCCCCCCCAAGCTGGCCAAAAGTTTCTGGGAGTCCAGCGGGGTTCAAGAAGCGATTTCTTGCCGCGAATCGTTTTCCGTACGGAAAATGGCGCCGGCAGGAGATCGACTGCAGGAGGTCGTTCAGAACCCCCGCTGAACGACCTCCTGCAGTCGATCTCCTGCCGGCGCCATTTTCCGTACGGAAAACGATTTGCGGCAAGAAATCGCTTCCTGAACCCCGCTGGACTCCCAGAAACTTTTGGCCAGCTTGGGGGGGCCTCCTGACCCCCACAAGACTTGCCAAAAGTCCAGCGGGGGTCCGGAACGACCTCCTGTGTCGAATCGTTTTTGTCTATGGCCGCCGCCATTTTGCGGCGGCCATTTTGGAAAATGGCGCCGGCTGAAGACAAAAGGATTCAATTGAGGGGGCTGTTCCGGACCGCCGCCGTTCTGGACCACCGCTGGATCCCCAGGTAATTTAAAGCATTTGGGGGGGGGTTCGGGAGGGTGGGGGATTTAATTTAAAGGGTCGGGGGTGGGTTTTAGGGGGTTTTAGTGTGCCGGTTTTCCTGCCCTCCCCCTTCCCCCGATTTACGATTTTTTAACGATAAATCGGGGGAATTGGTATTGTATCGTGGCCCTAACGATTTTTGACGATTTAAAATATATCGGACGATATTTTAAATCGTCAAAAAACGATTCACATCCCTAGTGAGTAGGCAAAGACGCCGCCAATGCCTCTGGACTCACCCTAGCGCACATGTGCGTGTTGTCTCTCCGCCTCTTAAAGGGGCCGCAGCAGAAAAACCAGGTCCAGCCCCCTAGATGATATCACGGTCTCAGGACTAATTAAGGAAGTCCTCCAGACCACCCAGATGACTTGGCAATGAGTTCCTGACCACCTGCTTCTGGCCTCCTGTGTTGGTACACCTTCCAGAAGTTCTTCTAGTAAGTGTTCCTACGTCTCGTGCTCCAGCCTCCTCCTCCTTCTCAGGAACTTCTCATCTCCTCCTTGAGGGTACTTGGCTGGACCTCGGCCTTGGCTTTGGTCCTCATGGCCCTGGCCTCCGGGCCACATCTTCCTTCACTCCTATTTGCTTTGACCTCAGACTGGAACCGACCTTGCCATCAGCCGCCTGCCTTGACCTCAGACTGGAACTGACCTTGCCTTCAGCTGCCTGCCCTGACCTCGGACCGGAACCAACCTTGCCTTCAGCCGCCTGCCCTGACCTCGGACCGGAATCAACCTTGCTTCCAGCCACCTGCTTTGACCTCGGACCGGTACCGACACTATCTCCCATTTTCGGCCTTTGCTCTCCTACCTTACCTGACCCTCCTTCATCCTGCGGTCCAGTTCCTGCTCTACCTCCTCTGGCCGTCCTCGGGACCAGCCACGAAGAAGGCCACCTAAGACCAGCCGGCCCTGGCACCCAAGTGCTCAACCTGCGGGGAACGAGGGCTGGAACTGGTGAAGCCTCAGCTTGCCTCTGCTTCCCATCCGGCCTCGCCTCCCGACTGTGGGGAACCCCATATGTAGCACCAATTCCACCTCGAGCCAAGGGTAGCTGAAAGCCTAACAGATTGCCAAGTCCTTGGACCCAGTGGAGGCTTCCGCTCTTCAGGCCATTCCGGGCCTGGCCCAAAAAATTTTGGTTCTATATAACCACCACTGAAAACAGCGATCTACTCAATTATGATCAAATCAAGAGCAGAATACTGCTCTGTCGCTGTAAATATAAAAATTTATTTATTTATTTGATGAATATCTATGTTGCTTCTATCTTTAAATTCAATACCTACACTTGATGTGGATCTATAAATTTTCAAAAAATCTTGTTTAACTGTCTGAAAAAAATCTTGGAGCAGCAAAAGGCCTTGGAGACCTTGGCATCGGCAGTGGAGAATCTAAGTCTCTGCCTCAACTCGGGGCCCTCCACGTCCGCTCCAACGTTCCCTACGCCCAGCTACTTGGCTCCCATGCCACCTAACCAATTGGTGATTCCTCTGCCTGCATCTCTGTGCTACTTGGGAGATCCCCAGCTGTGCCGCGGCTTTTTGAACCAGTGCAATATGCACTTTTGCCTACAACCGACCCTCTTTCCTGAGGATATAATGAAGACCACCTACATCCTCTCCCTCTTGGATGGGAGAGCGCTGGCCTGGGCCTCACTGCTGTGGGAACACGCAGATCCAGTTCTACGGGACTTGACCAGCTTTCTAACCCATTTCCAGACGGTCTTTGTTGACCCAGCAAGGCACGAGGGTCTCCAAGTCAACCTTGCTACACTTGCGCCAAGGATCCCGACCTCTCGCTGACTATGTTATCGAGTTCTGAACTCTTTCTTCCGAACTCCACTGGGATGCTGGCTGCCCCTGGGCCATCTTCCTCGAAGGACCAAGCCCGAGGATAAAGGATGAACTCACGGCATGCGAGTTGCCCAGCTCCCTAGACTCGCTCATTGACCTTACTGGATGCATTGACCAGCACCTTCAGAAACGTTCCCGTGAAGCACAGCTCTCCAAGAGGCAGGCCCCATCTCACAGACATCCCTGGCATTTACTTCGCCCATGGAGCCCTCTACCGCCCCAGGGGCGACCGGCGAAGAGCCCATGCAACTGGGTCGCAGGAAGCTCTCGACCAAAGAATGCCTTCGACTCAAGCAGTCCGGCCTCTGCCTCTATTGCAGGGAAGCGGGTCATGTCCTAGCCTCCTCTCCGGTAATACGGGGAAACTCCAGGGCCTAGGTTCGGTAAGAGGACTCTTCCTAGGCCTCACTTCACCTTCTCTTCCACTAACCCTGCCTGTATCCCTCACGGTGGGCATTCATAATTTTCACACCTTAGCCCTAGTGGACACCGGGGCTGGAGGCAATTTCATCATGAAACAGTTAGTGGAACATTTCCACATTCCAGTCAATCATTCTCTAGTTCTCCTGGTGCTCTCTTCTATCCAGGAGGATCCCTTGCCAGGTTTGGGTGATCCTTACCACTGACCCACTTACAGTCCATACTGGGGCACTTCACATAGAGCCCCTCTCCTTCCATGTTCTGGACCGGGCCATACACCCGGTAGTTCCGGGGCTACCATGGCTACAAAAACACTCTTCCACAGTTCATTTGGTCTACGATGCAACTTTCCACCTGGGGTCCAGCACGTCACTCCATGTGCCTTGAACTGGTCACGCCCCTGTACTGCGCCACCATGACTACCCTGTTACCTGGTCTACCACCTCAGTATGCAGCCTTTGCTGACATCTTCTCCAAAGACGCAATAGACACCCTACCTCCTCATTGGACTTTTGACTGCACCAACAACATGCTGCCAAACTCAGAGCCCCCCGAGGCCATACCTACCCATTATCTCCTGCCGAGACTCGAGTCATGATGGACTATATCCACGAGAAACTCACCAAGGGATTCATACACTATTCTACATCTTCGACAAGAGCTGGATTCTTTTTTGTTGGTAAGAAGGATGGAAACCTCCATCCACACATTGATTACTGTGGTCTAAATGCCATAACCCTCAAAGATCGCTACCCACTGCTGCTCATTTCAGAGCCTTTTGACCGGCTCCAAGGAGCCAGGATATTCTCTAAACTAGACCTCAGAGGGGTGTATAACCTGGTCCGCATTAAAGAAGGTGATGAATGGAAGATGGCTTTCAACACCTGGGATGGGCATTATGAATATCTCGTGATGCCTTTCTGACTCTGCAATGCCACAGCCGTCTTCCAAAACCTGATGAATGAGGTGTTCCAAGACATGTTATACGATTGTGTCGTGATTTACCTGGATGACATATTAGTCTTTTCCAAGGACCTTCAAACGCACCGCAAGGACGTCGCTCGAGTGCTGCGGTGACTACATGAGAACCAGCT
This sequence comes from Rhinatrema bivittatum, assembly GCF_901001135.1. NCBI lineage: Eukaryota > Metazoa > Chordata > Amphibia > Gymnophiona > Rhinatrematidae > Rhinatrema > Rhinatrema bivittatum. The sequence continues at coordinate 11,207,977 of NC_042633.1, forward strand.
CTATGCCAAGCTTGAAAAATGCTCTTTCGAAAAGGAGACAGTACCCTTTCTAGAATATGTGGTGTCCAGTCTGGGTTTACTTATGCATTCCGAGATGTTCAAAGGAATTCAAGACTGTCCTCAGCCCTCAGGTCTACACCCGCTGCAAAGGTTTCTGGGTTTTGCTAACTACTACAGTTCCTTTATCCATAATTACTCCACCTTGGTGGCTTCGCTCACTGCCCTAACTCATAAAGGGGCCAACCCCAAACAATGGCCTCCTGAAGCAGTCGCAGCAATTTTTAAACTTAAAGGTCACATTCCTCAGTGAGCCATGCCTCTGCCATCCCGAACCCATGCACCCTTTCATTGTTGAGGTGGATGCCTCCTCCGAAGGGGTAGGAGCAGTCTTAAGCCAATACTCCACCACAATACCCTTCACCCATGCTCCTTTTTCTCAAGACAGTTCTCCCCAGCAGAACGGAGTTATCCCATTGGTGACAAGGAGCTGCTCACCATCAAACTGGCTTTCGAAGAATGGTGCCCATGGTTGGATGGTGCCCAACACCAAATTACCATCTATATGGATCACAAGAATTTGGAGTATTTACATCGGGCTCAACGCCTCAATCCTCGGCAAGTGCGCTGGGCCCTTTTCTACATGTGGTTCAACTTCATGCTCCACTATCGCCCTGCTAGTAAAAACCAAAGGGCAGACACCCTTTCCTGGTCATTTGATGTTGAGGACAAGCCAGAACCCCCCTCAACATATCATTGAACCTGCTAGAATCCTCCTAGCCGCCACTATGCCTGTTTCGCCTAGGAAGACTCTGGTATCTTGCCGACTCTGAAACAAAGTCCTTCACTGGTCCCATGACTCCAGGATCGCAGGACATCCTGGTCAACCTCGGACACTGACATCTCTTCAACAATACTACTGGTAGCCTACCATGAAAAAGGACATCCAATCCTATGTAGAATCCTGCCACATTTGCGCCTATCACAAGAATCCTTGGGGTCTACTTCAAGCGCTGCCTACTCCCAGTGAACCCTGGACCCATATCTCAACTGATTTTATCATCGACCTCCCTCCGTATAAGGGCAATACCACCATCTGGGTGATAGTGGACCAATTTTAAAAAATGGCACACTTTGTTAACCTGCCTGGTCTTTTTTCAGCTCCTCAGCTAGCCCAGCTTTTTGTTCACCACATCTTTCGGCTTCATGGCCTTCTCAAGTACATTCTCTCAGACCGAGGCTTTCAGTTTACTGCCAAGTATTGGAGATCTCTATGCAAAAAGTTCGATATCACCCTCAAATTCACCACTGCTTATCACCCCCAGACCAATGGGCAGGCAGAAAGAACAAATTGAACCCTCAAGCAGTTCCTAAGGTCCTATGTGAACACCAAGCAAATGACTGGGCCGAACTGCTTCCATGGGCAGAGTTCGCACTCAACTCACATCCATCCTCTACTACCGGTTTGTCCTCGTTCCAGTTAGTCTACGGCAAGCAACCACTTCCGACGCTACCATCGCAGTGCCCTCTCCCGTGGCTCAGTTAACCACTAAGGAACTATACCAGCTTTGGACCCTCACTCAACAGCTGCGGAGCAGACTACTAAAAGATTCTAAGATGCCCATCGTAGGCCCAGTCCGCAATTCAGACCATGTGAGAAAGTGTGGCTTAGCGCGTGGTACATCTGCCTTAAGCTCCCTTCCATGCGCTTAGCCCCCCATTACATTGGCCCATTCATGGTACTAAGCCACCTGGGTTCAGTCTCCTATCAGCTCCAGCTACCATCTTTGCTCAAGGTTCATAACTCCTTCCACGTATCCCTCTTGAAGCCCTTGGTATTGTCCTGGCCTTCAAAGAAACCACCTGAACCACAACCCCTCTCTTCCAAAGCTGACGTCACATATCAAGTCCATGACTTCCTGGATGTTAGGAAATGTGGTCGACGCTGGGAATATCTCCACTCCTGGGAGAATTTTGGGCCTGAAGAAAACTCCTGGGAACCCTCATCGAATATCCTGGACAAGGACTTCATTGCGCAGTTCCATGCTGCTTACCCACAGAAGCCTAGACCTCCTAGGAGGGGGCCTAGAGGGAGGGGTACTGTTAGCACCGTCAGCCCCAGCAGGCTGCGGCCATCTCCTCTTACCTGCAATCCAACAGCTGACATCGCTCCGGGCACCCACACCGCACATTGCCAGCACAGGCCTCTCCGCGGCTGCGTGGAGGCTGAGATGCTGCCAACACCGACACCTCCGGATTCTCCCTAATGCACACGCATACTGTCTGTCTGCCTCTTAAAGGGATCGCAGCAGGAAAACCAGGTCCAGCCCCCTAGATGACATCATGGCCTCAGGTCTACTTAAGGAAGTCCTCCAGACAACTTGTCAATGAGTTCCTGACCGCCTGCTTCTGGCCTCCCGTGTTGGTGCGCCTTCCAGAAGTTCTTCTAGTCAACCTTCCTACGTTTCAGGCTCCAGCCTCCTCCTTCTTCTCAGGAGCTTCTCATCTCCTCCCTGATGGACCTTGGCTGGACTTCGGCCTCAGCTTCGGTCCTTATGGCCCTGGCCTCCAGGCCACATCTTCCTTCACTCCTATCTGCCTTGACCTCGGACCGTAACCAACCTTGCCTTCAGCCACCTGCCCTGACCTCGGAGTGGAACCGACCTTGCCTTCAGTCGCCTGCCTTGACCTCAGACCGGTACCGACTCTGCCTCCCGTTTTCGGCCTTTGCTCTCCTACCTTACCTGGCCCTCCTTCATCCTGCGGTACAACCCCTGCTCTACCTCCTCTGGTCATCCTCGGGGCCAGCCATGCAAAAGGCCACCTAAGACCAGCCGGCCCCGGCACCCAAGGGCTCAACCTGCAGGGAATGGGGGCTGGTACTGATGAAGCCTCAGATTGCCTCTTCTTCCCGTCCAGCCTTGCCTCCCAACAGTAGGGACCTGTGGGGTTCACCTCACAGGTAGCGCCAATTCCACCTCGGGCCAAAGGTCCACGAAAGCCTAACACTTGGTTAAAAAACAAAATGAAAAATGCTATTTAGGTAAAAAAATCTTCTTTCAAAAACTGGAAGAAGGATAGATCTGAAGAAAATAGGAAAAAGCATAGTTAAATGTAAAACATTGATAAGAAAGGCTGAGAATTTGAAAGGAAACTAGTCATAGAGGCCAGCTCTCTGAAATAGTCGGGGTTAGCTGCAGCGTGTTCATGTTCGTGTGATGGCTCAGGCAAGTCGTACTTGTGAAGAGGTTGACCTCCTATAGCCAGTACACAATCCTGAAGGAAGGTGAGGCATTTGTTATAGATTATGGATGACCATTCTTGGACATATCTTGGAGGGATTCCCTCTGCAGCTGCCCACGAATATCCTCTAAAGACTATCTTTATGTTTTTCCCATAGTGGTAAGGGGTTTTCCATTTGACAGAGCACCAACATAATAGCGAAGAGCTGATGGATCCTAGATGGCGAATGTGAGAGTGCAGCTTCCTGGAGAGTATTGTCCCAGTGCATATCATCTTTTAACAGACTCAGTGCTTGACAGGCAGACTGGAATATTGGTTGTAGCACACCAGCGACAGTTTTAAGTTATTGAAAGGTTGTGGGCCCTCTGACCTCATGAAGCAAGAGCCTGAGATGATAGCACTCCAAATTGTTTGGGTGGACTGTGTACACTCTGCCGAGGACTTGGTCCTTTTTCACTCCTGGGTAGCCTGGTATGCGCTGTCCTTGTTTCCTCCTAACAAACTGGTTATTTTTCCAAATGTAGTAGGCTGGAACCTCAGACTACAGGAGCTGTTTGGCAAAATCATCCTGTGTGCTGTTGTCTAGTTTGACTCCATTGATGGTGACGGTGTGGCCGCCATCGGAAGGAGCACGCCATAGGTACTGGGGGTATCTGTCATATCCTGTCTGAGTTTCTTTGATGAGCGGACGGGGGTACTTCTTACTGCAGGATCCGCTTACCATGCAAGGAGAGTTTCTGTTTTGGAGTCCACACGGTCCATGAAGCATTGTTGACTTAACGATTTGGTGGAGTGGTGGAGTAGTGGGTCAACTTCAGGGTCAGGAATCTCTGCAGTGATCACCTGATCAATGAGGTCTGGTTTGATCTGATCTCGCAGCCATAGGAGGATGTGGATGTGGGGAACACCTCGCTTTTGCCACTCTATCGTATACATGTAGCAAATAGTGGAGCTGAAAAGTACTCAACATTTTTTTTGGTGACCCCAATGTGACCCTGGTGGGGTGTTGCATTTGATGACTGGAATGAACCATCGAATGTAGGAAAGTGAGAAGTGGTTAGTTTTTCCAAGGACATGATAGGGAATGATGGATCCAAATTTCAGCCTTGTAGGTACTCGTAAAGTGGGAGAATTAGTAATGAGTAAGTGAGTGAGTCAGTGAAAGATTTGGCATTTATATATATATAGATATCTGAAGCAAGAAGCATATGAGGGAGTCAATTGGACTGGTAGATGGCTGAGGGGTTAAAGGGGCTCTTAGGGAAGATAAGGCTATTGCAGAAAGACTAAATGAATTATTTGCTTCTGCGTTTACTAATGAGGATGTTGGGGAGATACTGTTTCCATAGATGGTTATCAAGGGGGGGGGGGGGGGTGACTCAAATAAAATGAACCAAATCACAGTGAACCTGGAAGATATAGTAGGCCAGACTGACAAACTAAAGAGTAGCAAATTACCTGGACCAGATGGTATGCACCTCAGGCATCTGAAGGAATTCAAAAATGAAATTTCAGATTTGTTAGTTAAAATTTGTAACCTATTATTAAAATCATCCATTATACCTGAAGAATGGAGGGTGACTAATGTAACCCCAATATTTAAAAAGGGCTCCAGGGGCGATCTGGGAAACTATAGACCAGTGAGCCTGACTTCAGTGCCAGGAAAAATATTGGAAACTATTCTAAAGATCAAAATCACAGAGCATATAGAAAGATATGGTTTAATGGAACACAGTCAGCATGGATTTACCCAAGGGAAGTCTTGCCTCATAAATCTGCTTCATTTTTCTAAAGGAGTTAATAAACATGTGGATAAAGGTGAACCAGGAGGTGTAGAGTATTTGGATTTTCAGAAGGCATTTGACAAAGTCCCTCATGAGAGGCTTCTAAGAAAACTAAAATGTCATGGGATAGGAGGCAATGTCCTTTCATAGATTACAAACTGGTTAAAAGACAGGAGACAGAGAGTATGATTAAATGGTCAATTTTCTCAGTGGAGTGCCTTAGGGATATGCACTTGGACCGGTGCTTTTCAATATATATATAAATGATCTGGAAAGCAATACAATGAGTGAGGTAATCAGATTTGCAGATGATACAAAATTATTCAGAGTTGTTAAATCACAAGCGGATAGTGATAAATTGCAAGAGGACCTTGCAAGACTGGAATAATAAGCATCCAAATTGCAGATGAAATTTAATGTGGACAAGTGCAAGGTGTTGCATATAGGAAAAAATAATCCATGCCATAGTTCCATACTAGGAGCTACCACCCAGGAAAAAGATCTAGGTGATATAGTGAAATCTTCTACACAGTGAGCTATGGTGGTCAAAAAAGCAAACCAAATGATAGGTATTATTAGAAAGGGAATAGCAAATAAACCTGAGAATGTCACAATGCCTCTGTATTGCTCTATGATGAGACTGTAGCTTGAGTGTTTTGTTAAGTTCTGGTAACCACATCTCCAAACAATATAGATGCACTGTATAAGGAACAGAGAAAGGTAACCAAAATGATAATGGGGATGGAATGACTCCCCTATGAGGAAAATCTAATGTGCTTAGCTTAGGGCTGTTCAGCTTGGAGAAGAAAAGTCTGAGGGGGGATATGATAGAGGTCTACAAAATCATGAGAGGTCTAGAATGGGTAAATGTGAATTGGTTATTTACTCTTTCAGATTACAGAAGGACTAGGGGGCACTCCATGAATTTAGTAAATAGCACATTTAAAACAAATCAGAGAACATTCTTTTTCACTCAACACACAATTATGCTCTAGAATTTGTTGCCAAAGAATGTGGATAAGGCAGTTAGCTGGGTTTAAAATAACTTTGGACAAGTTCCTGGAGGAGAAGTCCACAGACTGCTGTTAGTCAAGGAATAGACACTGCTTTTTACTGTTATTAATAGCATGGGATATACTTAAAGTATGAGTACTTGCCAGGTCCGTAGCCTGGATTTTCCAGTGTTGGAAACGGGATGCTGGGCTTGATGGACCCTCATTCTGACTCATAGAAATGATAGAAACATAGAAATGATGGCAGAAGAAGACCAAACAGCCCATCCAGTCTTCCCAGCAAGCTTTCACACTTATTTTCTCATACTTATCTGTTACTCTGACCGCTGAGGTCAGGGCCCTTATTGGTAACTTGTTGGTTCTAATTTCCTTCCACCCCTGCCATTGATGTAGAGAGCCATGCTGGAGCTGCATAAAAGTGAAGTATCAAGCCTAATTGGTTAGGGGTAGTAACCGCCACAATAAGCAAGCTACTCCCACACTTATTTGTTTACCCAGCCTGAGCAATTTAATCTTTGTTTAATCTTTGTTTGTTGTCTTAATATAAATCCTCTTTTCTTCATTCCCCCTGCCATTGAAGCAGTGAGCTGCGCTGTATATGTATTGAAAGTGAAGTATCAGGTTTAATTGGTTTGGGGTAGTAACCGCTGCAACAAGCAAGCTACTCCCACGCTATATTTGTGAATGCAAATCCTTTGTCCCACATTTCCTCTTGCCGTTGAAGCATAGAGCAATGTTGGAGTCACATTAACCGTATGTATGTTTATTGAATAAGGGTATTAATCACCAGGTAGTAGCTGTCATTCCCGCAAGCCACCCCCATGCCTCTTCTCTTCATTCACATCCTCAAGACTTTATGGATCCACCAGTGTTTATCCCACTCCCCTTTGAAATTCTTCAAAGTTTTAGTCTTCACCACTTCCTCCGGAAGGGCATTCCAGGCATCCCCCACCCTCTCCATGAAGAAATACTTCCTGACATTGGTTCTGAGTCTTCCTCCCTGGAGTTTTAAATCATGACCTCTGGTTCTGCTGATTTTTTTGCAACAGAAAAGGTTTGTTGTTGACTTTGGATCATCAAAACCTTTCAAGTATCTGAAAGTCTGTATCATATCACCTCTGCTCCATCTTTCCTCCAGGATATACATATTTAGATTCTTCAATCTTTCCTCATAAGGCATTCGATGAAGGCCATACACCTTTTTGGTCGCCCTTCTCTGGACCTCCTCCATCCTGTCTCTGTCCCTTCAGAGATACGGTCTCCAGAACTGAGCACAGTACTCCAGATGAGGCCTCACCAAGGACCTGTACAAGAGGATAATCACTTCCCTTTTCTTACTCAATATTCCTCTCTCTATGCAGTCCAGCATTCTTTGGCTTTAGCTATCGCCTTGTCACATTGTTTCACTGACTTCAGATCGTTAAACACTATCACCCCAAGGTCTCTCTCCTGCTCTGTGCACATCAGCCCTTCACCCCATAACAAATACAGTTCTTTTGGATTTCCACACCCCATATGCATGACTCTGTACTTCTTGGCATTGAATCTCAGCTGCCATATCTTTGACCAGTCTTCCAGCTTCCTTAAATCCCATCTCATTCTCTCCACTCCTTCCGGCGTGTCCACTCTGTTGCAGATCTTAGTATCATCCGCAAATAGACAAACCTTACCTTCTATCCCGTCCGCGATGTCGCACAGGACCGGTCCCAACACCGATCCTTGCGGCACTCAGCTCATCACCACTCTCTCTTCCAAGTAAGTTCCATTTACCATCACACATTGTCTTCTGTCCTTCAGCCAGTTTGTTATCCAGGCCACCACCTTGGCACTCACTCCCAAGCTTCTCATTTTATTCACTAGCCTCCTGTGCAGGAACGTATCAAAAGCTTTGCTGAAATCCAAGTAGATGATATCTAGTGCTCTTCCACAATCCAATTCCTTAGTCACCCAATCAAAAAAGTCTATCAGATTCGTCTGACAGGACCTTCCCATGGTGAAACTATGCTGCCTCTGGTCCAGCAATTCTGCTGCTTGTAGATAGTTCACTATTCTTTCCTTCAGCAGCGACTCCAATACTTTTCCCACCACCGAGGTGAGGCTAACCGGCCTGTAGTTTCCAGCCTCCTCTCTGCTCCCACTCTTCTGAAGAGGGACCATCACCGCTCTTCTCCAATCACTCAGCACCACTCCCGTTTCCAGGGATCTATTGAACAGGTCACTCAGCGGAGCTGCCAGCACATCTCTGAGCTCTTTCAGTATCCTGGGATGAACTTCACCAGGCCCCATGGCTTTGTCCACTTTCAGTTTTCCTAGCTCTTCCCATACATTCTCTTCCATAAACAGAGTTTCATCCATTCCACTCCCTTCCATTTTCTTATTAACTAGCGTTGGTCCTTCTCCGGGGTCTTCTTTAGTGAACACTGAACTGAAGAATTTGTTTAATATTTCTGCCATTTCTTCATCTGTCTCGACCCATTGATCATTTTCACCTTTCAGTATGGCAACTTATTAATCATTATTAATGTGGATTTGTAGAAATCTACAGTTTATCTCTTTGATAAGTAGCTTGGAGTCTATCCACCCTTTGAAATCCTGCCAGATATTGTGATGTGGATTGGCCACTGTTGGAAACCGGATATTTCATTGCCTAATTTCTTGTTAATCATAATAATTTTGTTATATTTAAAGTATTTGATTTATGTTTATTTTACTTTATATTATATTCAATTTTTATGTTATTTTATTTTATTATTGCCATATTTTATGCATTATTTTAAATTGCTTTGATTTACCGCAGTAAGAAGTAGTGATTAATCAAGTTAATAAACTAAACTAAACTAATACTGGTCTTGATGGACCTTTGGTCTCACACAGTATGGCAAGTCTTATGTTCTTATGTAAATTAAATACAAATCTAACAACTTGTAATACAAATGGTCCACATTAGGGATGTGAATCATTTTTTGACTATTTAAAATATCGTCCGATATATTTTAAATCGTCAAAAATCATTAGAGCCGCGACACAATAACAATTCCCCCGATTTATCGTCAAAAAATCGTAAATCGGGGGAAGGGGGAGGGGAAGGGGGAGGGCGGGAAAACCAGCACACTAAAACAACCCTAAAACCCACCCCGACCCTTTAAAATAAATCCCCCACCCTCCCGAACCCCCCCAAAATGCCTTAAATTACCTGGGGTCCAGAGGAAGGGTCCTGGTGTGATCTTTTACTCTCGGACCTCCGTGCGTTGTAGAAATGGCACCGGCGCTACCTTTGACCTGTCATATGACAGGTCAAAGGTAGCGCCGGTGCCATTTTGTTTTTTTGTCCCCCGACGTCAGGAGCATAGGAGATCGCTCCCGGACCCCCGCTGGACCCCCAGGGACTTTTGGCCAGCTTGGGGGGGCCTCCTGACCCCCACAAGACTTGCCAAAAGTCCAGTGGGGGTCCGGAACGATCTCCTACCGCGAATCGTTTTTCCGTACAGAAAAACGATTCGACTGCAGGAGGTCATTCCGGACCCCCGCTGGACCCCCAGGGACTTTTGGCCAGCTTGGGGGGGGCCTCCTGACCCCCACAAGACTTGCCAAAAGTCCAGCGGGGGTCCGGAACGACCTCCTGCAGTCGAATCGTGTTGCCGTAAGGCCGGTTTTCGATTTACACGATTTACACGATTTACACGATATTTAAAAAACCCAAACTGCGATTCCCTCCCCCTCCCAGCCAAAATCAATCGTTAAGACGATTGATCACACGATTCACATCTCTAGTCCTCATAGACACAAATTAACAGAATAACTATTATTCAGTGCAACAACTGTAGTGCTTTAGTCCTAAAGCATACTATCTCAAAGCATAAGATTTTTCCTTTTTGCCTTCAGCTGTCTGTAATAATAAAAGAATATGACTGACCTGAATGTTGAATTGTCACTGATTAAAAATACCTCCCAAAGTGTCAGCATCCAAGATATATCCCCACCCCCAGAGAGGATTCAGAAATCCAGGAATAAATGATCCCCAGGTTCTAATAAATCTAAAACCCTGTTTCTTTCACCATTTGTCTCATCCAAACTTTGAGACTTTGGAGCTTAGCCTGCCTCTGTGGTCCATGTGGGTATTTGGAACATTTCTGAGAATAATTCCCTGGAAGTTCTAGATTTTAATCTCCTACCTTAAAACATTAATTTGGCTTTCAGAACCTCTCTTCTGTACTTTCCTATGTCTTTGGTACCCACATATACTATGACAGCTGGCTCCTCACCATAAAATCATTTTTAGATGACACACGAGGTCTGCTACCTTAACACCAGGCAGGAAAGTTACCAAGTGATCCTCATGTCTACCAGCCACCCATCTATCTACATTCCTAATGATTGATTCACCAATGATAATGGCAGTCCTCATCCTTCCTACCTATGCAATCATCCATAGAAGGATATCCTCAATGTGAGAGGATAACTCATCACCTGTAGAGCAGATCCTAGCTAAAGTATAAATTCTTGCCACATCAAGGTGATGATCTTCTTGCAGACAAGATAGCCCCATCCAGCTGATAGACTGTTGTCTGCATAATTCTGCTTTAAATATGTTACAAAATTTTTAATTCGTTAGATGTATTTGGTTCATTTTTGTTTGCTCTGCCAATGACCCATAATTGCCCCACAGGATCTGAAATTTTAGTCAATGTTAATTTTTCATTTTGTCTGAGGACACCATTTGCAAAAAATCTTCCCAATCCCTAATTTGACAATAATCTCTGTATATCAAGGGTTGAGTATGGGGTGTGTGGAAGGGAAAAAAACAAACAAATCCCACCAAAGGCATAAGATTACTTTTTTATAAAGTTTAGAGACAGCTCCCAACAAATAGATAATCTGTACTACAGTTTAAGCACATTCGTTTCAGCCAACAGAATACCCCTGATGAGGGGGGAGATGATAGAGGTCTTTAAGATCATGAGAGGTCTTGAACGAGTAGATGTGACTCGGTTATTTACACTTTCGAATAATAGAAGGACTAGGGGGCATTCCATGAAGTTAGCAAGTAGCACATTTAAGACTAATCGGAGAAAATTCTTTTTCACTCAACGCACAATAAAGCTCTGGAATTTGTTGCCAGAGGATATGGTTAGTGCAGTTAGTGTAGCTGGGTTCAAAAAAGGTTTGGATAAGTTCTTGGAGGAGAAGTCCATTAATGGCTATTAATCAATTATACTTAGGGAATAGCCACTGCTATTAATTCAATCAGCAGCATGGGTTCTTCTTAGTGTTTGGGTAATTGCCAGGTTCTTATGGCCTGGACTGGCCACTTTTGGAAACAGGATGCTGGGCTTGATGGACCCTTGGTCTGACCCAGCATGGCAATTTCTTATGTTCTTATGACTGTCAAATCCTAGTTCTTCCCTGTGTAAAGTTCTGAGCTCCCCGGTTGCAGCTTCCTTATGTTGAACCAAGAGAGTCCAGAACCATTCTACTCCTAGCTGTAGGTGCAGCCATTATCTATCTCTCCTTCTCTCTCTCGCTCTCTCTTTCTCTCTCTCTCTAATCTTACCGTCCCAGTAAAGGTAGTGGAGGCAGAAATATTTCATGAAAGTCTTGGATAAGCCCAGAGGATCCATCACTGTAAAGAAATAAGGAGAAAGCCAGAGATGGCATTGCATCAAGAAGTAAGATTGAATGGCCCTTATGGTGCTTATTTTCTAACATAGTCAGTTTTTCTACATACAAAATAGGGGCTTTGGAACCTAAATCAACAATAACCAGGTGAGTGCACTCAGGGATGTGTTTTGGAGGCATGTTCTGAAGTGTATGTTCATAATTTTATCCACAGAATAAGCATATTTGTAAACTCATTGTATGTAAGTATCTTGTGTTTGTAAATCAGCTGGGTTTGTGCATTGCAGGCTGGATGCTGTATTGAAAATATATCCTCTGGAGACCATTTTAAAAGGATTTCTGCACATAAAAGGCTGTTGCAATTTGCTAGTTTTACACTTGTAACTCCTTTGAAAATTCACTCCATAGGGCTGAATTTTCAAGAGGGTTAACAAACTAAGCGGTAGATTTTAAGATGTGCGCACGGTACCCGGGACACACACATGGACATCTGATTTTATAACATGAGCGTGTAGGTGCGCACATGTTATAAAATTGGGGGTCAGCGTGTGCAAGGGGGTGCACCATTGTGCAACTTGCACGCACCGACGCCCGCGGCCTTCCCCCATTCTCTTGGAGCAGCCTGAGAGGGAACTTCCCAACCCCCTAACCTAACCCCCCTTCCCCTTCCCCTAACCTTCGCTCTCCCTAGCCCTCACCTAGAACCCCCCAACCTCTATATTACCTAATGCGCCTGCCTCCAGGCAGGCGCAGGTTGCACGCACCGGCAGCCTGCAGGCACGTGATCCCCCGGCACAGCGGCAAATGGCCACTGTGCTGGGACCCTCTGGCCCTGCCCTGTCCCACCCCATCCTCACCCCTTTTTCGAAGCCCTGGGACATACGCGCGGCCCGGGGCTTTACGCGTGTGGCTGGGCATTTCTAAAATAGGCCCGGTCTGCATAGGGTTTTTAAAATCCAGGCCTAAATTGCTAAGATAAATGCTACTTTTACCCATGTAACTCCTTTGAAAATTCATTCCTTGCTGTACATTTGCTTACCTTCTATGTATATTTTCTGTAATTTATTTAGACTACAATTATTTTTTTACCAACATGTGAATGTCATGGCATTTGCCTTGAAAGAAATTAACAAAAACAACTACCTACTGCCCAACATCACCTTGGGGCTCTGGATATACGATTCCTGCAATGCCCCATCCAGGTCCCTGCAAGGTACAATGTGGGAACTCACCGGAAACAAAGACCCCATTCCAAATTATGCTTGCAGGGGGTCATCTCCATTAGCTGCAGTGATTGGAGATAACCAGTCTTGGATGTCCATAGCCGTAGCTCAGCTACTGGGAGTCTATAAACAGACACAGGTATGGATTAGTTATAAAAAAGTCTGAAATATCCTGCTGCCCTGGCTCATGGTAAAGACAATGTCAATGCATTGCTTCCTATCCTTCAACAGCCGGACTGAAGATGTGGGTGTATGTGAAATCATTATGGTTGCCATTGCTTATTAAAAATAATGAGTGTGTTGCAAATAGATTTATGGTCTGCTGGTTCATATAGTAAAGGAAAGCACATGGTTATAGTGTTGAAAATTTAATTGGTAAAGACTGTAAATGAATCAAAATCAACTATTTATTTTAATGCACCTTTGTCCCCTGACATGGGACATTGTTTCGCCGAAACTTCATTAGGAGGAACAACTCACACTGAAGTCATTTATAAGTAAGGTCTGAGAGAAAGTCTCATTAAAAGCTGAAAAAGATATAGCCATTTAGAAGGAAAGTCTTGAAACAATGTCTGAACAAGGACTCAATGAGACTTCTAACAACACATCTCTTTGACTCCTCTTTCAGACATAGGGGTAGATTTTAAAAGGTTGCGCGTGGGCGTACATGTGCATGCACTACCCGGCGCGTGCACATGTACACCAGATTTTATAACTTGTGCACGCAGGCGCATGCAAGTTATAAAATCCAGGGTCGGTGCGCGCAAGGGGGTGCACAATTGTGCAGCTTGCGCGTGCTGAGCTGCGCAGCCTTCCCCCGTTCCCTGCCAGGCCGCTCCAAAATCGGAGCAACCTCGGAGGGAACTTCCCTACCTCCCCCCCCCCCCCCACCTTCCCTTCCCCTACCTCCCCCACCCTTTCCAACCCTATCTTTTCTTTTTTCTTTCTTTTATTACTAAACTTACTTCAGCCCTGCCGGCGTGCGATCCCATGCACAGTGGCAAATGGCCGCTGTGCTTGGAGCCTCTCACCCCACCCCCAGACCACCCCCTTCCCGCCCCTTTAGTAAAACCCCGAGACTTACACATGTCCTGGGTCTTTACATGCGTTGCCGGGCCTTTTGAAAATTGGCCCGGCGCACGTAAGGCCATTTACTCCCGTAACCTTTTGAAAATCCGGCCCATACCGTATAAGAAAATGGAAGAAATAATATTATTATCACTCTCATAAATGCTGATCAAGGGTAAGAAAATCTAATTCATGTTGTTGGTGAAATTCTTCTAGATCAGCTATGCCTCAACTGTAGTCACTCTTAGTGATAAAATTCAATTTCCCTCTTTCCTCCGCACTGTTCCAAGTGATGATTTACAGTCTCTGGGCATCACCCAGTTGATCACCTTCTTTGGTTGGACATGGGTTGGAATCCTTGCTGAGAACAATGACTATGGACTGATTGGGAGTCAGATGCTAAAAGTAGAGCTGGTCAAGGCTGGGGTCTGCATAGCCTTTTATGAAATCATCCCCTTATTTTACTCTCAAGAGAAGATACAGCGCATTGTGGAGGTGGTGAAGAAGATGACAGCTAGGGTCATTGTGGTCTTCTCCTCTGCAGAGAATCTCTATCCAGTGATGCTGGCAATTGCAAAGAGCAACATAACTGGGAAAGTCTGGATTGCTTCAGATGGCTGGTCTGAATTTCCAATCTTTAATGAAAATAATTTCTTTAAACTTCTGAAAGGAACAATTGGAATCACTGTTCCTACAGGCAACATTCCAAGGTTCAAAGAGTACCTCTATGACCTTCATCCTTTCAAAGAAACAGAAGACATTTTTGTTGGGCAATTTTGGGAAGAAGCCTTTGGCTGCAGGTGGACTGATGCCAATGCAGACCAGGACACTCTTCAAGAACTAAGTATAGAAAGGAAACTCTGTACAGGACAGGAAAACTTGGGGACCCTTAATATCCGTTTCTTGGATACGACTAACCTAAGGTCAGTTTATAACAATTATAATGCTGTGTACATGGTGGCCCATGCCCTACATGCCATGTATACCTGTGAACCTGGAAAAGGACCTTTCTTCAATGGGACATGTGGGGATATCGAACACTTTGAGCCTTGGCAGGTATGGGCCAATTTTTGTTTAAGATATGTGATTATAAGTATGCATGACCTGTAGAGTTGACTAAATTTCAATGACACACAGTGCGAAGTAAATTTTTTAAAATGCATCTAACTGCAGTAGCATGTGTACTATATACTTTTCAGCCTACAAAAACTTAACTGGTCTAAAAATACCAGCTCCTTGCGCACATTAATAAATATGGGATTATTTAAGTGGCTAAAAGGTTATGTGGATGCTTAAGTAGTATTCAAATGTTATTATTAAAGTTTAATGTTTTTATATATTGCCATATCAAAGTAGTGCTCTGAGCAATATGCAGCATTCATAAAATTTGATAAAAATATATATTTAACCGGCCGTATTCCCCTCAGCTGCTTCAGCATGTGGAAAAATGCATGGATTCATGCTTAGGGCAACAGGATAACCTTTGGGGCCCAAGGGATTTAAAAAATGTAGTCCAAACATCTTGGCATTCCAAAGAAAAAATTATTGCAAAAAGACAAAATATCCAGGGTGCAGGCAAAGCAGATTCCATAGTTTATAAGATAATCCAAAAGCACATAAAAGAGTTACTCACTTTCTCATGTCACTTGAGTATAATCCAAATGAAGAGATTTCCCTCTCAGGTCCTCAGTACGGCCTTTTCCTTCCTTTAGGCCCCACTGAAGAACAGGAAACTTCTCCTCCTTCACCACACAACTCACTGAGATAAAATATGATAGATGATGTATTTGGGGTTCCACTACTTCCAGTAGGTGTTTACTAGGGATGTGCAGAAGGAAAAAATGTGCTGCGTTTCAGAATTCGTTTCGCCAGGACCCAAATCCATTGCATTCATTTCATAGGGGGAAAAAACAATTTGTTGATAAGTTTTATTCATTTTCCAATTTCCCATTAAAGTCAATGGGGGAAGTATTTGCAGCCTATTTTTGGCTGCAGAATTGGAGTTTTCTTATCAATTCTGATGAAACTTCTGGGGAGCAATCATCAGAACGAGAAAAGAGCTCCAAGGTACTTAGACTGTGGCAAAGTGGCACCAACATGGCATGAATAGCCTAAGGCACTTTAAAGGGGCAAAGGTGTACCAGGAGTGGCAAGAGTGCTTTAACAGAGGTGAAAAGCAGTAGGGAGAGTGTCAAAAACACAGCACAGCTTCAAAACAGAGCACCGATAACAAATGCATGAACCCTCAAAGGCAGCACGACAGGCAAAGCGGCAAGATAAGTGGCATCAAGATCCTACAGCACAATCAAGGGGGAACATGGTAAGCAGAAAGACTAGCCCCAACACACTGAGGAACCATGATAGTGGCAAGAACACCACAAGGAGTTGAGTGAGTCATCTGGTGTATGGCAGCAAAACAGAGTGGCAAAAAGTTGACAGGGGAAAGACACGCTGGCAGAGCAGAGGTAGTCTGGTCCCTGTGGTTTTCATAGGGCCAAGACAGGCTGGCAGAGCTGAGGTACTCAGATCCCTGTGGTTTTGATAGGGGCAAGACAGGCTGGCCCCAGGGAGAGTTCCCTTTCCTTTGCACAGGAAAGGGCTCCCTAGAATGGGTTTGCCCCTAGAGTGGGGTGTTTCCATTGCCTTCTAGTGAGCTCTCGCTGGTCTTTTAAAATATGGTGGATGTAGCTGATATACAAATGAAAATTTTCAAGGCTGAGGTGGAGGTGGGTGCATGTGAGCAGTGGTTCAACATGGGTCAGAGGATACATACAGGCTGGCTACACCCGAGGAGAGTTCCCTTTCCTTTGAGTAGGGAAGGGCTCCGAGGAATGGGTTGGCCCCTAGAGTGGAGCACGAACCTTCAAAGCGTGGCAATGTGCAGGAGGGTCCATGTGAACAGCGGTTCAACATGGGTCAACCAATGCTAAGGTATAGGCTGCTACACCGGGGAGAGTTCCCTTTCCTTTGAGCAGGAAAGGGCTCTGCGGAATGGGTTGGCCCTGAAGCGTCCGACTGAAAAAACGACCCGGTAGTAAAAAACAAAGCTCATCTCTAGTGGGTGCACCCTGAGAAGCAATGCCAGGGATATCAGTCACACTCTGTGCCTGCGCTGACTACTCTTCCTCCTCATCATCATCAGTTTCATCTCTTCCCTGCAGCACTGAAGTGGAGGCTAAGACAGGACTAACGAATCCTCCTAAACCTTCGTCAGCTATTCTTCCATTTTTGATATTGAGAATCCCACATAAGATGATTCTTCATTGGAATCAGAAGTAAACAGTGCCTGCGCTACATTTTCAATGCTGAGTCGATTCTGTCACACTGCTGCTTTTGGGTCTTATCCTTTTGTCTTACATGATTCAGCCTCCCCTTCCCTCACCTCCAAAACTACAGGGTCAGAAACAGGTGGTGGCGATGCACCATTTTTAGGTTTCATTTTTTTCTGGATGGAACTGCCTGCCACTGCAGAGATTTTAGATTGGAACAGGTCCCTTTTTAACTTTAAAGGGGGACTGTCACTCCCTTTTGAGGTGTCTCCTTTCCCAGTCCGTATCACTTGACTACATCTAGCTTTCCCTGACATTATGGATTTAATGTCAGTGCCTACTAGGGATTCCGATTAAAAGAATTATTTCCAAAAGAGGCCCACTGGGGATTTGCCACTCGAGACCACCACTGTCCCAATATGCGTGAGTCTGCAAAACTGGCTGCCCACAGGCACAGTGCCTTGATGTGTGCACTAATGTAATGTATGTGCAGACAACATATGTCCGCAAAAAGTTGTAACTAACTATAAAAGATGCCCACTGGGGATTTGCCTTCAGAGACCACCGCTGTCCCAATATACGTGAGTCTGCAAAACTACCCAGTGCCCACTGTTATTGATGCCCAGTGCAATGCCTTCTTGGATTAAAAGAGCACAGAGAGACAGTGAGTTCAATAAAACAAAAACTGCAGTTATGCCAGTTAACAAAAAAGCCTGGCTTGGCATAGCAGCAAAATCGATGAAATATCTCTTTCAATGGCAATTCTATCAAACTAGCTAGAAATTGAATATATGTCCATCCCACAACACCCAAATGCTGCTTGCAACCTAATCCAGGGGGTAAAATAAGAAGCAAAATGCCACTGCTAGTGCTAGCAGCTTCTCTTAGTGGCACTGACAGAGAGACTGTCTCAGATCAATTAAAAAAAAAGAGTTAAAAAAAGCAGGGCTAGCTGGCACTGCAGCGAAATTGAACAAATATCTTTTTCTATCAAAGTAGCTAGCAATTGAATACAGATTTGATACACTCAGACTAGCTCTGAGTTCAACCACCTCCCCACCATCCCTGCCAAGAAAGTGCGTGGCACGTTGTGTGCTTCACGTATAAATATTGCTGCGTCATCAGGAAGAACAGCATCACAGAGCACTGAGTAAGAGCGGCGATTGGCGACATTACAAAAAATGCTTAGCTCTGATAGGTTGCATTCTGGTCTCCTTGCCAACCTGTCTGTCCCACTCTATGACAGGGCTGTGAGGTCACTTATGACTCACAGGAAAGGGCTGGTTTTTGCTATCTCCTATTTCAAATGGCCACTAAGAAATCACTGCGAGCCAAAAGAATGAAACTAATGATATGTTTGTATTCATTGGGGGATGGCGATCCATTTCGCAAACCCACTAATAGAACTGATACATTGCGGATTGCCAATATGTTGCAAACGAATGCACATCCCTAGTCTTTACTCATTAGCTCATACCAGGGAGAGACACTTGTACTCTGTCCAGAGGATCTAATATCTCCATGCAATATCTCTGATCTCCTCAGAACCAGATTCAGGTTTTAACACTTCAGAAATCCTCTTAATAACTCCATTCATGAGTCATGGAACATCTTATAAACCACTTCTAAAACCTGTCATCTTTGGGGGAAGGGCCCACCATTCACTCACTATCTCCTTCACCGCTACCCTTCCCCCCACCCCCCCATTTCTGGAAGGTTTCTAATAATAAACCATAACTGGTTGTACATAGGCAGCATATAAATAAATGTTGTCAGATCTGACAGTAGTCTCATATAGGTTGAGACAGATTAGGTACAGTAAATCAATCCAGGTGTACAGCAAGGATCAAATAAATATTCTGCCTCCATAAATAGGTGGGGAATATGCATTAAATATCAACACCCTGTCATCATCACTTACCAACACTCCCCTCTCAGGACCTACATCTAACACTCACCCCTCTAGCCCTCCCCTCCCGTCATCTCCCTCCTAATCAAAAAAAAAACAAAAACCAATAAGGAACCACAAATGCATTGCTTAACCTTTGTATATAAAGAATGTTATGATATATAACCTCATATACAACCTCATCTTGAACGAGTGTCGTATTCGGGGTTATATAACTTTGTATATTACCAGTGTACATAACGAAGGATTCTCTAAACCCTGTACATAACCCATCCCTATGTGTCATTGTTTTACCCTCCCCCCCCCCGTCACTCCTATTTTGAATCCCCCCTTCTTCAATTTATCTAGTTATTGTTCTGTTACCGAGTTCTTTTGCTTACTGTTCTTTGCAAAGGCAATGCCTATATATACTTTGGTTGTAAGTTACATGTGAACCGACACGATGTGCAAACGGTTGTCGGTATATAAAATCATTTAAATAAAATAAATAAATAAATAAGAATAGTTAAGAGGTAGGTGCATATGGCAGATGTTCTGTCCATGCTTGAGAACTCTCTGGATTTGGCCCAGGGACTCCAGAATTAAAAAGAAATTGCTGCATCTCTGGTTCAACATCCAAAAACTCTGGTTTCTGCTGCAGAATCAGGCCCCAGCATTGAAAGTTACCTGGGCCAGGCAGGGAGGAGAGGAGGATGGTCAGACTCAGGCCATATGGCCGCAAAAAGGAAGAGCATCAGCCTTTAGGTGGAAGAAGAAGGAGCTTGATTAGCCAGGACCCATGTGGGAGATGGAAATTATAAAATAACTATCGGCTCCTACACAAGGGAAGAAGAAACAGAACCAGTCAGGGTCCCATGTACGGGAAGGAAAATGAAAAATCAGTGCATGCTTTCAGGTAAATGAAAGTCAACTTATGCAGAGTCAGCAAATCCACCCCAATTTCTGTGCAGACATCCTGACCAGTTCCATGAAAATGCACCCAATTATGTTTCCTAAATCTTTTCTTTCTTTGTGTTGTAGTAATGTACTGATAAATAAGAAAATTCTAGGCTTCTCTTTCTTTGCATATTGTGATAAACTTTCTTACGTAAATATAAAGTATATCCAAATAGGTTACCATACATCAGCTTTAGAGATACAAGAGCCTTTTCCAGACAATCTGACAAAGAGCATCACAACTTGCAGTTTGTCCAGGACATATGAGATGACTGGGACTCTATACAAAGGTGTTTAGGATTCTCCTATGGCTTCTTTGTAATCTACAAAGCTGTTTACAGATTCCTACTGAAATTTTAGGGGTGTATGGAGTGTTTCAAGGAAACAAAATCTATTACAGTGAGCAATCAATGAGAAACACTATTGCAAATCTCCTCCTGTCCCTTCTCCACTTGGCTCTAACCCCAACATTTCAGGAGCTCCTCAGTTAGTCATAGGATCCATCTTCTATGACTCCTACAGGCTTATATACCAACAATCCTCTTGCCCCCTCCTCACAAGATGAAACTACTTTGTCCTGTGAACCATAGATTTGGCCAAGAACTCAAGTCACAGCTCCCTTGGAATTAAATCAACTGCTCCTCTTCAAGGAGTGCTTTTCCTTGGATGGTTAAAGTCATTGTTTCTAATTGTAGGCTGCCTGGTCGGTCCCATATCTGCTGATCAAGTCCAGGTTTTACCACATTATATGTGAAGACCTATTCTTATTTCTCTTAGAAAAACACAGATACTGGGCCCATACAAACAATGAAAGTAAAAACGCGACTGGACCATAATGATCAGTAGTAGATACAAAAATTGAAAACCTTTGCAGTGCACAGGTGAAAAAAATGAAAACCTTTGCAGTGTATATATATATATATTTATTTATTTAAAGAGTCTTCTATACCGATGTTAGTTGAAACATCACCTCTGTTTACATGGAACAAAAGCAACGGAAATTACAAGTAACAGGGGAAGGGTAGGGGGTACAAAAAACCAATAGGAGAGCAGAGAAGCATAGGAACAATTAACAAGTGAACTATAATGTCATAAGAACAAGGTCATAGTCAAATTCAGGTCATGATCCATCACAATTCAATATTCATCAAGGGTGTTGGGGAAAGGCTTGTTTGAATAGCCAGGTTTTGAGCTGGGCTCTGAATTTGGTGATGCAAGGTTCAAGTCTGAGGTGGATTGGGAGTGAGTTCCAGTGCATAGGTCCAGCAATGGAGAGCGCCTGATCCCTTGTAGCTGTGAGATGTGCTTTCTTTAGGGTTGGCACATGGAGGGACCCTTTTTTAGTGGTCCTTGTCGGTTGATTTGCAGGCAAATTGGAGGGGATCTACCAGCCAGTTGGAGTGATGGGACTATAAGGCTTTATGGATAATGGTCAGGGATTTAAAGAGGATGCGGGAGGGAATAGGGAGCCAGTGTAGGTCCTTCAGTATAGGGGAAATATGGTTGTATTTATGAGCATTGGAGAGGGTTCTGGCTACAGTGTTCTGTAGCATTTGGAGGGGCTTTAAGGAGGAGTAGGGTAGGCCAAGAAAGAGGGAGTTACAGTAATCCATCTTGGATGCCAGTGTAGCTTGGACGACAGTGCGGAAGTCACTAGCGTGAAGGAGAGGTTT
This sequence comes from Rhinatrema bivittatum, assembly GCF_901001135.1. Classification (NCBI taxonomy): domain Eukaryota; kingdom Metazoa; phylum Chordata; class Amphibia; order Gymnophiona; family Rhinatrematidae; genus Rhinatrema; species Rhinatrema bivittatum. The sequence goes on from NC_042633.1 coordinate 11,229,708, forward strand.
CTCCTATGGCTATATATACATAGATAGATAGATATAGATATATACATATAGATAGATAGATATAGATAGATAAATATTAGGGGTGTGCATTCGTTTTAACGTATTGGCAATCTGCAACGTATATGCCATATTTGTTGTATTCATGGGGGTCACAAAATGTATGGCGAACCCCCCATGAATACAACAAATCACTAACGAATAAACCCCCACCCTACTGACCCCCCAAGACTTGCCAAAAGTCCCTGGTGGTCCAGCAGGGGTCCTAGAGTGATCTCCTGCGCTCAGGCCATCGGCTGCCAGTATTCAAAATGATGCCGATAGCCTTTGTTCTTACTATGTCACAGGGGCTACCGGTGCCATTGGTCGGCCCCTGTCACATGGTAGGAGCACAAGATGGTGCCGGCCGTCCATTGCTCCTACCATGTGACATTGGCCGACCAATGGCACCGGTAGCCCCTGTGACATAGTAAGAGCAAAGGCTATCAGTGCCATTTTGAATACTGGCAGCCGACAGCCCGAGTGCAGGAGATTGCTCCAGGACCCCCGCTGGACCACCAGGGACTTTTGGCAAGTCTTGAGGGGGTCAGGAGGATGGGGGGTTGTAGTTAATTAAATTTAAAGGGTTGGGATGGGGATTTTTTTGGGAAACGAATACATATGTAAATAATGAATGGATCGGGGTCTCCCGAGAATGGATGCAACAGATTTGGGTCCCAACGAATACGAATACCGAATGGGACGAATCCGTCCCTGCTGCACATCCCGAATGAATAAATAAATAAATAAATATATATTTTATATATATATATATATATATATATATATATATATATATATATATATATATAGATATAGATATATATATAGATATAGATATAGATATATATAGATATGAAGAGATATAGATACAGATATTTAATTTATAAATCTTGCCATATTTCATCTGCTCATTTAGCCTACCAAGGAGCCCAGCAGACTGGATCAACCACCTGGTTAGCTCAGAATGAAGTGTGATAAATGTAGTCAGTGTTGCTGAAGTGATATTTTAAGCTATATTTTAGGTGTGTAGACTTCAGTGATTATTAGGGTATTTATAATTGGTTAATCCGCCTGTTTCTCAGCTAGAAATGCATTACAAATTCTGGATATGGCTGGTAAGGCTTAGGTACAGCTCTATACCCATGAAATCAGGCTGTCATTGTATATAATTAATGCAAGCGTGTCTCCTTTCTCCGCACAGCTCCTGCATTATGTATGGAAGGTGCGTTTCCAGAACACCATGGGCCGGGAGATTTTCTTTGACCAAAAGGGCAACTCACCACCATCTTATGACATTCTAAACTGGCAACTGACTTCAAGTGGCTCCTTTGCCTATGTAAAGGTTGGCCACTATGACTCTGGAGCCGCCGGTGGGTGGGATATCAAAATCAATACCAGTGCCATCACGTGGAGTGAAGACTATGCACAGGTTAGATGACCCTCCCTGTTTTCATAGCCAAGTAATTGACAAGATGCTCAGAAGTAGTGATGGGAGGAACTTGAAGACCAATTTCAGATGTATTAATATTTGACTTGGATCTTTTCAATCAATCAAATTCAGCTTCAGATTGCTTTGAATCTGACTGTGATTTATTTTTCATTAATTAGAAGTTATCTGGGACCTTTAGCTCAGTAGTAGAGTCACCACCCCAAAATCCAGGGTTTGCCAGTCTGTATCTTGGGAAGGCTTCTATGGGAAGAAATATTGCAACAGTCAGAACTAATTTTATTTATTTTCCTCCTTGCATTATACTTCAGAGTGGAATACATTTAGAAATTGTAGATTTTTCCCTAGCACCAGAGGGCTTACCATCTAAGGAAGTCATTTACTAAGCCATGGCATTTTTAAATACAGCGGTATTTTTCCCGGAATTAAAATACTGCCAAGAAAATTTACTGTTACTTTATTTGGCCCTAAAATTTCACACAAAGGCATCCCCAAGACTTTGGGGGCTGACATAGCTTAAAGGGGCTGATCAGTCCAGACTAACAGCCTCTGAGGTGTTTAAAAGTGTTGCATTCGGTAGTCCGCGGAACAAGCCCATGGACCACCGCTCTTACCTCCAGCCCAGGCTTGTGCATACTGCCTCCTGATACTGTGGCCAGCCTCCCCAGTGAAGAAGCGGACCTCCATTGTAATGCGGCTAGGCCACCAACACCACCAACATCAACCTCTGTAGGGGAATTCCATAGGCACACACGTGCATGACTTGCCACTTTTCAAAGAACCCATGGCAATAAATTCCCTGCAGCGCCCTTTCATGAAATCAAAGTTCCCCAGTACTTAAGGCCTCTTCTCCCTGAATTCAACATCTCTGCAATAGGTCGACTCCTTCGGAGAAGTGCATTGTCTTTGCTTTGTTCCTGTTCCTGATTCCTTTTTCTTGATGCTGTGTTCCTGATTTGTGTTCCTGAGTTCCTGTGTCTTGTTCCTGGTTCTGTGTCAGCAGTTGGTCTGTGTTTTGAGTTCTTGTCGTCTTCTTAGTGGTCAATCTTCTACTCATCAGTCTTCTACTCATCCTGTGTGTTTCCTTGTCCTCCATCGTTCCTTCCCTTGGATGAATTTCTGGCCTTGACTTCGAATTGGATTTCTGTTTGACCTCTGCCTGAAACTGACCAATGCCAGTTCCCGTTTCTGAATGAACTCCACCTGCCACTGATGGCTGCCTTTACCCTGCTGAATTCTGCCTGCCTCCAAACACAGCTTGAACCTTACCTTTATTGCCTGCCAACAGCACTGACAGCTGCTGGACCCTGACTTCACTTATTCTTTGCTAGCTGGTGTGCAACATCATCAGATCCACAGATCTTCACTTCTGCAGAGGCTCGTGCCTAAATCCAGCTGGCACAAGCACCCGAGGACTCAACCTAAGGGCAACAAGGGCTGGTATTGGTGAAGTTCATGTTGGGCCTCTGCTTTAGCCAGGTCCACCAGCCAACAGTGGGAACATGCAGGACTCATCCCAGTAGGTTGCCCCAACTCCACCTTGGCCTAGGTGCCCACAGCCATAAAGGATTGCCGAGTTCATGGTGGATGGCTCAGGCTTTCAAGCAGTCCCAGTTCTAGCAAAGAGGATTCAAGAGCATCGGTAGTTTTAGACCTCCTGGAAGCATCTACAGAGCAACTAGGTGCCTGCCTGGATACAGCGGTAACTTTGGCTGCTCCTGTACTGCCTACAGCTGTCCTACTACCTCCGGCCACACCGTCTCAACCTACTCTGCATTTGCTGGCTCCACCTAGGTATGCTGAGGACTCAAAACAGTGTTGAGGGTTCTTGAATCAATATTATATGCATTTCTCCCTTCATCCGGCACTGTTCCCCAGTGATTCTATAAAAATAACCTTTGTGCTTTCCCTTCTGGATGGTAAAGCCTTGGCCTAGGCATCTCCATTATGGAAGTACACAGATCCTCTACTCCAGGAACTGCAACAGTGTCAGAGCCTTCAATCTGGTATTTGATGAACCCAGCTGGCTGGTGAGTCAGTTAGGACCTCCTTCACTTATGCCAGGGGAACCGGACCCTGATGGACTATGCCATAGAATCTTTTACCCTGGACACAGAGCTTAACTGGGGAGAAGAGAATCTTTGCAGCATCTTCTCAGAAGGTCTGTCCTCCTGAATCAAGGATGAGCTGGCCATGCGATACCTTCTGGAATTCCTGGATGATCTCATCGACCTGGCTGGGAGGATCGACCATCAACTCCAACAACGGGAGAGGGAACTCCACACTCTGTGCAGACCTATTGTGCTAGCTCCATGTTTTCAGTGCCTCCTCTCTCCTCTACCTACAGCATCATTGGTACAAATGTGCCCCAAGGAACCTATGCAGCTCGGTCAGGATTTCCTTGGCCCTGAGGAGAGGCTTTTTCAATGCCAGCTGTGCATATGTCTCTAATGCTCCAGGAATGGGCACCAGTTCACGCAATGTGGGGTGAAGCCAGGAAACTACACAGCCTAGGACCATGAGGGGAGGTGGTCCTAGGCTTCATGACCCCAGCACCTCAACTGACATTCCGGGTGACAATTGCAGTAAATGATGAAGAATACACCAAACAGTAGAGATGTGAATCGTGTGATCGATCGTCTTAACGATCGATTTTGGCTGGGAGGGGGAGGGAATCGAATCGTCGCAGTTTGGGTTTTTTAAATATCGTGTAAATCGTGAAAATCGAAAACCGGCACACTAAAACATCCCTAAAACCCACCCCGACCCTTAAAAATAAATCCCCCATCCTCCCGAACCCCCCAAAATGCCTTAAATTACCTGGGGTCCAGTGGGGGGGTCCCGGTGTGATCTTCCACTCTCGGGCACACTAAAACAAACCTAAAACCCACCCCGACCCTTTAAAATAAATCCCCCACCCTCCCGAACCCCCCCAAAATGCCTTAAATTACCTGGGGTCCAGAGGAAGGGTCCCGGTGTGATCTTTTACTCTCGGGCCTCCGGTACGTTGTAGAAATGGCGCCGGCGCTACCTTTGCCCTGTCATATGACAGGGCAAAGGTAGCGCCGGCGCCATTTTTTTTTTGTCCCCCGACGTCAGCGTAGGAGATCCGTACAAAATGGCGCCGTATGGCTGGCGCTATTTTGTACGGAAACACGATTCGCGTGCAGGAAGTCGTTCCCGGACCCCCGCTGGACTTTTGGCAAGTCTTGTGGGGGTCAGGAGGCCCCCCCAAGCTGGCCAAAAGTCCCTGGGGGTCCGGGAGTGATCTCCTACGCTCCTGACATCGGGGGACAAAAAACAAAATGGCGCCGGCGCTACCTTTGACCTGTCATATGACAAGGCAAAGGTAGCACCGGCGCCATTTCTACAACGCACCGGAGGCCAGAGAGTAAAAGATCACACCGGGACCCTCCCTCTGAACCCCAGGTAATTTAAGGCATTTTGGGGGGATTCGGGAGGGTGGGGGATTTATTTTAAAGGGTCGGGGTGGGTTTTAGGGTTGTTTTAGTGTGCCGGTTTTCCCGCCCTCCCCCTTCCCCTCCCCCTTCCCCCGATTTACGATTTTTTGACGATAAATCGGGGGAATTGTTATTGTATCGCGGCTCTAACGATTTTTGACGATTTAAAATATATCGGACGATATTTTAAATCGTCAAAAAACGATTCACATCCCTACCAAACAGTCCTTGGTTGATTCCGGCTCTGGGGAGAACTTTGTTATGAACGCCCTGTTCATCATCTGCAGCTTCCTACTGTTCCCAGGAGAACTTTGCTGATCATTTCCTCCATTCAAGGGGACATGTTATCCGGCCAGATCACACTTGCCACAGCATCCTTGACTATATGCATTGGCTTTCTGCATGTGGAGAATCTAGTTTTCCACATTATTGATAGAGATGTTCATCCTATCATGTTAGGCCTCCTGTGGCTCCAACTCCACTTTCTGCAATTTGACTGGGCCTCATGGCAGCTCACCAGCTGGAGCTCTCACGGCCACAGCTCCTACCTCAAATGGGTAGAACCACCAATCCGCCTACCCTTGGTGACCACCCTAGCAGGTCTTCCCTCACAATACACAGGTCGATACAGTAACGTTGAGTTAAAGATTCCCGGTCTGTAACGTGCTGGGAGCGCACAATACAGACGAGTAAGGCCATCCAGCGATACAGTCTCCAGTTTCACGCGTCCTTAGCGCTTCCTAAACCCTTTCCTAAACCCTTTCCGCACCCAGCATGTAAATGAACGAAAAAGCTGTATAATGAAGGAATTAGCTATTCCCCTGCGATACTGTAATGGGCGCTGATATTATCTCCTCCGTAACCCGCTGTTCTGCCGCGGCCTTAACCTGCTAGTTTACCGCCTCCCCCTAGTAGGAGTTAGTGTAGTGTAGTGTAGTGTAAAAACATTGCTTACCCGCCCTGGTCCCGTCCGGTCTCCTGCAGCCCCGTCCGGTCCCCTCCTCCCGAAGCAAAAAAAAACCAAACGAAAAAGTAGCAAGGCTCGGGCCTGCTATGGTAAGTGTAAAAAGTGTAAAAAGTGTTAAAAACAAAAAACCTGTGTGTTATATAAAAAAATAAAACAATTTTAAATATCTGTCGGAGGGCCGTGGGTCCAGGCGGCCGGTGGGCGGCGGGCAGCCATCAGCGGCATACGGTAGTCCCTTCTCCCTTCCTCCCTCCCTCCCCTGCCTGGATGAGCGCCAAAATCGCACGGGCGGGTCGGCAGCGGGAGGGGGGGGGGCGGGAGCGGCGGGTAGGCGGCAGCGGGGTCCGGACTCTACAAAACTTACGCCGATACAATTGGTGGCCTAAAGTCAACCAGGACGCCCGGGCTTACGTGGAGTCCTGTCAGGCCTGTGCCCACCACAAAAGGATCTACGGCGCGACCCCGGGTCTACTGCAGCCTTTACCAGTGCCCGCAGAGCCTTGGACCCATCTGGCCACCGACTTTGTGGTCGACCTGCCACTATCTAGTGGCAATACAGTCATATGGGTGGTTGTAGACCGATTCAGTAAGATGGCACATTTCGTGCCCCTCCCGGGGTTGCCGTCTGCCCCTTAGCTGGCCCAACTGTTCATGCAGCATATTTTTCGGCTGCATGGCCTTCCTAAAAGCATCCTCTCAGATAGGGGACCTCAGTTTACCGCCAGGTTTTGGAGGGCCCTCTGCCAAAAGTTTGACGTTACCTTAGACTACACATCGGCGTACCATCCTCAGTCTAACGGTCTAGTGGAGAGGACTAACCAGATGCTAAAACAATTCCTCCGACTCTGTCAACGAAAAACAGGACGATTGGTCTAGCCTGCTACCTTGGGCGGAGTTTGCGCTCAACTCCCACCTCTCCTCTGCTACTGCTACTGGATCCTCGCCGTTTCAGATTGTGTATGAGAAGCAGACACGCCCTCCGCTGTCAGTCCCCATCACAGTTACGTCCCCCGTAGCTCAACTTTCAGCAGACGAGTTACACCGCTTGTGGATCTCCACACGACGCACATTGGTCCAAGCCAGTCAAACCGCTAAAAGATACGCAGATCAGCGAAGAAGGCTGTACCCCCTGTTCCGGCCAGGCCAAAAGGTATGGTTAAGTACCCAGTTCATCCGGCTGAAGCTGCCATCCAAACGACTGGCCCCGCGCTTTATCGGACCATTCCCCATCATCCGTCAAGTTGGAGCCGTGTCATACCAGCTTCGTCTGCCGCCTTCCCTCAAAATACACAACACCTTCCATGTGTCCCTCTTAAAGCCGTTGGTGTTGTCCTGGCCCTCCAGCACACCTCCGACTCCCCAACCTATTGCCTCCGAGAATGACCTCACTTTTCAGGTCCGCGAGGTCTTGGACATAAGAAAACACGGCAAGAAATGGGAGTACCTCCTAGCATGGGAGGGGTTTGGTCCCGAGGAGAACACCTGGGAACCATTGGCCAACATCCTGGATCGGGGATTGCTGGAGCAGTTCCACCGCGACCATCCAGATAAACCCAGGCCTCCGGGAAGGCGCCCTAAAGAGGGGGGTACTGTTGTGTTCCGCGCCCACGGCCATCCGTGGGCGCGGCCCCCTACCTCCTCTGATAACCAGGGCAGTGTCGGGACCGACTGCCCTGCCCCGAGCTCCGCACCCCCGCACGGCAGCGCGGGCCTTCGGGCTGGCCACCGGGATCAGAGCTGTCCCTGCTCCTCCCGCGTGGCCGCTGTTGCTCTCCTCCGCGGCCCGAATCCAAGATGGCCGCCGCCATGCTTGGACGCGAGGCCATGCCCCTTTTCCAGAGTTAAAGGGACCTCGCCCCTTTAATTGCCTGCAGCTGGTTCTTACCTCTAGGGCCAGAGGAAGTATATAAGGAGACTTCCTCTGACCATTCCTCGACTTGGCAACGTTCCTCTACGCTGTCTAGTCTGCTTGCTTCGGTGAGTTCCCTGCGCTTGGACTCTGGTTCCTGTTTCGTCTTGATGTTCCTGGTTCCTGACTTCGGATTGGCTTACAGTGATTCTCTGGTTCCTGACTTCGGATTGGCAAGTGGTGATTCTCTGGTTCCTGACTTCGGATCAGCAAGCAGTGACTCTCTGGTACACGACCTTGGACTGGTGAGCATTGATCCTCTGGCACTCGACCTAGGACTCCTTCAAGACTACCGTCTCCAAGGGCCCACCTAAGTCCCAGCGGCCCGGGTCCCTACGGGCTCCTCCCGGGGGGACCGCCATCTTCCAGGGCGAAGCTCCAGTTGGCCTTTGCACCGTCACCCTGACCTCTTGAGGTCCACCTAAGTCCCAGCGGTCGGGTCCCTACAGGCTCCTCCCGGGGGGACCGCAGACCACCAGTGGTGAAGACCGTCCTTCTGCTCATCTCCTTTTCCATCTCCACAGTAGCTTCTGTCTTCAGTGCCAAGGGTCAGCTGCTCTCCTCCTCTGTCCTGCCTCGCCACCCGACGAGAGAACCTACGGATCCTCCGCAAGGTGTAACATCACCTTGTCAGCCCAAGGGTCCACAAACTCGAGCATAACACAGGGTGTACCCATTTAGTGCCTTCTATAGTGATATCACACACTGAACACTTGCCACATTTCCTATGGGGTTTTTCTATCACATTTTCTATCCCGGATATTCCGTCCCCTTTTCGTAGCTATAAGGGTTTGTGTCCTTCCACAAAGTACATCAACAATGGCTATTATTGCCTCAATAAAAAAAAACATTGGCATATTGTGTTGCTGCATGGCATTTTCAATGAAGTTCCCCTTATAGCCACCAAAAGGGGACAGCATATCCGGGATAGAGTAGTCCATTCCCAATGTAGAGATGCCACTACAGATGTTGTCGGCACCCATAGAAAATGTGGCAATTGTTCAGTGTGTGATATCACTATAGAGGGCACTACGTGCGTTCGCCCTGTATCTGGATATGTAGTAGTTGAATGCTGAACAACTCGCTGGTCTGAATGACCAATTAGATTGGATGTATTTGACGTGAAGGATGATGATAGGTTGTTCCAGGAAACTCAGGTGAGGGTGGGGGATTCTAAATAATGAGAGTTAAAGGGTCGGGGTGGTTTTGGGGGTTGTTTTTGTGTGCCTTTTCTTCCTGTCCCCCCTCCAAAAATACGGGGGGGGACATCCTGATGGATGAGAAAATATCGTACGATATTTTCATCCGCCAGAAAAACAATTCACATCCCTACTTGTCACACAGACAAATGTAGGCCATCCTTATCATATAATATTTTATTGCTCCATACATTACCCCAGCCTCCAATGTATCCAAATCCATTTTTCTTACACCAGATTTTGAACCAGACATTGAAATTATCTATATGGCACACTATTTCCTTTCCCTTTCCATAAACAGGTAAAACTTCTGAAAAGGCAATAGTCTTTGGCATGTGTCTAATCTTCTCCCCTATATTTTGGAAATCTTCCTGTATATTGTGAGGTTATTGGTTCCCAGATGGAAGATAACATTGATATCAGAATTCTTACTTTCTTCTATAATTGCAGTGATCACCTAGTTTACATTTTTATTAGTTGAGCATCCTAGAATGCATTTATCTATTATGTCCCCATCAAATTGAGTTGCCAAATTGGTTCCTCTGATGACTGAGTCTCCAACAAGAAGCAGCATTCATTTATGACAAGTGAACATGTTGAAGGGTTTCTGTGTGCATTGGGTGACTACTTCCCTTTCAGATATCACTTCATGTTCTGCTCTATAGTTGGGAAATTATAATCTTGAAAATAATATAGCAGTCACCAACCCCTCAGAACAAATAACAGAATAAACTGCATTAGTTCTGATATATTCTGATGAAACCACTTATTGTTGCAGGTTTATAATTATTAAAATTACACTGATTTTGTAGCTTTAAGGGACTATATCTAGCAAAGCTTTTCAACAAATATTAATGAATTATCTGCATACTTTATCTGTCACTCACCACCCATGATGTTAGGTTCCATATTAGGCGCTACCACCCAGGAAAAAGATCTAGGCATCATAGTGGATAATACTTTGAAATTGTCGGCTCAGTGTGTTGCAGCAATCAAAAAAGCAAACAGAACATTAGGAATTATTAGGAAGGGAATCGTTAATAAAATGGAAAATGTCATAATGCATCTGTATCGCTCTATGTTGAAACCGCACCTTGAATACTGGGTACAATTCTGGTCACCGCATCTCAAAAAAGATATAGTTGTGATGGAGAAGGTACAGAGAAGGGCAACCAAAATGATAAAGGGGATGGAACAGCTTCCCTATGAAGAAAGGCTGAAGAGGTTAGGGCTGTTCAGCTTGGAGAAGAGAGCTTGGAGGAGAGGACTTTAAAATCATGAGAGGTCTTGAACGAGTAAATGTGAATCAGTTATTTACACTTTTAGATAATAGAAGGACTAGGGGGCACTCCATGAAGTTAGCAAGTAGCACATTTAAGACTAATCGGAGAAAATTCTTTTTCACTCAATGCACAATTAAGCTCTGGAATTTGTTGCCAGAGGATGTGGTTAGTGCAGTTAGTGTAGCTGGATTTAAAAAAGAGTTTGGATAAGTTCTTGGAGAAGTCCATTAACTGCTGTTAATCAAGTTGACATAGGAAATGGCCTTTGCTATTACTGGCATCAGTAGCATAGGATCTTTTCAGTGTTTGGGTACTTGCCAGGTTTTTATGGCCTGGTTTAGCCTCTGTTGGAAACAGGATGCTGGGCTTGATGGACCCTTGGCTGACCCAGCATGGCAATTTCTTATGTTCTTAAGTTCTTACAGCAGAAAAAGCATTATGTAAAGGTAACAGTTGAGAAAGTCTACTGTAATCCAGTTATTCCTGGGATTCAGAATCTTGAATGTCTGACTTCGCTGTGGAAGTGAGGGTGTGTATTCAGGATGCTATCAAGTTGGGGAGATGGATGTCTTATAGTCACATGTCATGTTCTATCAGATCCCACAGTAAACCATTTATTCTAGGGATTCTGAATTTTCTGTGGAAACTGAGGAACAAATTCTGATTGCATCAAGATAGGGCAGGCTTTTTGAAATCTGAACAATTCCTGTTTCAAACGCATCACTTGGTTTTTCATTGCAGACAGCTAAAAAGAAATTGGACCGTCCTTAAATCTCCAAATGGTTGGCCTCAGGACATACGCACTGAATAAAAGTCATTCTGCTAATAGTGACTATTATGCAAGTTGTTAGATTGATACTTTAGTCTTATTAATCATGTAACCAAGTCCTTAGAAGAACTATTAAGGAAGAAATAAACCTAGGGGTGGGTGGGCAAGGTAGGAGGGAACAAACAGCTCCTGCAGATACCAGCCCTTTGTTCTATAAATTACATAGGGGGTCATTTATCAAAATGCACTAAGGCATTTTCGCATGCGTTAAAGGCTTATTACATGTGAAAATCCCCGTCAACGCCTGCGATAGGCCCTTACCACATGCAAAAATGTCTTTAATGCATATGATAGCACCATATTGTATGGTGTGATGCAGATTTGAAAAGCAGGAGGAGTTAGGGGTGGGGAATGGGCTGGGTTTGCCTGTCTGTGAAGTGTTATTGCACAGACTTAATGCTGATTTTAACTACACCTTTTTCAGTAGTGTTAAGCTGTGTGATAGCTTGTGTTACAGGGTGGTAAGGTTTTATTGCATTTTATGATGTAGCCTACAAGGCCTGTAGTAGGGAGGGAGGGAGAGAGAGAGAGACAGAGACAGAGCGAGAGAGAGAAAGCCTAGGCATGATGTCTGCTCCCTAGATAGGTATTTGTATCCCTGTGGTAGGCCCACCTAGTAACTCGAGGTGGGGTTACCCAGGTAGAGAGTCCATCAAGCTAGGTTGAGAGAACCTTGCACAAATCTCATCTTTGGGTGAGTTTCCTCCTTCCGAGGGCCCTCAAATCTTCACAAGAGACCACTGTTGTGTTTGTACGTCTCACGTCAAAGTGGTCCCTAACCCCCTACACTTATACCTAAACCCCACCTCGAGTTAGTAGGTGGGCCTACCATAGGGATACATACCTGTCTAGGGAGAAGACATCATGGCTAAGTTCTCTCTCACTCTCTCTTCCCCCCCCCCCCTAGTGGTTGACCGCAGGAAATACATCAGGTCTGGCACTTATTGCAGTGTGCATTAACTTAGAAACATAGAAACGACAGCAGAAGAAGACCAAATGGTCCATCCAGTCTGCCCAGCAAGCTTCACACTTTTTTTTTCTCATACTTATCTGTTTCTCTTGGCTCTTAGTAACCTTTTGGTTCTATTTCCCTTCCACCCCCACCATTAATGCAGAGAGCAGTGTTGGAACCGCATCTAAGTGAAATATCTAGCTTAATTAGTTAGTGGCAGTAACCGCCACTATAAGCAAGCTACACCCATGCTTATTTGTTTACCCTGACTATGTAATTCAGTCCTTGTTGGTTGTCTGCATATAGATCCACTTTTCTTCATTCCCCCTGCCGTTTAAGCAGAGAGCTATGCTGGATATGCATGAAGTATCTGTCTTTCTCCCCTGCCATTGAAGCAGAGAGCTATGCTGGATATGCGTGAAGTATCTGTATTTCTCCCCTGCCGTTGAAGCAGAGAGCTATGCTGGATATGCATTGAAAGTGAAGTATCAGGCTTATTTGGTTTGGGGTAGTAACTGCCGTAACAAGCAAGCTACTCCCCGCTTTTTTGTGAATGCAAATCCTTTTTTCCACATTTTCTCTTGCCGTTGAAGCTTAGAGCAATGTTGGAGTCACATTAACCGTGTGTATGTTATTGAATAAGGGTATTATCTCCAGGCAGTAGCTGTCATTCCCACGAGCCACCCACTCTTCATCCACATCCTCTAGACTTTATGGATCCACAGTGTTTATCCCACACCCCTTTGAAGTCCTTCACAGTTCTGGTCTTCACCACTTCACCACTAGCTCTTCACATAGGTAAATATTGCAATAAACTCTAAATGAGCATAAACCACACCCCTTTTGCTATCACATGTGATACTTATCGCATTTTGATAAATACAGGCCATAGTTATTTCAATCCACACAAGGCAGGAGGTGGAAAACAGTGGGCCAAATTAAAAAGAGCTATTATATAGGTAACAAATCTATATGCTAGGAAAGTAAAGAAGAGTAAGAGGAAAAAGAAACTGATCTGCTTCTTTAAGGAGGTGGCTGAAAAAATTAAGGCAAAAAGAACAGCATTCAAGAGTGTTTAAAGGATCCCAAAAAAAGGAACACAGGGAAGAATATCTGTTAAAACTGAGGGATATTAATAAAGGAATCAGGAAAGCAAAAAGACAAATAAGGGAAGCCTGAAGTGGTACAGTGAAATTGAAAGGAGAGAAGTAGCACTGCATAGAGAGAACCGGTATGATGTCCCCACAAATACCGGTATATAAAAGTTTCTAAATAAATAAATGAAGAAATGGCAGAAATAATAAACAAATATTTCAGTTTAGTGTTCAGTAAAGAAGACCCTGGAGAAGGATTGTTGCTGGTTGACAAGACTGTAGAAGGAGATGGGGTAGATGAAACTCCATTTACAAAAGAGAATGTAAGGGAAAAGCTAGGAAAACTAAAAGTGGACAAGGCCATGGGGCCAGATGAGATTTATATTAGGATACTGAAGGAGCTCAGAGATGTGCTCACCGGTACACTGCATGGCACGTTCAATATATCGCTAGAAGCGGGAATGATGCCAAGTGATTTGAGAAAAGCAGTAGTGGTCCTGCTTCACGAGATTGGTAGCAGAGAGGAGGCTGGAAACTACAGGCCAGTTAGCCTCACCTCGGTGGTAGGAAAAGTAATGGAGACTCTGCTGAAGGAAAGAATAGTGAGCTATCTAACGTCAGGAGGATTGCTGGACCCAATGCAGCATGGATTCACCAGGGGAAGGTCCTGTCAGACAAATCTGATTTATTTTTTTGATTGGGTGACTAAAGAATTGGATTGAGGAAGAGCACTCAATGTGATCTACTTGGATTTCAGCAAAGCTTTTGATACGGTCCCACATAGGAGGCTTGTGAATAAAATGTGAAGGTTGGGAGTGAGTGCCAAGGTGGTGATGTAAATTACAAACTGGTTGATGGATAGAAGACAGCATGCAATGGAAAATGGAACCTGCTCTGAAGAGAGAACAGTGTTAAGCAAAGTGTCACAAGGATCGGTGTTGGGACCAGTTCTGTTAAATATCTTTGTGAGCGACATTGTGGAAGGGATGAAGGTAAGGTTTGTCTATTTGCAGATGATACTAAGATCTGCAACAGAGTGGACATGCCAGAAGGAGTAGAGAGAATGTGGTGTGATTTAAGGAAGCTTGAACAGTGGTAAAAGTTATGGCAGTGGGATTCAATGCCAAGAACTGCAGTCATTCATCTGGGGTGTGGTAATCCAAAAGAACTGTTTGAGATGGGAGGTGAAAGCCTGTTGTGCATTGACCAAGAGAGGGACCTTGGAGTGATAGTGTCTATCGATTTGAAGCCAGTGAAGCAATGTGACAAGGTGATAAGTAAAGCCAGAGGAATGCTGGGCTGCATAGAAAACCAGTAAGAAAAAGGAGGTGATGATCCCTTTGTACTTGTCCTTGGTGAGGCCTCACCTGGAGTACTGTGTTCAGTTCTGGAGACCGTATCTAAAAAGGGACAGAGACACCTCCATTATGCGCAATGACTGAATGCTTGACAATCCCACTTGTCCCTGTTTCTTGCACGTTTCAGCTTCGAGCACGTTTGACCAGCCATCAAGAACATTCGAGTGGATGCCCTTTCCGAATCCTTCCAGACTGAGAATACTCTGGAATCTCCCAGATATATTATTTACCCAGCTTGGATCCTCTTAGCTGCCACCATGACTGTCTCTCCAGGGAGGATGGTCATTTTTCACAAACTGAGGAAAAAGGTATTAAACTGGTCCCATGACTCCTAGATGGGCCCAAATTCTTGCATTGCTCCAGAAATACTAATGGTAATCCCAGATGCAAAGGGATGTTCAGGCTTATGTGGACTCCTGTCCCACCTGCACACAGAAGAAACCCCTGTTGGGATGAACCTGGGTGCTGTTTCCAGGCCCAGGGAATCATGGACGAATTTGTCCACTGACTTTATAGTGGATCTTCCATGCTCTAATGGCTGTACAATTATTTGGTCTTAGTCAACTGTTTCTCAGAGATGGCTCACTTCATTCTGCTCCTAACTAATAGATAGATAATCAGACACTAATGAAGCAACTACCTCTCCAAATTGATCAAGAAACAAAGGAGAGAGGAGCCTAAACCCACTCGATAATTCCAACATACACTTTTCAAAAGAATTTTTGTACAACAATTAATTACCCAACAAATGACAATATCATAAAGATATACGCTCAAGTAGTGTAATCTGCAGCCTCTCGCCACGCAATGGGCCGCAGGCTGTTATCAGCTTAAAGAGCTTCCTTTAGTTAATCATTTATTGTCATTTGTCCACCCACCGGTTACCTTTATTCAAACTAATTCTATAACAATATAAATTTTTAAATTATCAACCTTTCTTAAAACTGAACGTTCTTTAAATGTCAAATTCAAAAAATAGAATACTTAGCCGTAAACGTTTTCAATCAAGCAGCTACAGTGCATTGCTGTTAAATTTTAAACATCCCAACATGAATCATGTTTCAACTGAGGTATCAGTCTTCTTCAGGGGAATTGTAACTCTCAAATCAGGCCAATATATTCCGTATACCCTACAAAGTAAAAACACAAATTAAAACTACTCAAAGCAGACCACACAGCCCATCTTATAACACAATCATCGCTGCAAGCTATAGTCAATCCAATATTTAAGGAGTCAGGAGATATTCTCCACTTACCCGGACCAAAAATTTTAGTGGTCTGTCTAGGGATTCAAAAATGGCGCTACAGCGTCTCAGATGTTCTTTACAAACACGCTAGCTCTCAATTTAAGCACATCCCACTTGTTCAGACAACCGGAAATCTGGACCATCTTCAACAGTTGAACTACAATTCCCACGATTCTTCACTCATAGACACCATGGTTTTTCAAAACACTGACCAATCAATGTCTTTATTCAATCCATTTGGATCTACCATATTAAAATAGTAAATCCATTTTTGTTCTCTTTGAAGTAAATAACCATCGAAATCGCCTCCACGACTCTTCGGAGAGGGTTTTTCTATCGCAGCAAATCTTAAATCATCAAATGTGTGCAAATGTGAAAGACAGTGTTGTACTACCGGCGCTTCAACCTTGCCGCGTGTGATGGCACTCCTGTGCTCAATCATGCGGATCTTTAAACGCCGTTTCGTTTTGCCAATGTATAAACAGGGGCATGGGCACCATAACCCATAAATCACACCCTTAGACTCGCAGTTTGTAAATGATCGTAACTGAAATTTGCCATTGGCAAACAATGGTAAAACCATACCGGAGAAAGATTGATTACAGACGGTACAATTCCCACAAGGATAATGTCCTTTGATCCCAAGGTCCATAAACTCTCCATCCATATTTTCTTCTGCAAAATCTGAGTGTACTATCATATCTCTCAAATTTCTCCCACGTTTAAAGGCAAATCTTGGAAATTCACTAAACCCTTCATGTAATCGCAAAATATGCCAAAAAATTTTTATGATGCTCTGGACTTTATATATTTGTGGAGAGAACGGCAAAACACAGACCACCCTATTAGTATCGTGTTGTACATTCTTAGGTAAAAAGAGTAAATCTCTATTTATCCACCGTGCTTGTTTGTAAGCCCTCCTAACAATCTGGGGTGGATAACCTCTTTGTTGGAAATTCTGGCTCATCACTTGAGCCTTTGATTTGTACTCTCTGACGTCTGAACAGAGTCTCCTCAATCTCAAAAACTGTCCATATGGTAAATTATTATGCAAATGGTGGGGATGACAGCTATCATACCTTAACAGAGTGTTTCTGTCGGTCGGTTTACGATATATTGAAAATTCAAACCCCATTGGTCGTAACATAATCAAAATATCCAAATATGCGACTTGACTATTGTTGAAATTGTACGTGAACTTCAGATTAATGTCACAACTTTCCAACCATTCCATGAATGCTACAAATTCACTATTCTCACCCTCCCATACCACCAGGATGTCATCAATATATCGTCTCCATAACTTTATATGATCGTTAAAGGGATTACCATTCAAAAATATTTCTTCAAAATTCCCCATATATAGATTCGCCACGTCTGGCGCCATTGTGGCACCCATAGCCACCCCTTTCTTTTGAAGGAAAAACTCGTTGTTAAACATAAAGAAATTATGTTCCAAGGCTATTCGTGCCAAAGCTGTTATAAATGTGGCTGGTGTGTGAGATGGCACACCATTCAATTTTGCCGCAATGATTTCAATAGCCTCTAGCTGCGGTATATTCGTATAAAGCGAAACCACATCAATAGTGGCTAACGCCAAACGATTATTGGGAAATAGCTGTGAATTTAAAGAGTCCAACTGAGACATCAAATCAGATGAATCCCTAACATATGATGGGAGTGTACTCACCATCGGTGCCAAAAACTTGTCGACGAAAATTGATAGTGGCTCTAACAAAGAGCACCTAGTGGACACAATAGGTCTACCCGGGGGGTTCACCAATGTCTTATGGACTTTCGGCAACATGTACAACACCGGTGTCTTTGGGAAGTCAACAACCAAGAATCTTTTTGCACGAGAAGTAATCCAAAACCTAGAAAAGGCCGTTTCAAGTCGTCAATGCATGTCTGTGCGTACCAACTTCTTCTTCAAATTTAAAATTTGCGTCCAGATCTCACCCTGTGCCAATCCATCTACAGGTGTTTGGTTAAACAAAACCTACTCCAGCAGCACTGTGCGAGCCTAGCATTAGAAGTACCCACAGCCCTAGGGAGGACCTGTAGCATAGATCCCCATCTTGGCTGGCTTCCCCTTCGTCATCCGAACAGTGTAATAGAAGCTCCAGCTTGCAATATAGATCTTTCCTGAGGCACAGTTATTGAAGTTATTCCCCCGGTGAGCTGCATGGCTATAGGTATGATTAGCGGGATCTCCCATCTGGCTTAATTTCCAAGTCCCAGAGTGAAAGGGATCCTTATTGCTCCCCATCTGCATTCCATTATCCCCGACACCATACTGGGAGTACTCACTGTACCATGGTAGTGGAAGTGGCTTTTTGGAGCACAGCTACTATTCTTACTATTTGAGATACCAGCACAGCAGACACCAGAACACCCATACAGTGGCCTCAAGTGATGCATTGCAAGCCGCAGCAGAGGACATGCACTCCCGATGCCTGTATTCAACACTACACAGCGGAGCACCGCTGCAGGAACATGGGCACCAGGCCCCGTCACCTACATGAATGGCTCCCATACCAGCATCCCCACCAACCGAGAAGCATGGTGAGTCTACTTTTCAGAAAGCCAGTAGGGCACTGCACAGGGAGCACAGGCCACAGGGTAAGTACAAGTGTTGCAGCCATAGGTGGTTTTCCTCTTCTTCATGCAGCAGTTCCTCCAGATCTTTGTCCTTCTCTTCCAAACGTTTTCTGTCCTCCTCTGTGGCTAATAGACTAGACCAGGAGGATGCCACATAGGCCCACAGAACTGTCTGAGGCCGAGCACACATTATGGGAATAGTACAGCCCCTCACCTGGCTAATAAATTCTCATGAAAGGAGAAGTAGGTGAAGTGGCCTCTATCCCTGTGAGTTGGCAAGAGTTGATTTCTTGGCTAGCACATTACTCTGATAAGGAGGGGATGAATACTATACTGGGTTGTTTCTGGAAGAGTTTTGTTATCCCACACATGGGTCAGCTATGCTCCAATAAGGTAGTCAATGCCCCTTCGGCGCACCAGCTGGCCAGTGTTGTCAGGGAAAAACTCAATAAAGAAGCTCAGAGGGGAGGATCACTGACCCTTTTACTGAGCCTAAACTTGAGCCTCTCATTCTGTTGCCACTAGCAGTTGTCCCAAAAAGAGACCTGGAAAAATACAGGCTCCTACATAACCTTTCTTACCAAATGGAGTTGTCTGTTAATGACTATATTCCCTCGGAGTACTACTTAGTACAGTATGCATCCATTGACAGCTCATTGAAATTGCTCAGGTCTTGTGGCCAGGGTATGCTCATGGAAGTTATAAAGGACATTAATAATGTTGTTGTCCTTCATTATTGGATTCTTCATTAATCAAGAACATCACATTTCTCAAACTGTTCTCCATGGAGGTTGCTGTGCACATATAGGGTGAGGTGCTGAGTTGTCAGCAGGTGATGCTGTGGTGTGGCAAAGCAGTTGTGGTCCAATCAATAAACAAACAGACATCCAAGTGCCTCCTGGAGTCAGAGTTGCTCAAGAGTTGGTTTTATATTGCTTGCACATGAATATTTTAGCACAAGCAAAGCATGTTCATGGAACGCGAAATGAGATAGTGGATTCTCTTTCTCAGCAGAATTGGTCAGAGGAGAGGTCCTGGAGCAGCTATGGTCCGTCGGAACTGGACGGTGCATGAGATGCTGTGAAGATCACTCACTCCATCCACATGGAATGCCTACATCTGCAATTACAATAAAGTGATGGTGTTACTTGTTGCGAATGGTTAGTCCGGGCATCGAGTTCCAGAGGATCTCTTGATTAGCTACATAGTGCACACTAAACAGCAGGGACTAACCAGGAAAATGGTTTGCTCACACCTAGCAGCACTAGCATTCTTCATGAACCTTAAAATGGGATGCTGAGAACAGTATTACACTGTTAAAAGGATCATGCTATGCTGGGCCAGGGAGACCTTACCCCAAAATGATGCGTGGAGACTGCTCACCCATGACCTTTTATTGTTGCTCTGGCATATATTGCCCAAATAGAGCCACCAATGAGTTTGAGACCATTCATTTCTGAGTGGCCTTTGTGCTAGCATTCTTTGGGGAATTGTACATCAGCTAGTTTATGGCACCATTACAGAAAGCATCGCAGCTGTGGGGTTAGCTGCAGGGGGACCTCAGTGTCTCAAATGGCACTCTATCTCTGAAACTGAGGCAGTCCAAGACTGATCAGGATGCGCAGGGTCAGGTTATCACAGTGACAGCCATTCAAGGCTTATTTACATGTCCAGTCATGGCCATGACGATATACTTAGCCATACACCCAAAAGGGGATGGTTTGTTCATGATGGATCTCCTCTAAGCAAGCTCCAGTTCACAGCAGTCCTTAAAAATACCTTGGTGAAGGCTGGGTTGTAGAGCAAGTGTATTGGCACCCACTCAGTCCACATCAGAGCTGCTTCCTGTGCCACCACAAGTGGCCTCCCACAAGCTGTCATACAGCAGATGGGGTGGTGAAGATCCAGGGCTTTTGCGTTATACATTAGCCATGATGATGGTTCCATTGCACTGGTGCCGGGTAGGGCACTTATCAAAACTTAACCTTCATGCTCACTTACAGCCATTGCCCATCATCATTTTGTGTGGCTTGTCAGCCACTCAATCATCATGCACACCCTCAAAAGAGCCATGAATGGGAAATTTAGAAGAGACTTCAGGCTGTCAGAAAAAGGCCGGGATGTCAAGGAGGCATGCTTTGGCACAAGCTATGGCTCTTGTTGCAGTTGGGGAGAGTGGTACCTGTGCCTCCAGACTTCCTTATCATCCACCTCTGAGGCAATGATTTGGGGAATGTTGCAGTACTCAAGTTATTGAATGTAATCAGAGGCAATGTGAGCCACATTGCCTCAGCATGGCCATCCTCAAAAATCTGTTGGTCTGAGATTATAACCCATTAGCCAATGTTGGGCAGAAGATGATGGAGGCATTATTGTGCCAAGTTAAATTGGCAAGTTGCCAAAGCTCTCCAGCTCATTGGCAAGTATCATTTCAGGCATGAGTGGATGGATGTGCACTGTGCAGAACGTGTTTAAAACACATGATTTATTTGAAAGATTAATAAATAATTGACTCTGACACATTACATTTTAAATGTTATTCACAATAAAATTGTCTTATCATTTGATTACTTCTTATTTATTTATTTATTATTTATTTATTTAAAACTTTTTTATACCGACCTTCATAGTAATAACCATATCGGATCGGTTTACAAATAACAAGGGGATAACTGAGGCAAAAAATAAAGTAAATAACAATAGAGGTGAATAAGGCAAAGTTACATTTAACAAGGAGTACGAACTTGGAAGCTTAAATAGCTGGAAGAAAGGTAAAGGTAGGAAGGAATTGTAACATCATACAAGAAGAATATGGTTAAAGCTTAAGGTGCTTTAACCTGGGAGTGCATGAGTCCATCGTTCAGGAGGATAGAAGATCATTTGGCCATGTGAGGATAATGGCGACTTCATAAACCTCTGCCTTCCCCCACTATGCCTGAGGGATGTTCAGGTGGGTTTTGACCCCTTAGCCCTGATTAGATGTCCTGACTGGAAGGAGATTAATCCTCTTAACTGCCCCCCCCCCCCCCCTTTGTATGAAATATTCAAGGGTACCCAAGTTGAAACACCCGAAAAGATCAACTTGTAATACTCAGCCAGCCACTGAAAGTGGGAAGGTTGATACATACATGGAAGGGGATTAATCTTGAAGCTCTTTTTCTATGCAACATTTCACGACCCTGTACTACTGAAGCCTGACAAATATTTAATGTTTCTATCATATCCCCTCTTTCTTCCAGCTTATTCATTTTGCAAGTCTTAAACCCCTCTTAGTAGAATTTCTGTTTCAGGCCTTGTATCATTTTCTTCTCCCTTTTCACAACTGCTTCCATCCCCTGATGGAGGAACTGTCTCTAGTGAGCAGCAGAGCACTCAGGATGGGGTCTCACTAGTGACCAATACACTGGCAATATGACCTCCTTTCTCCTACTGATAATACCTCTGCTTATGCAACTGAGCATACAGCAAACTTTTACTGTCATTTTATTACAATGACTGGTTACCTTCAAGTCAAGGCAGATGATTACTCCTAGATCTCTTTCCTGTTTAACATTTTCCAGGTTTTGTCCTCCAAATGGTATGAACCTTATGGAATTTTGTGCCTCAAAAACATGATTTTATACATTTTACTATCCATGTATTTTTTCAGATCACTTGTCCAGTCTTCATTTTTTCACCTTTTCCAGTGTCTCTAATCTTATGTGCCACTCTTGCCTGAAATTATTAATAGATAAATTTGCTCTGTCTCCCTCCACACTTCTCTCCATTAAGGCTCCTGCCTCTGCCTGCAGTGAGAGCTGTGGCCCTGGGTTCCGGAAGGCCATTCTGGAAGGGCAACCTGCCTGCTGCTTTGACTGCGTCCCCTGCTCTGAAGATGAGTTTAGTAACCAAACCGGTGAGTGCTATTACGTCCATGCAGTAGTGAGCATATTTGGTAGGATGGAGGGTTGGTATTAGAGGATACAATGGTTCTGTCTAGGTCAGTTTAAAAACAATAGCATAACAGGCAGCCCTGAATTTGTCAATTGGCACCCAATATGCTTGTGTCTAGGGCAGCAAACATTTAGGGGCAGCAAGACGGCCAAGATCGGTCACCTTCCAGCTTTGCTGAAGCTCATTCAGCAAAGAACATCCCTCTGTTACCCCAGCACAGATGCTTACAGAAAATGGGGGAAAACACAAAAAGTGCATAGAAGCGGCAAAATCCTAAATCTGACCCTGTTTATAGGGTAATGCAGTTTCAATTCCAAGCAAAGATTTATAGACAAACATGTTCAAGCAAATATGTTAAAATCTTAAAAACTAGATTTCCTAGGAAAGAGTTGCTTTGTGTTTTATTTATTTATTTGAAAAGAAATAATACATGCACAATCCAACATTCTCAGTAGGGTACAAGAAACATAATAAATAAATAAATATAAATATATATATATGTATCTCAATAAATGAACAGATTGTATCACATACCAAATATTGGCCTTAGTTGAACTTAATTGAAGTACCAATTTAGTAGAAGCACAGCAAACATCAAATTAGACTATGGTAAAAGGAAGACTAAAGGAAGGTGCTATTCCTTAGCTACAAACTGGAAATTAAACCCTCTTCATCTCAAAAGGCTTGCCTGAAAAATTAGGTTTACACCTTCTTTCTGAAGGTTTGAATGCACTAAATCATACTTATAGCCCCTATGATGTTTTCCTGAATTGAAGTCCCTCGGTGGTTCGTAGATCTTACGTAATTTATGATGTAACATCTTCAAGAAGAGACCTATGAGGACTTGGAAGCTAACAATCTATATCTTTCATATGCATGGATTTGTCTGTCTGTTGATGGGGGCTTGGTGTGCAGAGATACAACAGTAGCCCCCAGCGGGAGCGCTGTCCATCATCTGATGCACATACTATGCAAACCTGCACATCCCTGGAAAACACAGTGGCAATAACTGATTGAGTAAAGGGCCCTGGAAGGCTACATGAGAGAGGACATCAGCAGACTTGGAAATGTGTGGGGAGACAGGGAATGAGTCTGAGGGTCAGAGAGTTGTCAGGGTCAGACAGGGAGGACATGAGCACTAGGTTTAATTGTAATTATTTCCTTTTGATGTTTCAATAGGTGTCAGCTGGTAACATTAATTATCTCTGTTCCTTTGAATGGTTGAATAGAAGATAACACAACTTTGAAAATATTCTTCCTTTCATGGGACTGCTGAGGGAACAAATATTGCAGGTTTTATTTATATGATGTGCTATGGTAAAAAGTATCATGTTCAAGGAATAATGTGTCCATGTTAACTTTATTGTATGGATTTCACAAGGCTGGAAAATAAGCCTTTTTTCAATTTTCCATAGTTAAATTTAATTTATTGATTTACAAACTGCAATTCCATTCATAAATGATTACTGAAGGCAGGATTCAAAATAGCAGTGCTTCCATAAGCAGGTTACATTAAAAAAGCCTACAACATCAATACAATCATAACAATCTCCTACCATTGATGCAGAGAGTAATGTTGGAAGATATAGAAATATCTTGTAATTCAACAAGATGATAGATACAAAGAAGATGGGAAAGATAAATAATCCTTAAAAGTGATTGATACTCCCATTCTAATTTTTCTCATCAAAGCCACATATGGAATTTTCTTCCTACAGATGCCACAGAGTGCATGAAGTGCCCTGATGACCAATGGCCCACCAAGAGACAAGATGGATGCCGTAAGAAGACAGTTGAATTTCTGTCCTATCAAGAACCCTTGGGGATGGCGCTGGCTGTTTTCTCAGTGCTTGGTGCCCTGATGCCATCCACTATCCTTGTTGTCTTCATCCAGAAGCGCCACACCCCAGTTGTGAAGGCAAACAACCGTGAACTCAGCTACCTCCTGTTATTAGCCCTCATCCTGTCCTTTGGGTGCTCATTAGTGTTCATAGGCAACCCCACGACACTGACCTGCATGGTGCGTCAGATGGCATTTGGCATTGTATTCACTATCTGCATCTCTTGCCTGCTCGCCAAGACCATCATGGTGGTCATAGCTTTCAAGGCCACCAAGCCAACCAGCAACTTAAAGTTATGGGTGGGACCGCGACTGCCCAATGCCCTGGTATTAGCCTGCAGCCTGGTTCAGGTCCTCATTTGTGTCACTTGGCTTATAGTGGCTCCCCCATTTCCCCAAATGAACATGAAATCCCAGATGGGGAAGATAATCCTTGAATGCAATGAAGGGTCATTGGTTGCATTCTGGTGCATGCTGGGATACATGAGCTTGTTGGCTACTATCAGCTTCATTGTAGCGTTTTTAGCTAGAAAGTTGCCCGACAGCTTTAATGAGGCTAAGTTCATCACCTTCAGCATGCTTATATTCATTGCTGTCTGGCTTTCTTTCATTCCTGCTTATCTTAGCACAACAGGGAAATACACAGTGGCTGTGGAAATATTTGCAATTTTGTCCTCCAGTGCTGGCTTGTTGGGTTGTATATTCTTCCCCAAATGTTATATCATCCTAATCAGACCAGACATGAACACTAAGGAATACTTAATGGGGAAAGCCATAGGAAGCCTCAAGTAAACAAAGTATTTGCATTTTAACATATTCATTAATAAACATCTGAATCTGTGAGATGCAATATTGGGTTTTTTTAAATACTTTTTCTTGAAGCAGCAGCCCTAGTAAATAAGAAAAGGACTTGGTTGACAGCTGATATAAAAAAAATCACCTGCCTATGAAGCTGAATATTAGAACTTAGAAGTAACATGATTGAGTCATTACATGACCATCTCAGCTAATCTGGTGATACCAGAGATTGCAAACACTTCACTTAAAATTATAAAGCATCTTGACATCTTTGAAATGAAAAATCATTCACAGACAAAAGTCTGTTTGAGCCGGATTACATCCTGATATTCACTTCATCCATCTTCACAGCCAGTACTCTCTCTTATCCTGTAAACCAGCCATGGTGACCCTGTGGCCCATTGGGTTTGCAGAATGTCTGCAATGAATATGTATGAAACAAATTTGTATATGCAAAGTATGTAAATGTATATTATTTAAATTCATTGTGTGTATTCCACACAGGTCAACCAACATGTTTTTCTTATCTTATAATGCATTATTCTCCTTTAACGTTATTGCCTTCTTCCAAACAGCATTTATTAAGACTGTTTTCACCTACTGAGATTTGTTTAAAGACAATTTGATAAACCATTTTCAGTTATCATGCATGACTTTTATGTAACTCACATCCAATTGACATTAAGCTTGAGTTACATTGTTTATAACTCAAGTAGAATGTTAGAGGTTTTTTCTTTTTCTTTTTTAAATCATTTGTTGGTTTGAGCTTGTGTTTCCTGAAAATAATATGAAAACTTTCAAACTGGTGTGCAGCACCCTTTGGCGCTTGTGCATCAGCGTGCACCCAGATATGCAGTTTTGGCATAACTTGCATGTGAATTGTGCATGCATGCTATAAAATAGGTTCACTGTGGGCATGACCTACACATATAAATCCTGCTTCCACCATGTAAGTTGGGGAAATTTTAAAAGGGCGTGCATCCACACTATTGCCAGATTCACCAGTTCATCTAACAGTTAAACCAGTTAACAGATAGGTCCTCCAAACCACCCTGATTTAATAAACTGCACTCCCCCCAGGTACCCAGACCCAGACCCATAAACCCTGAGAAATAGATTTGTTATATTTTAACTTACACCTCATCCCTAGCAGAAATAAACGTATACACCACTGGACCTGGGCATGTGTCCAGATGCATAAGTGCTTACATGCACATTGCACATTAGAGATGTGAATCGTGTCCTCGATCGTCTTAACGATCGATTTTGGCTGGGAGGGGGAGGGAATCGTATTGTTGCCGTTTGGGTGTGTAAAGTATCGTGAAAATCGTTAAAATCGTGAGCCGGCACACTAAAACCCCCTAAAACCCACCCCCGACCCTTTAAATTAAATCCCCCACCCTCCCGAACCCCCCCCCAAATGCTTTAAATTACCCTGGGGTCCAGCGGCGGTCCGTAGCTAAATCGGGGGAAGGGGGAGGGCAGGAAAACCGGCACACTAAAACCCCCTAAAACCCACCCCCGACCCTTTAAATTAAATCCCCCCCCCCCAAATGCCTTAAATTACCCTGGGGTAGAGCGGCGGTCCGAAACGGCCTCCTGCTATTGAATCTCGTCGTCTTCAGCCGGCGCCATTTTGCAAAATGGCCGCCACAAAATGGCGGCGGCCATAGACCAACACGATTCGACTGCTGGAGGTCGTTCCGGACCCCCGCTGGACTTTTGGCAAGTCTTGTGGGGGTCAGGAGGCCCCCCCAAGCTGGCCAAAAGTTCCTGGGAGTCCAGCGGGGGTCCGTGAGCGATTTCCTGCCGCGAATCGTTTTCCGTACGGATAATGGCGCCGGCCATATGGCAATAGTGTGGAAATCGCTCACGGACCCCCGCTGGACTCCCAGGAACTTTTGGCCAGCTTGGGGGGGCCTCCTGACCCCCACAAGACTTGCCAAAAGTCCAGCAGGGGTCCGGAACGACCTCCAGCAGTCGAATCGTGTTGGTCTATGGCCGCCGCCATTTTGCGGCGGCCATTTTGCAAAATGGCGCCGGCTGAAGACGACGCGATTCAATAGCAGGAGGCCGTTTCGGACCGCCGCTCTACCCCAGGGTAATTTAAGGCATTTGGGGGGGGGGTTTAATTTAAAGGGTCGGGGGTGGGTTTTAGTGTGCCGGTTTTCCTGCCCTCCCCCTTCCCCCGATTTAGCTACAGACCGCCGCTGGGCCCCAGGGTAATTTAAGGCATTTGGGGGGGGGGGGGATTTAAATTAAAGGGTCGGGGGTGGGTTTTAATGTGCCGGTTTTCCTGCCCTCCCCCTTCCCCCGATTTACGATTTTTTGACGATAAATCGGGGGAATTGGTATTGTATCGTGGCCCTAACGGTTTTTGACGATTTAAAATATATCGGACGATATTTTAAATCGTCAAAAAACGATTCACATCCCTATTGCACATCTCTTGGCCATGCCCCAAAATTCCCACACTCCACCCAAACAATCCTCACACCTCTCCTCTGCACAACGGGAAATATGCATGTATCTGGGAGATTTTAAAATTTGGTCGGCGTGAACTAGCATGTCTAATGAGCACATCCACCAATTGATATGCACGCTGGGCTTTTAAAATCCACCTCTTTTGAACTTTCCTGGTTTTGAGTTTTGTGTGTTGAATGTGATATTAGAAATTTTATGTGTGTGTTTTTATTGTAAATTGCATTAATTTTATTAATTATGTGATATATCAAACTAAATAAACATTAAATGATTGGCTGTGTGGTCACCAAGACTTGATAATATTTTTATCTAACCCTTGTCTGTCCGTGGTAGGTAAAATGAAGAGGTTTAGGTAGCATCAACATAGTTAACATGAAAATCCAGAATACACACGCCACACATACATACATGCACACAGATTGCATCCCTCAACCAATCAGAGGCTTCACAGATTCAGCAAGTAATGGAGGGGGAGATGCAGGAAAAAGAAATGGAGGCATCTGGGTTTAGTTTAACTATGGACCACCAGGGACTTTTGGTAAGTCTTGGGGGGGGGGTCAGGAGGGGGGGTTTTATTCGTTAGATACGTTGTATTCGTGGGGGTTCGCCATACGTTTCGTGACCCCACGAATACAACAAATAGGGACATATACGTGGCGGATTGCCAATACGTCAAAAACAAATGCACACCCCTAAAAGCTTCTACAACTGGAAACTGGGAGACTTCCTTACCTCAGAGGGTAGTGAAAGGAACAAAAGTGATGACCAAAGCAAGAGAAGTGTAGGCAAAAGCAACAAGACAGTCTGGATGTCTAAAATGTTGTTATCTGCTGCATCTATCAGGTACTAATGCATATGTACGATGTGTGTGACTTATTTTTAAAATGGTTGCTCACAAGAATGTAGAAGAGTTGCATCAAAAAACCTGCAAAAGTGGCTACAATTGATTGATACCTCATGACATAGGATGTGTCCTCTTGAAATGCTGTATAGATAGCAAAAGGAATGCACACCTTTCTATTGAATGTTCTACATAATTAGAATAACATTGTTGTGTCTGGCACTTTGTAAGAGAGAAAAAAAGGGCAAAGTAAAAATAAAATAAGAGGGTGAAAAATAAAAAAAAATAAAAATAAAAAATGACCTAGCTGATGAGTACTGAAGTGTTGCGTTGGAGGTGGATCCTTGGCCTGGCGCAAGATTGGTACATCCCTCTGAGGGATCCCAGAGTGCGCCTTCTGCCAGGGGGTGGAGCACACAAGGAGACAGAGGCAAGCTAGAGCTTCACCAATAATGGCCCGGGGGCTCCGCGGGTTGAGCCCTTGGATTCCCGGGCTGCCTGGGCTTAGGTGGGCCTCTGCAGGTCTCCCGGAGAGATGGTGGAGAGGTGTGCCCACGACAAGTAGAGGTGCATAGATGACAGTGAACAGACAAGCTAAACTGGAACAGAGAGTACCAGAGACTATGGGTATGAGGCAGGAACTGAAGGTCCTCTGGGCAGGATAGGCAGCGCTTAATGGTCTAGCTCGAGGAAGGCCACTGACAGTGCCAAGGCAGATGGACCTGGTGGTCTCAGGAGGAGCAAAGAGAGTGTCTGAATGTTCAAGGGTCAAAACCAGGGTATCTGTCCAAGGATGGTCAGCCAAAGCAAGGGTCAGTTCCAGGTATCAGTCCAAGCTTGGTCAGAGGCAAGCAGAGGTCAGTTCCAGGTATCAGTCCAAGTGTGGTCAGAGGCAAGCAGAGGTCAGTTCCAGGTATCGGTCCAAGCATGATCAGAGGCAAGTAGAGGTCAGTTTCAGGTATTGGTCCAAGCGTGGTCAGAGGCAAGCCAAAGTCAGTACCGGATATCAGTCCAAGCATGGTCAGAGGCAAGCCGAGGTCAGTACTGAGTATCAGTCCAAGAAGGTATGACCTGGGTTGTAGAACGAAGGAACACAAGAACAGGAGCAGGAACACTGGAACAAGCACAGGGACATGGGAACATTGGAACAAGCACAGGAACGCAGGAACGAGGACGGCAACTAGCTCATACACGGTCTCGGTTGATCTCATTCATCATTCTCTGGAAGATGGTCGGGGCATCGCATAGCTCAAAGAGCATTACTACGTACTCTTAGTTTCCATCTCGCGTATTGAACTCTGTCTTCCAGATGTCTTCGGGTTGAATACGGATCAAATTTTAGGCCCCATACAGGGCCAACTTGGTAAAAATCCGGGCCCCTAGAGCCGATCGAATAGCTCACTGATGAGCGGGAGTGGGTACAGGTCTTTGCGGGTGACAGCGTTCAGGCCACGGTAGTCAATACATGGCCTTAAGGTACCATCCTTCTTCTATATGAAAAAGAATCTGGCACCCGCAGGGGTGCCAGATTCTTTTTCATATAGAAGGCCTGATGAATCCCTTGGCCAGGTTTTCTTTGATGTAAGCTGACATGGCCTGGGTTTCAGGAAGCAAGAGTGGGTATGTTTTCCCTTTGGGAGGCGTGGTACCAGGTAACAGCTTGATTGGGCAGTTAAACTTTCAGAGAGGTGGTAAGATGTCAGCTTGTTCTTTAGAGAAGACATCTTGGTAGTCAGCATGGGGCGTAGGTAGCCCAGGAAGGGTCGTGGATGTTAACACAGGTACGGACAGGTACACCCGCCGTAGACAATGCGTCTGGCATCGAGAACCCCACTCGATGAGCTGGAGCGACTCCCAGTAGAAGTGTGGGGAGTGTAGCTGTAGCCAGGGTAGGCCAAGGACGATGGGGTACTGACCATTTCAGGACAAAGAGAGAGATCTCTTCATCATGAAGAGTCCCTACGGTCAGCCGAATGGATAGGGTGTGATGGGTGATGCAGTTCGGTAAGGGTTCTCCATGGATGGAGGCTATTTGCAGCAGAACCTCAAGGGGTTGAGTAGGAATCTGGAGTAATGTAACTAACACTTCAAGAATAAAATTCCCATTGGCCCCAGTATCCACGAGGGCGGTGGTAGAAAATGAATGTGCCTCCCTGAAGAGGGAGACGGGAAGCAGTAGTTGAGGGTTTGTAAGTGTAGTGCCCAAGCTTGGGACACCGCTGGGCAGGATTTGGAGTTTCCTGGATGCACTGGACAGGTCTAGACATGATGGCCTGGACCCCCACAGTAGAGGCAGAGACCAGACTTCCACCTTCAGAGGCGTTCCTCGGAAGTAAGATGACCGCGGTTGATCTGCATCGGTTCTTCCTTTGATGGGGAAACTGCCAATGGTGCCCTTGATCTGGGGCTAGCGAACCGAGGTGGTTCTGGGGCCGCTCATCGTATGACCCTTACTTCCAGATTCTGTTCCTGGAGGCAGTGGTCAATCCACTCGACCAAGGAGATGATGTCCTCCAATGACACAGGAATCTCTCGGGCTGCTAGTTCGTCTTTTAGAGCGGATGACAGTTCTTTGAGATAGAGTGTCCACAGGCAGTCCTCCTGCCATCCCAATTCCATTGCCAAGGTTTGGAATTCCACGGTGTACTCTGTGAGGGAATGGGACCCCTGGCGGAGGTGGAGGAGATGGTGTCCGGCGACCGCCTGACGGCCTGGGTCATCAAAGGTGCATCAGAACATAGAAATTAAATGAGGGAGCTGCTGTAGTAATGAACCAGAATGCTCCCAAAGCAGGGAGGCCCATGCCAGGGCCTTCCCTTCCAAGCATGAGAGGATAAAAGTGATCTTTATCACTTCGTCCGGAAACAGAGAAGGTTGTAGCGCAAACTGCATGTAACACTGGTTAATGAAACCTCGGCAGAGATGAGGGTCCCCATTGAATTGGGGAGGAGCTGAGAGGGCCAGCAATGCTCGTGAGGGCAATGAACCAGAAGAAGCGCTATTAGCAAGAGTCCCAGGGTTGGCCATAGCGGACTCTTCAAGTTGTGACCACAGTTTCTCCACCGAAGTGGCCAATGCCTCGAGGTATTGCTGCTGCTCCCGGACATGTGTAGCCAGGCCCGGAATAGCCTGCAAGGTGAAGGACTCCACAGAGTCCATGGCCTTGGGAACCTATGGCACTGGAGGTGGATCCTTGGCCTGGTGCAGGATTGGTACAGCCTTCTGAGGGATCCCAGAGAGCACCTGCATGAGGAGGGGGAGCACATGAGGAGACAGAGGCAAACTGGAGCTTCACCAATAACGGCCTGGGGGCTCCATGGGTTGAGCCCATGGATTCCCAGGCTGCCTGGGCTTAGGTGGGCCTCTGGGATTCTCCTGGAGAGATGGTGGAGAGGTGCTCTGGGCAGGATAGGCAGAGCCTAGTGCTCTAGCTCGAGGAAGGCCACTGACAGCATGAAGGAAAGTGGACCTGGTGGTCTCAGGAGGAGCAAAGAGAGTGTGCGAATGGAGCGCAAGGGTCAAAGCCAGGGTATCCATCCGAGGATGATCAGTCAAAGCAAGGGTAAATTCCAGGTATCAGTCCAAGCGTGGTCAGAGGCAAGCAGAGGTCAGTTCCAGGTATCGGTCCAAGCGTGGTCAGAGGCAAGCAGAGGTCATTTCCAGGTATCAGTCCAAGCGTGGTCAGAGGCAAGCCGAGGTCAGTACCGAGTATCAGTCCAAGAAGGTACAACCTGGGTTGTGGAACGAAGGAACACAGGAACAAGAGCTGGAACACTGGAACAAGCACAGGAACGCAGGAACACTGGAACAAGCACAGGAATGCATGAACGAGTACGGTAACTAGCTCACACAAGTGTGACAACCCGTTTGCCAAGGCGAGGAAGGAGAGGCTAAGCCCTTCCTTTATACAAGGCTCAGGTGACGTCATCGCTGGGCGCCGCGGAGCGGTTTCCCATCACGGCACCTTTAAAGGTCGGCCCTGTGCGGACGCGCGTGCCTAGGGGCGAGGCCGAGGCCTCTGAGCCCCGCCACAAACCACACCAAGAGGCCTGGGAGCTGGAAGGAGCTGGGGATGCTGGCGCCGGGTGTCTAGGTGTCTAGGTCACAGGTGACTCGCCACAGCAGCCATAGATGAGGGACCGGGACCCCATTAGGGAAGAGGGAGGTGAGCAGGCCTGGCAGTGGCCTTAGCACGGCCGGGACGTGCAACATGAAGTGGTGCTGGCTTGTAGGTTGGCAAGGCTGGAGAGGCTGTTGTGGCCCGTGGTGAAGATTCTAGTGGGAGCACTGAGAGGAGAGGATCACCTTGCTGGTGGCTGAGAGAATCGGTTAGTACTACTTGGGGAAAATTTAGAACTTGAAATTTTTGGGGAGAAATAAACTATTGGGGTATATTCTTTAGTGTGTTTGTGTTTTTGTATTAAATAGCTATCAGAAGGCAAAAACCAGGAGTTTGTATGTTTGTCTTTCCTCCTTACCATTGCTCTCCCACCCACCTATAGCTCATCCTTTAGGGGTGTGCATTTGTTCCCTACGAATTGGTAATCCACAACATATAGGGCCATATTTGTTGTATTCGTGGGGAAGCGAAACGTATCGCGATTCCCCACGAATACAAAGAATCTTTGCCAAATTATTCGGCCGTCTAAACAAACCCCCCACCCTCCTGACCCCCCCAAGATTTACCAAAACTCCCTTGTGGTCCAGTGGGGGGTCCGGGAGCCATCTGCACTCACACCCTCGGCTGCCGCCGGTATTCAAAATGGCGCCGATAGCCTTTGACCTACTATGTCACAGGGGCTACCGGGGCCATTGGTCAGCCCCTGTCACATGGTAGGAGCAATGGATGGCTGGCGCCATCTTGTGCTCCTACCATGTGACAGGGGCTGACCAATGGCACCATCGGCCCCAGTGACATAGTGAGGGCAAAGGCTATTGGCGCCATTTTGAATACTGGCAGCGACGGCCCGAGTGCAGGAGGTCACTCTCGGACCCCCGCTGGACTTTTGGCAAGTCTTGTGGGGGTCAGGAGGGTCCCCCAAGACTTTCAAAAAGTCCCTGGTGGTCCAGCAGGGGTCCGGGAGCGATTTCCTGCACTCAGGCCATCGGCCTGAGTGTAGGAAGATCTCCTGGTTGGATGCCATCAACCTGGAGCAGCAGGAAATGATCCTGTAGCAAGATCCAGCTCATAATCTGATGCTTTGTCCTCTCGCATCAAAGATGTGTGTCCCAGGGCTACTGTCCATGAGGGAGGGATTAGGTTGGCTGTCATAGCTGGTGATTTGATTATTAGTGATGTAGATAGCTGGGTGGCTGGTGGGCATAAGATCATCTGATAACTTGTCTACCTGGTGTGAAGGTGGCGGACCTCATACATCACCTAGATAGGATTTTAGACAGTGCTGGGGAGGAGCCAGCTGTAGTGGTACAGGTGGACAGCAACAACAACATAGGAAAATATGGGAGGGAGGTTCTGGAAGCCATATTTAGGCTCTTAGGTAGAAAGCTGAAATCTAGAACCTCCAGGGTAGCATTCTCTGAAATGCTCCCTGTTCCATGCGAAGGTCCCCAGTGGCAAGTAGAACTCCAGAGTCTCAATGCATGGATGAGACGATGGTGTGAGGAAGAGGGATTCAGCTTCGTAAAGAACTGGGGAAGCTTTTGGGGGAAGGGGTGATTTTTCCAAAGTGAAGGGCTCCACCTTAACCAGGGTGGAACTAGGCTGATGGTGCTAACCTTTAAAACGGAGATAGTACAGCTTTTAAACTAGAACAAAGGAGAAAGCCTATAGTAACTCAGCAGTGCATGGTTCAGAGGGAGGTATCTTCAAAGGATACTAATTAAACATTAGACTTAGGGCATCCCAACAGAGAGGTTCCACTAATGTTAATGGCGGTAACCTCTGACTAATTAACTCAATAAATACCAGCTCCAGAAAGTTATAATAGTAGAGGTTTTATTTATGGAGGAAGGCATGGATTCCTCCAGGGGCAGAAGCAAATACAAAGCAAACGGTGTATAATACAGAATCTGCCCAAAGATCTGATGTGCGTGTTCAACAATATAAGGGTTTCGTCCAACCAATTAACAGATGTCTCCAAAAGCCAGCCCATTCCCTCATAACCAATCAATAAATTTTAGCATGTGTGTGTGTGCTCTTACTATGGGCAGGAGCCTCTTGTTATCATTTGCAGAGAATAAGAACAAGTTAACTTTCGTTTTCCCAGGAATGATGTCATCTTGTGCTGGCTGATTCTCTGGTAAGTTTAGTTATCATAGTGCTTCATAGTGCTATCAATCCACTAGGTGCAATTCAGCGCTGGGTATTCTTACACTAATAAGAAAAGTAGTCCAAGTGCCTATAATTAAAAACTCACCAAAGCTAAACGATTCCAAATTACCCCTGTCATCTGAAAAGCAGAATGTAAATACAAACAAAAAACACACTTTGCGATGTTGTATGTTAATGCCAGAAGTCTAAGAAGTAAGATAGAAGAATTAACGTGTGTAGCAGTGAATGATAATATAGACTTAATTGGAATCTCAGAGACATGGTGGAAAGAGGATAACCAGTGGGATAGTGTTGTGATCCTGCCCGTGAGAAGCATGGGCAGGCTCTTACCTTCACAGCCAGCCGGGCTGCTGACGCTGCTTGCTTCCTCCCTGAATCAGCTGGGGCTGTCCCCGCAGCTGTTCCTGCCTTCTCCCGACGTGCTGCTGCAATCCCGGGCCCTTTAGTCAGCAGGCCGTCTCTGCTGGTGCCTGTTACAGCCTGGGTCCTTGCCTGGCTGGGAAGCCATCCCTGCCAGTGCCTGCAGCTTGCGACAGCTCTCTACTCTGCCTGCAGTCTTACCTTTCCTCCTGGGGCTGTCTTCACGGCATGGAGCCGTTCCTGCAGTCAGCCCTTCTCCTGCTTCAGTTCTTGCAGCTCTCTGTTCTCTCTGCCGGTGTCTGCAGCCAGCCTTACCTCTCTCTGCTTTTCCTGCTTCTGTCCTTGCAGCTGGGAGCTGCTCCACTGACCTGCCTTCACCCAGCTCCAGCCCAGGGCTGCTCCACTGCTTCCCTGGCCTTCCACGTGGCTGAGGACACCACCAGCTTCCTGCTCTTCTCTCCAGCTCCCTAGGGCGCGGGCGCGCGCCTCTCTGCTCCTCTTCTAGGGCCAGCCAGGTGTGGCCCCCTGCTGACCCCTCCCTGGGCGTTGTCCACCTCAGCCCTACTAAAGGGCTCAGCTTTCAGTCTGTCTTTGCCTTCGCAAGGAGTTGGTCACTCCTGAGATCCTTCGCTCCAGGAAGTCATCCGTGTTACAGCACTTCTGCAAGGTCCTGTGTTTCATGTTACCTGTCGGAGCTCCTCGTCCAGTCCTGATGTCTGCTTGCCGTTCCAGTCCCAAGGTCTGTCTTTTGATCCAGTACTTGTGTTCCAGTCCTGATGTTCCTGCTGTTTCAGATGTCCATGTTCCAGCCCTGAGGTGTGTCTCCTGTTCCAGTATCCGTGTTCCAGTCCTGTTGTTCCTGCTGTTCCAGATGTCCATGTTCCAGCACTGAGGTCTGTCTTAATCCTTGTTCCTGATCCTGATGCTTTAACCTGCCTTGTGCTGCCAAGAGTGCAGCGAACCTGCTTCCTCTTTCCTGTGCTCTCCCGCTCTATGCGTGGTCCGCGACCAGCCTTCCAGGGCTGAGTAGGACGCACATGAGGCAGGGTGGTCCGCGACTCAGTCCCGCAGGTGGTCTGAGTAGGGCGCCCTGAGGGACGGTGCCCATGTCTTCCTTCAGCCCTCGTTCCTGATTCCACCTCTGTGCATCCAGTCCTGAGTCCACGCCTGTGCCTGTCCACGTCTATGCATCCTACACCTCATTCCTGAGTCCACGTCTTTGCCTGAGTCCACGTCTAAGGATCCTGCATCTATGCCTGAGTCCACGTCTATGGATCCTGCACCTCGTTCCTGAGTCCACGTCTATGCCTGAGTCTACGTCGTTCCTGAGTCTCGTCTGAATCCATGTTCCAGTCTTCGCTGCCCTGGCCTCCATCCGGCCTGCCGCTTCGTGCCGTACCCTGCGGCAGGTCCGAAAGGGCTAGGAACGGTCGGAGGACTGTTCACAAGACCAACATTGCGTTATTGGGTCTTCCGAAGCGTGCAGGTCCGGAGGAGGGCCTGTCTTCCATGTCACTCCAGCCCTGCTCCCGTCCAGCCCATGCTCAGGCATGCCACGCCTCCTGTGGCACCTCTTCAGAGCCCTCTGGGGTCGAGCCGTGGCCCAAGGACACACATCACCCAGGAGTGGGATCGCTCTCCTAGCGCTCCACAACAGATAGTGCTATACTGGAGTATAAATTTTATCGCAATTAGAAAGAAGAGCATCATGGTGGTGGGGTGGCACTTTATGTCTGAGATGGCATAGAGTCCAACAGGATACAGATTCTGCATGAGACTATGGGGCAGATTTTAAAAGCCCTACGTGCGCCGAGATAATTTTTCATAGGCCCGGTGACGTGCACAAGCTCTGGAACGCATGTATATCCCGGGGCTTGAAAAAAGGGGCATGGGCAGTCTGGGGCGGGGGCATGTCCAGAGGCCTCCGTAGGGCCTCTAGGTCGGGGTATCACGTGCCGGCACTTGGCCAATGCGTGCAACCTATGCCTGCCCAGATGCAGACGCAACTTGAAAAATAACGGTCAGGGGGGGTTTAGGTAGGGCTGGGGTGTGGGTTAGGTAGGGGAAGGGAGGCGAAGTTGGGGGGGGCAGAAGGAAAGTTCCCTCCGAGCAGCCTCCGATTTTGGAGCAGCCTCGGAGGGAACAGGGAAAGCCTAGGGCTCGGTGATTGCAAGGTGCACAAGTGTGCACCCCCTTGCGCGCGCCAACCCTTGATTTTATAACATGCGCGTGCGGCTGCACGCGCATGTTATAAAATCAAGGCGTAGATTTGTGTGTAGGTAATAAAATCCGGCCCTAAATGCACAATTGAATATTTATGGGTAGCAATCACTTGTGTGCTTGGGAAGAGTATAGTGATAGGAGTACACTACCGTTCACCTGGCCAAAATGGTGAGATGGACAGTTAAATGCTAAGAGAAATTAGGGAAGCTAACCAAACTGGCAGTGCAGTAATAATGGGAGATTTCAATTACCAAACAAAAAAACAGTTAATTTTCGTCACAACGAGTGCAATATCTTCAACAAAGAATAGGCACTTACTGATGATTTGTCATGGGTAAATATAGCTCCGGTGTCACTTACCAGACCTTACCGCCTTTTCTTCACTTGTCGGCATTTTAGGCGAGGGTGTCACGAGATTTCAAGTACTTTTATATCGTATGTCATTCGACAGCTGTGTATGTGTTTTGACTGAGTGAGTGGATTCACGGTAATCCCACACGGCTTGAATAAAGAAATAGAGTCAAAACACATACACAGCTGTCGAATGACATATGATATAAAAGTACTTGAAATCTCGTGACACCCTCGCCTAAAATGCCGACAAGTGAAGAAAAGGCGGTAAGGTCTGGTAAGTGACACCGGAGCTATATTTACCCATGACAAATCATCAGTAAGTGCCTATTCTTTGTTGAAAATATGTGCAGTAAAATGTTTAACAAAATAGTGTTAAAATTTGTCCGTTAAACACTTTCTAGCAGTGGAAGCAGAACAAGTGAACATGCGGTCCTTTCAATGAGCAGTTCGGAAGAATGCACTGTTGATAACAGCCCCTGAAGCAGCATCTAGCGAAACGTACGTCGGGCTGGAGCGGGCTGGAGCGGGGCCAAACGCCCTTGGAACTAGGAAATAATTCTTGTATCATCTTCCGATTCAAAGGAGTTGAGTGCGGTTGCACCGAATTGAACAAACTGCATATAAGGAAGGTACCACACCTCTATTCATTTTAAAGAAAAAAATCGTAAAAAACTTTAAAAAATCAAACGATACGGAGATAAAAGTGTTTTGGTAATAAAAAATATGGACTTGGACTTATGATTAATTATGACCCGAAGAGGCTATACATGATAACAATAAGTCAGTAAGCCCATGGGTGTTATGATGGTCCTTTAGAATACTAAAAATAATATTGATATTGCACACAAAAAAGTAAAAAGTGAGTTTCATAACATTTTCCATTAGATTTCAATTACCCCAATATTGACTGGGTAAGTGAAACATCAGGGCATGCTAGAGAGATAAAGCTCCTGTATGGAATAAATGACAGTTTTATGGAGCAATTGGTTCAGGAACCAATGAGAGAGGGATCAATTTTAGATCAAATTCTCAGTGGAGAGCAGGATTTGGTGAGAGAGGGAATGGTGGCATGGCCTCTTGGAATAGTGAAAATAATGGGGCAGATTTTCAAAGGGGTATGTGCGTACGCCCCAAAAACCTGCCCCAAGCTCCCTCTGCATGTACCGAACCTATGTTGAATAGGCTCGGCGGTGCGTGCAAGCCCCAGGATGTGCGTAAGTCCCGGGGCTTTGCTAGGGGGAGCGTGTCGGGGGCGTGCCGGGGGGCGGTGCGACGTTCGGGAGTACCGGGGGCCGTGTCGGGGCTGTGGTGCCGGCCCGGGGGCATTCCGGGGGCGTGGCCGAGGCCTCCAGACCAGCCCCCGGGTCGGGTGATGGCGCGCCAGCAGCCCACTGGCGCACGCGAGTTACGCCTGCCTCGGGCAGGCATAACTTTTCAAACAAAGGTAGGGGGGTTTAGATAGGGCTGGGGGGGTGAGTTAGGTAGGGAAAGGGAGGGGAAGATGCGGGGGGGTGGAAGGAAAGTTCCCTCTGAGGCTGCTCTGATTTCGGAGTGGCCTCTGAGGGAACGGAGGCAGGCTGCGCGGCTCGGCGCGCGCAGGCTGCCGATATTGGGCAGCCTTGCGCGCGCCGACCCCGAATTTTAAAAGATACGCGCAGCTGGAAGCCATATTTAGGCTCTTAGGTAGAAAGCTGAAATCTAGAACCTCCAGGGTAGCATTCTCTGAAATGCTCCCTGTTCCATGCGAAGGTCCCCAGTGGCAAGTAGAACTCCAGAGTCTCAATGCATGGATGAGACGATGGTGTGAGGAAGAGGGATTCAGCTTCGTAAAGAACTGGGGAAGCTTTTGGGGGAAGGGGTGATTTTTCCAAAGTGAAGGGCTCCACCTTAACCAGGGTGGAACTAGGCTGATGGTGCTAACCTTTAAAACGGAGATAGTACAGCTTTTAAACTAGAACAAAGGAGAAAGCCTATAGTAACTCAGCAGTGCATGGTTCAGAGGGAGGTATCTTCAAAGGATACTAATTAAACATTAGACTTAGGGCATCCCAACAGAGAGGTTCCACTAATGTTAATGGCGGTAACCTCTGACTAATTAACTCAATAAATACCAGCTCCAGAAAGTTATAATAGTAGAGGTTTTATTTATGGAGGAAGGCATGGATTCCTCCAGGGGCAGAAGCAAATACAAAGCAAACGGTGTATAATACAGAATCTGCCCAAAGATCTGATGTGCGTGTTCAACAATATAAGGGTTTCGTCCAACCAATTAACAGATGTCTCCAAAAGCCAGCCCATTCCCTCATAACCAATCAATAAATTTTAGCATGTGTGTGTGTGCTCTTACTATGGGCAGGAGCCTCTTGTTATCATTTGCAGAGAATAAGAACAAGTTAACTTTCGTTTTCCCAGGAATGATGTCATCTTGTGCTGGCTGATTCTCTGGTAAGTTTAGTTATCATAGTGCTTCATAGTGCTATCAATCCACTAGGTGCAATTCAGCGCTGGGTATTCTTACACTAATAAGAAAAGTAGTCCAAGTGCCTATAATTAAAAACTCACCAAAGCTAAACGATTCCAAATTACCCCTGTCATCTGAAAAGCAGAATGTAAATACAAACAAAAAACACACTTTGCGATGTTTGTATGTTAATGCCAGAAGTCTAAGAAGTAAGATAGAAGAATTAACGTGTGTAGCAGTGAATGATAATATAGACTTAATTGGAATCTCAGAGACATGGTGGAAAGAGGATAACCAGTGGGATAGTGTTGTGATCCTGCCCGTGAGAAGCATGGGCAGGCTCTTACCTTCACAGCCAGCCGGGCTGCTGACGCTGCTTGCTTCCTCCCTGAATCAGCTGGGGCTGTCCCCGCAGCTGTTCCTGCCTTCTCCCGACGTGCTGCTGCAATCCCGGGCCCTTTAGTCAGCAGGCCGTCTCTGCTGGTGCCTGTTACAGCCTGGGTCCTTGCCTGGCTGGGAAGCCATCCCTGCCAGTGCCTGCAGCTTGCGACAGCTCTCTACTCTGCCTGCAGTCTTACCTTTCCTCCTGGGGCTGTCTTCACGGCATGGAGCCGTTCCTGCAGTCAGCCCTTCTCCTGCTTCAGTTCTTGCAGCTCTCTGTTCTCTCTGCCGGTGTCTGCAGCCAGCCTTACCTCTCTCTGCTTTTCCTGCTTCTGTCCTTGCAGCTGGGAGCTGCTCCACTGACCTGCCTTCACCCAGCTCCAGCCCAGGGCTGCTCCACTGCTTCCCTGGCCTTCCACGTGGCTGAGGACGCCACCAGCTTCCTGCTCTTCTCTCCAGCTCCCTAGGGCGCGGGCGCGCGCCTCTCTGCTCCTCTTCTAGGGCCAGCCAGGTGTGGCCCCCTGCTGACCCCTCCCTGGGCGTTGTCCACCTCAGCCCTACTAAAGGGCTCAGCTTTCAGTCTGTCTTTGCCTTCGCAAGGAGTTGGTCACTCCTGAGATCCTTCGCTCCAGGAAGTCGTCCGTGTTCCAGCACTTCTGCAAGGTCCTGTGTTTCTTGTTACCTGTCGGAGCTCCTCGTCCAGTCCTGATGTCTGCCTGCCGTTCCAGTCCCAAGGTCTGTCTTTTGATCCAGTACTTGTGTTCCAGTCCTGTTGTTCCTGCTGTTTCAGATGTCCATGTTCCAGCCCTGAGGTGTGTCTCCTGTTCCAGTATCCGTGTTCCAGTCCTGTTGTTCCTGCTGTTCCAGATGTCCTTGTTCCAGCCCTGAGGTCTGTCTTAATCCTTGTTCCTGATCCTGATGCTTTAACCTGCCTTGTGCTGCCAAGAGTGCAGCGAACCTGCTTCCTCTTTCCTGTGCTCTCCCGCTCTCAGCGTGGTCCGCGACCAGCCTTCCAGGGCTGAGTAGGGTGCGCATGAGGCAGGGTGGTCCGTGACTCAGTCCCGCGGGTGGTCTGAGTAGGGCGCCCTGAGGGACGGTGCCCATGTCTTCCTTCAGCCCTCGTTCCTGATTCCACCTCTGTGCATCCAGTCCTGAGTCCACGCCTGTGCCTGAGTCCACGTCTATGGATCCTGCACCTCGTTCCTGAGTCCACGTCTATGCCTGAGTCTACGTCGTTCCTGAGTCTCGTCTGAATCCATGTTCCAGTCTTCGCTGCCCTGGCCTCCATCCGGCCTGCCGCTTCGTGCCGTACCCTGCGACAGGTCCGAAAGGGCTAGGAACGGTCGGAGGACTGTTCACAAGACCAACATTGCGTTGTTGGGTCTTCCGAAGCGTGCAGGTCCGGAGGAGGGCCTGTCTTCCATGTCACTCCAGCCCTGCTCCCGTCCAGCCCATGCTCGGGCATGCCACGCCTCCTGTGGCACCTCTTC
Source organism: Rhinatrema bivittatum (assembly GCF_901001135.1). NCBI lineage: Eukaryota > Metazoa > Chordata > Amphibia > Gymnophiona > Rhinatrematidae > Rhinatrema > Rhinatrema bivittatum. Next base: position 11,271,551 of record NC_042633.1, read on the forward strand.
AGAGCCCTCTGGGGTCGAGCCGTGGCCCAAGGACACACATCACCCAGGAGTGGGATCGCTCTCCTAGCGCTCCACAACAGATAGTGCTATACTGGAGTATAAATTTTATCGCAATTAGAAAGAAGAGCATCATGGTGGTGGGGTGGCACTTTATGTCTGAGATGGCATAGAGTCCAACAGGATACAGATTCTGCATGAGACTATGGGGCAGATTTTAAAAGCCCTACGTGCGCCGAGACAATTTTTCATAGGCCCGGTGACGTGCACAAGCTCTGGAACGCATGTATATCCCGGGGCTTGAAAAAAGGGGCATGGGCAGTCTGGGGCGGGGGCATGTCCAGAGGCCTCTGTAGGGCCTCTAGGTCGGGGTATCACGTGCCGGCACTTGGCCAATGCGTGCAACCTATGCCTGCCCAGATGCAGACGCAACTTGAAAAATAACGGTCAGGGGGGGTTTAGGTAGGGCTGGGGTGTGGGTTAGGTAGGGGAAGGGAGGCGAAGTTGGGGGGGGGCAGAAGGAAAGTTCCCTCCGAGCAGCCTCCGATTTTGGAGCAGCCTCGGAGGGAACAGGGAAAGCCTAGGGCTCGGTGATTGCAAGGTGCACAAGTGTGCACCCCCTTGCGCGCGCCAACCCTTGATTTTATAACATGCGCGTGCGGCTGCACGCACATGTTATAAAATCAAGGCGTAGATTTGTGTGTAGGTAATAAAATCCGGCCCTAAATGCACAATTGAATATTTATGGGTAGCAATCACTTGTGTGCTTGGGAAGAGTATAGTGATAGGAGTACACTACCGTTCACCTGGCCAAAATGGTGAGATGGACAGTTAAATGCTAAGAGAAATTAGGGAAGCTAACCAAACTGGCAGTGCAGTAATAATGGGAGATTTCAATTACCAAACAAAAAACAGTTAATTTTCGTCACAACGAGTGCAATATCTTCAACAAAGAATAGGCACTTACTGATGATTTGTCATGGGTAAATATAGCTCCGGTGTCACTTACCAGACCTTACCGCCTTTTCTTCACTTGTCGGCATTTTAGGCGAGGGTGTCACGAGATTTCAAGTACTTTTATATCGTATGTCATTCGACAGCTGTGTATGTGTTTTGACTGAGTGAGTGGATTCACGGTAATCCCACACGGCTTGAATAAAGAAATAGAGTCAAAACACATACACAGCTGTCGAATGACATATGATATAAAAGTACTTGAAATCTCGTGACACCCTCGCCTAAAATGCCGACAAGTGAAGAAAAGGCGGTAAGGTCTGGTAAGTGACACCGGAGCTATATTTACCCATGACAAATCATCAGTAAGTGCCTATTCTTTGTTGAAAATATGTGCAGTAAAATGTTTAACAAAATAGTGTTAAAATTTGTCCGTTAAACACTTTCTAGCAGTGGAAGCAGAACAAGTGAACATGCGGTCCTTTCAATGAGCAGTTCGGAAGAATGCACTGTTGATAACAGCCCCTGAAGCAGCATCTAGCGAAACGTACGTCGGGCTGGAGCGGGCTGGAGCGGGGCCAAACGCCCTTGGAACTAGGAAATAATTCTTGTATCATCTTCCGATTCAAAGGAGTTGAGTGCGGTTGCACCGAATTGAACAAACTGCATATAAGGAAGGTACCACACCTCTATTCATTTTAAAGAAAAAAATCGTAAAAAACTTTAAAAAAATCAAACGATACGGAGATAAAAGTGTTTTGGTAATAAAAAATATGGACTTGGACTTATGATTAATTATGACCTGAAGAGGCTATACATGATAACAATAAGTCAGTAAGCCCATGGGTGTTATGATGGTCCTTTAGAATACTAAAAATAATATTGATATTGCACACAAAAAAGTAAAAAGTGAGTTTCATAACATTTTCCATTAGATTTCAATTACCCCAATATTGACTGGGTAAGTGAAACATCAGGGCATGCTAGAGAGATAAAGCTCCTGTATGGAATAAATGACAGTTTTATGGAGCAATTGGTTCAGGAACCAATGAGAGAGGGATCAATTTTAGATCAAATTCTCAGTGGAGAGCAGGATTGGTGAGAGAGGGAATGGTGGCATGGCCTCTTGGAATAGTGAAAATAATGGGGCAGATTTTCAAAGGGGTATGTGCGTACGCCCCAAAAACCTGCCCCCAAGCTCCCTCTGCATGTACCGAACCTATGTTGAATAGGCTCGGCGGTGCGTGCAAGCCCCAGGATGTGCGTAAGTCCCGGGGCTTGCTAGGGGGAGCGTGTCGGGGGCGTGCCGGGGGGCGGTGCGACGTTCGGGAGTACCGGGGGGCCGTGTCGGGGCTGTGGGGCCGGCCCGGGGGCATTCCGGGGGCGTGGCCGAGGCCTCCAGACCAGCCCCCGGGTCGGGTGATGGCGCGCCAGCAGCCCACTGGCGCACGCGAGTTACGCCTGCCTCGGGCAGGCATAACTTTTCAAACAAAGGTAGGGGGGTTTAGATAGGGCTGGGGGGGTGAGTTAGGTAGGGAAAGGGAGGGGAAGATGCGGGGGGGTGGAAGGAAAGTTCCCTCTGAGGCTGCTCTGATTTCGGAGTGGCCTCGGAGGGAACGGAGGCAGGCTGCGCGGCTCGGCGCGCGCAGGCTGCCGATATTGGGCAGCCTTGCGCGCGCCGACCCCGAATTTTAAAAGATACGCGCAGCTACGCGCGTATCTATTAAAATTTGGCGTACTCTTGTTTGCGCCCAGTGTGCGAACAAACGTACACGCGGACGTACTTTTCTAAAATCTACCTCAATATGATCAAATTTGAATTAATGACTGAAAGGGGGACAATAAGTAAATCCATGGCTCTAGTGCTAAACTTTCAAAAGGGAAACTGATAAAATGAAGTAGTTAGGAAAAAACTGAAAGGTGAAGCTGCCAAGGTAAAAAGTGAGAGAAAGGGCCTTATCATTGGCAGGGCCCATACTATGGAACACGATGCCCCTGAAATCAGATTACAGAGTGATCTCAAAACTTTTAAGAAAAATTTAAAAACATGGCTCTTTAAACAAGCCTTTCCTAAAGAGACTGGAGGATAGAGAAAGTACAGGGAAATGCAGAAGAAAATGAACACAACACCACTACTATAAAGTGCATGATATTAATTTATTCAATCCTACATCTAAAAAGTAAAACTACAAATGGAGAGTAACTTAATAGTACACCCGGACAAGACCAACATTACTCAAATATTGAATTTATTTATGAAAATTGTAACCAAACTTTATTGGCACCTGTTAGAATGTACAATAACCTACATTTACATACGTTATTTTATGTGCCTATTTGTAAACCGTTGCAATGGTATATAACTTAGCGACGGTATAGGAAAGTTTTTAAATAAGTAAATAAATAAACAGGTGTGGACATTGTTAAAAAATACCATCCTAGAAGCACAGTCTTGATGTATTCCGGTAGATGTGGTGTATTTGTATTTTCAGAAGTCGTTCAACAAAGTCCTGCATGAGAGGCTTCTAAGAAAACTAAAAAGACATGGGACAGGAGGTGATGTCCTTTTGTGGTTTGCAAGCTGGTTAAAAGACAGGAAAAAGAGAGTAGGATTAAATGGTCAGTTTTCACAGTGGAAAAAGGTAAACAGTGGAGTGCTTCAGGGATCTGTATTGGACTGGTGTTTTTTAACATATTATAAATGATCTGGAAAGGGGTACGATGAGTGAGGTGATCAAATTTATGGATGGCACAAAATTATGTAGAGGAGTTAAATCTCAAGCAGACTGTGATACATTACAGGAGGACCTTGTCAGACTGGAAGATTGGGCATCCAAATGGCAGATGAAATTTAACATGGACAAGTGGAAAGTGATGCATATTAGGGATGTGAATCGTGTGCCCAATCGTTTTAACGATTGGTTTCGGCTGGGGGGGGGGGGGGGAAATGTGATCGTTAGAGATGTGAATTGGGATCAGTTCCGATTCCAATTCACATCACTAATTTTATTTAGTGAGGCCCGCGCAGATAAAAAAAATCAACCCACCCCGACCCTTTAAAATTACCCCCTTAGCCTCCCCCACTCTCCCGACCCCCCCCCCCCCCAAAAAAAAAAAAGTTTTTACACATACCTGGTGGTCCAGGGGGGCCGCGAGGAGCGATCTCCCGTTCCCAGGCCATCAGCTGCGCTAAAAAAAATGGCGCTGATGGCCCTTTGCCCTTTGTCACTCATGTGACAGGGTATCCGTGCCAATGGCACGGATACCCTGTCACATGAGTGACAGGGTATCCGTGCCATTGGCCGGCCGCTGTCACATGGTAGGAGCACTGGATGGCCGGCGCCATGGATGCTGGCATCCATTTAGGAGTTACTACCTAGTAAGGGGATCTTTGGGGGCTCAGTGTGGACCAAACATTAAAATCTATAGCTCAGTGCATGTGGACAGCCAGAAAGGAACTGGAAGGTGAGGGAAGAGGAAAAGAAACTGGGAATGCAATGAGGCCCTCTGTATTGCTCCCTGCTGGGGCTGCACCTTGACTATTGTACACTTTTGATGGGGAAAGCAAAATGAAACAGACTTTTCAGTGTAAAATTTGCCAGGAACTTCCAAGTCATCTGGACTGGCCAGTGCTGGGAGAAGGAATGCTGGATTCGATGGACCCTGCTTCTGACCCAACATGACATTTATTTTGTCCTAATGTCCTTAACCTGAGAAGAAGGTGCAGGTCTCCTTTGCACCCCCCTCATGCTGATTCCAGACTATGGACACTGGCAGGTCTCCTTTTAACACTGCACACTCATGAAGCAGTAATGTCCCTTCAATCTACTTTTCAAAGTTCTGTTCCTTTGTTTATCAATCACATCTTCTCCCCCCAGGGCCTGCCACAATCATTAAGCAATTAGCAATTATCCCATCATGGAAATTGTTCATTATGATGGGAATAAGTGAAAGTTATAAGAGGGTAGTCAGCAGCAGCTGCATCAGACCCTGTGTGTGAGAGCTCCAGCTTTGCTCTGAAGGACGTCAGAAGGCAGTGAGTAAGATTTTAAAATATTTCTTTAAGATAACGTATGAGAATCTGTCACTAAGCTGAAAGATAGCGCAGAACAGCAAACTGCAGGATGGGATTTAAATATTCGGACTGCAAACAAAAGGAGCCAGCGAAAAACCTGGGGCAAAAGAAAACCACTGCAGGCAGAAGCCCCCCAGGGTTTCCACAATCTTAGTTTTGTTAATATTTTTCCTTCCAGATGCTGCAGTCAAGAGCAGAGCAAATGAAACTGAGGATTTCTTGGCTTTCTTTTTCCCTCACACGTAAATCTGCCCCATCGACTTTCAGGAGATAGAAAGAACATTCCTCTTCCCCAGAGATGTTAAATGTTTTGGGTTTTGTACCTGCTTCCCCTACTCCTACCCCCTTTCTCTCCCCAGCAGCTGCTCTTCTCTCTACAGTGATTGCCCAGCTTATCTCCTCCAGCCCCATCCTTGCTGGGTTCTGCTCCAATATCTCTGGTAATTGCTCCTGCTATTCCCATACCTGCCTTTCTCTCCCCTCGCTGCTTTCATATCTCTGATCAGTTATGTATACAGAAGACAGACATAAAAATGTAAGATATGCCATACCGGGTCAGACCAAGTTTCCATGCTGTGTCCAACAGTCACCAATCCAAGTCACAAGAACCTGGCAAGTACCCAAACATTAGATAGATCCTAAGCTATTATTGATTAATAGCAGTTTATGAACTTCTCCTCCAAGAACTTATCCAAACCTTTTTTTAAACCCAGTTATACTGCCATAACCACATCCTCTGGCAATGCCAGAGCTTAATTATGCAATAAGTGAAAATAAATCCTTTCTCCTATTTGTTTTAAATGAGCTACTTGCTAACTTCATGGACTACGCACAGTCCTTTTATTGTAAGAGAGCGTAAATAACTGATTTACATTTACCTGTTCAAGTACTTTCATTTTTTTGTGGACCCCTCATCATATCCCCCCTCCCCCCCTCAACCATCTCTTCTTCAAGTTGAATAGCCCTAACCTCTTTAATCTTTCCTTAAATGGGAGCCGTTCCATGCCCTTTATCATTTTGTTCACCCTTCTCTGTACTTTCTCCAGTGCAACTATATCTTTTGAGATGCAGCGACAAGAATTGCACACAGTATTTTCAAATCACATTCCCTTCCTAATAATTCCTAACATTCTATTTGCTTTTTTGACTTCTGCAGCACACTGAACCGACGATTTTAAAGTATTATCCACTATGATGCCTAGATTTTTTTCCATGGTGATAACGCTTAATATGGAACCTAATATCATGTAACTATAGCAATGGCTATTTTTCCCTATATGAATCACCTTACACTTGTCCACATTAAATTTCATCTGCCATTTGGATGCCCAATCTTCCAGCCTCATAAGATCCTCCTGCAGTTTATCACAATCAGCTTGAGATTTAATTGCCCTGCATAATTTGATGTCATCTGGAAATTTGATCACATCACCTCATCATACTCCTTTCCAGATCATTTATAATATATTAAAAAGCACTTGTCCAAGTATATATCCCTGAGGCACTCCACAATTTACCTTTTTCCATTGTGAAAACAGACCTTTTAATCCTACTCTCTGTTTTCTCTCTTTTAACCAGTTTGCAATCCACAAAAGGACATCACCTCCTATCCAATGACTTTTTAGTTTTATTAGAAGCCTCTCCTGAGGGACTTTGTGGAACACCTTCTGAAAATCCAAATACACCACATCTACCAGTTCACCTTTGAACACATGTTTATTCACCACTTCAAAAAAATGTAGATTAGTGAGGCAAGACTTACCTTGGGTAAATCCATGCTGGCTGTGTGCCATTACACCATGTCTATCTAAATGTTCTGTGATTTTATTTTTTTATAACAGTTTCCAGTATTTTTCCTGGCACTGAAATCAGGCTCACTAATCTATAGTTTCCTGGATCACCCCTGGAGTCCTTTTTAAATATCAGGGTTATACTAACCACCTTCCTGTCTTCAGGTACAATGGATGATTTTAATGATAGGTTACAAATTAATTGTAATAGGTCTGAAATTTCATTTTTGAATACTTTCAGAGCCCTGGGGTATATACCATCTGGTCCAGGTGATTTACTACTCTTCAGTTTGTCATTCTGGCCTCCTATATCTTCCAGGTTCACTATGATTTGGTTCAGTAAATCTGAATCATCACCATTGAAAACCATCTCCTGAATGGGTATCTCCCCAACATCCTCTTCAGTGAACACCGACACAAAGAACTTGTTTTGTTTTTTTGCTATGGCCTTATTTTTCTTAAGTGCTCCTTTAACCCCTCTATCATCTACCGGTCCTACTGACTTCCTCGCAGGCTTTCTTCTTCGGATATATTTTAAAAAGCTTTTATGATGAGTTTTTGCCTCTAAGACCAACTTCTTTTCAAATTCTTTCTTTAACGTAACAATGTTGAGACTTTATCTTATTTTCTTCTGATAGATCCTTCTTCCAATTTTTGAATAAAGATCTTTTGGTTAAAATAGCCTCTTTCACCTCACTTTTTAACCATGCTGGCAATCATTTGGCCTTCTTTACATCTTTCTTAATACATGGAATACATCTGGATTGTGCTTCTAGGATGGTATAGTTTAACAATGACCATTCCTGTTCCACACTCTTAACCTCTGTAGCTGCACCTTTCATTTCTTTTTAACTATTTTTCTCATTTTATAAAAGTTTCCCTTTTAAATGTTTAGTGATGGAGTCATGGATTTACTTACTGTCCCCCTTCCAGTCATTAATTTAACTTGATCATGTTATGATCACTATTGCCAAGCAACCCTATCACCAGTATCTCTCTCACCAAATCCTGTGCTCCACTGAGAATTAGATCTAAAATTGCTCCCTCTCTTGTCAGTTCTGGAACCAATTGCTCCATAAATCTGTCATGTATTGTATTCCATCCAGGAACTTTATCTCTCTAGCATGTACCGATGATACATTTACCCAGTCAATATTGGGGTATTGAAATCTCCAATTATTATTGCACTACCAGTTTGGTTAGCTTCCCAAATTTCTCTTACCATTTCACTGTCCATCTCATCATTTTGGCCAGGTGGATAGTATTATATTCCTATTGCTATATTCTTCCCCAACACACAAGAGATTTCTACCCATAAATATTCAATTGTACGTTTAGTCTCTTGCAGGATCTTTATCCTGTTGGACTCTATGCCATCCCGGATATAAAGTGACACCCCACCACCAAGATGCACCTCCTTATCCCTGTAATATATTTTGCACCATGGTATAGCACTGTGCCATTGATTATCCTCCTGCCACAAAGACTCTGTTATGCCAGTTAAGTCTATGTCATCATTCGCTGCTATGCACTCGAACTCTCCCATCTTACTTTTTAGACTTCTGGCATTAGCATACAAACATTTCAAAGCATGTTTTTTGTTTGAATTAACAACCTTCTTTTCAGTTGATATGGATATTAACTATTCTCAAGATCAAAATCATACAGCATATAGAAAGACATGGTTTAATGGAACACAGTCAACATGGATTTACCAAAGGGAAGTCTTGCCTAACAAATCTGCTTCATTTTTTTGAAGGGGTTAATAAACATGTGTATAAAGGTGAACCGGTAGATGTAGTGTATTTGGATTTTCAGAAGGCGTTTGACAAAGTCCCTCATGAGAGGCTTCTATGAAAACTAAAAAGTCATGGGATAGGAGGCGATGTCCTTTTGTGGATTACAAACTGGTTAAAAGATAGGAAACAGTAGGATTAAATGGTCTATTTTCTCAGTGGAAAACGGTAAACAGTGGAGTGCCTCAGGGATCTGTACTTGGACAGGTGCTTTTCAATATATATATAAATGATCTGGAAAGGAATACGACGAGTGAGGTTATCAAATTTGCGGATGATACAAAATTATTCAGAGTAGTTAAATCACAAGCAGACTGTGATACATTACAGGAGGACCTTGCAAGACTGGAAGATTGGGTATCCAAATGGCAGATGAAATTTAATGTGGACAAATGCAAGGTGTTGCATATAGGAAAAAATAACCCTTGCTGTAGTTACACGATGTTATGTTCCATATTAGGAGCTACCACCCAGGAAAAATATCTAGGCATCATAGTGGATAATACTTTGAAATTGTCGGCTCAGTGTGCTGCAGCAGTCAAAAAAGCAAATAGAATGTTAGGAATTATTAGGAAGGGAATGGTTAATAAAATGGAAAATGTCATAATGCCTCTGTATCGCTCCATGGTGAGACCGCATCTTGAATACTGTGTACAATTCTGGTCGCCGCATCTCAAAAAAGATATAGTTGCGATGGAGAAGGTACAGAGAAGGGCAACCAAAATGATAAAGGGGATGGAACAGCTCCCCTATGAGGAAAGGCTGAAGAGGTTAGGGCTGTTCAGCTTGAAGAAGAGACGGCTGAGGAGGGATATGATAGAGGTCTTTAAGATCATGAGAGGTCTTGAACGTGTAGATGTGACTCGGTTATTTACACTTTCAAATAATAGAAGGACTAGGGGGCATTCCATGAAGTTAGCAAGTAGCACATTTAAGACTAATCAGAGAAAATTCTTTTTCACTCAACGCACAATATAGCTCTGGAATTTGTTGCCAGAGGATGTGGTTAGTGCAGTTAGTGTAGCTGGGTTCAAAAAAGGTTTGGATAAGTTCTTGGAGGAGAAGTCCATTAACGGCTATTAATCAAGTTTACTTACAGGCCGATTCAGTAAAGTTCGCGGGAGAGCAGGCGAGCGCCCACTCTCCCGGTGCGGGCACAGGCCAGTGTCCTGTGTGCACGATACAGTAAAACAAAATATTTAAATTAGGGCCCACAGTAAAAAGAGGCGCTAGGGACACTAGCGCGTCCCTAGCGCCTCTTTTTGGACAGGAGCGGTGGCTGTCAATGGGTTTGACAGCCGACGCTAGGAACATAAGAACATAAGAAAATGCCATACTGGGTCAGACCAAGGGTCCATCAAGCCCAGCATCCTGTTTCCAACAGTGGCCAATCCAGGCCATAAGAACCTGGCAAGTACCCAAAAACTAAGGGGTGTGCATTCGTTTTGAACGCATATGTAAAACGCAACGTAATTTTTTTTTTAACTTAAAAAAGTGATGAGGCGAAAACGATCGGATTTCCAACTTATTCAACATAGCTATGTTGAATACGTTGGAAATCGCGATTGTTGATCCTAAATAAAAATTTAAACCCCTCACCCTCCTTAATCCCCCCCAAGACTTACCAAACTCCCTGGTGGTCGAGCGGGGAGTCAGGACGCCATTTCTGTATTCCTTTGCGAGGAGCACGTGGGGGGGTCAGGAGGCCCCCCCAAGCTGGCTAAAAGTTCCGGTTGTGTCCAACGAGGGTCCCGGAGCGAACACGCGGGGAATCACGTGACGTCCGCGTCACTCCGACGTGACGCTGACGTCACGTGCTCCTCGCAAAGGAATACAGGAATGGCGTCCTGACTCTCCGCTAGACCACCAGGGAGTTTTGGTAAGTCTTGGGGGGGGATTAAGGAGGGTGAGGGGTTTAAATTTTTATTTAGGGAATCGGTGCACGTATGGACATAGACTCAACTTATAGAATTCTACATATGTCCATATTGACCGAAATTGACCCCCCCTTTCGACTTATGGACTTATGAACATAAACTTTTTGTCTGCACATCCCTAGCCGATGCTCAATTTTCCCGTCATCGGTTCTCGAGCCCGCTGACAGCCATGGGTTCGGAAACTGGACACCAACAAAATTGAGCGTCCGGTTTTCGACCTGCGAGCCGCAGGCTGATTTAAAAAATTTTTTATTATTATTTTTAACTTTTTTTAACTTTTGGGGCCTCCGACTTAATATCGCCATACAGTAAGTCAGAGGGTGCACAGAAAAGCAGTTTTTACTGCTTTTCTGTGCACTTCCCTGGCACCGGCAGAAATTAACGCCTACCTTTGGGTAGGCGCTAATTTATTAAAGTAAAATGTGCGGCTTGGCTGCACATTTTACTTACTGTATCGCGCGGGAATGACTAATAGAACCATCAACATGCATTTGCATGTTGCGGGCGCTATTAGTCTCGGGGAGGGGGGTGTTAGACGCGCTAGCTTTACCCCTTACTGAATAAGGGGTAAAGCTAGCGCGTCGAAAACGTGCGTCCAAATGTATCGGCCTGTTAGGGAATAGCCACTGCTATTAATTGCATCAGTAGCATGGAATCTGCTTAGTGTGTGGGTAATTGCCAAGTTCTTGTGGCCTGGTTTGGCCTCTGTTCGAAACAGGATGCTGGGCTTGATGGTCTGACCCAGCATGGCAATTTCTTATGTTCTTATTAGATTTTGCATGTTATTTTTAAGAAATTTCACTCATGTTTTTTAATCTTTGGGATAACATTTTTATAAATCAGGCCCCTTGGTGATGGAATTCTTCAAAATAAGTATGACTGTCCTTAAGCCTAATCCTTTCCTTATCCCAAAACCTGACCCCAACCCTTACACTGATCATTATTTTAACCATAACCTTGACCCTTTCACTCAAATCCTAACCCTAATCCTAAACTTTTCTCAAACCTTATCCCAAAATCTAACCCTACCCCTTCCACTGACCCTTATCTTAAACCTAACTTTAATTTAAACATTCACTCAAACCCTAACCTTCTCCATAACCCTATCCCAAAATCTGATCTTAAACCTAACCCTGGTTATATCCCTAACTTATGTATAATCTTAATGGTAACTTTAATCCTGACTGTTCCCATAGCCCTATACATTCACTTGTTATAATCTTCTTTATTTTCCACTCCACACAAGGTAAAAGCTGAAGGAAAGACAGGCTGAGACCAGCACAGCTCGATGCAGGAAATTATGCTGATGGCACTGACTCATTTCCTGATACTTTCCATCCCTGTTAAAGATACTGCTAATGTCACCTGTGGATTGAGCAGTGTGAATGTGACAGGATATTTAAAGCAGGGAGACATCATTATAGGGGGGATCATCCCTGTTCACAGTGCTAAAACCTATCCCCCAATTCCCTTCACCGAGGCACCCAGGGTCCAGCTTTGCAACACGTAAGTGACAGATTATTTCCCCTGTGCTTTTTATTTCTCATTTCCATGCTGTTCTATATAATTTCATTATAGCATCATTGCAAAGTTACCTCTCTATATTTCTACTCCCTTATTCATACAAATGTAAGACATGCCATGCAGAGGCAGACCAATGGTCCATCAAGCCCAGCATCCTGCCTTCAACAGTGGCCAGTCTAGGCCACATGGAAAAACCGACCAAATCCTAATATTAAACACCATTCGCTTGTAGCTAATTCCCAGATGCATAAAGTGGAGAACCCCAAGTCTATCTGGCTAACATTTTTTTTAAGGATCTGTCCTCTAGAAATTTGGTAAGAAATTCCACAGTTAGATTGTTTTATAACTTAGAAAACTGCTTATTAAAATGTAATTTAAATCTGCTACTTGCTGATTTTGAGGAATGTCCCCTAGAACATAAGAACAGCCATGCTAGTTCAGACCAAAGGTGCATCGAGCCCAGAATGGTTGTTCCCCAACAAAGGCCAAGCCAGATCTCTAGGAAGAATCCAGCAGATCCCATAGAATAGAACCATTTTTCTGTTGCTCACCCCTAGGGGTAGACACTGACTATTCTCAAGTCTATCTGGCTAATAATTGCTAATAGACTTTTCTTTCAGGAACTTGTCAAAACGCTTATTAAATTCAGCAATGCTCTGCCTTGGCCAAATCCTCTGACAATAAATTCCACAATTTAATTATGCAGAGGAAGTATCATGGTGTGGTTGAACCATGGATCTATAAGGCAGCATTATAATGTTCTCCATTTTATTCTTAATTTCCTTCCAAAAATTCCTAACATTCTCTTTGCTTTTTTGAATACCACCATGCAGTAAATTGAGAATTTCAACATAATATTGACAGCGACACACCAAGATACATTTTTCTGGGTGATGACTCGTAATAATGAACCCAATGTTGTGTACCTGTAGTTAGAATGATGTTTCCCTATCTGCTTTACCCTGCATTCAATTTTATCAGAAATGTAGATGTCCAGTTCTTGAGTCTGGCAAGGTGTTTTAACTATTCTGATTATGTTTGTGTCATTTGATCACCTCGTTCATTGCTTCCTTTTCCAGATAATTAATTAAGTTAAATAACACTGGTCCCAGTGCAGATCCCCGAGGCACTACACTATTTACCTCTTTTCATTGGAAAAAATGATTATTTAGTCCTGCTATTTGTTTCCTATCTTGTAACCCATTACCTATTCACAGCAACACCTCTCCTCCCATTCCCTGACTTCACTTTCCTGAGGACTCCCTTGTAAGAGATTTTATCAAACACCTCCTGAAAATCCAGTCCTAGTATTGTCTGACAGAGAACATAACTGTTCCCTTATAGATTGTTCTACATCACTCATGATTTTGTAAGCTTCTGTCATATCCCCTCTAAGATATCCCTGCTTCAAAGGAGCACTAGCCTGCTAAGCTATTCCTTGTAAGGGAGCCATCCCTTCCCCCTTAGGATTACTGTTACCTTTCTCTGCACTTGGTCTAGCACTGCTACTTCTCTTTTGAGATGTGGTGATCAGAACTGTACATAATACTCAAAATGTAGACTCGTAATGCATTGACACAGAGGCAATATTTTATTCTCTATTTTTTCTCTATTCCTTTCTGAATTGTTATTAGCATTCCATTTGCTTTTTTGACTGGTGCCACACACTGAGCTGATGATATCAATCTGCTTTCCACGTGAAGTCCAAGATCCTATTACTGAGTGGTAACTCCTAATGCAAAACCTGACATTGTGTATGGATCTTAAGGAATGTTCCCCAAATGCATCAAATCATTCTGCTCTTGTCCACAATGAATGTCATATGCCATTTAGATGCCCTGTCCTGCAGTTTCACAAAGACCTCCTCCATCTGCTCAGATTCTGCTTTGATTTTGAATAACTTTTGCCATCTTCATGGCTCCCTCTTCCTGATCATTAATAAATAGGTTAAGCAGAACTCAGCTATTCACCTTTCTACATTGGGAAAATTGACCATTTAGTCCAACTCTCTCTTTCTTTTCTTTTAACTGGTTACCAATCCTCAGTAGGATATTGGCTCCATCCCAAGACTTTTTAAATTTCATGAGGAGCTTCTCATGAAGGATTTCTTCTGAAAACGTGGATGCACTATACCAACCTGCTCATCCTTACTGTAAGTAAGTTTTAGGTGCAGGGACCTGTCTGCTACAGAACACTTCCAGTTCCCCTCCCACTTCCCCTTACAATCCTAACTTCAAGAAAAGACAATGTGCTCTCCACAGAATTAGACTTTTATTTATCAGACTTGGCAGGATTGGAATTTTGAAGATAACAATACATGTCTCTAACATACGGGCTCCTAAGCACCAGTTTACCCTAAAGAACGTTCTGTACCATATATATATATTAATATTATGGCTAATTTACTTATACCTAGTCCCAACTTCAGGTGATTTCTCTCTGTTCACCTTTGAAGCAGGCTCTGGCTGGAGGTCTGGAGAACCACCTGGGAAGGATGCTTGCTTCTGGATCTGGTACTGGCAGAGATGCTGGGCTTTCTTGGTTTCTCACCGCCTCAGAATCTGCACCACCATCCAATGCCAGGCAGGGTGTTTCCTTTCTCTGGTCTCCTGCCACACCTAGTCTTCTCCCTCCTCGATAGTAGGGGTGCTGGGGCTGCTTCAGGTCCACTCCCTTTCTCCTTAGTTGCCCTGTCTTATACTTTCCAGCTGATAAATATGCATATGCTTGTGCATAATCATGCAGTGTGTGCAGGGTCTTTGAAGCATTGCAGGTCTTTTCCCCCTTCCAATTTCCTTTGGGAGGTTCCTGCCACATCTGGACCAAGGCGCTGTCAGCCACCTTCAGCATTTTCTCCATTTCAGAATGCTCCCCCTTCAGCCAAGGGTGGGGGCCATTCTGACCTCTGGACTTCCCTTGGCCAATCTGTGACTTAGGCTTATGAGCCGAAGTTGCTGCATTGTCCCTCTGCCTTGGTTTTACTTACACAGGAGCTTACAAACAAGCAGATATTGATAAGTATCCTTCAGTTCTGGTTACATTTTTCAGCTGGGCAAAGTTTTTTCTTTTTTAGCTCTGTCAGTGTTCTTGGCCTGTCAGCATACTTGTCAGCATCCCTCTGTTATGGTTTTGAGGTGTTTGGGTGGAATCTTGGGTGCTGCAGTGATGGCCACTCCCACGGGGAGGGGCCCTATGAGGAACTGCAATGAGGCTAGACTCATTGGGGTAGATTTTCAAAGGGTTACGAGTGTAAGATAACGCGCGTAACCCCCAAAAAGCTGCCCCAAGCTGCCCCTGTGCGCGCCGAGCCTATCTTTCATAGGCTCGGCGGCGCGCGCAAGCCCCGGGGCTTGCAAAAAGGGGCAAAAAGCGCGAATAAGTTACGCCTGCCGGGAGGCAGGTGTAACTTCTTCAACAAAGGTATGGGGGAGTTTAGATAGGGCTGGGGGGCGGGTTAGGTAGGGGAAGGGAGGGGAAAGTGTGAGGGGGCGGAAGCAAAGTTCCCTCCGAGGCCGCTTCGATTTCGGAGCGGCCTCGGAGGGAACGGAGGCAGGCTGCGCGGCGCGGCGCACGCAAGTTGCACAATTGTACACTCCCTTGCTTGCGCCGACCCTGGATGTTATAAAATCGGGCGTAGATTTGCTCGCGCCGGGTTGCGGGAACAAATCTGCGCCCATGCGCAGGTTTTAAAATCTGCCCCAGTATGCACAAACACAGAGATATGTTTTATTACACAGCTTGTAGTTACCACCAGAGGTGGCAGTATGACAAGTATGGATCCTTCTTCCAATTTTTGAAGGATGTTTTTTTGGCTAAAATACCCTCTTTCACCTCACCTTTTAACCATAACGGTAATGGTTTTGCCATCCTTCCACCTTTCTTAATACGGGGAAAACATCTGGACTGCGCCTCTTCTAAAAGAAGATTTTCTAGAGACTTTAGTCTCTGATAAATCTGTACTTGCAAGAGGGTAAATTACTTGATATCTTAAAAAGGGCTCTTATTCACCCTGTGCTTAAGAGGATAATTTACCCATAGACTGCAGTTCCTGTTATCGGCCTCTCTCAAATTTTTCTACTCTGGGGAAATTATTGAAAAAAGTGGTGTATCATCAATTTGATGATTTTTTTTTTTTTTAACTACAAACAATAAATTGAATCCCTTGCAATTGCTTCTGCAGGAATCATAGTACCAAACTTTTTACTGTCTGTCACCATCAACTCTCTCTTGTGAAGCTTGATGATGGGGATGTTGTTGTTATTACTATGTTTTTATACATTTCCTCAGCGTTTGATGCTGTTTCCCATGTGATTCTCTTATACTGTTTGCGGCACTTGGGGATCCATGGCTCTGCTTACTCTTAGTTTGAATCTTCTTTGAAAGTAAGAAAGCAGCAAGTTTGAATTAATGATTCTTATTCTGATTGGCTTGTTACACAAACTGGTCTTCCCCAAGGATCTGTTCTAGCCTCTGCCCTTTTTAATGTATACTTACGCCCATTGTGTTCTCTGCTGGATCATCATTGGATTAATTTGATGATGATATCCAACCGTTTTTTCCTGTTAGAAAAAAATCTATCATCTGTTTTGAATATTGTCTCGAAGTCTTGCTGTTATTAATCTATTCATGTATAATCATCTGATTTGAACCTTGTGAAGACAGATGAGGTGTACTTCTCAAGACATGGACATTTTCCACTTGATCAAAATAGTGGGCCTTTATCTGTCATGGGTGGGTAACTCAATACAATTTAAACATATTGACTAGAACCTGGGCTTTCTGTTTTATCCCAGCCTTACATTCAAGTCTAAAATTTAACAGGCCCTTCAATCTGGATATTAAAAATTACGCTTGCTTTGCCACATGATATATATTCTTGAACATAAATATGTTTGTACTACATTTCAGGCCTTTGTGTTGACCACTGTTGACTATTGCAATTTTTTGTGCATAGGGCTTGGTGCAACCTATTTTAAATCCCTGCAGGTCCTGCAAAATTCGACAGCCTGTCTTATTTTGGGTAGGCATCAGTGCTAGCATGTGACACTGTTACTACAGGAGCTGCATTGGCTCCCCATAAGGCAACGTATTAAATTTAAAGTCCTGGTCCTAATTTTTAAAGCTAAAACTGGATGGCCCATTCTACTTGGCCAACCAGCTTGAGTATTATGTCCCTTCTTATAATCTGTGGTTGTTAGAAAAGTGTCTTCTAGCAACACCATCTGTGAAAAATGCTCATCTGGGTGTGACAATGCATTGGGCCTTTTCTACTATAAGCCCCATATTGTGGAATGATTTGCCTGACTGTGGGCTTCAGAGGATATTATTTTCCACAAACAGCTAAAGGCCCTCTTATTTCAAGAGTCATTTATGCCCACATCTACTGCTGGCTGTTAAGTGCTTTGTGCTTAGAGTGGGATAAATGTTGTATTGTTTAGTTTTGTTATTTATTTTATGTTCAACAACCTAAAGAACAGAGAGAACTACCTTATAAAAGTTTTTCTAATACCATAGCTTGTATGATACAGCCAACAACTCAGACTAAAGCAACATATTCTAATCACGTATCAGCTGTTGCTCTGGAACTATTTTTTCAAGTTAATTTTTAGTAATTTGCATTTAACATCATTTATGAGAGCCCATCACCTACAATGAAAATGTCTCAGGGGCATCTACGATGCTCATTGCATTAACTGAAATCTTAGCTGAAATTCTGCACGTGGTGGAGGCTTTTACTCTGCTGCAGGAAATGCCTCAAGAGAAACTGTCAGCCGACACTGCCAGTGTTTTGACATATAAGTCATCTGTTTCAGGGGCTAGGTGATCGCTTTCTATATCTAAAAATAAACGTGTATTCACCAAACGTAATCCCAGAAAGACACCAAATTATTTTCTTACGAACCACAGTTTTATTCTGTCAAAACATGACCATTCCAAACTGCATGGAAAAGCATCTGACGTCATGACAATAACGTTCTTTTATTGTTGCCCAAGAATGCACCAGGAGCATAATAATATAAATTACTCTAATTAATAACATATTGCCCAATCAATTTTGTTATTGTTACACTGCGAATCGGGCTTACCCTGCAAAACACTGGAGCTGCACGAAGCAGCAGTGACATCACGGTCGCGTGACGCTGGCTGACCCGCACGACACCGTGGCTCTGCCCCCTCAGCATGTCAGCGCGCCTCCTGACGGTCCCCTCGCTAGTGCAGGAAATGGGCTTTTTAAACCCGGCTTCCAGACACAAACTTTGCCTTGGCTAGAGGCTTGCTTGTGCTGCTGCTGTCTCTCTTCTGGAGTTACCTTTTCCTACGACCCGGATTGCCTTGGATTTTTCTTGCCTGCTGCCTGCCTTTGACCCATACTGGATTTCTCTTGCTTGCTGCCTGCCTACTACCTGGATTGTCTTGGATTCTCTTGCTTGCTGCCCGCCTACGACCCAGGCTGGATTGGATTGTTACCCTCCTCTTCAGCATACAACATTGGCTTGGGCTCAGGAAAAGCTGTCTTTCTATCATTGGGTTCACATAAGCATAACAGTTATAGGGGTGTGCATTCGTTCCCTATGAATTGGGAATCCGCAACGTATAGGGCCCTATTCGTTGTATTCGTGGGGAAGCGAAATGTATCGCGATTCCCCACGAATACAACAAATCTTTGCCGAATTATTCAGCTGCCTAAAGGAGCCAATTTAAACAACCCCCCCCCCCCCCCCTCCTGTCCCCCCAATACTTACCAAAACTCCCTGGTGGTCCAGCGGGGGATCCGGGAGCCATCCCCTGCACTCACACCCTCGGCTGCCGGTTTCAAAATGGCGCCAATAGCCTTTGACCTACTATGTCACAGGGGCTACCTGTCACATGGCCATCGGTGCCATCTTGTGCTCCTACCATGTGACAGGGGCTGACCAATGGCACTGGTAGCCCCTGTGACATAGTAAGGGCAAAGGCTACCGGTGCCATTTTGATTACTGGCAGCCGACGGCCCGAATGCAGGAGATTGCTCCCGGACCCTCGCTGGACCACCAGGGACTTTTGGCAAGTCTTGGGGGACCCTCCTGACCCTCACAAGACTTGCCAAAAGTCCAGCGGGGGTCCGGGAGCGACTTCCTGCACTCGGGCCGTTGGCTGCCAGTAATCAAAATGGCGCCGATAGCCTTTGCCCTTACTATGTCACAGGGGCTACTGGTGCCATTGGTCAGCTCCTGTCACATGGTAGGAGCACAAGATGGTGCCAATGGCCATGTGACAGGGGCTGACCAATGGCACCAGTAGCCCTTGTGACATAGTAGGTCAAAGGCTATCGGCGCCATTTTGAAACCGGCAGCCGAGGGTATGAGTGCAGGGGATGGCTCTCAGAACCCCCCTGGACCACCAGGGAGTTTTGGTAAGTCTTGGGGGGGGTCAGGAGGGTTGGGGTTTGTAGTTAATTTAATTTTAGTGGGGAAACGAATAGTAATTAACGTATAAAAGTATCGGGGGGCCCCCTTGCCGAATGCAACGTATCTGCCCCCCGACGAATACGAATCCCGAATGCAACGTATGGCTTCCCTCTGCACATCCCTATTATTCTATCCATTTGGAGTAACTGTGTGCCGACTGTAGATGAAACGTTCCTGTCATAACAGAAATAAATCAAAATATCCTCCCCCTCCTATTTGCAAAAAATCTCCAGTCTTCTAGTTTGTGTAGCAGCAGTCCAATAAGTGACTAATGAAGCTTCTAAATGTGTCCCTCTGATACAGCTTAAATGTTTCTAAATTTGAATCGGCAGTGTCCAGGTTGCTGATGTCATCAGAGAGTGCCAGGAGACACGTAACCCACCATGGGACCTTTAAGAGGTGCTGCACTATATTTGCGCATGCCTAGGAGGCCCCAGGAAAATGGCCTTGGCAGGATGGGGTGTTGTAGTTGAGTGTGGCTGGTTGTGGGCTGTCTCATGGCCGGCCACAATGTTATAGTACCCACCGCCTAAACCCCTTCCCCAAGGCCCTAGGCTTAGGCTTACATGGGAAGAGGCAATGAAACTCTTGGGTTAGACAAAGCTTGGATTCCTGAGACCAATACCCAGGAATTCTCTTCAGAGTCAGGACATGAGGTAGTAGAGTTTGTTTCTGATGCACTTAGAGTTGAGGATCTCCTGGACTTCAAATTCTGTGTCCTTCTCTGAAGGTTTGGAAGGAGATCATGAAGATCAAGACAAAAGTAGAGGCTTGAGGAGAGAGACATGGAAAACATTGTTGACCTTGAAAGTAGGTGGCAATTTTAATTGATATGCCACTAGTCCAATCTATTGCATGATTGCAAATGGTCCAACAAAACAAGGTGAGAACTTAGTAGAATTCTCTTTAGCCATAGGTTGCAAGTATTAAGCCATACCATATCCCCAGATTTGAGATGCAGAGTCGGCCAGTGATTTTTTCCAGTTGCCTTTTGTATTTCTCAGTGGCTAAGGTGAGAAGTTGGTGGGTTTTTTGCCACAACTCCTTAAAATCTCAACTCACAATGTCAGCTGCGGGACATGAAACTTATAGGTATAGGAAGTGGGACCAGTGGATATCTGCCAATCGAGATCTGTAGAATTCATTGGTCTAGAGCAGTGGTTCTCAACCTTTTTTCAGCCGGGACACACCTGACAGATGGTTCTCACATGCGTGACACACTGAACATGTGACCGTCATGGGGAAAAATGTAAATATATATTCTGCATCCTCAGGAACCCCCTCAACCCCCAAAAATGGGTGCGGAGCAGAACTAGGGCATTACCCATACAACTCACCATACAAAAAAAAGATATTCTGGATCTGATGCCATCTCAGTAAAAGCAAAACAAACTCTCTTTATGAAAAGCAAAACAATACCCCTCCTTATGAAAAGACAGTAATTTACCACTACAAATATTTAACCAGGCTCTAAACACTAATACACCTCCTATTAGGAAAACAGAGCAAGCTAAGCTGCTATAGATAGATACCCACTTAGAAATAATTGTAAAACTATGCTAATAAAAGTTACAATCACATCAACTAACCCGCACTCAAAACATTTACTATTTTCTATTTTTGTTAATTTATTTTAAAAGATGTTTTTATTTAATTTTTTATTATATGTGTGTGAATTTGTCTCACTTGTATAACATTTGAAGATCTTTAAAACAGACGTTTGAAAAAATATATGGAAAAATATATGGAAGGTGTAAAGTGATGCTTCATACAACTTAAGGAGCACTATCCAGTGAACCTTACTCGGTTTCTTGTTTAATCATCAGCACCACCGTCCACCCTAAAGTCCTTTAATTATTTTTTCAAAAACTTATTTTTTATGTTTGTTCAACTGTTCTTCTAAAATTCAAAACTTTTATGTATTCAAAATAGCTTCTTTGATACAAGTGTGACCACACAGTTTAAAACAGAGGAACTGTGGTCGCCAACAGATCTTTCAAAAAAGCGGAGCCAAATTTAAATGTCACTTATCTACAGTTCCAACGCTCAGGCTTCGATGTAATCCTCAGCGGCGTGTACCCCAACATGGCCAAGTTTCGAATTACTTCTTCATCAGGGGAAGCCACTCAATCGCTACACATCCCCGCTCAACTTCCTTCATTATTTCAATCCAATGAAGAGCTCGTAAAAAACGCTACTCGATTGAAGCTCCTCTTGTGAAAATGGCAAACCCGCTCCCCTGTTCAATGTCCCCATTTAAAAGGACATCATCACGTGACTAAAAACATGGCTGCAAAGTGTTCCGCCTCTCCCTATAAACAAAATCTAAAGGAGAGAAAACCAATCGATTTGTTCATTTAATCCTGTCGGTGCTTCAGTTCTTAATTTAAAAATCCAGTATTGTTCTTTCCGATTCAAAACTGTCCCCACATCCTCCCATGTTGCCCTCCTTACCACTTGTTCAATGATTGTCCACTTCAAATCTTCAAAATTGTGGCCATGTTCAGCACAATGGCTTACTAATGGAGCTGCTTTCAGCAGGCGTAAATCTGCCAACAAAGGTAAGAGGGGGGGGGAGGTTAGATAGGGCCGGGGGGGGGGTTAGGTAGGGGAAGGGAGGGGAGGGGAAGGTGGGGGGAGGGCGAAGGAAAGTTCCTTCTGAGGCCGCTCCGAAATCGGAGCGGCCTCGGAGGGAACAGGCAGCGCGCACTGGGCTCGGCGCGCGCAGGTTGCACAAATGTGCACCCCTTTGCGCGCGCCGACCCCGGATTTTATAAGATACGCGTGGCTACACGCGTATCTTATAAAATCCAGCGTACTTTTGTTCACGCCTGGTGCGCGAACAAAAGTAGGCGCTCGCGCAAAATTATAAAATCTACCCCTTACTGAAGAAACCAAACCTTGACCCAGGGGATCCCACTAACTTCCGTCCCATTTCTAACCTGCCATTTATCGCCAAACTCATGGAGAGACTAGTCAACACCCAACTCTCCAAATATCTCGATAAACACAAAATTCTCTATCCTGCTCAATTTGGTTACCGTAAATCCCTTAACACAGAATCTCTCCTAATTTCTCTCATGGACACCCTTCTAATGGGATTAAACAAAGGACAATCATACTTATTGGCACTTCTTGATATCTCATCGGCGTTTGATATCGTTAATCAATCCATCCTCCTAAACCGCCTCACAGACATAGGCATCTCAGGAACTGCCCTCAGCTGGTTTTAGTCCTTCCTGAGCAACAGATACTGTAAGGTCAGAATAAGCAATAAAGAATCCCCACCCATCAGCACAACCCATGGAGTCCCCCAGGGCTCTACCCTCTCCTCTACCCTCTTCAATATCTATCTCTTACCACTCTGCCAGCTCCTTAAAAAACTAAATCTATCTCATTGTATATACGCCGATGATGTTCAGATACTTATCCCCATATCAGAATCTCTCCCCAAATCCCTCAAGTCCTGGGATAGCTGCCTGCACTCCATCAACCTTCTCCTCACCAGTCTCAACCTCATCCTCAACATGGCCAAGACCGAACTCCTCATCTCTCCTGACCACAACAACCTTTCCCTCCCTGACCCCTTATCCACCACACCCGCAAAAGTGAGAGACCTAGGCATTGTACTAGACAATCTTCTGAACTTAAAAAAGTGTTACTACCACAACAAAAGACTGAAACATAGAAACATATAGAAACATAGAAATGACTGCAGAAGAAGACCAAACGGCCCATCCAGTCTGCCCAGCAAGCTTCACACATTTTTTCTCATACTTATCTGTTTCTCTTAGCTCTTGGTTCTATTTCCCTTCCGCCCCCACCATTAATGTAGAGAGCAGTGATGGAGCTGCATCCAAGTGAAATATCAAGCTTGATTAGTTAGGGGTAGTAGGGGAAGTAACCGCCGCAATAAGCAAGCTACACCCATGCTTATTTGTTTTACCCAGACTATGTTATTCAGCCCTAATTGGTTGTTTTTCTTCTCCCCTGCCGTTGAAGCAGGGAGCTATGCTGGATATGCGTGTAGTATCAGTTTTTCTTCTCCCCTGCCGTTGAAGCAGAGAGCTATGCTGGATATGCGTGAAGTATCAGTTTTTCTTCTCCCCTGCCGTTGAAGCAGAGAGCTATGCTGGATATGCGTGAAGTATCAGTTTTTCTTCTCCCCTGCCGTTGAAGCAGAGAGCTATGCTAGATATGCGTGAAGTATCAGTTTTTCTTCTCCCCTGCCGTTAAAACAGAGAGCTATGCTGGAAATGCATTGAAAGTGAAGTATCAGGCTTATTTGGCTTGGGGTAGTAACCGCCGTAACAAGCCAGCTACTCCCTGCTTTGTGAGTGCGAATCCTTTTTTCTTCTCCCCTGCCGTTGAAGCAGAGAGCTATGCTGGATATGCGTGAAGTATCAGTTTTTCTTCTCCCCTGCCGTTGAAGCAGAGAGCTATGCTGGATATGCGTGAAGTATCAGTTTTTCTTCTCCCCTGCCGTTGAAGCAGAGAGCTATGCTGGATATGCGTGAAGTATCAGTTTTTCTTCTCACCTGCCGTTGAAGCAGGGAGCTATGCTGGATATGCGTGAAGTATCAGTTTTTTCTTCTCCCCTGCCGTTGAAGCAGGGAGCTATGCTGGATATGCGTGAAGTATCAGTTTTTCTTCTCCCCTGCCATTGAAGCAGGGAGCTATGCTGGATATGCGTGAAGTATCAGTTTTTCTTCTCCCCTGCCGTTGAAGCAGGGAGCTATGCTGGATATGCGTGAAGTATCAGTTTTTCTTCTCCCCTGCCGTTTAAGCAGAGAGCTATGCTTGATATGCGTGAAGTATCAGTTTTTCTTCTCCCCTGCCGTTGTAGCAGAGAGCTATGCTGGATATGCGTGAAGTATCAGTTTTTCTTCTCCCCTGCCGTTGAAGCAGAGAGCTATGCTGGATATGCGTGAAGTATCAGTTTTTCTTCTCCCCTGCCGTTGAAGCAGAGAGCTATGCTGGATATGCATTGAAAGTGAAGTATCAGGCTTATTTGGTTTGGGGTAGTAACCGCCGTAACAAGCCAGCTACTCCCCGCTTTGTGAGTGTGAATCCTTTTTTCCACATTTCCTCTTGCTGTTTTAGCTTAGAGCGATGTTGGAGTCACAGTAACCATGTGTATGTTTATTGAATAAGGGTATTATCTCCAGGCAGTAGCAGTCATACTGGCGAGCCACCCACTCTTTATTGACGGCCTCTTGATTTTATGGATCCACAATGTTTATCCCACGCCCCTTTGAAGTCCTTCACAGTTCTGGTCTTCACCACTTCCTCTGGAAGGGCATTCCAGGCATCCACCACCCTCTCCGTGAAGAAATACTTCCTGAGATTGGTTCTGAATCTTCCTCCCTGGAGCTTCAAATCATGACCCCTGGTTCTGCTGATTTTTTTCCTACGGAAAAGGTTTGTCGTTGTCTTTGGATCATTAAAACCTTTCAAGTATCTGAAAGTCTGTATCATATCACCTCTGCTCCTCCTTTCCTCCAGGGTGTACATATTTAGATTCTTCAATCTCTCCTCATAAGTCATTTGATGAAGACCTTCCACCTTTTTGGTCGCCCCTCTCTGGACCGCCTCCATCTTGTCTCTCTCTGTTCGGAGATACGGTCTCCAGAACTGAACACAATACTCCAGGTGAGGTCTCACCAAGGACCTGTACAAGGGGATAATCACTTCCCTTTTCTTACTCGATATTCCTCTCTCTATGCAGCCCAGCATTCTTCTGGCTTTAGCTATCGCCTTGTCACTTTGTTTCGCCGACTTCAGATCATTAGACACCATCATCCCAAGGTCTCTCTCCTGCTCCGTGCACATCAGCCTTTCTCCCCCCATCGAATACAGTTCATTCGGATTTCCACTCCCCATATGCATGACTCTGCACTTCTTGGCATTGAATGTCAGCTGCCATATCTTCGACCACTCTTCCATCTTCCTTAAATCCCGTCTCATTCTCTCCACTCCTTCTGGCGTGTCCACTCTGTTACAGATCTTAGTGTCATCCGCAAAAAGACATACCTTACCTTCTATCCCTTCCGCAATGTCGCTCACAAAGATATTGAAAAAAAAAATATTGACTGCTTCTACAAACTCCAAATTCTAAAAAAACTTAGACTCTCCTGCACTTGTATGATTTTCACACGGTCCTCCATGCGAACCTTTTCTCTAAAATTGACTACTGCAACTCACTTCTTCTAGGCCTCCCCGCAACCACCACTAAACCCTTACAGATATTCCAAAATGCGGCCACCAGAATCCTAACCAACTCCAGCCAAAAAGACCACATCACGCCCATCCTCAAGAATCTCCATTGGCTTCCTATCCGCTTTAGAATCGTGCATAAGACCCTCACTATTATTCATAAGACCATCCACAATCAGCACTCTCTCGAGCTAAAAGACCCACTGCGCCTCCACACTTCAAAAAGACTGGTTAGAGCTGCATATAAAGGAACCCTCCACGCTCCCACCCAAACTCATTCTTCACACGTCTACCAGGGAACGTTCCTTCTCAGCAGGTGGGCCATTTCTATGGAATGTCATGCCTCCAGATCTACGCCAGGAACACGGCCCCCTGACCTTTAAAAAAAAACTAAAGACCTGGTTGTTCAAACAAGCCTTTCCTTAACCCAGCCCCCTTCTCCCACCTCTACCTTCTGCCTACCCCTCTTCCATTCCCCCCCCCTCTGCTACTCTAGACTATACCTTCCAATCTATGTTAATTCAGCATCCCCACCCTCCTTCAGGCTGCCAATCATACAGCAGACATCTATGCTATACAGATATCTAAACCTCATACATATGCTATATGTGCTACATAATAAGTTATATTACATTTGTTACATAATATATCATTCAACTGTTCCTATTACTGTTGTTATTATATATATATATATATATATATATATATATATATATATATATATTATTATTATTATTATTATTACTCAACTGTTCCTCTCTTCTTTCTTTACTTTCCACCCACCAAGTTCCAGTAACCCTGTTCTATGTAGCTTATCTCTTACCTCTTCTCTCATCTCTATCAGTAGCATCCATGCTATGATTAATGTTAAAGTTTTATTAATACCCCTGTTCGATGTGAACCGATATGATATGAAATGTGTCATGAATGTCAGTATAGAAAATAAATAAATAAATAGATGTGCAATCACCTATCATCATGTGGAGAGCAGCTCCTAGCTAAAGGATAAACCCTTGCCATACCAAGTTGATGATCTTCTTTCTGGTGACCTTGCACTGCATAAGAAGCAAAGGGGCTGACAGACAAGATAGCCCCCATCCAGCTGCTGGACTGCTGTTTGCATCATTTT
The DNA here is from genome assembly GCF_901001135.1 of Rhinatrema bivittatum. NCBI lineage: Eukaryota > Metazoa > Chordata > Amphibia > Gymnophiona > Rhinatrematidae > Rhinatrema > Rhinatrema bivittatum. The sequence continues at coordinate 11,298,417 of NC_042633.1, forward strand.
GTTTAAATATGTTACAAACCTTTATATTCCTTAGATGTATTTGTTCATTTTTGTTTGCTTTGCCAATGACCCATAATTGACCCATTGGATCTTAAATTTGAGTCATTGCTAACTTTTCATTTTGTCTGAGGACACCATTTGGCATTTGCAAAAACTTTTCCCAATCCCTAATTTATTTATGTATTTATTTATTTATGTATTTATGTATTTAAACATTTGTATATGCCGCAAACAATAAGACATTTACATGTCCATCTAGGAGGTTTACAAATATACATACATAAGTTAAAATAATTAAACACAATATAGGTTTACACAGAATAAAAGTCTATCAATTATATCGTATTATTGTTAAGATATATTGTACGCATCATTGAATAAATGTGTTTTTAGCATTTTTTTGAATTCTTTACGGTTTGATATAAGTCGAAGGCTTTCAGGAAGAGAGTTCCATAAGATTGGACCGGCTACTGAAAAGGTTCTTTTACGGATTAAAGCCAAGCTGACTGTTTTGACTGTTGGTACTTCTAGCAAACATTTATTCATAGATCGTAGCTGTCTTGAGGGTTTGTATATGTGTAACATGGAACAAAGCCATACCGAGTCAACATTGTAGAGCAAATTGGCAAAAGCCATACCGCGTCAACATTGTAGAGCAAATTTGGCAAAAGTCTCTATATATCAAGGGTTTATTATGGGTTATGTGGAAGGGAAAAAATAAAAACAAACAACTCCCACCAAAAAGATTATTTGTTAACAGTTTAAAAGCATTAGATCCCACCAAATAGGAAATCTGTCCTACAGTTTAAGTGCATTCCTACCAGCCAACATAATACCATTGATAATAGTCAAATCCTAGCACTTTCCCAGTGTAAAGTCCTGTATTTCCTAGTTGCAACACCCCTTATGTTTAGAGTTAAAAACCACTCTGGTTCTAGCTATAGGTGCAGCCAGTATCTATCTATCCACCTTCTCTCTCTCTCTGTCTCTATCTACAATCTTACCATCTTGATGGAAAGTGTGGTGCATTAATAGATCTGCCTCTCAGTGAAGGTGATAAAAGCAAAAATATTTCATGAAAGTCTGGGATACTCCCAGAGGATCCCTCACTGTAAAGAAATGAGGGGAAAATTGGAGATCAGTTGAGGCTTTGTGGAATTGCATCAAGAAGTAAGATTGAATGGACCTTATGGTCCTTATCTTCTATCATGGTCTGTTTTTGTACATACAAAATGGGGACTTTGACAATTAAATCACCAATAACCTTTTGAATGCTCTCAGGGATGTGTTTTGGAGGCATGTTCTGAAGTGTATGTGCATAATTTTATCCACAGAATAAGCATATTTTTAAACTCATTGTATGTGAGTATCTTGTGCTTGTAAATGCGCTTAAACTGTAGGACCACACCGTAAATACTTAGTCAAGCTTGATAATTTTGAATTCACACACATTCCCCTCACACAAGGGGTACCCCAAGGCTCTTCTCTATCCTCCACCCTCTTCAATATATACTACTCCCTCTCTGCCACCTTCTCGCTAAACTAGGACTAAAATTCTTCTTGTACGCAGACGACGTACAAATACTTATTCCAATTAAAAATCCATCAACGAAACCCTTCAATACTGGGAAATATGCCTGACATCCATCAACTCTCTCCTCTCCAATCTCGACCTCGCACTTAACACACCTCGAAAACTGAAATCCTCATCCTAGCAAACCAACCACTCAATTCAATCCCACCAAATGATTCTCAACGCCTCACAAGTTCACACACTACCGCCCAGTGTCAGAGATTTAGGAGTCACCCTAGACAATCAACTCAGCTTCAAATCCCACATTAAATCACTTCTAAAAGGGGGCTTCTACAAACTACAAATCCTCAAAAAACTGAAGCCCCTTCTCCACGCTCATGACTTCCGCACGGTTATGCAAACCACCATACTAACCAAACTCGACTACTGCAACTCCCTTCTCTTAGGCCTCCCTTCCTCCACCATTAAACCCCTCCAAATCCTTCAAAATGCCATGGCAAGAATCTTAACAAACACCAGAAAAACTGACCACATCACTCCCATACTCCCAAGATCTCCATTGGCTCCCCATCACCTTCCGTTCCCAATATAAAACACTTACCATCCTCCACAACACATTATACAACAACAATTCACCCTGGCTTGAAGACATGCCACAATTCCGTCAAGCTAATCGCCCCACTAGAAACTCCCTTGCTGGCACTCTCCAAACCCCCTCACTTAAAATTGGGCACCTCACCGCTACTAGGGACAGAGCCTTCTCCATTGCGGGCCCTACCCTCTGGAATTCCCTACCCGTCAAACTCCGCTTAGAACCGTCCCTGAGCCATTTCAAAAAAGGAATCAAGACAATGGCTCTTAAACACGCCTACCCCATTTCCACCCAATCCTAACTAATGTCCTCCTTGAACCGCTTCAGTCCCAACCTAGCCTATTTCCTTTCTCCCCGACCTCATTTTACCATCCCAGTACCCCCCCGCTCCCTCCCTTCCTTTCCCCTCCTCCGCACTCCCCTCCGACCATCCCTCCTCCCCCCCTCCCTGCTCCCTCTCCTAGCGCCCCTAGCCTCCCCCTACCTTGCCCCCTCACCCCTCTATCAACTTCTCACTGAAAAAACATTCACCCTATGTACCCGGTTCCCTCCACCCCTCCTCTCCTTACCCCCTTCCCTCCCTCCCTACCCCCCCTACACCAAATGCTAACCGTACTTACGTGCACCTGCCCCCTCTCTTATTGTAAATAAGTTTCATATGTTAAGTGTCTCAAGTGCACATGCCCCTTAATTTGTATATTAGTTCCTTTTGTATATCTAATGCTAATTGAATGTAAATAGCTGCAACGCTGCCTGATGACTCTCCTCTCCTGTACTTTTGCATATCCTCCAGTTAACCCCCTCCCCTGTTCATTGTAATTTCCTTTCCTTTCTCAGTTAATTGTAAACCGACATGATGTGTCCTACGAATGACGGTATAAAAAAAGTTTTAAATAAAAATAAATAAATAAAATAAATCAGCTGGGTTTGTGCATTGCCAGATGGGTGGTCTATTGAACATATATCCCGAGATAATTAAAAAAAAAAAGATTGATGCACTTAAAGGCTGTTACAAATTGCTACTTTTATGCTTGCAACTCCTTTAAAATTCACTCCATAGGGCAGAATTTTGAAAGGTTTAATAAACTAATAGATTTATCAAAATGTGATAATCTTCTTGCAACATGAGAGAGAGTTAGAGAAACTGAGAGACTCTTTGCAAGAGTTTCATAGTAGTCAACTATTTATACCACTATAGGAGAGCAGCTAGTAACGGGAGGTAAGCTTTTCGGGGTGGCCTATGGTTTGGGGGCCTGTTTTACTTGCACAGTGAGACATAAAAACAGCAGTGAAGATTTGACATGATTTGGAGTGAGGAAAGTCAAACAAAGATGAGATTTCTACAGTGTTTTTCTCACCCTGGTAGAGAGTATATCAAGCTAGGGCGAGAGAACATTGTAGAAATCTCATTTTTGTGTGACTTTCCTCACTCCAAATCACATCAAATCTTCATTGATGTGTACTATGCCTTCGTACATCCAGCTGTTCCCAAAACCCTAGGCCACTCCCAAAAACCTCTCCTCGAGTTACTAGCTAGCCTTCTATAGTGGAATAAATAGTTGAGTGCTATGTGTGTCACCCCACATGTGGCTCTATCTCTTTCTCTCTTTCTCTCTCTCTCCCTCTCCCCCCTCCCCCCCCCCCCCCCCCTCCCTCTCTCCCAGCCACAAATGCCCAAAACATATTTTGTGATATTATTGCAAATTCCATCTTGGCATATTGCACAGCTTTACAACCAGAAAAAAAGGTATAGTTATTTCTGGTGCTAAAAACATGCAATAGTATGTGTTATGCTATTGCAACGCTGCATTAATGCCCCTCGTTTTCATTGATCCCACTCCTTTGAAGAAATTTTAAAAAATTTACATTTGCGCTGTGCTGAGTATCACATGCATTATTGCAGATAAATGAACCCTGTAAATTGCTAAGATAAATGCTATATTTACCTGTGTAACTCATTTGAAAATTCATTCTTTGCTGTATATTTGCTTATCTTCTATGTATATTTTCTGTAATTTATTTAGACTACAATTATTTTTTTACCAACATGTGAATGTCATGGCATTTGCCTTAAAAGAAATTAACAAAAACAGCTACCTACTGCCAAACATCACCTTGGGCCTCTGGATATACGACTCCTGCAATGCCCCATCCAGGTCCCTGCAAGGTACAATGTGGCAACTCACCGGAAACAATGATCCCATTCCGAATTATGCCTGCAGGGGGTCATCTCCATTAGCAGCAGTGATTGGAGATAACCAGTCTCGGATGTCCATAGCCATAGCTCAGCTACTGGGAGTCTACAAACAGACACAGGTACGGATCAGTTAAAGCAAAGTCTGAAAGAACTTGCTGCTCTGGCTAGTTGTAAAGACAATGTCAATACATTCCTTACTACCCTTCAAAAGCCATAGTGAAGATGTGAGTGCACAGGAAGTCATTATGGTTACTATTACTTATTTTCAAGAAGGAGAATGGATGGGTGGAGTTAAATTGGTTGATCTTCACCTTTCATCTAAAAGACATGGTTAAGGCAGGAAAACGTTGTGTGTCTTGAGTTAAACTATAAGAGAAAGGCAAAAATAATATATGTTATCACTCTCAGAAATTCTGATCAAGGGTAAGAAAAACTAATAAATGTTGTTGGTGAAATTCTTCTAGATCAGCTATGGCTCTACTGTAGCCACTCTTAGTGATAAAAGCCGATTTCCCTCTTTCCTCCGCACTGTTTCCAAGTGATGATTTACAGTCTCTGGGCATCGCCCGGTTGATCACCTTCTTTGGTTGGACGTGGGTTGGAATCCTTGCTGAGAACAATGACTATGGATTGATTGGGAGTCAGATGCTTAGAGAAAAGCTGGTCAAGTCTGGGGTGTGCGTAGCCTTCTATGAAATCATCCCCCTGTTTTACTCTCAAGAGAAGACACAGCACATTGTGGAGGTGGTGAAGAAGATGACAGCTAGGGTCATTGTGGTCTTTTCCTCTGCCTAGAATCTCTATCCAGTGATGCTGGCAATTGCAAGAGTGATATATCTGGGAAAGTCTGGATTGCTTCGGATGGCTGGTCTGAATTTCCAATATTTAATGAAAAATATTTCTTTAAACTTCTGAAAGGCACAATTGGAATCTCTTTTCCTACAGGCAACATTCCAAAGTTCAAAGAGTACCTCTATGACCTTCATCCTTTCAGAACTTCAGAAGACATCTTTGTTGAGCAATTTTGGGAAGAAGCCTTTGGCTGCAGGTGGGCTGACCCCAACATGGACCAGGCCACTCTTCAAGAACTAAGCAGAGAAAGGAAACTCTGCACAGGGAAGGAAGACTTGAGGACCCTTAATATCCATTTCTTTGATATGACAAACCTAAGGACTGTTTATAACAACTATAATGCTGTGTACATGGTGGCCCATGCCCTGCATGCCATGTATACCTGTGAACCTGGAAAAGGACCTTTCTTCAATGGGACATGTGGGGACATCAAACACTTTGAGCCTTGGCAGGTATGGGCCAATGGGTTTTTTTAATATATATATATGATTATAGTTATGCATGACCTGTAGAATTTACTAAATTTCCTTGACACACAGTATGGAAAAAAAAATTTAAATTGCATCTAACTGCAGAAGAATGTGTACTATATACTTTTCAGCCTACAAAAACTTAACTGGTCATAAAATACCAGCTACTTGCTCACATTAATGAATATAGGATATTTTAAGTGGCTAAAATTTTGTGTGGATACTTAAGTGGTATTCAACAGTTATTATAAATATTTAATAGTTTGATATACTGGCATATCAAATTGGTATTCTGTGCAGTTTACAGCATACATAAAATGATTCAAGTTTGCTCTGTGTAATATACAGCATACATAAATGGACTGATTTTAAATGTGTGGCGCATGTAAAAAAACGGGGGTGGCGCATGTGGCTGGGCCTTGCCCGCATAATGCGCACTTTAGAAGGGGCCCTGCCACGCATGTAACTCCCGTTACATGCGGAAGTGCTCGACCAAAGAAAAGGGGCAGGCCAGGGGGCAGGGAGGGGCGGGGCTTGTACAGCGGCCATTTGTCGCTGTACCAGGGAAGGGAGTGAGGGCACACGCAATTTGCTACTGGTCCGCTGGAGCAGTAAGCAGCAAAATAAGAAAAAATAAAAGGAAAGGGTTTATGGGGTAGGGAGAAGAGGAGAAGAGGAGAGGGGAAGGGTAAGGGAAGTTAGGTTAGGGGGTAAGGAAGTTCCCTCCCAGTCCACTTCTTAATTGGAGTGGACTAGGAGGGAACTAGGGAAGGCTGCGATGCGTCACCGCGGGAAAGTTGCCAAAAACTACACTCCCTTGTGCGTGCCATGTACACATGCGCGCACAGATTATAGAATTTGGCATGCATGTGCCACGCCAATTTTATAAGATGTGCATTGCAGGCGCGTGCACGCACCTATTAAAATCTACCACAAATGTTATAGGAAATATATTTAACCACCCCTATTCCTCGCGGCTGTTGTGGTCTCTGGAAAAAATGCATCCATTCCTGCTGTGGGGAGCAAGATTACCTTTGGGGCCCAAGGAATTTAAAAAATGTACTCCCACAACTTGGCATTCCTTAGAAGGAAGAATTTATTGCAAAAAGAGAAAATATCCAGGGTGCAGGCAAAGCAGATTCAATAGTTTATGAGATAATGCAGAAACACAAAACAGTTACTCACGTCACTTGAGTATGATCCAAATGAAGAGTTTTCCCTCTCAGATCCTCATTAAGGCCTTTCTCTTCCTTTAGGCCCCACTGAAGAACAGGAAACGTTTCCTCCTTCACCATACAAATCACTGAGATGGATGATGAGGAATGATGTATTAGCGGTTCCACTCCTTCCAACATGCATTTACTCTTTAGCTCATACCAGGGAGAGACACTTGTACTCTGTCCAGCAGATCTAATATCTCTGTGCAATATCTCTGATCTCCTCAGGAACCAGATTCAGGTTCTAATACTTCAAAGATCATCTTAACCCTCCCCCATGACTCATAGAACTGTCTTATATAACACTTCTAAAACCTTTGGGGGACATTCCCACCTTTCACTCACTATCTCCTTCAACCCCCATTGCTGGAAGGATCCTAATGATAAAACATAGCACCATAACTGTGTTACATAGGCAGCATATAAAGAAAGAAAGAAAGAAATACATAGATACATATAGTCAGATCTGACAGTAGTCTCATATAGGTTGAGACAGAGAAGGACAGTAAATCAATCCAGGTGTACGGCAAGGATCAAATAAATATGCTTGCTCAATAAATAGGTGAGCAATAAGCAGTAAATACCAAGCAAAGTTTATTAAAGCTCTGTTGTTAAACCTGGGAATTAGCAATTTGTTATTAGAGCTCTGTAGTTAAAGCTGAGAGATAGCAATCTGTTATTAATGGAGTTGCTGGATATAGCAATCTGTTATTATTTAGAATAGTTGTGGGTGGATCCTTGGACCAGTGGCAGGTGATCACGCCCTCGGGGGAGATCCCGAGAGGGACCACTGGTCAGGCTTAGTGTAGGAGACAGACCACACTAGTTCTTTTATTAGACAATATATTAAACCACCAGAAGGTGGGCAGTAGTGAGCTGGAAGCACCCCGGCTGGGCTGTAGTCCCTCAGGTACTGGAACAGCGATCCTAAGGTGGCTGAGCTGTAGAGAACTAAGAAAGATGAGTAAGGCAAGAACATGCAGAGTTCAGGAACAAGTCCTTGATGGTAACACTCACACAATAGTCTCTGGAGGCAGCCCAGGAGTTGGAATGCATAAGCCCTCGAGGAGCGAGTACCTGGTTCCAAGGAAAGCTCTGAGAGATAGATAGAAAACTCACTGATGTTATAAGGAACAAAGACTTCTTAGTAAGCAGTATTTTAACCACCAAAGGTGGCAGTAGTGAGCTGGAAGTTTCCCGGCTGGGCTGTAGTCCCTCAGGTACTGGAACAGCGATCCCAAGGTGGCTGAGCTGTAGAGAAACTAAGAAAGTGAGTAGATAGGTTATGCAGAGTTCTGGAACAAGTCCTTGATGATAACACTCACACCACAGTCTCTTGAGGCAGCCCAGGAGTTGGAATGCAGTAGGCCCTCGAGGAGCGAGTACCTGGTCCCAGGGAAAGCTCTGAGAGATAGATGGAAACTCACTAATGTAGTAAGCAGTGATATATGTCAGTGTAACAAGGATACTTTTGCTCAGGCCTTTGGCTCACTCAGCTTATCCCAGAGGCCTTTGCTGTCTAACCTAATTGGAACTGCTGGTATACAGTGAACCTTTAACTGACCTCAGATTCAAGAATTTGGAAGACCTTTAGGCTCTGCAAAGCCTATAATTAACTAAGGATCATGATTACCATTGGTTTATTGTATTTGCTGTTATTTTGTTGGTATTTTTTGATATATATCATGTCTATGTTTATTTCAGTTTCTCTGTAAAGCCTGTTGCTGAATTATTGTTTATTGTAAACCGAGGTGATGTTTTTAACGTGCTGCGGTATATATAAAAAATCACTAAATAAAATAAATAAATAAATAAAATAATAAATAAATTAAAGGCCAGGAGGTTATCGATGGCAGATGGCTGAAACCTCATTGTTTTGCTTATCTGACTCCAAGAGACTCCAACTGAAATCAGAGTTTTCTCCCTGCCCCTTGGAGATGAAATGATTGATCTATTGACAGAGCAAAAGAATCTTCTGAAGAAGAAGAGACATCAAAAGCAAGGCCAGAAACAAAGGACCTTTCAAGTGGGTGGGGATTTCTCAGGCTAGAGAAGGTTAGCTTATTCTACTGTCATATTGTGTAAGTGATCCTTGTCAACCAGCATTTTCTGTATGGTTTTAACCTATATAATACAGCTTTTTACTAGATACCGAGAGAGGCAGGCTGTAGTGCTTTCCCTGTGTTGAAGTTCTGGCAGTCTGTGTCTCCCAAGGATATGGAATAATAAATTTATATTTGCATCAACTAAATAATTTGTGGTATCCTTGTGTCCTGTAGCAGAGAAGCAACCGTTTGCACAGTCAGGTAATATATACATTTTTGGCGACTGTACGGAGGGACTTCAATAGCTGAGGCTATTGTATTTTGGGTAGTGTTGCTTTGAATTCTGGTAGACAGAATCCAATTCCACACTAAGTTCTCGGACATTTAATTTGGTTTTAAGTCCGAAGGAAGAGTACCCACGACTAAGTGGTCTGGAGGGAGTATTGGTCGAGTAGTCATACCGGGAGATACATTGAGCTCAGAGATGAGGCTTAAAGAAGTTTTCACGCTACCCTGGTGGTTATTCATCTGCTGGATCCAGTTGTGTAAGTATGTAAATCAATCTTCAAAAATCTGTGAGTATATATATTTTTTTATTCTATATATATATATATATATATTCCATTGTTTGCTTGTTTGTGTGCACATGTACAGTGTATAGTGATTGTGTGTTCAATCTCATATCAGATATTGCGTTTTAGGGCTTCTGTTTCTATCTTTGTTTTTTCCCTTCGGTCTTTTTTTTGACTGAGCTATACCTCTTTGTGTTCTAATTGGTTCCCGAAGATGGACTGATGCTAATTCAAATCTTTTGAGTTTAACATCTTGGGATTCCATCTATTCTTCCCTATTCTGATGGCTCTTTTTAATATTTCCAAAGAAAAAAGAAAAAAAGAAAGGAAGGAGAGGGATCAGAATACATTTTTTTTTTAGTTTATAGTTCAGGTTTGATTAGAGTCAGTGGGTGTATTGTGTTGTAGGGGTGCCATCTAGTGGACAATATGAAAACTCCTTTAGAGTTAGTTTTAGATGCAAATCCACTTAATGTTAAAGAAATTAAACAATATCATATTAAATGGAGTAAGACGTCTAAAGCATATCCAGACTTTGTTTGGCCAAAAAATGGCTCATTACAATCTTCTGTGTTGTTACATTTGCTTAAATATATTAAAATTCAAACAGGGAAATCTTTAGATAAGCATTTGCAAGTATTTGATTTATGGTATAGGCAGAGAGATTATGTCCATCAGGATAATGAGTGGGATAAGAGGCCTCCACCATATGCACCTGAGAAAGTGTCTGTTAATTATTCTACGTTCCCTGCCTCTAGTTGTTCAGGCTTGTACCCAGAACTGCCAGATGTTTATAGCAGTTTAGGGTACTTTCCATTACATGCTGTGCCTGCGGAGTTAGGACCTGTGGATCCAAAAGATGTCGCTCCAGGTTATAAACCAGTGCAGTTAGATCCTCTGCCAGTGACTCCACTATCTGTTATTGATAATCCAGGAGAGTGTATTTCTGGGAAATCTCAGTCCACAGGTGCTCTTGCAGCTTCTCTGCCAGCAGTGGTTTCCCCTGCTTCTGTGTCAGAGGCAGCACCTGTGACACTGCAGCAAGCAGAAGGACTTGTCCCACCTAAGGTAGCATTACAGGAAGGATGGCAGGAGATGACTTGCATTTTGAAAGGGTTAATGCATCCATCCAATACTGTGCAATCAGGTCTAACTGTAGATGAGCTTAGAAAAAGGTTTAGAGAGGTACTTAGAGCTTCCAATATCTGAAAGCGTAGAGCAAAAAGGGGAAAGTGATAGCATTGAGAAGGAAGATGACAAAAGTGAAAGGGAAAAGGGAAAGACAAAACAGAACAAGCTAGGAAAGTATTTTATAGACAACAGCCACCCAGACAATGTAAAACTCAGGGATGTGTTATTATACATTAAGGAATAGATGAAGAGAGAGCCTGTAGAGATGGAAACGGGGATCTGATTATGTTAGTCCAGAGTTTGTGTAAACAGACACCAAAAGAAATAGTGGCTGAGAGTGAGGCTAGTCGTTATTATGTGGATTTATGGGTGGATAGATTAGCTAAATGGACTGAGGGAATGGGAGGAGATATGTCCCCATATCCAAGACAGGGTTCTTTATCTTCCAGAGATATGAATGTAGCCCGCCAGATCCTTAGGGGATCCTGATTGGGATGATCAATATTGATGATCAATATATGAATGCTGGCTTAATGGTATGGGAAAAATATGAAAAACAAGCAGGGGCTGAAGCTACACAGTATCCCCTGTTGTTAGGGAGACCTAATGAGAGGGTCAGGTTCTCCCTCGGTATACACCATGGCAATTTACTGATCTGACTAATTTAATCCTGCAATTGCCACCTTTAACGAAAGGTGCAGGTGCATGGATTCGTGAGTTTGAAAAATTAACTAGTGGATGACGTTAGCCATTGGAGATATTAAAGCATTATTAGCTAGACTGCCTGGAATTATGTAGATGCTTTGTTTAGACAGGCTAGAATGAGGAAATTACATTAGCTAATTCAGAATATGATGGTAATCCTTTTAATCACTTTTATCATAATGTCTGGGAAGCTTTAGGCAAAACTTCCCTACACAAAGAGATTTATCAACCCTTATGTCACGTGTATGGGATGGTACAACTGATATCAGACTGCATGTACAAGCAATGCAAGAGGAATGGTTTGGCAGATGGAACAGCCATTTGATCAGCTTGGTATGTTACCTCTGTTTTACCAAGCATTAAGGAAAACGTTACCAAAAGGGGTGCAACAAAAGTTGGACCAAGTTGTGGGGTTGGAAAGCAAATTATGGCCAGAAATGTTCCTTAATATATGCTATTATGGTGATTTGTATGTTAGGGAGAAAGGTAAAGGAGCTGATGATTTGACTAAAATCCAAACTAAATTATGCTCTATGCAGATTGAACAGATAAATAAACAAAAAGAGGGAGAGACAAATAAGGTGACTGGGACAGAAGGAGAAAGCATGTCCAGATAAGGAATTTGAGTTAGAAATACAACATGGACAGGAGGGTGTAATGCAGGTTACCCCCAGAATCAATTAATAGGTCAGTAATTACACCTAGAGGAAATAACATCCGTGGTAGAGGGATGTTGCGAGGCAGGAGAGGGATAGGTGGACGAGGAATGTATGGGAGTCCGTCACAAGGAGCTGGAATTGGACCTGATATAAGAGTAGGGATAGACTGCTGGTTCTGCGGAAATTCGGGCATTTGCACATGAGTGCCAAGCGAATCCTGATAGTAACAGTACTGGTGGTAGAGGGAGACAAGGAGGATTCCCCACTGGGATCCTGCAAATGAGATTCAGAGGTATAGAGCAGGAAATGGGTATAACCAATGACTTTTAGGGGTGGTGCAAATTAGGGCAGGAACAGCAGATCCCATGTTGACAATACATATAAACAAACAACCGTATACTTCTATTGGATTCAGGGCAACCAAATCTGATTACCAGACTTCCCGAGGGAGTTGCATTGTCAGATGAAACTATTTGTACTATAGGATTTAATGGACAGAATAAGCTAGTACAGAGAACAGAAAAAACTAGTGTGCAGTTAGAAGGAAAAAAGTGATGAGTCAGTTTTTGTATGCTCCAGATTGTCCAGTAAATTTGTTAGGAAGGGATTTGTTACAAGCCTTAGAAATAGAACTCTCATTTGCACCAAACTCCTCAGCGCTACATTTAGCTAGACAGTTTGTTAATCTAACACACAGACAGGAACAATTTCCTAATGTGCCTGATTCAGTGTGGGCAACTGAGAAAGATCCATATGGTAAGGTGCAGAGTATAGACTCTGTGGAAATCCAATTAAAAGCAGGTTATATGGGCCCTAAGCGTAGTCAGTACCCTTTATCTAGAGAAGCACAAGAAGGAATTAAGCCAGAAATCGCATCTCTTCTGAAACATGGGATAATAGAGCCTAGTGGTTCACCATTTAATACCCCTTTGTTCCCAGTTCTGAAACCTTCTGGGAAATGGAGATTAGTGCAAGACTTACTGCACTTAATGAAATGGTAGTGGTAGAATATCCTAATGTTACAAATCCAGCTACTATTTTACAAACTGAGCCATTAGGAAAATGGTACACTGTTTTAGATTTGGCAAATGCTATTATTGTGTGCCTCTTGCTTGGCAAAGTAGGGAGTTAACTGCTTTCCAATACGATAAGCAGAGTTATCAGTGGGCTAGATTACCGCAAGGGTATGTAGAAAGTCCTGTCTATTTTTTCTAAAATCTTTGTACTAAAGATCTTCAGGCGGGTACGTACTCAACTTCCAGTGGGGTGTCGCTGATCCAGTACGTGGATGACTTGTTACTTTCAGCATCTACGCGTTCTGCATGCATGAAAGCAACTGAACTACTTTTGCATACATTAGCACAGGCTGGATATAAAGTGAATTCTGACAAAGCGCAAATCTGTCAGTTACAAGTTTCATTTCTAGGATTGAATCTAGGAATAGAGGGTAAGAGCATTGGTTGTGCACCTGCAATGAACACAGTGTCAGAATTGGCATTTCCTCTAACAGTGAAACCGTTAAGAGGGTTTGTTAGGTCTGTTGAATTTCTGTAGATTGTGGATTCCAGCTTTTAGTACCAAAAGCAATGTCACTGAGACAACATCTTAAAGGCAGCCAGGCTAGTGATGATAAATTGATTTTAACTGAACAAGATCTGGAAATATTGCAGGACCTAGTGCAGTCAGTATTAAATGCTCCTAGTCTAGCTCTTGTTGATTTAAATTGTGCAGTTGATTTATGGGTATATCATGGTTCTGAAGGTTGGGACAACAGCTGCGTCTCAGCATGATAACATAACTCCCATTGCTTATTTTTCTGGCACCTTTGGGGTGGAGTAGAACAAGGATTTTCTGACTGTGAGTATGGTATTGTAGCTTGCGCTGACGCTATTTGTAAATTGCAGTCACATGTGCCAGGTATTCCAATTATATTACATACCTCTCATGCAGTTAAAACTCTTATGGGAGATACCCATATTCTTTTACTGCTTCCAGGCTTGGGAAATATTCAGCCATTATTATTGAATTCTACAGTGTTACATAGGACTATTACAAATGCATCCAAATTTAATTTTTTCCAGGACCTTCTAGAGGGCAGCAGTTGTGCTTCCACATACTTGTGGAATCACTGCACTGCCCTTACCTGATAAAGTTGTTTTATCTAATGAACCCCTAGCTGAAGGAGATTTTTGGTTTACAGATGGGTCCTGTACAAAGCAAGCCCAGGGTTTGCTGCTATTTAATACAAACTCAGATGATCAAGTTCTCAGATGTGAGCAGTTTTCATTACTAATGGAATTGTCTGCACAAGGAGCAGAACTATGTGCAGTTTCTTGGGTATTGGGCAGAAGTGCCTTTGACTATTTTTACAGATTCACATTATATATTTTCATCTATTAATGAGCATCTGAGAAAATGGACTAGGATAGGGATATTTATTTTCTGCTTCTGGAGAACCTCTTTCACATGTGCAGTTATGGGAATTAATTTTATTATGCTTACAGGAAAGAGTGAGAGAAAGGATTATTAACAGCTATTTGTTGGGTGAAAGCCCACCATGCTGTTGATACATGGATCTATAGAGGGAATGCATTGGCAGATTATGCAGCACAAGAGTTTGCTCAGGACAACTTGTCAGCCAGCAGTAAAGGAATTAGTACAGACTAGAGCACAAAAGGAAACAGGATTACAGAACAGTTCAGCAATTGCAGGAATCAGCAACAGCTGAAGAGAGAGTGAAGTGGAAAGCTGCAGGCTATACATTTACTAAAATGTAGGCTGGGTGCATCCAGCAGGAACTTTGTGTTGTGCTTTGAATGTTTTAAATCTGATGTTACATGAAGCTCATGGCCTCTACATAACAGTTCCAATACAATGTATATTAATTAGTCTCAAAGTATATGGCTCCAAATTTACAAAGCCTTTGTTTCGCAATTTGTGACCAGATGTCCAATATGTGCTACTGCAAATCCCCGTAGAGGTGCAGTGACCCCTAGTGGACATATTCCAAAACCACAGGGACCTTATTTAGAATGGCATTGTGATTATACTGATATGATCCAATCCTGTTCTGGCTATTGCTATTTACTTATGTGTGTCTGTCCATACACTCAATGGCTGGAAGCCATACCCTGGAAAGCAGAAACAGGTACTTGTATGGCAAAAGCATTGCTGACCCACATTATACCCAGATTTGGGGTACCAGTGAAAATTGTGACAGATAATGGATCACATTTTAGAAATGAATTAATGCATGCATTAACATCAGATCTGAACATCAAATGCCGTCATGTATCTGTATATAGAACCTACGTCCAATGGGTTTGGCGAGAGAGAATGAATGGAATTCTTAAACAAAATTAAGACAACTGATGTTGGCTTATGAGCAAACTTGGCTTACGGCCTTACCAGCTGCACTGATGGCAATTAGAATGAGCCCAGTGAGATCTATAGGACTCACTCCTTTTGAGCTGTGTATGGGTAGAGCTATGAATTTACCTCAACAAGTTGAGTATCAGAAACATGCTAAGGTACCAGATAACCTGTTTGTTTTTCTTAAAAATCTGCAGGTCGCAAGTCAACAAATAGATGCTGCCAGGAGCTAATCAATCCCAAAGTGCTAGAACCTTCGAGGGTGTATGCAGTAGGAGATTTAGTCTATCGTTTGCAACTTTACCCACAGAACTTGGAAAGATCCGGTGTACACTGGACCATACAGAAAAACAACGTTAACTCCTACAGCTGCTCATTTAGATGCTGGACACTACCTTCACACATTTAGCCGACTTGAGGCCGTGTCCAAACACAGATGCTACTTGCTGAGACTTTACTTTTTTTTGTATCTGCTTTTGCAGCCTCATAGGCTTGAACTGACTTTATTTTATTTTGTAGGATTCTTAGGAGTATCTAAGCACCTTTTTTGTTCTTTAAAGGACTGATCTTTGAACAATTGAAGTATTATTTAGTAGATTTATATTCTAACTAGGAAAAGTTACTGAGTTTGCTAATCATTATTTTTGTTTTCTTTATTGGTGATAGTTTTAGAAATCATGTATCTATTTGTCTTTTCTTTACTCTTCTTTCTTCCTTACTCTTTTACTCTTCTTTCCCCTGACCTTTTTGCTTAATTTTCTCTTTACCCACACATACACCTTTTTCTACCAATATGTGGTATCAGTTTAATGTATAAACATTCTATTACATCGTACCCCAATACTCCTTGTATTGCTTGTTCCCGACATTTTCATACCACGCAAATGGCAGGTTTTGTTCTTACAATACCATTATCTCTTTCAAATGTTTCTTGCTATTATCATGCTCTTGCCTGTCCAATTGCTGGCACTCCAGCACAAGTCTCTTCTCTTATTTCTTCTTTTGCTGCTTGTTTTTATGGTAATCAGACCTTTGGACCTCCTTATTCTATTCCCCCTGCTTCTAACTCTAATCAACATACTAAATTTGGTTTTTCCCCTTCTACTATGCTTTCCTTGTGGGATGCATCTGTTCTTAATGAGACCTCCCCTCCTTGTCCTCAGCATTTACTCCGTCAGCTTAGTTATCTTACTTATTCTTGTAGAGAGAAAGAAAAATGGACTATTTGTGGAACTTCTGAAGAACCTACACTGTGTGTATCTCCCATTCCTATACGTCCTTCACCGACCTGTACTTTTGCGCATTTTGGTTCTGTTGTCAATACCTGGCCACCTCCTTTTTCAGGCCCTTTGTTTCATACTGCGCTTACCCATTTCCCCTTTTGTTTTTCACAAAATGGTACTGGACCTTTCTTAGGTATTTCTTCTTGTGATACTGTCTATCATGCTATGTATCTGGAATTTGGTTCACAGCCTCTCATGGAGTTTTCTGGCAATGTGGTATTTCGTCTATCCGTTTCTTCCACTTCAATGGCGTGGTACTTGTGCTATGGTGATTTAGCTGCTCCTGTGTTTATTTCTCCCCTTTCTATATTTTCACGCTCTGTTTTTTCAAAACGTGTACGTCGTTCTGCTTATCTTACTCCAACTGATGTACCTGATGAATTTAAATTGTTTAGTCGAACTGAACTATTCTTTGCTTCTTGGCTGACACCTGGTGTTCAGGCTGCTGCAAATGCCAAGTGGATTCAGATTATCCGTTATCAGTTTATGCAGTTTGTTAATTTAACTACTGCAGGTCTTAATGCTATTAATACTGAGCTTAGAGCAACTGCAATGGGGGGTAGATTTTTAAAAAATGCGCGTTCGCGTTACTTTTGTTGGCGCACCAGTCGCAAACAAAGTACGCTGGATTTTAGTAGATACGCGCATAGCCGCGCATATCTTCTATAATCCAGGATTGGCGCGCGTAAGGCTGCCGATTTTGGGCAGCCAGCGCGCGCCGAGCCGCGCAGCCTGCCTCCGTTCCCTCCGAGGCCGCTCCGAAATCGGAGCGGCCTCGGAGGAACTCTCTTTCGCCCTCCCCTCACCTTCCCCTCCCTTCCTCTACCTAACCCACCCCCCCCCCCCCCCGGCCCTATCTAAACCCCCCCCCCACCTTTGTCCACGGATTTACGCCTCCCGGAGGGAGAAGTAAATCCACGCGTGCCAGCGGCCCGCTGGCGCGCCGAGACACAACCCGGGGGCGGTTCCGGAGGGCGCGGCCATGCCCCCGGACCGCCCCGGGCCGAAACAACGCCCCCGGGCCCGCCACCGAAATGCCACGTCCCGCCCCCAAAACGCCGCGTCGATCGGCCCTGCCCCCGACACGCCCCCGACCAAAAACCCCGGGACTTACGCGAGTCCCGGGGCTCTGTGTGCGCCGGCAGGCCTATGGAAAATAGGCGCGCCGGCGCGCAAGGCCCTGCTCGCGTAAATCCAGGCGGATTTACACGAGCAGGGCTTTTAAAATCTGCCCTTTACTGCTCAACAGAATCGTCTGGCCTTATATTCTATTCTTGCTTCTAAGGGTGGAGTTTGTGTTATCATTGGTACTGCATGTTGTACCTATATTCCCACTGCAGCTTACAAACATAATATGTCATATGTTTTCCAACACCAACGTATCTATCTCATGTTATGTATGCACAAGGTGGTATAAAATTCTGCTACTGACTCATGGCTTGACTCAATATTTTCCTGGCTTCCTTCAATTTCTTGGCTATGTAGTTACTATTTTCTGTATTTGCTATCTTTTTTATACTGATTTTTGGTTGTTGTTGTTTTCAATGTTCTTTTTCTCTTCTATCATATATTCGTACTCCTTCTTTCTCTATTACACTTATCTACTTCTAGCCCTGGTTCTCAGTATGAAACAGTTCTCCTTGCAGAGACTCACCCATTATGAACAGTGCAACCAGAATATACATACTTTCTTCTTTAATAATTTTTTTAGTTGTTGCCTATCTTTATGCTAGTTATACTAGTATGTGATTTAATATTATGTGATTTGTAGCATACAGCTGTTTTCTATTAGGAACAAATCTTTCTCTTTAGACTATTAGTTTAAATATGGTATTTCTTCCTTATGCAATGAAATCTCTAGCTTAAGACTAAAGTTTTGATATTATTATTACACTTGCAGTTTAACTATAGAACTGGATGATTTTATTGTAATTCAGTTTTAATGTTATTGTTTGATTAACTAGTGAATGCTTATATGAGTATCACTTACATTAATTAGGAATCTAGAGGGACACACACAATTATGCATCACACCTGATAAATACCAAGGTTAGTTGTTAGGACACACTTTTTAGGCTCCTTTGTTATGGCCCATCATTGAGGACCTGTTGGTGTGCCACTCTTGCCATTGAAGGTGGCACAAGAGGGAAATTATATATGTCAGCGTACATGGATACTTTTGCTCAGGCCTTTGGCTCACTCAGCTTATCCCAGAGGCCTTTTGCTGTCTGACCTAATTGGAACTGCTGGTATACAGTGAACCTTTAACTGACCTCTGATTCAAGAATTTGGAAGACCTTTAGGCTCTGCAAAGCCTATAATTAAAGGCCAGGAGGTTATCGATGGCAGATGGCTGATGAAACTGCATTCTTTTGCTTATCTGGCTCCAAGAGACTCCAACTGAAATCAGAGTTTCTCCCTGCCCCTTGGAGGATGACACCGGACCCACCTAAACCTGCACTAAACTCGAATTCGGAGGCGGCAGTATCCACGGAAGTCGTAGAAGTGCCGCCTCTCATCGGGGATTGAAAGCAGGGAATATGTTGCAGGTGTGCAAGTAGGAGGAAACGGGGATGACCCGCTGGAGTTGGTAGAGAAGAGCAGCAGAGGGAGAATCCTGACTCCGGAGCCTCTAACCTCAACACCTAATGGCGGGTAAAGGTAGGACAGCAGTCTCAGTAATGAGACAAGAATGCTGCTTGCAATCTGGTAAATTTATTGCTAAGAATTCGAGTCCTGAGGTAGATTTAACACAGAAAGTTACCTTAGGAAATATCTGGTTAGTATTAATGGATTTGAAAGTATCCATGATAATTTGGAAACAAAAATGTCCGAGATACAATTGCAAGTAAAAACAAACAGATGTGGTAAAGAAGCATTCAGAAAAGCTGGAAAGTTTGTGAAAACAGCTTATTCAGGTTCAAGAAACTCAAACAGGAATAATAAAAGGAGAAGTAGCCAATTCCAGAAGAATCGAGATAATTGAGAACAATTTAAGACATAACAACATAAATTTGAGTCCGTAAAAGCCCCATCCTTGTCGCAATATTATAAACGATTACGTTTTACCTTACAGGTTGATATGTATGCTTAGAAAGCAGATGGAATCGTGATGGAGAGTTTGTGGTTACCCAGGCCATTCTGCGCTCCAGTTTTCGGCGGATAGCCAGGATCACGACCAATATGGCCTATTGAGAGATTCACTACAAATTTTTAAGCCGGGCATATGTCTCTCCGCAGGCGGCGTATCAGGCACATATCGCGTCCTCGGCGGCATGCCTTAAATGTGGGTGTGCAGTAGGGACACTTTCCCATTCATTTTGGTCCTGTACACCTGTAAAGCGTTTCTGGCAAAAGGTGATGGATTATATGGCTGACTTATTAGATATTGCATTCCCGGTCACCCCACTGAGGATCTTGTTTGGGTGTGTGTCACCGATTAGGATTCGTGATCCTGGCTCCCGCCTACTTCTCAGAAAGGCCTGTTTGGTGGGGATGAAACTGATTTTGGCGGTCTGGAGGGAACCCATTGTGCCATCATACTGGACCTGGAGAAACAGCTGGCATCTACTGATGAACATGGAACGATTGGCCACACGGGACTCTCCGCGACGCAGACAGCAATTTCTTAAGGTGTGGCACCCATACATTCAGGCGCTTGCCCCAAGAGCTCGTAGCCTTGTCCTCAACGATTAAATTTGATATGCCTGGACTCTATAACGATTCCTGAACGGGTGGGGGGGCGGGAGGGGGACTGTTCAAGCCTTTTTATGAATGTACGCATATTATTGTCTGGTAGTTGTGTAAGGGCCAAGAGTTCAGCTCTTCACAATGACTGTACTGGTTTTATTTTGAAAAGTTAATAAAAATTGTTTTTCAAAAAAAAAAAAAAAAAGACATACAAACATTAGGATTTTGAATTTTCCTAGCATTAAATTTATTTCACCACTGGAACAATTTTAAAAGATTTTTAGGGGAAAATTTACAACTTTCTCAGGAAAAAATACCATCTATCGAAAACTTTTCTATATAGTAACCAAAAAGAAGGGAAAAAAATGAAGGGCTAAATCAATCTCAGCAATTAAGTAACATTACAGGTTTTCTAGAAAAATCAATGGAAGAACAGATAGAATCAAGAGGAACTTTGTGCGTAAGATTCCAGAGAATGGAGGATAGAGATCTTATATTGAGGCTATTTCTCAGAAATCGAGAGAAAAACTTTATCTGACACAAAAAATGTGGATGTATCCGGACATAACCAGGTCCACCCAAACAAGAAGGAATTTCCTACAGATGAGCCCAGAGGTTAAAAACTTGGGGGCTGAGATGGTTGTATATTTTCCTTGTAAATGTATTATAAAATATTTGAATGAGAGATGTGTTTTTGGAACCTTCAGAGCTCAGAAAATTCCTGGATGCTAGAGTCTCTAGCTAATTGTTTCTCAGATTAGTCATAGGTTTATAGAGAAATAAGCATTTAGTCTCACCTATCATTTGGGAAGATATTCTCCTTTAACTGCTCCTGTAATGTAATATATATCTAGGATCTCTAGATTCCTTATAAATGGTCATTTATAGTTTAAATGTATGTTGGCATGCTTAAAAAAATAATTTTCCTTTTCCTTTTTTATTTTTTGATTAATGACGGTGCTAGTGAATATTAAAGAATATGTGCCATGTTTATTCTTGCTAGGGCATTTGCTTAAATGTGTCAAAATGCTATTGTAAAAGGCCATATCATGGGCAAGTAGAAATTACTGTCTTTATAATTGTTAAAAGTGCATAAATAAAACATTAAAAAAAAAAGGTTTGGAAAAGTTCTTGGAGGAGAAGTCCATTAATGGCTATTAATCAAGTTGACTTATGGAATAGCCACTGCTATAATTGCATCAGTAGCATGGGATCTTCTTAGTGTTTGGGTAATTGCCAGGTTCTGTGGCCTGGTTTGGCCTCTGTTGGAAACAGGATGCTGGGCTTGATGGACCCTTGGTCTGACCCAGCATGGCATGTTCTTATGTTCTAAGGAAGACAAAGGAGAATCCAACTCTTTAGAGCTGTTAACAGATTTCTACTGAAATTTTAGTGGTCTGTGGTGTATTTCAAGGAAACAAAATCATTTACAGAGAACAATGAATGAGAAACACCATTTCATATCTCCTCCTGTCCCTTCTTTCCTTGGCTCAAACCCCAGCACTGCAGGAGTCCCTCAATTAGAGACATAGGATCCATCTTAAATAGGCTTAACCTCTAAGCATCCCCTTGCCACTCCCCCCCCCCACCCGAGATGAGCTTACTTTGTCCTGTGAACCACAGATTTGGCCAATATGGTAAGTCAGAGCTCCCATGGAATGATATCAGCTGCCTCTTTTCAAGAAGTGTTTTACCTTGGATGGTTGAAGTCATTGTTTCTAAAGACAGACTTCCTGGTCGGTCCCATATCTGCTGATCAAGTTCTGGTTTTACCACATTATATGTGAAGACCCATTCTTATTTCTCAAAGAAAAACACAGATACCAACGGATAGAATGAGAGTAAAACCAGGAATGGACCTACTTGATCGGCAGTAACTG
Organism: Rhinatrema bivittatum; assembly: GCF_901001135.1. Classification (NCBI taxonomy): domain Eukaryota; kingdom Metazoa; phylum Chordata; class Amphibia; order Gymnophiona; family Rhinatrematidae; genus Rhinatrema; species Rhinatrema bivittatum. The sequence goes on from NC_042633.1 coordinate 11,320,616, forward strand.
CGCCAATTGAAAACCTTATCTGCAGTGCAAAGGTATAATTATGGCACAGAAAGCATAGATAGAAAGATATAAACATTTAGTTTAAAAACCTTGGTCATATTTAATCTGCTCATTTAGCCTTTCAAGAGCCCAGCAGCCTGGATCGATACCCTGGTTAGCTCAGAATGAAGAGGGATAAATGTAGTCAGTGTTGCTGAAGTGATATTTTAAACCACATTCTAGGTGTGTGGACTTCTGTGACTATCAGGATATTTTATACTTGGTTAATACGCTTGTATCTCAGCTAGAAATGCATTACAAATTCTGGATATGACTGGCAAGGCTGAGACACAGCTGTACACTCATGAAATCAGGCTGTCACTGTATAAAATTAATGCAAGCGTGTCTTCTTTTCTCCACACAGCTCCTGCATTATGTATGGAAGTTGCGTTTCCAGAACACCATGGGCCGGGAGATTTTCTTTGACCAAAAGGGAAACCCACCGGCTTCTTATGACATTCTAAACTGGCAACTGACTTCAAGAGGCTCCTTTGCCTATGTAAAGATTGGCCACTATGACTCTGGAGCCACCGGTGGCTGGGACATCACAATCAACACCAGTGCCATCACGTGGAGTGAAGACTATGCACAGGTTAGATGATCCCCTTGTCTTTCTTAGCAAACAAATTGACAAGATGCTCGGAAGTAAGTAATGGGAGGAACTTGAAGACCAATTTCAGACACATTAATATTTGACTTGGATCTTTTCATTCAAATTCAGCTTCAGATTGCTTTGAATCTGAATGATTTATTTTTCATTAATTAGAAGCTGTCTGGAACCTTTAGCTCAGTAGTAGAGTCACCACCCCAGAATCCAGGGTTCACCAGTCTGTGTCTTGGGAAGGCTTCTGTGGGAAGAAACATTGCAACAGTCAGAACTAATTTTTATGTATTTATTTTCCTCCATTCATTACACTTCAGAGTGGATTACATTTAGATATTGTAGGTATTTCACTAGCCTCAGAGGACTTACAATCTAAGGAAGTAATTTAGTAAACTAAGCCATGGTATTTTTCCCTGTGGTGAAAATACCGTGGGACTTACTGCTGTTTTGTAAATACTGCGTTATTTTCCCTGGCAGTAAAATACTACTGGGAAAAATACTGTTGCTTTATTTGGTCCCAAATTTTCACACAAAAGTGGCCCCAAGAATTTGGAGTCTCACATGTCTTACAGGGCCACATCAGCCCAGACTAACAACCTCCGAGATGTTTAAAATTGTTGCATTTGATGATCCGCAGGTTGAGCCCACAGACTGCCTCTCTTACCTCCAGCCCGGGCCTGTGCATACTGCCTCCTGACATTGTGGCCAGCTTCCTTGACGAAGAAGTAGTCCTCCATCACAATGTAGTTAGGCCACCACTGCCGCCACCATCAACCTCTGAAAAGTAATTCCATAGGCGTGTGACTTGCCACTATTTGAAGGGCCCATGATAGGAAATTCCCCCTGGTGCCCTTTGTTGACATCATAGTTCCCCAGTACTTAAGGCCACCTCTCCCTTCAGTCAACACCTCAGCAATAGGTTGACTTCTTTGGAGAAGTACATTGCCTTTACGTTGTTCCTGTTTCTGATTCCTGATTCCTGGTTCCTGTGGTGTTATGTTCCTGATTCATATTCCTGAGTTCCTGTGTCTCATTCCTGGTCCTGTGTCAGCAATTGGTCTGTGTTTTGAGTTATTGTCTTCTTCTTTGTGGTCAGTCTTCAGTGTCTTTGTCCTGCTGTATGGTTCCTTGTCCTCCATCCTTCTTTTCATTCCTCGTCTCCCTTACATGGATTTCTGGCCTTGAATTCAGATTGGATTCTGACTTTGTTTGACCTCTGCATGCCACTGACCACTGCCTGTTTACCATTTCTGACTGAACTCCACTTGCCACTGACCACTGCCTGTTTACCATTTCTGACTGAACTCCACCTGCCTCTGACCACTGCCTGTACCCCGACACTGCTTGAGCTCTGCTTGCCTCCAATCACAGCCTGAACCTGACCTTGATCACCTGCCATCAGCACTAACCGCTGCTGGACCCTGACTTTGCTTCACCTCTGCTAGCTGTCTTGCAACATCATCTACTTCACAGAATTTCACTACCACAGAGGTGAACGCCTAAGTCCAGCTGGCCCCATTACCTGAGGGCTCAACCTAAGGGGAACGAGGGCTGATATTGGTGAAGCTCTGTTTGGGCCTCTGCTTCAGCCACTTCTGCCAGCTGACAGTGGGGAGTTCTAGAGCTCCTCCCAGCAGGTTGTGCCAACTCCCCATCTGCCTAGGGCTCCATGCCCAAAACAGATTGTTGAGGCCATGGACACAGCGGATACTTCAGGCTTTCTAGTCATTCCAGGTTTAGCACAGAGGATTCAAGAGCAGCAAAGGTTTTGGAACTCCTGGCAGCATTTATAGAGTGACTCATGTTCAGTTACCTGTGCTGCGTAGCCCAGGGATTTCAGATCGTTATCTGCCTTTGCAGAGAGTTCAATAGAATCATTACCTGTGTTCTCTATGCACACAGAGAGTTCAATCCCGGAGCCAATGCTCCTGGAGAGAAGGTCGGCCCTTCTAGAATAATTAACAAGTTCTTTTCTTAATGAATAATCTTTATTAGTAAAAGGCAAGAAAGGAATATATAATTAGCTTTCTTTGTAGCAGCACAGTGCAAAAGTGATATACTGCCTAATCTGCTCAGTTATTACAAGATATATCATTGTCTTATATACAGGTCTACTAAAACTAATGATGTCACAATGCCGTTATCTTGGTACACTCCTTCTTTACCCGCTCAGTAGCCAGGCCTTGAAGGGTCAGTAAGTTTCTTACACAACAAGTTTCTACGCAACCTGCTTCTGCCTGTCACCCAAGGACTGTTTTGTTTGCTCATAATTACAAATCACATTCTTTCACTTGTGCAAAGCTGTTTCATGATTTCATGATTTAATTATTTAATCCAGGTTATTATCATTCCCTTCTTGAAGAATTAGCATTACTAATTCTTCACACCAAATGGCCCGTATCTGGCATTACCTATCCTAGTGGTGGGCTAACCAAGTCTTATACAAAGAAATCAAGATAGTGAAAACCGAAAGAATGAGATTGTGTTTCCTTATGGGAGTAAGCATAGCATTGTTTTAAATTTGCATTACCCTCTTTTAGGATGTTAAACATGGCTTTCATATTCTCTTACGTTGCAGGTACATTTCCCTCACGCGTCTCTCAGACATCACACATCCTCTCCCCATTCAGTAACTTTTTGACTTTCTTGGCATTTTTCTCTTCTTCACATTTACTCTGCATTCCCATGCTGTTTAGGCCTTCTTGTTCCAGTTACTTGTTAACATGAGGTAGCTTTCTCTTAAGGCAGCCATTAACAAATATCCCACATCTTCATTATTTCCCTCTTAATGATTGGGGACAATCATCACACTCAGGGCCATGCAACTGTCTTAGGTTGTCAGAAGGCATAGTCTGATTTTATCCGTCTTTGTCAACATGACTCATCCTGAGGAAGTTTTTTTTTTTTTTTTTTTTTTACCAGGAAAGCTGCTGCATCAAGAGAATCATAGAGGTTCTGTGTCATACTTGACCTCTGAATGTTGACTGCATTCAAAGTGATAGGAAATGTTGTTTTAGGCCCATAAAACAATAAACAGGTAGGCAAGCACATACACACTACTTTCACACTCACAAAAGGACCAAAGCAAACCACAAGTAATCACTGCCAAATACCCCTAGAAATGTGAGCCAGTTTAACAGTTTTTCCCACCAAGTAGACCAAATCTATTGCCAATTTAGAATTATCAACGGAAACACAACCTTGTCATTTTACAATAGCAAATACTCCATCTTAGGATAATAACAAATAATCATTTGGTTCTACATATAGCTGTAACAATTCATCGATAAACCATAACTTCTAAAAATGGCTTGTAAGCACTGTATGTTTTGTACCATAAACTGAAAAAAGAACCCTGTAACTAATGAAATCTATCTTCAATTAGGAATAATTCTCTCTTCAATCAGAAATTATTAGAGTAAACATTTAGAATTACAGACAAATTCAGATAAATGTGTGTGTAGGGAAAAACACTTTCACTGAATCATGTACTAGCCCACCCTGTGGGGAAGTGCTCAGTATGCTTTGTATCCAAATGCAAAATAAAGAATTATATACCCCTCTTGATCCCTCTTGAACCCTAAATGTGATCAGACTAGCTTCAAACAACCATACATAAAACCGCATTAATTCAGACTGTATCATTAATTTGAGAATCTAAATAGAGTCATCTGCAAATAGGTATCTCATAAAAAATATCAGTTATCACATGTCAAATAAAAGTACATTGATTCATAAAACAAAGGAAACAACATCTAGGTAAGGCATAGAACAAAACAAATATAAAAAGAAAATCAGGCAAAAAGGATAAATATTTCAGTTCATATAATGAAGGGTGCAAGATGGCTTCTGTGGCAAAGGATGGGATGATTTCTGAAATCAATAACATATGGTGTATACAGTTCTTTCAGTATGGTGCATCTTTTGACATCGAAGCATAGCCTCTTAATTCATAAGTGAGATGTCTATTTACTGATCAAAGACCTAATATGAGACCAACACAAATTCAAATTAATCAGTGAAAAGATTCCATCATAACAACTTAGGTATTCAGACATTACATAGAGACATATATTTCACTTAAACTGACACATAAATTCATTCATTGCATTCTTCACACAGCACAAAAAACAGACAACAATTAACACATATTTGAGCTCAAAAATTAGACCAAAATGTAAAATTAGACCAAAAAAGGTGTTTGAAAAATGCTTAGATAGTCTTTGGATCGATCCAGAATAAACAAAAGTCAGAATTAAAAATAGATCTGTTCAAAAAAAAATGAAAAAGAAATTGGACTGGGGAAAAAAACATCATCTTCAAGTGGTACATCTTTCTTTGCCATGCGAGATATGTTATCAACCTGAAAAGATCATATAAAGCCTGACATACAACAACATTGAGGTAGTGGTTACAGTGAAATCACAGTTCTATTGAAACTAAACATTCTAATATTAATTCATCAAATTGTGGTCATAAAGCTACTTTCTTGTTTCTATTGTTATGCCTCTAGGAGGCGCTACCACAAATATTGGCATAGATTAATGCTCAGCTTTAGTTTTTAAATTCTCTCAGCAGGATCTTTGCTACTGAGACATCCGTCTTCACCCCCGGGAAAGCCTCTCTCCCACTCTATGAAACAACAAATCATTGTTAATTCTGACATAAAAGCAATTTAATAAAATCAATTTGGATTTGCAAGAAAGAGCGTAGGGATGTGCTTTAAGTGTGCTGGTATAATGACCAAATCTTTAAATGCTTTGTAATAGCCAGAATCCCTGTTGCAATCCAAGGTCGGCCCCGGGATCGGCTCTTACCCCGTCGCGGCCCCGGTTCTACTTCCCGTCCCCCGGGGCTGCAGGGACCTCGGCCGCAGCGTTCCCGGCGCAACTTTGCCCCTCTTGGGCCTGCAGGGCCCTCTGGCACCGCGCTCCAGCCTCTCCAGCTCCGCCGGCGTTCCCCGTGGTTGGCTCCGCCCCCCTAGACGCGCGCGCGCGGCTGGCACCGGCTCTTAAAGGGGCCAGCGCGGGAGATTGCAGCACAGCCCCAGGATGACGTCAGACGCCCTCAGGGTACTTAAACCCTGCAACGAGACCTGTTCCTCGCCTTGCAACGAGGTTCCCAGGTTTACCCTGTCTTCAGTTGCTGCGTTCCTGTTCCCGCTTGGTTCTTGTGTTTCCTGATCTCGGACTGGCTTCCTGTGTTTCTCGGCTTCTGACTCTGGACTGGATTACGACGACTCTTGGCTTCTGACCCGGCACGGCTTACGGTGTTCCCTCTGGCTCTGGACCTCGGACTGGCTTACGACGACTCCTGGCTCTCAGACCCCGGTGTGGCCTACAGCGATCCTTTGGTTTCTGATCTCGGACCGGCAAGCGACGACTCCCTGGCGCACGACTCTGGACTGGTGAGCGACTACCTAGGACTCCATCTGACTCCGCCCCCGCGGGTTCTCCTAAGTCCCAGTGGCCGGGTCCCTATGGGCTCCTCCTGGGGGGACGCCGGCTTCCAGGGTGAATCTCCTAAGTCCCAGCGGCCGAACTCCTACGAGCTCCTCTCGGGGGAGGCTCGGCTTCCAGGGCGAAGATCCTCGCACCATCGTACTAGCTTCCCCGCCTCATCCGTCCTTGCCACAGCCCTTGGTCGCATAGGGCTTTCCGGGATCCCACTTCAGCCACTCAGAACTCGGTCCTTGCCGCCTTCCGATCGGGGCTTCCGCTGCTACCTCACTCAGCGGCTCGCCATCTGGTTCCGATCGGTCCAAGGGTCCACGAATCCAACAGATTGCAAGGCCATGGACCCGGCGGACGTTGCCGGTCTAAAAGCTATCCCAGGCATAGCCCAGAAGTTGCAGCAACAGCAATCCTGCCTCGACACGTTGATGTCGGCCGTTCAACGCCTGGCGGATCGGGTAGAAGGGACTCCCGCAACTCGCCCGGCAGCATCCACGTCTCAGGTCAACCCGGGTTCCCCTGTCCCGGTACAGATGCCAGCACCCCCTAGGTACTCGGGGGATCCGAAGGCGTGTCGGGGCTTTCTCAACCACTGCTATATCCGTTTCGATCTCCTGCCAGCCCAGTTCATCACGGATCGATCTAAGACGACCTACATTATCTCGCTCCTGGACGGGAAACCCTTGGCTTGGGCTTCCTCCCTTTGGGAGCGCCAAGACTCCCGATTAAATAATCTTGTGCAATTCGTCAAAGCCTTCCGGAGGATATTCGACGAACCATCCCGGGCCTCCACTGCTGCCTCCGAGCTCCTTCAGCTGAGACAAGGCAATCGCCCCCTAGAGGAATTTGCTATGGAATTCCAGACCCTGGCTACTGAGTTAGCCTGGGGAGAGGACAGTTTACACGGGATATTCCTGGAGGGCCTATCTCCTCGGCTCCAGGATGAACTCGCGGCCCGAGACCTCCCGGATGACCTACAGGAACTCATAGAACTGGCTGGATGCGTGGACCGGCGCATCCAGCGCCGTTTTCGTGAGCGGAGGTCCGGCCAGGGGCAAGCCGCCTGTCGAACCACGCCACCTCGGGTTCGTGGCACACCACCTTCGGCAGCTGCTCTTCCACCCAAAGAACCCATGCAACTGGGTAGGGGTCCTCTCTCGGCCGAGGAACGGAGGCGCCGACGCTCTCAAGGACTGTGCCTGTATTGCGGGACCCAGGGGCATTTCATAGCACGTTGTACCGAGCGTCCGGGAAACGGCCGAACCTAGAGCTCAGCGGGGAGTTGACTCTAGGCAACATTTCTTCCAACTCCCCATGTACCGTCCCGGTACGACTATGTATCCCTGGAGGAGGGTTCGATACCCTAGCCTTACTCGATTCGGGGTCCGGGGGGAATTTCATCCTCCGAGAACTAGTACAACAGCTCCAGCTCGGCGTTTGCCCCCAAGAACCGCCCATGCGTGTCTCTTCCATTCAGGGGAACCCACTGCCTGGAACCATTTCCACTCGCACTGCTCCCCTGCAGCTTCTGGTCGGGGCCCTCCACCAGGAGGAGATCTCGTTTCTGATCCTCGAAAAATCTATCCATCCAGTCATCCTGGGCCTACCTTGGCTGAGGGAACATTCACCAGTGATTGATTGGAGATCCCTTCAGATCACTTCCTGGAGTTCCGCGTGCCACCGTCATTGCCTTCCCACACGCCCACTGCGAACAATTCCGCTCCTCACAACCCCGTTAACGGTACCACCACAGTATCGTGCCTTTCAGGATGTCTTCTCTAAGGATAAGGCAGAATTACTCCTGGAGCACCGACCCTTTAATTGTGCAATCAACTTGTTGCCAGGAACCACGCCGCCCCGTGGGAGAGTCTACCCCCTGTCTCTGCCTGAGACTCAAGCTATGTTAGCCTATATAAAGGAAAACTTGGATCGGGGTTTCATCAGGCCATCTAAGTCCCCGGCCGGGGCCGGTTTCTTCTTTGAGGGAAAGAAAGATGGGTCTCTTCGCCCCTGTATAGATTATCGGGGCTTGAACCAGATCACTCGCCGAGATCGTTACCCGTTGCCCCTGATCCCGGAGCTTCTGGACCGCCTCCAAGGCGCCCGCGTCTTCACTAAATTGGACCTCCGAGGCGCTTATAATCTCGTTCGCATACGCCCTGGGGACGAGTGGAAGACCGCTTTTAATACCAGGGACGGCCACTATGAATACCTGGTCATGCCTTTTGGTCTCTGCAACGCCCCCGCGGTATTCCAAAACCTGATGAACGAGGTGCTCCGTGACTTCTTATACACTTCCGTCATCGTATATTTAGACGATGTATTGATATATTCTCAGGACCTCGAGGCACATCGGCAACATGTGCGTCAAGTTCTACTGAAATTAAGGGAGAATCGTTTATACGCCAAACTAGAGAAATGCCAGTTCGAACGGGAGTCACTGCCATTCCTGGGGTATATTGTCTCCTCCACTGGCTTCCGTATGGACCCCGACAAGGTGAGCGCCATCAGGACCTGGCCAAAGCCGTCGGGGGTGAAAGCACTCCAACGGTTCTTAGGATTCGCCAATTTCTACCGACAGTTCATCCCGCATTACTCCAGCCTGGTGGCCCCCCTGACGGCCCTCACACGGAAGGGCGCGGATGCGCGAAACTGGTCCCCCGCTGCTACACAGGCCTTCCAAGATCTCAAGGAGGCCTTCTTACAGGACACCTGTCTCCGTCATCCAGATCCTCAGCGTCAGTTTATCGTGGAAGTGGATGCCTCTGACGTCGCGGTGGGGGCAGTGCTGCTCCAAACCTCCCAGACAGGCAAAATCTGGCCTTGCTCATACTTCTCCCGTAAGTTCTCGCCGGCAGAGAAGAACTACGGGATTGGGGACAAAGAATTATTGGCCATAAAGTTGGCCTTTGAGGAGTGGCGCCAGTGGCTGGAGGGAGCTCAACATCCGGTCATAGTGTATACCGACCACAAGAATTTGCAGTACTTGTCACATGCTCAGAAGCTCAACCCCCGACAGGCCCGCTGGTCTCTCTTTTTTAGTCGGTTCGACTTCTCGCTTCGCTACCGACCCGCAGCCAAGAATGTTCGGGCGGATGCCCTCTCCCGCACCACCGAGGTTGAAGATGGGTTGGAGACTCCTCAATACATTCTAGATCCAGCTAAAGTTCTACTGGCAGCCACGGAACTGGGTCCCGAAGGGAAGACGGTGGTTCCAGCTCGTTCCCGGAGAAAAGTCCTGGCATGGGCACACGACTCCCTGACGGCTGGTCACCCCGGAATTACTCGAACCCTTGACTTGCTCACAGAGTTTTATTGGTGGCCAAGAGTGAGGGAGGATGTTCGGCACTATGTCCAGTCCTGCCCCATATGCGCTCAGCAAAAGCCGCTTCCGGGCCGCCCCTGGGGCCTGCTCCAGCCACTCCCTATTCCCACGGAACCGTGGTCCCACCTATCCACAGATTTTGTGGTGGACTTGCCGCCCTCTGAGGGAAAAACCGTAATTTGGGTCACCGTTGACCGGTTTTCGAAGATGGCTCACTTCGTCCCTCTTCCCAAGCTACCTACAGCCCCTGAGCTGGCTGATCTATTTGTTCAACATATTTTCCGATTGCATGGACTACCATCGCATATCGCTTCAGATCGAGGCCCGCAATTCACAGCCAAGTACTGGAGGGCGTTATGCAGGAAATTCGGGGTACAACTGGATTTTACCACGGCATTCCACCCCCAGGGTAACGGACAGGTGGAGCGAACTAACCGCTCTCTGAAGACCTTCCTCAGAGCCTTTGTAGTTGAGCTTCAAGACAACTGGGCCTCTCTCATCCCCTGGGCGGAATTCTCCTATAATCGCCACAAGCACTCCGCTACACTACAGCCTCCCTTCCAGCTAGTTTATGGAAGGGTGCCTAGACCTCCGTTGCCCTTACCAGTGCAGGTTACCTCCCCGGCGGCGCAACTAACGTCCAGCCAGCTCCAACGCCTCTGGCTTGCCACTCAGGAAAAACTTCGCAGGACTGCCACCCGCTTTAAGGCTTATGCAGATAGGGCTCGACGGCCCGCTCCGGTCTTCCTACCCGAGACGAGGGTATGGCTAAGCACTAAGCACATCCAATTGCGGACTCCGTCCATGAGACTAGCGCCGTGTTACATTGGACCCTTCCCGGTGGCCGAACGCGTCGGGGATGTAGCCTACAGACTGCGCCTGCCATCCACGCTCAAGATCCATGACGTCTTCCATGTGTCCCTCCTCAAGCCACTGGTACTCTCCCGATTCCGGACTTCTCCGCCAGAGCCTTCCGAGGTCTCCTCAGATCCTGATACCACCTACACGGTAAAAGAGGTATTGGATGTCCGACATCATCACCGCCGCTGGGAGTACCTACTATCTTGGGAGGGATATGGCCCGGAGGAGAATTCGTGGGAGCCCTCTTCCCACATCCTGGACAAGGATCTTCTTCGCCAGTTTCATTCCCGGCACCCGGATAAGCCCCGGCCCCCCGGAAGGGGGCGTAGGAGGAGGGGTACTGTTGCGATCCCGGGTCGGCCCCGGGATCGGCTCTTACCCCGTCGCGGCCCCGGTTCTACTTCCCGTCCCCCAGGGCTGCAGGGACCTCGGCCGCAGCGTTCCCGGCGCGACTTTGCCCCTCTTGGGCCTGCAGGGCCCTCTGGCACCGCGCTCCAGCCTCTCCAGCTCCGCCGGCGTTCCCCGCTGTTGGCTCCGCCCCCCTAGACGCGCGCACGCGGCTGGCACCAGCTCTTAAAGGGGCCAGTGCGGGAGATTGCAGCACAGCCCCAGGATGACGTCAGACGCCCTCAGGGTACTTAAACCCTGCAACGAGACCTGTTCCTCGCCTTGCAACGAGGTTCCCAGGTTTACCCTGTCTTCAGTTGCTGCGTTCCTGTTCCCGCTTGGTTCTTGTGTTTCCTGATCTCGGACTGGCTTCCTGTGTTTCTCGGCTTCTGACTCTGGACTGGATTACGACGACTCTTGGCTTCTGACCCGGCACGGCTTATGGTGTTCCCTCTGGCTCTGGACCTCGGACTGGCTTACGACGACTCCCGGCTCTCGGACCCCGGTGTGGCCTACAGCGATCCTTTGGTTTCTGATCTCGGACCGGCAAGCGACGACTCCCTGGCGCACGACTCTGGACTGGTGAGCGACTACCTAGGACTCCATCTGACTCCGCCCCCGCGGGTTCTCCTAAGTCCCAGCGGCCGGGTCCCTACGGGCTCCTCCTGGGGGGACGCCGGCTTCCAGGGTGAATCTCCTAAGTCCCAGCGGCCGAACTCCTACGAGCTCCTCTCGGGGGAGGCTCGGCTTCCAGGGCGAAGATCCTCGCACCATCGTACCAGCTTTCCCGCCTCATCCGTCCTTGCCACAGCCCTTGGTCGCATAGGGCTTTCCGGGATCCCACTTCAGCCACTCAGAACTCGGTCCTTGCCGCCTTCCGATCGGGGCTTCCGCTGCTACCTCACTCAGCGGCTCGCCATCTGGTTCCGATCGGTCCAAGGGTCCACGAATCCAACAATCCCGACCACTGATCATGCCAAGGAATGCTCGTACTGGCAAGATAAAGATTTCTATTCACTGTAAATGAAACTAAACATTCTTGCTAAATCAAGGCTATTGCCATTATTAACATTTTTTAATTCCTCGCCAATCTGTTTTTAAACTAAACACACAAATTCCTGGTTTTAAACTAACAGATCAATTCATTAAAATGGAGTTTTCTCTTCTGTCTGTTTTCTCTTGAGAAATGCTGTTCTGCATTCTTACACTAGCCCCCCCCCCCCCCTATTCTTACTTTCTGCTGCCAACCCTTTAACTGCCAGTGTCCTTTCAAGTTCTAAACTTTAACACTAGTAATTGCTCCTTCAGCAATCAAATTGTCAATATCCCTAATAGAGGTGCTCTGATGTTCCCCAAAGAGTTCCGTTGGTAATAGTTGCCACCCTCCTCTGGATAAAACAGTTAACGAACTCTGAAATCATATCAAAATTGTATCTTAATGCTATAAGTTCCCTTAAATCTACCATTAATTCTCCTAAGTCTGAAACAAGGAAAAACAATATCTGATAATAAATTAAATCTAATTGTTATATAAAAGTAGCTTCAAATGAGCACATTTTTACACAAACATGTCTTACAATTCCGTAGTACAGGGCAGAAAGCAGGAACACTAAACAAATAAAGGCAAATAGGAAAAAAACTTTCTTATCGCAGAAGCAACTCTAGAATTTCTCATCTATTTACTGGCATAACACTTTCCTAATATATGAACTCAGAAAGGCAGAATGTAGAAAAAGTAAAAAGAAATGTTTATCTCATCTCAGAACTCTGTCAAACATCCACTCCATTCAAAGGGAAAGGCACTCAGAAATTAACTACATGTTTCACCTCATCTCTCGGAATAAACAGTATTTATAGTATTTCATTACATATAATAGGGATAAAATATCACATTTAACTCTATACAGGCAAACGAACTAGTATCACTTCTGAATAAGCTTCTATTAAGTCTACTGGACAATTTGGGAAAAAAAAATCTCTTTTTTTTTCTGTCTTTAGCCCAAGCAAGGGATAAATCTGATTCCTTGCTCTCATAAGGGGGAGGGGAGTGTAAAAATGATCCTGCCGCTTGGGAATCTGATCCTGTGCCCATCTCATGCTTTCGTGTAATCATGAACATTTTAAAATAATGCAAAGATTATGTTAGAGATTTTCCTGTCTTTTTTTTATGCTTAATAAACTGCAGAGATTGTTGCAAAACCTAAGCTAAAGAAAAACTTCTGTCCTCAGACCGGCTCGTAAACGCATTCCGCTCCGCCCACACAATCCATTTTCTCTTACAATGCTTAGTAATGATTTTATCTTCATGCAGAAACACTTCACAAACTAATATTAAGGCAATCATGCCTCTGATACTGAGCGTGTACCACTAAGGCTTAATAAAACAAAATTGTAACTCACCGCAATGATCACGATTTCTATTTCGGCAATTTTTTTGCTTACCTCATCACGGGGAAGTGCCGGCACTATCTTTCATCCAGTAATCAATCACGTTGGGGTCACAAATTATGTTCAGTTACCTGGGGCTGCGTAGCCCAGGGATTTCAGATCGTTATCTGCCTTTGCAGGGAGTTCAATAGAATCATTACCTCTGTTCTCTATGCACACAGAAAGTTCAATCCCGGAGCCAATGCTCCTGGAGAGAAGGCCGGCCATTCTAGAATAATTAACAAGTTCTTTTCTTAATGAATAATCTTTATTAGTAAAAGGCAAGAAAGGAATATATAATTAGCTTTCTTGGTAGCAGCACAGTGCATCTAAAAGTGATATACTGCCTAATCTGCTCTTTTATTACAAGATACATCATTGTCTTATATACAAAACTAATGATGTCACAATGCCATTATCTTGGTACACTCCTTCTTTCCAAACTCAATAGCCAGGCCTTGAAGAATCAGCATGTTCTTACACAACAAGTTTCTATGCAGCCTGCTTCTGCCTGTCACCCAAGGACTGTTTTGTTTGCTCATAATGACAAATCACATTCTTTCACTTGTGCAAAGCTGTTTCATTATTTCATTATTTAATTATTTAATCCAGGTTATTATCACTCAGCACCCGCCTGGATGGAATGGCAACTTTGGCTGCTCCTGTACCACTGGTGGCCATCCCATTGCCTCTAGCCACACTATTTGAACCTCCTTTGCATTTGCCAGCTCCACCCATGTATGTTGGGGACCCGAAACAGTGTTGAGGGTTCTTGAATCAATGCTATATGCATTTCTCCCTCCAGCCTTCTCTGTTCCCCAATGATTCTACAGAAACAACCTTTGTACTTTCCCTTCTAGATGGTAAAATCTTGGCCTGGGCCTCCTTCTTATGGGTGGGTGCATATCACCTCCTCCAGGATCTGCAACACTTTGACAGAGCCTTCAAACTGGTATTCGATGAACCCTTCCAACTGACAACAGTCGGTTTGAACCTCCTTAACTTGCGCCAAGGGAACCAGACCCAGATTGACTATGCCATTTGATTTTGCACCCTGGCCAGATAGTTTAATTGAGGAGAAGAAAGTCTTCTCAGCATCTTCTTAGAGAATGTGTCCTTTCGAAGCAAGGACAAGCTGGCTGTTCGTGATCTTCTGGAATCCATGAATGGTCTCATCAAACTGGTTGGAAGGATCAACCATCACCTCCACAATGGGCGAGGGAGCTCTGCCCTCTGTGCAGACCTTTTACGCTAGGTCCCTGGTTTCAGTGCCAGCCCTACCTTTTGCTTACGGTATCATTGGCTCAAACATGCCTCAAGGAACCTATGCAGCTCAGCCAGGGTTTCCTCGCCCCTTAGGAGAAGCTTCACTGATTCCAGCTGGAACTATGTCTTTAATGGGCTCCAGTTCATGCAATGCCTGGTGAAGCTGGGAAACTACAGAGCCTAGGACCAAGAGGGGAGGTGGTCCTAGGCTTCATGACCCCAGCACCTCAATTGACACTCCCAGTGACAATTGCAGTAAATGATGAGAAATTCACCATGCAATCCTTGGTTGATTCTGGCTCTGGAGGGAATTTTGTCATAAAGGAACTTGTTGATCATATGCAGCTTCTTACAGTTCCCAGGAGAGCTCTGTTGATAATTTCCTCCATTCCTTTGGCCAGATTATACTCGCCAAAGCATCCTTGACTATATGCATTGGCTTTCTGCAGGTGAAGAGTCTAGTTTTCCACATTATTGATAGAGCTGTTCATCTTAGCGTGTTAGGCCTCCCGTGGCTCCCACTCTACTCTTTGCAATTTGACTGGGCTTTGCTGCAGCTCACCAGCTGGAGCCTCCAATGGATATAACCTTTCTTCAAAAACCCTGCCTTCCCCATGCAGGGTCAGATTGTCAAGAGAGGGATGGAGAAGACACTGGTAAAGCCCCAATGTGGGCTGTGCCAGCTCACCAATGAAGGGAAATCCAGATCCAGGATGAATCTGTCTCTATCCCTGCTACAAGATATTTGCATCATTTTTCTCAACCTACCCTGGTAAGACCCAATTTGATAACTCTTGATTCTTTATGGGAGGCTATAGAAAAGCTTGGAAACTGAAATTCTTTGCAACTTAATAGGGGTGTGCATTCATTTTCGATGTATTGGCAATCCACAACGTATATGTCCCGAATCGTTGTATTCGTGGGGTCACGAAATGTATGGTGAACCCCCACGAATACAACGTATCTAATGAATAAACCCCCCACCCTCCTGACCTCCCCAAGACTTACCAAAAGTCCCTGGTGGTCCAGCAGGGGTCCTGGAGCCATTTCCTGCACTCGGGCCGTCAGCTGCCAGTATTCAAAATGGCACAGATAGCCTTTGCCCTTTCTATGTCACAGGGGCTACTGGTGCCATTGGTGGGCCCCTGTCACATGGTAGGAGCACAAGATGGCACCGGCCATCCATTGCTCCTACCATGTGACAGGGGACACAGCCAGAGTGCAGGAGATCATGCCAGGAGGACCCCTGCTGGACCACCATGGACTTTTGGTAAGTCTTGGGGGATCAGGAGGGTGGGGGATTGTAGTTAATTAAATTTAAAGGGTTGGGATGGGGGGGTTTTTGGGAAACAAATACATATGTAACTAATGAATGGATCAGGGTCTCCTGAGAATGGATGCAACGGATTTGGCTCCCCACAAATAAGAATACCGAATGGGACAAATCCATCCCTGTTGCACATCCCTACAACTTAATCCTGTTGTGGACAGAATCAATGCAAGTGAAAATAGAGTTAACTTCTTGGAAAAGTTGAATGACTATCTTCAAAAGGAAATTGAGGAAGTTAAACAGGAGGTACAAGGTTTGAAGCCTACCCAGGACCTACTCATAAATGAAAATCAACATTTGCTGAACAAACCTCAGAATTTGGAAAATGTAATATGTGGGAAAAATATTTGTTTTATAAATTTTCCTAAAATTCCACACATGTCACCAAAAGATATATTTAGAAAATATCTTATGGAAATTCTCAAGGTTCCTGAGATGGTGTAACTTCCACTATCCATATCCAAATCATATTGTTTACTAGAGATGTGCAATTGTTTATCACGGATTAGGCAATTACAACAAAATTGCCTAATTCATCATGGGTCGGGGGCCCCGAACCCCGAAAAGGATTTTCCCTGAACTTCGGGGAAATCAGTTTTACGGGTTTGTACGGGGAGAGGGGCACATTTTTTTAAAATTAAAAACCACCCCAAGCATTAAGATTAACTATAATACAACCACCACCCCCCATCCCGATCCCTCCCCAAGACTTACTAACATCCCTGGTGGTCCAGCGGGGTCCCGGGAGCTTTGTACCTCCATGCCCGGAGTGCCAGCTTCTCTCAAAATGGTGCTGATAGCCTCTGAACTACTATGTCACAGGGGCTACTGACGCCATTGGTCAGCCCCTGTCACATGGCCATTGGCGCCATCTTGTGCTCCTGCCATGTGACAGGGGCTGACCAATGGCGCTGGTAGCCCCTGTGACATAGTATGGGCAAAGGCTATCGGCGCCATTTTGATTACTGGCAGCCGACAGCGAAATCGCTCTGGACCCCCGCTGGACCCCCAGGGACTTTTGGCAAGTCTTGTGGGGGTCAGGAGGCCCCCCCAAAGCTGGCCAAAAGTCCCTGGGGGTCCAGCAGGGGTCCCAGAGCAATCTCCTGCCCTCGGGATGTCAGCTGCCAGATATAAAAATGGCGCCGATAGCCTTTGCCCATACTATGTCACAGGGGCTATCGGCGCCATTGGTCGGTTGCTCCTACCATGTGACAGGGGCTGACCAATGGCACAAGTAGCCCCTGTGACATAGTATGGGCAAAGGCTATCAGCGCCATTTTGATTACTGGCAGCCGACGGCCTGAGGGGAGGAGATTGCTCCGGGACCCCCGCTGGACCCCCAGGGACTTTTGGCCAGCTTGGCGGGGCCTCCTGACCCCATCAAGACCCCCCTGGACCACCAGGGATGTTAATAAGTCTTGGGGAGGGATCGGGATGGTGGGTGGGGGGGTTTGTATGTAATGTATTAAAATGAATTTAAATGCTTGGGGTGGGGGTTTTTTAGCTTCGTTTCCTCGTGTCGTTTTTTGGGCCGGTTTCGGTTTTTTTCAGTTTTCCAAAAAACTAGAGAAAAATCGAACTTTACCACGAAGTATCTGGGTCAAAAAACGACCCGGTAGAAAAAAACGTAGCACATCTCTATTATTTACCTCCTTGAAGAGGAAACAAAATCAAGCCCGATCTCAGGGTATGTATTCTTTAACTCCAATTATGGATATATTCCAATTTCTGGAAACTTCGCATTGTGGAAGTGGCCACAATGGTGGTCACCTTTGCATTTGAACTTGATGGTGATTGGGTCCTGAGATTATTCTGCAGACACCATTCTGAATTTTTCTTTTCATCTTTTTTTTTTATGTATGCATTTTTTTCATCTTAAAATCAGACAAACACAGAAGAGGAGGCAACAATTTCTAGTGATGCAACCCAGAGTTTGCTCAATTAGCTTTTTTTTTTTTTTTTTTAGCAATAAACCAGTCTTGCAGTCTGTGAGGAATGAGTTAATTCTGCCTGTCCCTCATTTAGTAGGTTGAGTACCCTTAATTTGTATAACCCACTATATTAATACTGCTTTCCTTTTTCCTTTCTTTGAAATTGTGTTATTGCATTCCTTATTGTAGACTTATGAAACTGAAGAAAGAATGCATAAATAAATAATAATTAAAAAAAAAAACCTGCCTTCACCATCCAAACCCTACTTGCCCCTTCATTGTCTAAGTAGACATGTCCACCCTGGGGGTAGGGGCAGTCCTAAGCCAGCACTCCGCTAATGATGTTCTCTACCTGTACTCCTTCTTTTCATGAAAATTCTCACTGGCAGAACACAACCATGGGATTAGTGACAGGGAACTCCTGGTCATTAAGCACCACTGGCTTGAAGGGGCTCAACATCGCATTATCATCTACACAAATCATAAAATTTGGAGCACCTCCATCATGTGCATTGACTGTATGCTCAACCAGCTCACTAGTCCCTATTTTTTGCATGTTCCAACTTTGAGCTAAGGCATCCATCAGCCATCAAGAACCTTGGAGTGGATGCCCTTTCCCAGTCCTTCCAGACTGAGGATATTCTGGAAACTCCCAGACATATTATTGACCCAGCTAGGATCCTCCTGGCTGCCACCATGACTGTCCTTCCAGGGAAGATGATTGTTCCTCACAAGCTTGTCTTACTAGGCTACTCCTTTCAAATCATAATAATCAGTATAGTTTGTTATTGCCGCTTTTCTGATATACAAGCATCTTGAACAGACACCTCTTTGTTAGATTAGGAACTACAGATTTATCGGCGTGTTAGGATTTAAAAAAAAAAAAAACCCATTATGCAGCTTTTTATAAATTGTCCTGTTTCTCTCTGGCATTATTTCATCCAGCAGATCGCTAATATATTTACTAATTTGACACACTAGTTGTTTAAATAATTGCTGTCTGCTGTCACATACGGGGATTTTGAGGACACACCCCCGTTAGTTTGATTGACATCTGAATTGGCGCGGTTTTCAGCGTTTAAATCTCCAGCACCTAGTTTGTTTTCTTTTTTGAGTGTACCCGAGTATGAGCAGTTCGCGATACAATTTGTCCTGAGATTCAACAAATGGGTAAGTGATTTTTTACGGTATTTATTTTCATTGAAGAGTAGCCTTAAAGAGTGGGAGAAAACAAGGTTTTTTAGAGTTAATGTCTATACAGTTTTAATCAGCGAGTATATCTTTAGAGTAACATGCACACAGAACAGTTTTTCTTTTATAGCATTTTCATTAGATTTTATCGTAGTTATTATATGCAGCGATAGTAGCGATTTATGAAGGAGGGACTATGTACTTCTTTGTTGTTTGTGATTAATACAGAGTTATATTTACTACCAGCACCATTGCAAATTTATTTTTTTTTAAAATAAAAAAGCTCCTTTTTAATGATTTCTTTTAAATGATGCTACTCTGGATGTTTTAGTTGTTGGCATAAGCACATAAATCATAATTCAGCATATTTACTATTATTTTTATATACAGTATGCTGTTTGAATTAGTCCATTAATATTTTACAATTGATCGCAAAAATATCAACTACAGTACTACACTTACTGGCACCACTATCAAGAGGTACTTTATTAATCATCATTTACATTTTCAATTTTTTATTTTTTCTTACGCTTTAACCTCTTGTTTTTTATATATATTTTTTAGTAGTATGCATTATTTTTTACATCTTCCAGACCATATGATGCTCCTTGATACAATCTATCAGAATAATCAAGAATTTTAATTTGATGAAACAGAGGTAATGTCCATCATATACATTCCTATGATACTTTTGCTGTTACACACATTGGGGCGGATTTTCAGAGCCCTGCTCGCGTAAATCCGCCCAAAACCGGGCGGATTTACGCGAGCAGGGCCCTGGGCGCCGGGAAGCCTATTGTCGGGGGGCGGGCCCGGTCGTCGCGATGTTTCGGGGGCGTGTCGGCAGCGTTTTGGGGGGGGTACGGGGGCGTGGCTACGGCCCGGGGCGGGCCGGGGGCGTGGCCGCGCCCTCCGTACCCGCCCCCAGGTCGCGGCCCGGCGCGCAGGAGGCCGCTGGCGCGCGGGGATTTACGCCTCCCGGAGGGAGGCGTAAATCCCCCGACAAAGGTAAGGGGGGGGTTTAGACAGGGCCGGGCGGGTGGGTTAGGTAGGGGAAGGGAGGGGAAGGTGAGGGGAGGGCAAAGGAAAGTTCCCTCCGAGGCCGCTCCGATTTCGGAGCGGCCTCGGAGGGAATGGGGGTAGGCTGCGCGGCTCGGCGCGCGCCGGCTATACAAAATCCATAGCCTTGCGCGCGCCGATCCAGGTTTTTAGCAGATACGCGCGGCTCCGCGCGTATCTACTAAAATCCAGCGTACTTTTGTTTGCGCCTGGAGCGCAAACAAAAGTAGGCTATTCGCGCGCCTTTTAAAATCCGCCCCATTCTGTTTTCACTTTTTTATGTTACCATTATTTATGTCTGATGTTGATGTGTTTTTTATGATTTGTTTTACTTATTAGTTTTTATGTATCCATTTATGTGTTGTTGCCCCTGATGCAGCCCCATTGTGAGAGGGCGAAACGCGGCCTGAGTCGGGCTTTTTAAAGATATTATTTCCTCAATAAAGAATCTAAAATTTGGACATCTTGGCTTCTAATTCTCATCTTGTTGCCTCCAACTTCGAGCTAAGGCATCGACCAGCCATCAAGAACCTTAGAGTGGATGCCCTTTCCCAGTCCTTCCAGACTGAGGATATTCTGGAAACTCCCAGACATATTATTGACCCATCTAGGATCGTCCTAGCTGCCACCATGACTGTCCCTCCAGGAAAGATGGTCGCTCCTCACAAACTTCAAGAAAAGGAATTAAAATGTATTGTGAATGCATTCGGGTGCTCGAGAGCGTTAGCCTCTGCGCCACAACCTGACTAATACAACCTCAGGGCTGTCCATGGTCCATGCCACTCATGGGTGAGTGCATCCTGGCATCCAGGCATGGGCAGGTTGAAACAGGAAACTCTCTAGACTTGGAAACAGGAACACTTGACTTGGAACAAGAACACTTTTTTTTACACTTTTTATTTATAAATATTTTTGAAGTATACAATACGAGAAAAGACAAAATATATATATATTGCTTCCACAAAACACTGTAAAGGCAATACAATCATCTGATGAAACAACCCACCCTCAAAACAGAAATTAACTGTTGCGTTGGTGCCTCTTCTCGCCCCTCGCTCCACCCTCTCTACCTCGGAAATGACTCCCTTTGGCTCTGACGGACAGATGCAGCCGTGGCTTCTCTCCACCTCTTGGTGATGATGATGATGATGATGATGTAAGGGCGCGCGCGAGCGAGCTCCAGACTTTGTACCAGCAAGGGCGTGAACCTCGGGGGCGTCCCCCTATAGTGATGTCATCCATTTGCACTTTAACAGGTCTTTGTTTGCTAACCTCTAACGTGTTAGCAAGGAACTCCAACAGGACTTGCTTCGGCAGACCACGATACTTGCAACAACGATCTGAGTCAGCGAGGGGAATCCTTCCCTACTGCTCGGCCTTTTCAAACTTACCAGGAGTACCCGCTTCATGGGAGCTCCGCTCTCTCTTCTTGATTTCAGATTGCCAGAACACTCGGAAGACTCCTCATTGCCTGGAAGTGATCGCGGACGTGAAAACAGTGAGTTCTATTACATAGGAATCGGTACTCGCTCCACGAGGGCCTACATTCCTATAGCTCTGAAGACTCCCTTCCGTCCAAGACTTACAGAGCAGGCCAATGACTAAGTGTGTATCTTACCGCGATTGTTACGTTAGTTTCTCTTGTTAAGATCTTATGTTAAACTGATTTCTTTCGCTTAACTCTCCCGAACTGTAAATCCTTTGTTCATTGTAACTTTATCTTCTGTTTTTTGGTTACCCCTGGTTACACTGTAAACCGGTACGATAAGACCTTCGTCTTGAGCATCGGTATATCAAAAGTATTTAAATAAATAAATAAATAAATAAATAAATAAAATAAGACACTATCGCAGGTACGGAGATCAAGATTTACATTGGCAAGATTGCAGATAGGACCGGTACTCGCTCCACGAGGCCCATGTTCCTAGAATCCTTTACAGGCTCTCTTCTACTCTAGAAGCCATTTCATATACAGCAATTGTGAGTTGTTATTACAGACTGTTTGTGGGAACCAGTGCTTGCCTACGGCTCTTGTTCCTGAACGTACTGAAGACTCTTTGAGGCATAGAGACCATTGCAGACATCTACTATTGTGAGTGTACCATCTTGTATCCAGTATACCCTGTCTACTCACTACTTCTAGTCTCTCTCTACAGCTCAGCGACCCAGAGATTATATTCCAGTATCAGAAGGGGCTTCAGCCTTACCGAACACAGCGATTCACTACTGCCACCCCTGGTGATCCAGCTTCCAGTTAATAAAGAACTATTTGTATTTATCTCATATTCTAGCCTAGCCGGTGGTTCTTCTCAGGATCTCCTCCTGGGGACGCTGTCATCTGCCATCGGCCCAGGGATTCACCATTTCCTCCAAGTGGTCATTCCTTTCACTATCGTCACTCTGTGGGAGTCAACCACTACAGACCACTAACTCCGCTCACGGAAGTATTATATAGACAGCTACTCCTCTTTCTTGAAACTTGCCAGCAGCATACAGATTGCTACTCCGTAGCGGAAGCATGATAGATTGCTATCTCAGTAGCAAAGTACAATATACCTATTGTTCTCTCCTCT
The DNA here is from genome assembly GCF_901001135.1 of Rhinatrema bivittatum. Lineage (NCBI taxonomy): Eukaryota > Metazoa > Chordata > Amphibia > Gymnophiona > Rhinatrematidae > Rhinatrema > Rhinatrema bivittatum. The sequence continues at coordinate 11,343,062 of NC_042633.1, forward strand.
CCTCAGAAGAGTATCATTATACAGATTTCCAACTCCTCTTCCTTGGAGAGTTGATCCATAACAAATTTCTACCTCCTTTCCTTACAGGAGCATCTTATAGCAGTTCGCTAACAGATCTACAGATATCTAACTCCTCCCCTCTGGAGGAGCAGGTCATGTTATATCGCTACTCCTTCCCCTTTCAGGAGAACAGCAGAACAGATTGCTAACTCTGCCCTCCTGGAGGAGGAGAGTGTAACATATTGCTAGCTCCTCCCTCTGGAGGAGGAGAGCATACCAGATTGCTAACTCCGCCCTCCTGGAGGAGGAGAGTGTACCAGATTGCTAACTCTTCCCCTCTGGAGGAGGAGAGCGTAACATTAACCTGTCTGGTTATATGCCTCAGATGTTATGATACTTAAAATTGTCATTTTTTAAAGCAAATCTCAAATGCTCAATATCTGAAATTTCTCAAACCTAATCCCACAAATGGTACATCTTTGGACTGGTTTTCCAGAAGGTGGCTATGCTAAACCTGGCAGTCAGAAAAAGCTGACTCACCAGTAACCTATATTCCTGGGAAATCACTGAACCCACCTGTTGCACTGGAGGTAGACCCTCGGCCTGGTGCAGGATTGGTATGGCCCTCTGGTCGGACCCAGAGAGCGCCTGCCACCAGGAGGCAGAGCACACAAGGAGAAAGAGGCTAACTGGAGCTTCACCAATAACAGTCTGGGGTTTCCGCAGGTTGAGCCCTTGGGTACCCGGACCCCCTGGACATAGATGGGCCTCTGGTGGTCTCCCGGAAAGATAGCGGAGGGGTGTGCCCACCACAAGCAATGATGTGCAGCTGATGCAGAATGGATGGATTAAACCCGAACTGGAAGCTCTGGATACTTCAGGGAGGTAGAAGTACAGGGAGGCTCTCTGGGCGAGACAGGAAGTGCCTGCGGGTCTAGTCAAGTGGAAGCCGCGATGAGTTTCCAAGCAGATTGGTCTGGTAGTCACAGTAGGCCAGAAGAGAGTGTCTGAGTGAAGCACAAGGGTCAGAGCCAGAGTATCAGTCCAGGAATAGTCAGCCAAAGCAAGGGTCAATACCAGGGTCAGTTCCAGATGGCAGCCGGGAGAATGGTCAGGCAGGCAGAGGTCACTTCCAGGCAGCAGACAGAAGAATGGTCAGGCAGGCAGTGATCAGTTCCAGGTGGCAGACAGAAGAATGGTCAGGCAGGCAGTGGTCAGTTCCAGGCAGAAGACAGAAGAATGTTCAGGCAGGCAGAGGTCAGTACCAGAGGTCAGTCCTAAGAGTACTACCTGAGAAGGCTACAGAAACACACGGAGACACAGGGAATGAAGAGACGCTGGAACTGGAGATGCTGGAACAGGCGACACTGGAACACACGAGGCAAACTAGAGCACCAACGGTGTTGACCCTATGCAATGCTCGGTGGAGTCCTGCCAGACCAAGAATCCATCCTCTGCATAATGGAGCCAACGGGTAGAACGGTACTCCAGAGATGGACGGCCGGGGTCGAGATCCGGGGCGAGCATTCTTCAGGCAGGGATGGAACGACTCAATTCCAAGGTGAGGATCAAGGGACTGAGCCCTGTCTTATATACAGGGCTCAGGTGATGACATCATGGTGCGCCGTGGAGGAGTTTCCCGTGCTTGGCCCTTTAAATGACCGGGAGTTCTGCATGCACGAGCACGCATAGGTGCGGACCCGACGCCAGCGTGGACGTCGAGCCTTGGCGTGAGGAGCTGCGAAAGGTCGAGGACCTTGAAGGCCCAGGAGAAGCCACAGGACACCGTGGACACTGGGAGCTAGCGGCAAGGCCAGAGCTCGTGGAGGGCTGCACGAGGTGAGCAGGTCCGGCCACGGTGCCAACGCGGCCGGAGCACGCAATAGTACCCCCCCCCCCCTTCTAGGCCTCCCCCTTACTGGTTTGGGCTTCTCAGGATGGTCACGATGGAAGTTTTGTAGGAGAGTCTTGTCACAAATTTGGTGAGAGGGCTCCCAGGAATTTTCTTCTGGCCCGAAGCCCTCCCATGACAGGAGGTACTCCCAGTGGCCTTGATGGCGTCACACATCTAGGACCTCCTTGACCTCTAAGATACAAAATGGCACCGGCCGTATGGCCATATTGCCATATTGCAAAATGGCGCCGGCCGTATGGCCGTATGGCCGGCGCCATTTTGCAATACGGCATTACGATTCGAATGCAGGAGGTCGTTCCCGGACCCCCGCTGGACTTTTGGCAAGTCTTGTGGGGGTCAGGAGGCCCCCCCAAGCTGGCCAAAAGTCCCTGGGGGTCCAGCGGGGGTCCGGGAGCGATCTCCTGCGCTCGTGACGTCGGGGGACAGGAACCAAAATGGCGCCGGCGCCATTTCTATTAACGTACCCGTGGCCCGAGAGTGGAAGATCACACCGGGACCCCCCCACTGGACCCCAGGTAATTTAAGACATTTTGGGGGGGTTCGGGAGGGTGGGGGATTTATTTTAAAGGGTCGGGGTGGGTTTTAGGGTTGTTTTAGTGTGCCGGTTTTTCCCGCCCTCACCCGATTTACAATTTACACGATTTAAAAAAAAAACAAAACCGCGACGATCCGATTCCCTCCCCCCCCCCCAGCCAAAATCGATCATTAAGACGATCAATCACACGATTCACATCTCTAATATATATAGATATAAAGAGTCTTTTTTTGAAATTTTTCTTAAAAGAAAATGCAAATGCAATACTTCCCCTGGGTTAGAATCCAGAGTCTAGAATCTGACATGATATCACGTTTTGCATGCTGCTGCCTCAGGGACTCTCTGGATTTTTGCTCTTCCCGCTGCCTCAGGGAATCTCTGGATATTTGACCATCTTCAAATCTTCAACAAATTATCCACCCCAAAGAGTCAAAAAATAGGTCCTTTGAATCTCTTCTACAATAAAAGTATTTTAGATAAGAATTATGCACATCAGGGACAACAATAGAAATCACTTATGTAAAGGACCAATGCCAGCTGACATGGTCACAATTATGAGGTCGGGTTCATGCAGGACTGTCTGTCAATCACAGTACGTGAATAAGCAGTGAGGTACGTGGTTTTTACATAAATAGACTTGTCTTCAGCAAGGTTGTGCCTAAGCAGTAAAGAATGTCAAAATGGTAGCGGTATTGGTAAGCGTTTTCTAAGTGATTTGTAATGTTGTCCCTGATGTGTATAATTCTTATCTAAAATACTTTTATTGTAGAAGAGATTCAAAGGGCCTATTTTTTGACTCTTTGGAGCGGATAATTTGTTGAAGATTTGAAGATGATCAAGTATCTGGAGATTCCCTGAGGGAGCGGGACATGCAAAAATCTGGAGAGTCCCTGAGGCAGTAGCACGCGAAACGTGATATCATGTCGGACTCTGGACACTAGATTCTAACCAAGGGGGAAGTATTGCATTTGCATTTTATTTTAAGAAGAATTTCAAAAAAAGTCTCTTTATATATAAAATATTTTTGGAAAGGACCAATGATTAAAGGGGACACCGAGCGGTGAAAATACAAGCAAAAGTAAAGCTTGGTATCTGCGAGGTGGTATGAAGGTCCAAGTTATCAATTACTAATAATAAATTATAAAATATAAAATACTGAAAAAGGTTTTTTTATATTGAATAGATAAAAGTTGGATACAACGTTTCTTATAATATAACTATCTTCATTGATCAAGGGACAAGTTTGTATATATAATTGGTGTTTCTACTTTTACTAGGGATGTGAATCGTTTTAATGACGATTGAAAATATCGGACGATATTTTCAAACTCGTCAAAATTTGGGGGGTCCCTGAACCTGATGGGAAAACCCCACAAAATTTTTCGTGGGGTTCTCATATCGTTTTGGGGGGGCAGGAAGAAAGGGCACACAAAACAACCCCCAAATCCACCCTGACCCTTTAAATTTAATTTGTTTGAATCCCCCACCCTCCCAACCCCCCAAAAAATATTTTTAAGGTACCTGGTTGACCAGCGGGGGTCCCGGGAGCGATCTCCTGCTCTCGGGCCATTGGCTGCCACTGTTACCAGTAAATTACAGAATTCTATACAAATCAATCACCTTAATCCATAAAACCATCCATCATCAACTTCAACTTGACCTGGAAATACCTTTCAAACTCTACTCCTCTAACAGACCAACTAGAGACATTTACAAAGGCACTCTTAATGTTCCCCCCACTAAAGCCACACGCCTCGCTATGACCAAAGACAGAGCCTTTTCGATAGCAGGCCCTTCTGTTTGGAACAGTATCCCATCAAACCTCAGACTGGAGCCAAGCCTTTTAACTTTCAGAAAAAGACTTAAAACCTGGCTCTTTCACCAAGCCTTCCCTGAACCACCAGACAATCACTAGTTGGCCTTCTTTCCTACCTGGTCTGGCTCTCCGTTTCTCAAAGAAAAAATAAATGGACTCTGAGACATTCAGGTTAAAGTACCGTTCTTAAGTTTATTAACTTGTACACGCTATGGTAAAATTACTTTTACTGGCCTTTCTTCTTTCCAGCTTGTTGCAAGCTTCCAAGTTCTCGCCCCCTGTTGATTGTAACTTTGACTTATTCCTACTTATTGTTATCTTTCGTTTACGTGAATTTGTTACTCTAGTTTTCTTTTTTCCCTTTGTTAAACTGTAAACCGATCCGATATGGTAATTTACTATGAAGGTCGGTATAAAAAACTGTTAAATAAATAAATAAAATAATCAAAATGGCACCGATGGCCATTTGCTCTTACCATGTGACAGGGGCTATCTGTGCCATTGGCTATCTGTGCCATTACCCTGTCACATGGTAGGAGCAATGGATGGCCCGCGACATTTTTAAAGATGGCGCCGGCCATCCATTGCTCCTACCATGTGACAGGGACTGGCCAATGGAACAGATAGCCCCTGTCACATTGTAAGGGCAAAGGGCCATCGGTGCCATTTTGTTTACTGACAGCTGACAGCCTGAGAGTAGGAGATCGCTCCCGGGACCCCCGCTGGACCACCAGGTACCTAAAAAATGTTTTGAGGGGGTCAGGAGGGTGGGGGATTCAAACTAATTAAATTTAAAGGGTTGGGGTGTTTTGTTTTTTTCGGCACGAGACAGCTGAACAAAATCGCTAAGAACTGCGGGAACGGAGATTTCCCATGGTTTTTCCCCGAACCCGATACAGGAAACGAGTCCGGTACTGATTCATATACCTAACTTTTACTATCCATATTTTTTTAGATCAATTTTTGAATTTTCATTTTTTTCACTTTTTCCAGTGTGTCTAACCTTATTCACCACTATTGCCTGAAGTTTATTAATAGATACATTTACTCTGTTCCTCTTCACACTTCTCTCTGTTAAGGCTCCTGTCTCTACCTGCAGCGAGAGCTGTGGTCCTGGGTTCCGGAAGGCCATTCTTGAAGGCCAACCTGCCTGCTGCTTTGATTGTGTCCCCTGCTCTGAAGATGAGTTTAGTAACCAAACAGGTGAGTGGTATTAATTACACTCATTAGTGAGAATATTTGGTAAGACTGAGGGTTGGTATTAGGGTTGTGCAGAAGAAAAAAAATTGTTTTGGTTCGTTTATTCGTTTCGTTGGGACCCCAATTCATTTCATTAGTTTCAAAGCAAAAAAATATATATATATATTTGTTTATTAGTTTGATTTGTTTTTCATTTGCCATTAAAGTCAATAGGGGAAGTATTGCAGCCCATTTTTGGCTGCAGAATTTGGGTTTTCTTATCAATTTGGATGAAACTTCTGGAAGCAATCATTAGAAGGGCAAAAGAGCTCCAAGGTACTTACACTATGGCAACGTGGCACCAAAGTGGCGTGAATAGCCTAAGGCACTGTAAAGGGACAAAGGGGTACCAGGAGTGGCAAGCGTGCTTTAACAGAGGTGCAAAGCAGCAGCAAGAGTGTCAAAAACACCCCAAAGCTTCAAAAGACAGCACCAATAACAGTTGCATGAACCCTCGAAGGCAGCATGAGAGGCAAAGTGGCACGACAAGTGGCATCAACATCCTACAGCACAATGAAGGGCGAACAAAGCAAGCAGAAAAGGTGTCAGAAAAAACCCCAAGGCGCCGATAAAGGGACAAAGCAGCAGAAAGACTAGCACCAACACACTGAGGAACCATGATAGTGGCAAGAACACCACAAGGAGTAGAGTCGTCTGATGTCTGGTGTATGGTAGCAAGGCAGAGTGGCAGAAAGGTGATAGGGGCAAGACAGGCAGGCACAGTGAAGGTAGAGTCAGGTCCCTCTGATTTTGATAGGGGAAAGAGAGGCAGGCACAGTGGAGATATAGTCAAGTCCCTCTGGTGTTCATAGGGGAAAGAGAGGCAGGCACAGTGGAGATATAGTCAGGTCCCTCTGGTGTTCATAGGGGCAAGACAGGCCAGCACAGTGGCGGTAGAGTCAGGTCCCTGTGGTGTTGATAGGGGCAAGACAGGCAGGCACGGTGGAGATATAGTCGTCCCTCTGGTGTTCATAGGGGCAAGACAGGCAGGCACAGTGGAGGTAGACAGGCCCCTCTGGTGTTGATAGGGGCAAGACAGGCAGGCACAGTGGAGGTAGTCAGGTCCCTCTGGTGTTGATAGGCAGGCACGGAGAGATGACTGCTGCTGCACCCTCCTCTGGAACCCCCTCCCCCTCATGTGGGCGGTGGGGTGGGGGGGGGGGTTGAATATAGCCCCCCCCTGCTTTCACCGTGACTATCTACCTGGGCATACTGTCCACCCGACCCGTCTTGAAACACGGACCAAGGAGTCTAACATGCATGCTAGGACCTGAAAGATGATGAATTATGCCTGGGTGGAGCCGCTGTGGGTGCAGATCTTGGTGGAGGTAGCAAATATTCAAAAAGAGCCCCAGGGAGAGTTCTCTTTTCTTTGTGAAGGACAGGGCACCCTGGAATGGGTTTGCCTCAAGAGTGGGGCCCGAGCCTTGGAAAGTGTGGCGGTTCCGTTGGCATCTAGTTAACTCTCGCTAGTATTTGAAAATATGGGGGAAATAGCAGAAATACAAATGAGAACTTTGAAGGTCAAAGTGGAGAAGGGTTCCATGTGAACAGAAGTTCAACATGGGTCAGTTCAGACTCCTGGGTTTTGCTCCCCACCAGCAGATGCAGACAAGTTTTGACTGACTCTGTCCTATACCCTCAGGTGCCACCTACAGTCTGTCAGTATTATGTGATATCAAACTGTTTACTTTGAAAAAATTAGTGTTCAAAGCAGGCCAGTCACCTGAATACTTCAGCTAGGAATAATGGAATAGGACTCCAGCTTTATTTTGTTGGTTTTCGGAACTGGGGCCATGATTAAGAGGGACAGCCAGGGGCATTCATATTGTACCACTAGAGTTGAAATTCTTGTACTGGTGCAAGACAAAGCAAAGCGAATGCATTTGCCAAGAATATTTTCATTAATCAAGAGTGAAAGTCAGAGATTCGAAGACGATCAGATACCGTCATAGTTCCGACCATAAACGATGCTGACTAGCGATCTGGTGGCATTATTCACATTACCTGCCGAGCAGTTCCCGGGAAACCAAGTCTTTGGGTTCCGGGGGGAGAATGGTTGCAAAGCTGAAACTTAAATATATTGACAGAAGGGCACCACCAGGAAGATGAAATTGTTCCATTCAACCTATTCTCAAAATTGAAATGGGTAAGACGCCCGGCTCACTGGCATGAAGCCGGGCATGGAATGCGAGTACCTAGTGGGCCACTTTTGGTAAGCAGAAATGGCGCTGCGGGATGAACCAAACACCGGGTTAAGGTGCTCATCAGACCCCAGAAAAGGTGTTGATTGATATAGACATAAGGCGTGAAACAGACAGGCACAGCAATGAGGTCAGGCCCTTGTAGCGTGACATAAGGTGCGAGACAGACATGCACAGCAAAGAGGTCAGGTCCATGTGCTGATATATCCAGAGCATATAAGATAGGCAGAGGTGCTGCAAGGCTTTAAAGTACTTTTTTCATCTTGGCATTCACAGGGAAAATCTGGAAACCCAAGCAAAGGCATGTTTATTTTCAAAAACACTAGCTTTTCCATTAACTCTGGTGCCAGCCTTGAGCGATGAGGGCTCATGATATTCCCTGTCATTGAAAATAAACGTTCACTGGGCACACTGGTTGGTGGACATGACAGATATTGCTGAGCCACTTTGGCTAGGTGTGGCCAGACAGTGGACTTGTGTGCCCAATATGCCAGCGGATCTGTCTCCATGTCCTCAGTGGGCTCTGCGAGATACAGTGTCACTGACATTTGTGCTGGTGTCTCCTTTGCTTGGGTGGGCTGAGAGTCCTTCATGCCAGCTGCTTTCTCTCTAGCCCATTCTATGCTATATTCCTGCACTTCTGTATTAACGTATGCAGGTATTCATTGTCTTGCTGCTTGGACTCCAACCCCAGAGCTGACTTCACTACCAGGGCCAGAGTGTGTGCAAAACAGATGTTCTGAAAGCCCCTGTCATATATTGCCTTTACCATGTTTGCACCAATGTCTGTGACAAAGAACCCTGCCTCATGTAGTTGCCACCCCTCCAGCATGTCTCTGATGCATGATAGAATATTGGCCGAGGTATGGGCCTCGTCTGTCAGGTGGGTGTGCAGTAAAGCCCACCTGCACCCTGATACTTGGTCATTAATAGAGCTGCTGCCTGCCCCTGCCTCAGCCAGGTCCCACCAGTGTGCTGTCAGGGAGAGGAAAGAGTGTGAAGCGTTCATGGTGGTCCAGATATCGCAGGTGAAATGCACACTCCCCTCTGCCTTAGCTAGCAGTGCTTGGATGCGACTGTGACACTGGTTGTAGAGGCTGGGGATGACCTTTCTGCTAAATGTGGTTCTGGAGGGGACTTTGTAATTTGGAGCTAAGACCTGCAGCAAACACTTGCAACCCAAATTCTCCACTACCTGCAAGGGCTGATCATCAAGGGCAATCATTTCCCCGATGCTCCTGGTTACAACTTTTGAGGCTGCCTGCATCCTTCCCCGGGATAGTGCTACCGAACACCACCCTATTTCCTCCATGGTGGGTTGTCGCTTCTGATGCATAGCAAGGGGCTGCTGGCCTGCCACTTGACTGCTGGAAGGGGCTGAGGGCGTGGGATGACTCTGCTCCTTTTCAACCACTTTACACTGCCTGGAAAAAAGGGTCCCCTGACTGGTACTGCCACCATCCCCAGATGTCAGCACTGATGGATGTTGCTTCTGCATATAATGCATCATTTCAGAATTAGTTAGATGGCCTACTTGCTTGCCTCTGCTAATATCCCTGGCACAGTAATTACACTGAGCAAAATGTGGGTCCTACCTCACTTTAAAGTGGCTCCAGATTTCTTTTGTGATCCCTTAAGAACATAAGAACATGCCATACTGGGTCAGACAAAGGGTCCATCAAGCCCAGCATCCTGTTTCCAACAGTGGCCAATCCAGGCCATAAGAACCTGGCAAGTACCCAAAAACTAAGTCTATTCCATGTTACCGTTGCTAGTAATAGCCTTTGGGGTGGATGCTGGCACTGGAGTTGAAGTAGTGGGTGCACCCTGAGAAGCAATGCCAGGGGCATCAGTCAGACGCTCTGCTTGCACTGACTGCTCTTCCTCATCATCATCACCAGTTTCCTCTCTTTCCTCCAGCACTGAAGTGGAGGCTAAGATGGAACTAACTAATCCTCCTAAACCTTTTTCAGCTATTATGTCTTCCATTTCTGATTAAGGAAATCCCATACAAGATGATTCTTCATCGGAATCAGAAGCAGTGATTGTGCTACATCGTCAGCGCTAACTAGAGTATGCTGTCGCACTGCTGCTTTTAGGTCTTGCTCTTTTGCTTTCTCCACTACCCCAACGGCCTTGAATGGCACAGCCTCCCCTTCCCTCTCCTCCAAAACAGGGTCAGAAATAGGTGGTGGCGGTGAATCATCTTTAAATTTAAGTTTTTTCTGGCTGGAACTGCCTGCCCCTCCAGAGATTTTGGATTGGAACAGGTCCATTTTTAACTTTAATGGGTACTGCCGCTTGAATTACCTCCTCTGTCAGTGCCTCCTCTGCCAGTGCTAATAACTCGACGTGTACCTTTCCCTGACATCATGGATTTTAATGTCACTGCCTACTGGGAATTTGGATTAAAAGGATTATTTCTTTATTGGTTGTACTGAACACCACTGTACCAATATGTGTGAGTGTGGAAAACTACACACACAGACACACAGTGCAGTGTCTTGCTGTACACTACCACTGAGTAGGGATGTGCAGCCAAAAGGTTTTCATTGCATTCGTGATTCGGATTTGTCGGGGCGCAAATGCGTTACATTCGGCCGTATGGTGCCCCGATGCGTTAATACGGCGAGTTAAATTCGTGTCCCGGCTAAAATTAAAATTAACTACAACCCCCCACCCTCCTGACCCCCTCAAGACTTACCAAAACTCCCTGGTGGTCCAGCGTGGAGTCCAGAAGCCATCCCTGCACTCGTTTGCCGGTTTCATCATGGCGCCGATAGCCTGTGTCACAGGGGCTACCGGTGCCATTGGTCAGCCCCTGTCACATGGTCACTGGTGCCATCTTGTGCTCCTACCATTTGACAGGGGCTGAACAATGGCACCGGTAGCCCCTGTGACATAGTATGGGCAAAGGCTATCGGTGCCATTTTGAGTCCTGGCATCGGACGGCCGGCGTGCAGGAGGTCGCTCCGGGACCCCCGTTGGACCCACAGGGACTTTTGGCCAGCTTGGGGGGACCTCCTGACCCCTACAAGACTTGACAAAAGTCCAGCGGGGGTCCGGGAGCGACCTCCTGCAACCCGGCCGTCCGATGCCAATACTCAAAATGGCGCCGATCGCTTTTGCCCTCACTATGTCACGAATGTAAACGAATGCACATTCCTAGGTATTAGAGGGTACAATGGTTCTGTCTCAGTCAGTTTAATGACCCCTGGATTTGTCAATAGGCACCATTATGCTTGTTCCTAGGGCTGCAAAAATGTAGGTGCATCAAGATGGCCAAGATTTGTCACCTCCCAGCTTTCCTGAAACTCACTTAGCAGAGAACAGCCCTCTGCTGCCTAGAAACAAATCCTTACAGTAGATGGGGGAAACACCAAATGTGCATAGAAGTGGCAAAATCCTAAATCCATCCCTGATTACAGGGTAATGCAGTTTCAATTCCAAGCAAATGTTTAAAGAAAAACATGTTCCAGCTTATATATTAAAATCTTAAAAAGTAGATTTCTTAGTGAAGAATTGCCTTCTGTTTTACTATTTTACTTTATTTATTTAAGATTTTTAAATACCGCACCCTACAATCAATGTTGATCTGGGCGATTTACAATATAACATTCACAATGTTAGACACTAAAACTCTTATGACATTTAAAAAATAATAAAATCATCAAACGGTATATATAACAACTAAAAATATGCAATGAAAAATTGACAAAAAAGGAAAAAAAAAGAAAAACCATGTACTTCCGGACATGCCTCAATTTATTAATCTATGTTGACAGAAACCTTTTTATCTTGTGTTGCCAATAGCTTTTTTAAAGACGTATGTTTTTTAAATTTTTTTAAACTTTTTTTTATGTTCAATTGTTTTTATTAAAGTAACAAGCTTCACATATACAGAACCAGAGTACCATTGAATAATACAGTGAAGAAGACAGAACTTTCAAACTTCAAGTGCTAAAAAATCTGAAACCACTCCTCCACTTCAGTGACTTCCGTCTAGTAGTCCAGTCTTTAATTCTGTCTAAGTTAGACTACTGCAACTCTCTATTGCTAGGTCTTCCAGTCTTATCTAAAAAACCCCTACAGATGGTGCAGAACTCTGCGGCGAGGTTACTCACCAACACAAATAAAAGAGCCCACATCACACCAATTCTCCACAGCCTTCACTGGCTTCCTATAAAAGCCAGAATTACCTTCAAGTCATTATCAATGATCCACAAGGATATTATGGGCATCGCCCACCTAAATCTAAACTCGCAACTCTGCCCTCACACATCACAAAGACCTATCAGATACAATTACAAAGGTTCCTTATATGCTCCCCCGATCAAAACTTCACTAACTAAAAGAGCACTCTCCACAGCCGGGCCCACCCTCTGGAACTCATTACCGCCGGATCTACGCCAAGAGACATGTCATCTAACTTTTAAGAAAAACCTAAAAACATGGCTCTTCCGGCAAGCCTATCCAGAATCGCAGGAACACTCCGACACCGGTCAAAGAGCAAAATAGTCCACTATAAAGTTCCACTATAAGTTCCACGACCGCCCATACCCCCTCAAGGCCCTATTATGCCTGATCTGGACAGACCACGTATTTTAAAAAGACTCCTTTGTTGATGCATTAGTTCTCTAGCTCATGTATTACTCACGTTTTTTTTTTTTGCCCATCAACACTGTTCTCTGTTACCTGTATATCCCTATTTAGCCTACCCTCTTCTTTAACTATTCCCTACATTTATTCATGTTATTTTGACGAGACATTGTTGTCTATTTAATATTTAATAATTATGTTCTTATGTTCAGAAACTCTGTTTAATGTAACGCCTCAACCGCGACAGTTTTGTTCTATGTAAACCGACCTGATTTGATATTTGTATTGAGAATGTCGGTATATAAAAATCCTAAATAAATAAATAAACATAGTACTGGGTGATACACAAGAATTATCTAATACAATACAGTGAGTTAATAAAATTAAATACAATAAAAGAAAATAAATAAAAAGAAAAGTAAAAATAGAAAGCAGTAAAATAAAATAAAATAACTAATTTGCCCAAGAAAAGAACTAAGTTACTAAACCAAATAATTAGTAGGAAGAGGGGAGATGTTGCGCTCGGGGGTGGACCCTTGTCCTGGAGCAGTGGAGAATGGCTCCCTGGTAGGGACCAGGAAGCACCTGCCCCAGGGGGCAGAGCACTGGAGGAGGCAGAGTCTAGGATGAGCTTCACCAGTAGAAGCCCACAATCTCCCTGGGAGGAGCCCATAGGGACCCGGGCCGCTTGGACTTAGCTGGGCCTCGCAGGGTCTCCTGGAGAGATGGTAGGCAGGCGTACCCATGGACAGGAGAGGAGCGCATTCAGGTTTGAGACTGGAGGTCAGATGGAGCAAGGAGGACCAGAACAGCGTAGGCGATGACAAGGCAAGGGACAGAGCCAGAATCTGAAGACATAGTCAATCAGGCAGAGGTCAGAATCCGATGGTCAGTCCGAGGGGTGGTCAACAAAGCAGAGGTCAGGTTCTGGAGGTCAGATGAAGTCACAGGCATGCTGAGGTCAGAAGGCAGGCAGCAGGCAGAAGGTTCAAGGATCAGGCTGAGGTCAGTACCAGAGAGTCAGTCCGGAGGTACTACCTGGGAAGACGACAGACGAACACAGGAACAGAAGGACGCTGGAACAGTAGGATGCAGGAACAAGGCTGGAACAGAAGGATCCTGGAACAAGGCTGGAATGAGACTGGAACAAGACTGGAACGAGACTGGAACAAGCTTAGCAAACAGTGACAATCTTAACAGGATACCGACCCGATTGCCAAGGCAAGGAAGTGCAGGCACGAACTTCCTTAAGTAGTTCCTTCAATCAGGGCGCGCCGCAGAGGTAGGACCCACCCCTGGCCCTACAAGAGGCCGGGCGGTCCGCGTGCACGTAGGAGCGTGGCCAATGCCACAGAAGACACTGAACTCCGATGTGAGGCCTGGTGCGCAGTGGAAGGCCCAGCAACCGCCGCAGCAGGACACCTAGGCCTGGAAGAGCTCATGGCTGCCACCAGGGAGGCTGACCTGGGACCTGCAGAAGAGCCAGGGAGGTGAGCAGGCCCATGCACGGGCCGGGTGCGAACAGGACGCGCAACAAGAGCGCAGTGCCAGTCTCATTGAATAACGTAAAATAATTGTCTAATAACTTCTACACGTGAGACCAGGAGGTTAGGTGATGATAGTTAACCGCCATTGCCTTTTCATATCTACTATATAAACAAACTGAGTGTTGCGCTCGTTGCATCCCTCACATCAGGCCCCTGGAGAAGCTGCTCTGGCGTACCTACGGTCTGCAGGGGGCTCCCGGTCCCCTTCGGGCTGTTCCTCCATGCTCCCCGTCTCGGTCGGCCGCACCACCGCTGATGCCAATGCTACACTTGCCCCCCTAGGCACGCTCAATCCTTTGAGACTCCTAAAGGGCCAGCAGCGGGAAAATACCCCATGTCCCTCATCGATGACGTCAGGACAGGGGACTATTTAAGTCTTGCCTGACCATTAGGCCCTCATCTCAGCAATGGGACCTACTCTTTCCAGAGTGCGAGTTGTTTGTTCTGGTTCCTAATTCCTGCTCCTGGTTCCTGGTTCCCATTCCTGGTTCTTGTCCTTCCTCCTCACCCCCATCCATCTGCTCTCCTGGCTCTGACTCTGCTTCATTCCTGGATTCTGCCTTGCTTTCTGCCTGCCCTGACCATCTGCCTGTTCTACGACTCTTCCTGTTTGCCGCCTGCCCCAGCTATTGGACTGTGCCTGGTTACTATCATCCACTGCCTGCCATGACCTCTGGTATGTCTGACGTTGCTTCGGTCTCCTGTCTTCTGGAATTGTCATCTACGAGAGACCCGCGCCTAAGTCCTGCCGGCCTCATTACCCAAGGATTCAACCTGCGGTGAACATGGGCTGCTACAGGTGAAGGTCCTGTTGGGTCTCCTCTCCCGAAGCCGCCTCCTGACAACAAGGACCTATTGGGTCCATCTGCCTGCCCATCTGCCTGGTTGTAGCATCAACCTCATCTCGGCTAGGGGTCCACCGAGCAACACAGAGTTCCACCAAAAATGTTCATTAAGCACATCACTGTGCTTCCAGAAGGATAGAATGATGACTTCAGGCCATGGGACTTTTTAAACCCTGCCTGACCGTCAGTTCCTCGCCTCAGCAACAGGTCCCACTCTGCCTCAGAGATGCTGGTTGTTCCGTGTTCCAGTTCCTGCCTGATTCTGCTCCGTGTTCCAGTTCCTGCCTGTTCCTGTTCCTTGTGTTCCTGATCTTGCCCCACATTCCAGTTCCTGCCTAGCCTCCAGTTCCTGGTCCCTGCTCCACTCATTCTTCTCCGTGACCGCTCTTCTGGTCCTGACCTCGGTACGTTCCTGGATTTCATCTTGTATGCTGCCTTCCCTAACCATCTGCCTGTTCTTTGGTTTCTCTTGCTCACCACCTGCCCTGACCTTTGGCCTCCTTCTGAACACTGTTGCTAGCCACCTGCCTCAGACCTCTGGTACGCCTGACTTCATTTTCTCATCATGGGATTCATCGTCATCTGGAGACTCATGCGTATTTACACCAGCCAGCCCTGGAACCTAAGGGCTCAACCTGCAGGGAAAGAGGCCTGGTATTGGTGAAGGTCCTGTACCCGCCAACGATGATGAAGACCTGCAAGGGGTCTCCTCCTGTAGGTAGCGCCAACTTCATCTCAGCTAGGGGTCCACCATGCAACAATCGGTTATTTACTCTCAGATAATAGAAGGACTAGGGGACACTCCATGAAGTTTGCAAGTAGCTCATTTAAAACATATCGAAGAAAATTCTTTTTCACTCAGCACATAGTTAATCTCTGGAATTCATTGCCAGAGGATGTGCTTACAGCAGTTAGTGTAACTGGGTTTTAAAAAAAGTTTGGATAAATTCCTATAGAAAAGGTCCATGAGATTTATTTATTTATTTATTTATTTATTTATTTATTTATTTATTGTTTGTTTGTTATACCGAGTTGGGTACTTGCCAGGTACTTGTGACTTGGATTGGCCACTGTTGAAACAGGATACTTGGCTTGATGAGCCTTTGTTCTGACCCAGTATGGCATTTCTTATGTTCTTATGTGGTTTGGTGATGGCAGCAAGGAGTAAAACACTGCTTCCCTAAAAACAATTATGCAAAAGGTAATGTGGCCAGGCAGAGTAAAATTCACAAAATTATATCCCATATCTTCTGCCAAAAGGAAGAAACAATAGTACACTCAAAAAGCATATGGGATAGCATTGCTCTTGGGAGAGAGCATGACCAACATTGATGTGAGTGTAGCAAACCTGCCCGAAAAAATTTCCACGGGGTCCATACCGCCCTATGTGAAATAAAAAATGAAGTTTGAGTTAAACTGGAAGACAGTGAGATGCATAACAATGATACCCACAAATATTTCCAATTCACCTCTGCAGGAGAGCAACTGCACTCTGAACACCAGAAAGAATAGAGGTCACCATTCCAGATGACTCATCCAGCGATGTGAGATATGCCTCCAAAGCCTCCAGGGCCTCAAAGGTTTTGGTTTGTCTATGGCAAGTAACCCTCATATCGGCTGGATATAGCAGACGAAAACAAGCGCCTAAAGCTTCCAGGCACGGGTGTAATATCAGAAGGGCCTTCCTACAGGCCGCTGTAGATTTTGCCAGATCAGGAACAAAGAGAATCCTTGGTAAGAGATCGGCACCTACAGGCCGCTGTAGATTTTGCCAGATCAGGAACAAAGAGAAGCCTTGGTAAGAGATCGGCACCTTGGCTTGTGCCGTCGATAATATTTCCAGTACTTGCGGGTATCGCAGTAGTTTGAGGATAATAGGCTGCAGATGCTTGAAGTGTGTTGGCTGCCAAGAAGGAATATGGTGAGATGTTCAATCTCTAGAGGAAAATCGATTTTGAGGTGAAGACATGTGGGAATGAGATCGGTCAGGAACTTTATGACATCAGAGTCTTCCGATACTTTTGAAATTCCTAACAGGTGAATATTATTCTACCTGTTCCTGTTGGAGAGGTCTTCGAGATCCCATTGCAAGTGCTCCACTTTTTGCGAGAGAATGGGAAGTTGCGCAGACGTTAAAAGCAGAGATTCTGTTTGCGCTTCTACCCCTTCAAGGCCGGAAACAAAATTAGAGAAGCATTGCGATAATTCCGAGAGGTCCTCGTGGATCACAACCGTAGAGTCCATGTTATTTTGGAGCATTTCTTTTAGTGATCTGTGCTCCGTTAGGATGGGGTCCACCTATGCTATCTTCCTCATAGAGGAGGACCTGTCAGGAGATGTAGGGTTGGCCTTTGCTCGTTTAGTTCCTCCTCCGGTTGTGAAGGCTGCCTCTATCTTCCCAGACTTCGACACTGACATTATAGATGTGCAAGTGAAGCAAAAAAAAAATGCTGCTCAGCGTAGATTTAAGAGCAGAGATATCCCATACATGTGCGGATTTCTCAGAGCATATGGATTACGCGGCCATCTTGGTCGCTGCTCAAGAGCACCACCCAATTTCCTTGTGTTTTATTTATTTATTTGAAAGAAATTGTACATGCAGAATCCAACATTCACAGCAGGGTACAAGAACATGCATAATAAAAACAAAAATATATCTAGCAATTGATATCAATAAATGAATAGACTGCATCCCATACCAAACATCAGCCTTCATTGAACTTAGCTGAAGTAACAACTAAGTAAAGCAGAGAACATTATCAAATGAAAGCATGTCTACAAACCCTGATAAGAACATAAAAACATAAGAAATTGCCATGCTGGGTCAGACCAAGGGTCCATCAAGCCCAGCATCCTGTTTCCAACAGAGGCCAAAACCAGGCCACAAGAACCTGGCAATTACCCAAACACTAAGAGGAACCCATGCTACTGATGCAATTAATTCTCCGACATACACCAATACAAGGGAATGCTTGTGCTATGGTGTAGCTTCTGTACGGTGGCTCTATTAAAGGACAACCAATTGGTGGGTGTCCTTTTCTTTCGCCCCGTCTATTATTCTTTATTTTTATTATCCAGGTTTAGTGATAAATCAATTTTTGTTTATCAATTTTTTCTTAAGCTATTTTCATAAAAACCCCAATCTCCCCGTTCGCTGAGGCGACCCGTTGATTGTAAATAAATTTTTATCAGGGCATCCGTCTCTATTTCTTCTCATGGGTTCGCGTCTACCTTTGCCCTCACTACGTCATACACCGGCGCCATTTTGAAGATTGGCAATACGGCCCGCGTGCAGGAGGTCACTCCCGGACCCCCGCTGGACTTTTGGCAAGTCTTGTGGGGGTCAGGAGGCCCCCCCAAGCTCGCCAAAAATCCCTGGGGGTCCAGCCAGGGTCCGGGGGTGATCTCCTGCACTCGTGACGTCGGGAGCCAGGAACCAAAATGGCGCCGGCGCTACCTTTGCCCTGTCACATGATAAGGACAAAGGGCCACCAGCGCCATTTCTCAATGCAGCCGTGGCCAGAGAGCTGGAGATCGCGTCGGGACCCCCCCACTGGACCCCAGGTAATTTAAAACATTTTGGGGGGATTCGGGAGGGTGTGGGATTTGTTTTAAAGGTTCGGGGTGGGTTTTAGGGTTTTTTTGGTGTGCCGGTTTTCCAGCGCCCTATTTAACGATACAATACAAATGCCCCTGACGATAAATCGGGGGATTTGTATTGTATCATGCACTCTAACGATTTTGGATGATTTTAAAATTATCTGACGATAATTTTAATTGTTCAAAAATGATTCACATCCCTATTAGTTACTAACCGGAAATTAATCCCTCTTCATCACTAAAAGCTTGCCTGAAAAATTAGGTTTACACCTTCTTTCTCAAGGTTTGAATGCACTAAATCATACTTTTAGGCCCTGTGATGTTTTCCTGAGTTGAAGTCCCTCAGTGGTTTGCAGATAATAAGTAATTTATGATGTGCCATCTTCAAGAAGAGACCTATAAGGACCTGGAAGCTAACATGGTAATGTCTATCTGTTGGAGGGAAACTGACCTAGGTGCCCAGATAAACCAGTACCTCCAGGGAACAATGGTCATCATCTAATGCACATACTATGCAAACCAGCACATCCCTGGAAAGCACAATGGCAATGATTAATAGAGTAAAGGGGTATGGAAGACTCCATGAGAGATTATGGCAGCAGACTTACAAATATGTGGGGAGACAGGGATTTAATCTGAGGGTCAGAGACTGTTCAGGGTCAGACAGAGGGGATGAACAAGAGTGCTAGGTTCAATCATAATAATTTCCTGTTGAAGTTAGCTGGTAACATTAATTATCTCATTTCTTTTGGATGATTGAATAGAAAATAACACAACTATGAAAGAATTCTGTCTTCCATAGGACTGTGAAAGTAAATAAAATATTTATATGAACTGCTATGGTAAAAGGCTTCATGTCCAAGGGATAATTTGTCCATTTAGACTTTATTGTATGGATTTCACCAGGCAGAACAATAAGCCTTTTTCTTTTGCCATATTTAATTTAATGTATTAATTTACAAACTGCAATTCCATTTGAAAATGTTTACTGAAGGCAGGATTCAAGACAGCAAAGCTTCCACAAGCAAGTTACATTTAAAAAAAAAAATGCAACATCAATATTATCATTACAAATTATACACAAAATAATTATGCCTCCACTAACAGGCTACATAGATTTAGCTTGTAATTCAACAAGATGATATAAAAAAGATGGGACAAGATAAAGAATCTCTTAAGGTAAATGATGTTCCCATGCAAAATTTCCTCATCAGAGCCGCATCTGGCATTTCTTCTTCCTGCAGATGCCACGGAGTGCATGAAGTGCCCCGATGACCAATGGCCTACCAGGAGACAAGATGGATGCCAGAAGAAGACCATTGAATTTCTCTCCTATCAAGAACCATTGGGCATTGTTTTGGCTGTTATCTCAGTGCTTGGTGCCCTGATGCCAGCTGCTATCCTTGTTGTCTTCATCCAGAACCGCCACACCCCAGTTGTGAAAGCAAACAATCGTGAATTGAGCTATCTCCTGTTATTAGCCCTCATCCTGTCCTTTGGGTGCTCATTAGTGTTCATAGGCCACCCCACAACACTGACCTGCATGGTGCGTCAGATGGCATTTGGCATTGTATTTGTTATATGCATTTCTTGCCTGCTGGCCAAGACCATCATGGTGGTCATAGCCTTCAAGGCCACCAAGCCAACCAGCAACTTAAAGTTATGGGTGGGACCACGACTGCCCAACACCATGGTATTAGCCTGCAGCCTGGTTCAGGTCCTTATCTGTGTCACTTGGCTGATAGTGGCTCCCCCATTTTTCCAAATGAGCATGAAATCCCAGATGGGAAAGATAGTCCTTGAATGCAATGAAGGATTATTGGCTGCATTCTGCTGCATGCTGGGATACATGGGCTTGTTGTCTACTATCAGCTTCATTGTAGCGTTTTTAGCTAGAAAGTTGCCTGATAGCTTTAATGAGGCTAAGTTCATCACCTTCAGCATGCTTATATTCATTGCTGTCTGGCTTTCTTTCATTCCTGCTTATCTAAGCACAACAGGAAAATACACAGTGGCTGTGGAAATATTTGCAATTTTGTCCTCCAGTGCTGGGTTGCTGGTTTGTATATTCTTCCCCAAATGCTATATCATCCTAATCAGACCAGACATGAACACAAAGCAATTCCTAATGGGGAAAGCCATAGGGAGCCTCAAGTAAACAATGTGGGGTATATTTTCAAAGGGTTATGCGGGTAACCCTTTAAAACCCCCCCTGCGCACCAAACCTATTTTGCATAGGCTCGGCAGCACATGCAAGCCCCAGGACGCGCGTATGTCCCGGGGCTTGAAAAAGGGGGCGGGGAGTGGCACGCGCATGTTATAAAATCGGGAGTAGATTTGTGTGTGCCGGGTTGCGCGCACAAATCTACGCCAGCGAGTATGTTTTAAAATTTGGCCCTGTATTTGCATTGCATATTATTCATTAATAAACATCTGAGTTTGCATGATGTAATCTTGTTTTCTTAAAATACAGTTTCTTGAAGCAGCAGCCCTAGTAAATAAGGACTTGCTTGACAGTTGATCTAAAAAAATCACCCCTCTGTGAAGCTGAATATTAAAACTTAGAAGTAACATGGCTGAGTCAACACATTTATTTATGTATTTATTTATTTTTTAAAATGTTTGTACAGCACTTCTTCATAGGGAAGTATTGAAGCATTTTCCAATAAAAACATACATAATAAAATAAGATGTACAACAATACAAATCATTATGACAACGTGAACATAAGGCAATATATTTCTCATAAAAAGGAGGGGTTACATAAACTCACATCAAAACTAGAGAAATGGAGCCTTAAGTAGGAGCTAAATGATTAAATGCCAAGCTGCAGAAATAGGATTTTAATTTTTTTTTTATTCTTTAGAGCTGGATTTAAGCCTTAAGGAATCATGGAGAGAATTCCATAATATAGGACCTGCAACCGAGAAGGCACACTATCTTGTTAAATCTAAACTGGCTAGTTTTATGAAAGGTACTTCAAGGAGACTTGTTTAATGAACAAAGATGACAAATCAGTTGATAAATATGTAAACTTGAACATAACCAAATTGACAAAGTTGTATAAAGGACATTGTGAATAATCATAATGATTTAGTATTGAATGCGGTAAGAGACAGGCAGCCAAAGTACTGAAGCAAGAACAGGTGTTATATGATCGCAATGCTTTGCATCAACCAAGATGCGTGCAGCAGCATTTTGGATCAGTTGAAGGGGGCAGATAGTAGAGATGTGCATTCTCTTTTCACGAATTAGGCAATTTCAACGAAATTGCCTAATTCATCCTAGTTCGGGGGACCCGAACCCCGAAACGTGTTTTCCCCGAACTTTGGGAAACATTTGTTTTTCGGGTTAGAGCGGGGGGGGGGGGGGGCACATTTATTTAAAAAAACCCAAAACCCTAACCCTGAAAGCCCTGGTGGTCCAGCGGGATCCCGCAAGTGATGTCTCCCTCTCGGGCTGTCGGGCCTGCCAGGAATCAAAATGGTGCCAGTGGCCCTTTACCCTTACCATGTGATAGAGGCTGTCGGTGCCATTGGTCAGCCCCTGTCACATGGAAGGAGCAATGGATGGCCCATGCCATTTTCTAAGATGGTGCTGGCCGTCCATTGCTCCTACCATGTGACAGGGGCCGACCAATGGCACCGGTAGCCCCTGTCACATCGAAAGGGCAAAGAGCACCAGTGCCATTTTGATTCATGGCAGGCCCGAAGGCCCACAGCCCGAGAGGGAGACATCGCTCTCGGGACCCCGCTGGACCGCCAGGGCTTTTAGTAAGTCTTGGGGAGGGATAGGGATGGTGGGGGGGGGGGTTTATAATAAAGTGAAATTGAAGGGTTGGGGTGGTTTTTTTCCTATTCTGATTTTTTTTCGATTCGTTTTTCCCGGTTCGTTTTTCCTGATCTGTACCGCCGAAAAACGACCCGCAGGAAAACAAATTTTTCCCACGAAGCGCCCGGACCGAAACCCGACCCGACATGGAAAAATGAAGCTCATCTCTAGCAGATAGTAGTCAGTGGATGGAAGACCTAGCTTTAGAGCATTGCAATAATCAAGGCCTGTAAGAATTAGGGCCTGTAATACAGTCCGGAAATCATGTGGATATAGTAGTGGCTTAAGGCGCTTTAGTAGATGAATCTTGAAAAATGATGTTTTAAACGAAGCAGAAATATTGTTAGACATGGATAGAGCAGAGTCAATGGTGATTCTGAGATTACAGACTTTCATTGTAATGGGGATAGTATAATTATTAAGGTGAAGGTAAGTAGGAGGTTGACAGTGGAATAGGGGACAGGTGTAATATCTCAGTTTTTAAGGGGTTGAGTTTCAAGCGGTTGTGAATTAACCAAATATTAATAGAGTTGATGCACAGTTTCACAAAAGAGAGTGTATGTGACCAAGAGTTGCTATAGGGGAGAAAAAATTGAATGTTGTTGGCATAGATTTTGAAATCTACGCCTACACTTGCCAAAAGGTGACACAGAGGAAAGAGGTAAATGTTAAACAAAATGGCTGATAATGATGATCCTTGAGAAACACCAGATGGAAAAGTATACCAATGGGAATGATATGTGCCTATATGTATTTGTTGAGGGTGATAAGTTAGGAAGGACCTAAACCAGTTAGAACATAAGAACATAAGATGTCATACTGCATCAGCCAAGGGTCACTCAGGCCAAGTATCCTGTTTCCAACAGTGGCCAATCCAAGTCACAAGTACCTGACAAGTACCCAAACATAAAATAGATCATAAGCTACTATTGCTAATTAATTACTGTAATAGCATTTTACATATTTTTCATCTAGGATCTTATCCAAAACCTTTTTAAACCCAGTTACACTAACTGCTATAACCACATCCTCTGGCACTGAATTCCAAAGCTTAACTATGCGCCGAGTGAAAAATAATTTTCTTTGATTTGTTTTACATGAGCTACTTGCTAACTACATGGAGTGCCCCCTGCTCCTTCTATTATCTGAGAGAGTAAATAACCAATTTACATTAACTTGTGCAAGTCCTTTCATGATTTTTTAGACTTCTATCATATTGCCTCCTCAGTTGTCTCTTCCCCAAACTGAACAAACCTAACTTCTTTAGCCTTTGCTCATAGGGCAGCCGTTCTATGCCCCTTATCATTTTAGTCGCCCTTCTCTGCACTTTCTCCAGTTGAGGTGTTGAATGCACCTGAGATATATAACAAATCCTCTAATGATTGTATTGAATCTATATATATATAAACGCCAAAGCCCTCACTGACTCACTCACTCACTAACTCATCACTAATTCTCCCACTTGTCGAGTACCTACAAGGCTGAAACTTGGCACCAGCATTCCCTATCATGTCCTTGGAAACATTAACCGCATTTCACTGTCCTACATTTGATGGTGCATTCCATACCGGCATTTAATGTAACACCCCGCCAGGGTCACGTCAGAATGGGATATCATCACTAATTCTCCCACTTGCAGCTATCAATCTGTTGCAAATCTCTGCAAGGAGATAGCAATCTGATGTGCTTTCTGCTAGAAGTAGCAATCTGTTAGAAAGCTCTGTTGATAAAGCTCAGTGATGAGCTATCTGTTGTTATTTAGAATAGTTGTGGGTGGATCCTTGGACCAGTGGCAGATGACCATGCCCTCGGGGAAAATCTCGAGAGGGATCACTGGTCAGGCTTAGTGTAGGAGACAGACACACACTAGTTCTTTTATTAGACAATATAGTAAACCACCAGAGGTGACAGCAGTGAGCTGGAAGTGCCCGGCTGGGCTGTAGTCCCTCAGGTACTGGAACAGCGATCCCCAGGTAGCTGACCGGTAGAGAACTAAGAAAGTGAGTAGGTAAGATATGCAGAGTTCTGGAACAAGTCCTTGTTGGTAACACTCACACAATAGTCTCTTAAGGCAACCCAGGAGTTGGAATGCATTAGGCCCTCAAGGAGCGAGTACCTGGTCCCAGGGAAAGCTCTGAGAGATAGATGGAAACTCACTGATGTTGTTAGCAGCGATGACTTCTTAGCAGAAGTGATATCCAGGGGCAGGTCCAGGACGTGGGCCCTCGAGGAGCGAGTACCGGTTCTGGACTGCGACCTGAAAAGAAAAGAGAGAGAGCGAGGCCCCCGAGGAGCGGGTACCTCTAGTGAAGTCCAATGAGGCAGAGTAGCTGTGTTTGCGGAGAGTGAATCTCATCCGCAGCGACCAGGAGGAACTGAACCCCTTGCTAACTCATCTTGTTAGCAAAAACTGAGACCTTAAATATCTGGAGCTCATGACATCATCTCAGGGGGACGCCCCTGAGGTTCGCGCCAATGCTGGTACATCAGTCAGGCAGCGCGCACATGTGCCCCCTAGGTATCTGGTTAACATGGCGGCTTGCAGCATCCAGCCGGTCCGGGAACACCGGAGGAGGACTGCACGGAGACGCCGCAGCAGCCAGACCCCCATCAACCCCGAAGGGAGTTGCCAACTAGGTAAGGTGGGCGGAGCAGAGACGTCGGACAGCGACGGACACAACATTTTACGAGTACCTACAAGGCTGAAACTTGGCACCAACATTCCCTATCATGTCCTTGGAGAACCTAACTGCATCTCACTGTTCTACATCTGATGATACGTTCCAAACCGCCAGCTAACGCAACACCCCACCACGGTCACGTCAGAATGGGATATCATCACTAATTCTCCCACTTGCCGAGTACCTACAAGGCTGAAACTTGGCAACGCCATTCTCTATCATGTCCTTGGAAAATCTAACCACTTTTCACTGTCCTACATTCAATGGTTCATTCCATACCGCCATCTAACACAACACCCCACCAGGGTCACGTCGGAATGGGATATCATTATTAATTCTCCCTCTTGCGGAGTACCTACAAGGATGAAACTTGGCACCGGCATTCCCTATCATGTCCTTGCAAAAACTAACAGCTTCTCACTGTCCTCCATTCGATGGTTCGTTCCATACCACCTTCTACTGCAACACCCCTCCAGGGTCACGTCAGAATGGGATATGAATAGCAGTCCATAATGCAGGATATGCCGTGCCAATCATGCAGTAGTACATTGTACATTACAGCTATAGATATAAACTCCAAAGCCCTCACACACTCAAAACAATTACTTTGCAACTTGTGTTAAATAAACTCACACAATTCTATCAACTACTCCACCGTATCGAAGCACGGGTATTCCACTAGTGAAGATATAAGTAACGTATCCATGTGGTGTCCTTTCCAGAAATCCTGCTGATTTCAATGAAAAATGGCATTGTTTCTGATGTAATCCAGTATATCACTGGAGCAAAGATGCACTCTGCAATTGTATTATATACACCAAAAGCACAAAGAAGACTTTACTTGGTCATAGCATAGTATTTTAAAGTTCTTTTATTTTATCACGGTGACTCCTTTCAGTGAAACACAGTGTTTGACAACAGGGTACTTGCCAGGTTCTTATGGTCTGGATTGGCCACTGTTGGAAACAGGATGCTGGGCTTGATGGACCCTTGGTCTGACCCAGTATGGCATGTTCTTATGTTCTTATGTTCTTACCCAACACGGACCCGTGTTTCGCCAGTCCGGCTGCTTCGGGTGGATATTTTTAACAACAGTCTGAATGTTACTGAAATAACTTGTGACACAGACTGTTGTTAAAAATATCCCCCCGAAGCAGCCAGACTGGCGAAACACGGGTCCGTGTTGGGGACTGTTGTCAAACACTGTGTTTCACTGAAAGGAGTCACCGTGATAAAATAAAAGAACTTTAAAATACTATGCTATGACCAATTGTTTCTGATGTAGTCAGAGAATTGGTGTAAAATGACTGATTCAATAATTTTTGCAAGTGTGGTTAGTGTAGCAATTGGCTGTAGGTTATTGGAATCAGTGACATCTGAGTTTGTTTCCTTAGGAATGGGTAGAATAGAAGTTTGAATTATTTGATCAGGAAAATACCCAAATTGAGGAAAATGTTTATGAGATGAGCTGAAGTCGGGGAGAAATATTCATGAGCAGCTTTTAAAAAGTAGCCTGGACAAGCGTTGAAAGGGCTAGATGAATTTTTCATTTTTTTAAACTTTTTATTTATGGATTTTAGTTAGAATCAAGACAGATAATCTTGAAATAGTAAAGGAAAATGGAAAAGAAATATGTATCTAAATATAAATAAACAAAAGAAATACAAAACACTTTCCTACAATTCCATAAGTCCACTATAAGGGATCCAATTACAAACATAAAAAAGAAAAAAAAAAAACCAAAAAGGGGAACATTAAGCAAAAGGTATTAAAGAGCATTTATAAATACAGTGAGTAATATATCCAATAAGCAGTCTACTCAACCATCTAAAGGAGGAACAGACTGAGCTAAATTAGAACACTCTGATTGTAAGACAGGTTTATCAGAAGAAAAAAAGATAATTGAGAAGGAATAAAGAAAACATGCCCTTGTATTTAATCACTGCTTAGAAAAAGACCCAAAATATAGCATGTATTAGAATGAAGGCTTTATTAACCAATGCTAATGGACTTCACTAAGATAAGTGTGACTGACATCAATAGCTTCATAAGTGATAATTTCACTCGGAAGAATCAAAACAATAACATCAAGTAACCTAATGATTTAAAAGCCTTATAATTCATAGGGCTTACCATCACGATAGCCACAAATTCAAAAAATAGCATCCTATGAAGGTTTACTTGATACGCAATTTGTTTTTCCACATAGCAAGTTTGTGATTTACTTGTATTTAATCAGGCATTTGCATGGAAATTTCAAAAGAAAAGTAGCACCAATCTGCAAAACCCTTGGTCTCATCAAGAAGAACTGATGCCTCTTCTTCTGTGTTTACCTGGAGACATCAGGATACACCCTAATGATAGAATGAAATAAGGGCTCGAGACAGTGTTTGAAAAAAAGTCTCAAAACCCAATTGCAATCAAATTAAAAAGCGAAGGTAACCACCATAGTGGCTACATGTACAAGGGTAGTATCTGAGGGCACTAGTAATGATGTTCTATCCATATTGGAAGTTAAACAATCCATGGCTTGTACACCTTCTTGATTAGCCTTCTTTTTAAATGGGGGCAAATAGTATGATTTAGAAAGAGGAGGAACCTCTGCCTCAGGAACCTTATGAAGTTCCATTAGATATCTTTTAAACATATCTTTTGTAGAAACATGCAAAAGTTTGGAAAATTTATAAAATGGAGATTTCGCCCCCAAATTTACATTTTCCAGATTTTCAATTTTATATTGAAGCAACTGATTTACCTTTAACAATGAATCTTGAGTAGATTTCAAAGTTTAAGTATTCTGTTTGACTTTTGCAATTTCTTTTTGAAAAGAAGCTTTTGATTTTTCCATAGAAATAAGACCTTTTTCCATAGTATTAATTCTATCAACGATAGGATTCAACTGAAGAGTTATAGTGGTTTCAAGATTTACTATAGCCTCCCATATAGAATCAAGGATAATCTCTTGAGATCGTACCAGAACCGGGACAGAAATTCTCTTTTCTCTTCCGAGATTAAAAAAGCTCCTTCTGTCAGTGAGCCAACAAATCCCCGATAGGGACCCGCACCAGCTTCTTCTCCAGGGCTCATAGGGCATCCTGATCCCACATCGGGTCGCAGGGCTTCAGCATCATCGAAGTAGCCCCTCCCGACAGGGAACCCTGGACTCTGGAAACAGCCGTGTTCGTTGGAGGAACCTTAATGATTGGGGATAAAGATGTCAACGTGTCCGGATGGGAGGACGGTAATTCCAAACCTGTCTCTGCCTCCAAGGACGAATCTCCCGATCGATGTCCCCGCTGAAAGTGGGCATCCATAGGGCCTAAAATGGGGGAATCCAGAAGGACTGCGGGGTAAGTCCTTTCTTTAGCCTGATGTTTTTGGGCTGAATGCAGCATCGCAAAGGCAAAAGTAACTCCGAAGTGAAGAGAAAAAAGATGCCATGCTCACACAGCCTGCTCAGCAGCAACCATCTTGAATCCCCTCCATATTCTGAATTTTTCATTTTTGATATTATATGGGTGATGGTAGAAGGGTCAAAATAATCAAAAGCAGACCAGGTACTAGTAGTAACTAAGGGTAAATTTGAGTTAGGTATTGGTAGATGAGATAATTCTTTAGAAATATTAATAATTTTATCCTTAACGTAATCAGCAATGTTGTTGCAGACTGAATTGTCAATATGAGCAAAAGTATTAATTTTTTGAGTGGTTAAGGATTTACTATGTTAAAAAGAATCGATGGGTTACCATTCACAGCGTGAATTTGTTTGTGTAATGATTTTTCTTTGCAAAGTTAATTTGTTTCCTATATTTGTTCAAGCAGGAGTAAAAGATGCTTTTACATTCAATTGTCGGTTGTTTATGCCATCGTCTTTCATGGTGTTGTAATTCACTTTCTAATTTTTGTAATTGTAGAGTGTACCAAGGAGAACTTGGTTTATTTTTAACACAGCACATTTTTTTTTGGGGGGGGGGGGGGGCAATCATATCTAAAGTCTGAGTTAGAGCAGTGCTCCAAGCAATCACAAAGTAATTACTTAATATCATCATCTGTTAAGGAAGGTAGGTTTAGTAATATTATTTAATTGAAGAGGTCTGGGCTGATCTTCTTCCTCTAAACAGCTTCCAGCTAAGCTAGCCTTTGCCTCCAAAAAAGAGGAGGCAGTGGTAAGAGGAGGAGAAAGGTTTATGTGGAGGTTAAAGTCACCAAGAAGAATAGTTTGAGAAAGTTCTACAGGGAGGGAGGCCAAGGTTTCAAGTAGAGGAAATAAGTCTGAACTTAACAAACCTGGTGGACAATAAACAACACAAAAATTAGCACTGGAGGTTGAGAGTAACATGATTTCGTAAGGGGGTTTAGAGATCAAGGCTTTTTTACAAGGGAGTAGAGAAGCCTTGATAGCAGCTATCAGTCCTCCTCCTCGACAGTTAGGTCTAGGTTCAGAGAAGAAAGTATATTCTGATGGACACAAATTATTAAGAGTGATAGTGTTCGTATCAAATAGCCAGGATTCAATAATAAAGATACCATTATGGCTTATTAGTGGAAATTAAATCATGGATGATTGGGACTTTTTTCCTTACATGAAAATCTCAGCCAATCTGGTGATACCAGAGATTGCAAACACTTCACTTATAATTTATAACACGTCTTGGCATCTTTGAAATGAAAGATCAGTCGCTGACCAAAGTCTGTTTGAGCCAGATTACATCCTGATGGTCACTTCATCCACCTTCACAACCATTGGGTTTTCAGAATATCCGCAATGAATATGCATGAAACACATT
The DNA here is from genome assembly GCF_901001135.1 of Rhinatrema bivittatum. Lineage (NCBI taxonomy): Eukaryota > Metazoa > Chordata > Amphibia > Gymnophiona > Rhinatrematidae > Rhinatrema > Rhinatrema bivittatum. The sequence goes on from NC_042633.1 coordinate 11,372,661, forward strand.
TGTATATGCAAAGTATGTACATTTATATTATTTACATTTATTGTGGGCATTGCACATAGGTCAACCAACATACAATGCACTATTCTCCTTCAAGGCTATTGCCTTCTTCCAAACAGCATTTATTAAGACTATTTTCTCCTACTGAGATTTGTTTATAGACCACTCAGCAGACCATTTTTAGTTATCAAGCATCACTGATATATTACTCACTTCCAACTGCTTGAGTTAGAGTATTTAAAACTCAGGAAGAATGTTAGGGATTGTTGTTTCTGTTATTTTTTGAATCATTAGTTGGTTTGGGCCTGTGTTTCCTAAAAATAAGATGATACCTTTCAAATTGGTGCACAACACTCTTTGGCGCATGTACATCGGTGTGCACCCAGATAGGCAGGCTTTTTATAACTTGCACACATGTTATAACATAGGCTCACTGAATGCATATGGGCATCCGATTTTAAGTGGGGCGTGACCCTGTGCATATAAATCCCACTTCTACTGCGTACGTTGGGAAAATGTAAAAAGGGCGTGCATCCATGCCATTGCCAGATTGACCAATTCATCCAACAGTTCACCCAGTTAACAGCTAGGTCCTGCAAACCATACTGGTTTCATAGATTGCACCCCCCCTACACCCTCCCAAGTACCCAGATCCTTAAAACCCCTGAGAAATGGCTCTGATCATTTTTTAATTTATACCTCATCCCTAACAGAAGTAAACTTACATGCCACAGGACCTGGGCTTGTGCCCAAATGTGTGTTTACACACATCTCTTGGTCATGTCCCAAAACTGCCATGCCCCACCCAGACAATACCACACCCCTCCCCTTTTGGAAAACTTTTGACATGTCTGCACAGTGGGAGATATGCATGAATCTAGGAGCTTTTAAAATTCAGTCGGCGCACACTAGCATGACTAGTAAACGCATCCCCCAATTGATATGTACACTGGAATTTTAAAACCGACCTCTTAAGGTATTAATTTTCATAGCTTTTATTTTTGTGTATTGAATGTCATATTATAAATTTTATGTATCTAAACTGTATTGATTTTATTAATTATGCAATGTATCAAACTAAATAAACAATAAAGCCTGAATTTTTGATAGCCTGCCCACGTAAAATCAGAGGGTTACACGTGTGGCTGGGCCCTGAGAGCGCTGAGCACATTTTCAAAATGGTCCAGCCACGCCCGTAACTCCCGGTACACACAGACGTGCCGGGCCATTTAAAAAGGGCGGGCCTGGGGTAGTGTCTGGGTGGGAAGAGGCAGAGAAGGAGCCAGCTGGGACAGCGACCAGTAAGCCCTGTTTCGAGGAAGCACGTGCCAGCAGCCAGCTGGCACGTATAACTTCCTTCTACTCTGAAGGAGCAGGTAAGTTAAAAAACAAAAAGAAATAGGGTAGATAGGTAGGGGTTAGAGGTCGGGAAGGATAGGAGAGGAGAAAATGGAGGAAGGTTGGGTAGGGGTATAGGGAACTTCCCTCCCAGTCACTCCTTAATTTGAGCAGACTGGGAGGGAACTGGGAAAGGCCTACTTGCATCGCCGCATGTTGCTTTTTAAAATCCCCCCCCCGCTGTGCACGCAAGTCCTGACCCATCCATACAGCGTGTGTGGATTTTAAAATCCGGCACGCATGTATCTATGGGAACCATATTTTATAGGGATCTGAATCGGGCTTCGGATGATTGAAAATATCAGACGATATTTTCAAAATCGTCAGAAATCGGAGGCTCCCCTGAAACGATAGGAAAACCCCACGATATTGCTCGTAGGGGTTCTCTTATCGTTTTGGGGGAGGGCAGGAAAAACGGCACACAAAAATAACCCCTAAACCCACCCCAATCCTTTAAAACTAACCCCTTAGCTTCCCCCACCCTCCCGACACCCCAAAAAACTTTTTACAGGTACCTGGTGGTCCAGTGGGGGTCCCGGGAGCGATCTCCCGTTCCTGGGCCGTCGGCTGCCACTAATCAAAATGGCGCCGATGGCCCTATGCCCTTACCATGTGACAGGGTATCCGTGCCATTGGCCGGCCCCTGTCACATGGTAGGAGCACTGGATGGCACAGCCGATAAACAAAACCGTGATCGGGCCGGACGAAAAAAAAACACGATGTGAATCAGAACCGTTATCCTAACCGATTCTGGTTCCGATTCACATCTCTAATATTTTATAACATGCATGTGCCAAAGCACATGCATGTTATAAAATAGCTGCGTACATTTGCACGCACCGGGAACCACGTGAACATGGATGTTTGCTCGTGCCTTTTACAATCGACCCCTAAATGATTGACTATGGGGTCACCAAGACATGATAATCTTTTCTTCCAACCCTTATCTGTCCCTGGTAGGTAAAAAGAAGAAGTTTAGGTAGCATTAACTTAGTGAACATGAAAATACAGAATACACATGCCACTCAAAAGACATGTACACAGATTGCATCCCTCAACCAATCAGAAGCTTGAGACAGAGACAGCAAATAGAGGATGGGGAAGGGAAGAATGACGGAAAGGAGGGATCTGGGTTCAGTTTGTCTATGGAAATGCACATGACCAATACCTGGAATGGTAGAAGGACAGAAAGTGTAGAAGAAGAAATTAGCCAGCACAGAATGGCACTATGGCCTAGTTAATAGCAAAACTCAAAGGGAAGTGACCTCCTACAGGCAGTCAAGCTTCTAGAGCTGAAAATTGGAGACTTCCTTAGCTCAGTGATAGGACCAAGACTGATGATCAAAGCAAGAGTAGCATAGGCAGAAGCAACAGGACAGTATGGATGCCTAAAAGGTTATCTAATGACATCTATCAGCTACAAATGCATATGTACGATGTCAGTGACTCATTTTTAAACATGGTTGCTCACGAGAATGTGGCACAGTTGCATAAAAAACCTGCAAAAAATGGCTACAGTTGGTTGATACCACATGACATGGGATGTGTCCTGTTGAAATGCTGTATAGATAGCAAAAGGAGTGTACATCTTACTATTGAATAGTCTACATAATTAGATAACTTTGTTGTGTCTGATGCTTTGTAAGAAAGAAAAAAAAGGGCAAAGTAAAATTAAAATATGAGGATCAAAAAGAAAAAAATAATAATAAAAATAAAAAATTACCTGGATAATGAGGACTGAAGTGGTGCTGGCTTGTAGACTGGCAAAGCTGTAGAGGCTTTCGTGGCCCATGGTGAAGAATCCAGTGGGAGCACTGAGAGGAGAGGTGGGTGAAGAGAATCAGTAAGTACTGCTTGGGGAAATTTTAGAACTTAATACAATTTTGGGAAGAATTAAACTATTCTGGAATATTCTTTAGTGTGTTTGTGTGTCTGTATTAAATAGCTCATCAGAAGGCATGAAAATTAACCAGGCGATTGTGTGTTTTATACTAAATAGCTCGTCAGAAGGCAGTCAGAAAAAGGAGTTTGTGTGATCTGCATTAAATACCTAGTCTGAAAGTAGGCAGAAACCAGTAGATTGAGTTTATATATTTCCCTCCCTCCATTCTCCCACCCACTCCAGCTCACCCTTTGATTTATAGGCAGGTGACACTTTCACATTAAGAAAATAAAATTAATCAAAAGAGACAGAGACAGGATGGAGGTGGTTCAGAGAAGGGCAACCAAAATGGTGGGTGGTCTCAATCGAATGACTTATGAGGAGAGGTTGAAGAATCTGAATATGTATACTCTGGAGGAGAGGAGGAGCAGGGGTGATATGATACAGACTTTCAGATACTTGAAAGGATTTAATGATCCATGGTCATCAATAGGGATGTGAATCGTTTTAGGACGATTAAAATTATCGTCCGATAATTTTAATATCGTCTTAAACCGTTATGGAACACAATACAATAGAGATTCTAACGATTTATCGTTATAAATCGTTAGAATCGTGAGCCGGCACACTAAAACCCCCTAAAACCCACCCCCGACCCTTTAAATTAAATCCCCCACCCTCCCGAACCCCCCCAAATGAGTTAAATAACCTGCGGGTCCAGCGGCGGTCCGGAACGGCAGCGGTCCGGAACGGGCTCCTGCTCTTCAATCTTGTTGTCTTCAGCCGGCGCCATTTTCCAAAATGGCGGCGAAAAATGGCGGCGGCCATAGACGAACACGATTGGACGGCAGGAGGTCCTTCCGGACCCCCGCTGGACTTTTGGCAAGTCTCGTGGGGGTCAGGAGGCCCCCCACAAGCTGGCCAAAAGTTCCTGGAGGTCCAGCGGGGGTCAGGGAGCGATTTCCCGCCGCGAATCGTTTTCGTACGGAAAATGGCGCCGGCAGGAGATCGACTGCAGGAGGTCGTTCAGCGAGGGTTCCGGCGCCTCGCTGAACGACCTCCTGCAGTCGATCTCCTGCCGGCGCCATTTTCCGTACGAAAACGATTCGCGGCGGGAAATCGCACCCTGACCCACGCTGGACCTCCAGGAACTTTTGGCCAGCTTGTGGGGGGCCTCCTGACCCCCACGAGACTTGCCAAAAGTCCAGCGGGGGTCCGGAAGGACCTCCTGCCGTCCAATCGTGTTCGTCTATGGCCGCCGCCATTTTTCGCCGCCATTTTGGAAAATGGCGCCGGCTGAAGACAACAAGATTGAGGAGCAGGAGCCCGTTCCGGACCGCTGCCGTTCCGGACCGCCGCTGGACCCGCAGGTTATTTAAGTCATTTGGGGGGGGGTTCGGGAGGGTGGGGGATTTAATTTAAAGGGTCGGGGGGTGGGTTTTAGGGGGTTTTAATGTGCCGGTTTTGCGATTTTTAGATTTTTAGATTTTTCACGATTTTTCACGATTTTTCACGATATTTTACCCCCCCAAACGGCAACAATACGATTCCCTCCCCCTCCCAGCCGAAATCGATCGTTAAGACGATCGAGGACACGATTCACATCCCTAGTCATCAACAAACCTTTATTAGAACTAGGGATCACAATTTGAAACTCCAGGAAGGAAGACTTAGAACCAATGTCAGGAAATATTTCTTCATGGAGAGGATGGTAGATGCCTGGAATACCCTTCCGGGGGAAGAGGTGAAGACTAAAACTGTGAAGGATTTCAAAGGGGCATGGGATAAACACTGTGGATCCCTAAAAGGTTAGAGGATGGGAATAAATAAAAAAAGCTAAACCAGCATGGAGCGGCAGTTACTACCCTTAAGGTCCGAGTGCAGGAAGTCTCTCCCGGACCCCCGCTGGACTTTTGGCAAGTCTTGTGGGGGTCAGGAGGGTCCCCCAAGACTTGCCAAAAGCCCCTGGTGGTCCAGTGGGGGTCCAGGAGCGATCTCCTGCACTCGGGCCATCGGCTGCCAGTAACCAAAATGGCACTGATAGCCTTTGCCCTTACTATGTCACAGGGGCTACCGGTGCCATTGGTCAGCCCCTGTCACATGGTAGGAGCACAAGATGGCGCCGGCCATCCAGTGCTCCTACCATGTGACAGGATCCGGCCAATGGTACGGATACCCTGTCACATGGTAAGGGAAAAGGGCCATCGGCGCCATTTTGATTAGTGGCAGCCGACGGCCCGGGAGCCCGAGGACAGCCCGGAGCGGGAGATCGCCGGAGATCGCTCCCGGGACCCCCACTGGACCACCAGATACCTGTAAAAAGGTTTTGGGGGGGTCGGGATGGTGGGAGAAGCTAAGGGGTTACTTTTAAAGGGTCGGGGTGGATTTAGGGGTTATTTTTGTGTGCCATTTTTCCCGCCCTCCCCCAAAATGATAAGGAAACCCCCACGATCAATATCGTGGGGTTTTCCTATCATTTTGGGGGAGCCCCCGATTTCTGACGATTTTGAAAATATCGACGATCTTTTCAATCGTCCGAAGCCCGATTCACATCCCTATCATACATTACTTATACGCAGACGATATACAGCTACTGCTGCCAATTGTAAACACCATTGAAGAGACAATGAAACTTGCCAATATGTATCTTGAGATAATTAAACAGCTTTTAAATCAGATGGAACTGGTAATAGACATCGACAAAACGGAATTCTTACACCTTGAACGCAAAAACATACACCACATTCAACCAATACTCACAATTAAAAATAACCAAACCATTGAGCTAGCAACAAAAGTACGAAATCTAGGAGTAATAATTGACCCTGAGCTAAACATGAAACAACACATCTCATTGAAAATAAAAGAAGGATATGCGAAACTAATGATCCTGAGAAGACTAAAACCTCTCCTAACACTAAACAATTTCTGCACAGTTCTGCAGGCAATGATATTCACAAGTACAGACTACTGTAACTCCCTTCTTTTAGGACTACCACAATCTACAATTCGGCCACTACAAATATTACAAAACTCAGCTGCTAGAATTTTGAATGGCAAAAAAAAGAATGAACACATTACAGGAACACTCACTGATTTACACTGGCTCCCAATC